>NC_087442.1:80893206-81519456 GCF_036321535.1 Camelus dromedarius | reverse complement strand
GGAGTCTACATTCTAGAGAGGGGAGCTACACAACAGATGAGGGAAATAATTAAAGCACATCCGATGGTGCTAAGTGCCTATAGACAAGAAGTAGGGGGATGGTGTTGAGGGAAGACAGGTGCGATTTTAAGACCCTACTAAGGAGGTAATACTGAGTGAAGGTCCAAAATGGATGCAGAAGCAAAATCAAGTAATCCCTGAGAAAAGAGCATTTCGGTAGAAGGGCAAAGTAAGTGCAAAAAACTGATGCCGGAGTCTGCCCACCGTAGGGCAAAGACTCGTGATGAGATCTGTGTGGCTGGGATGGAGACAGTGACAGCAGAGAGACCAATGTAAAGTGAAATATAAAGGTAGAGGGACCAGAAGGTGTACAGCCTCCCAAGCCGTCGTAAGGTCTTCAGTTTTCACTTGAATGGGTTGATAATCCACTAGAGGGGTTTTGATAGAGAAAAGCAGTCATCTGCTTACTGTATTTAGAATATTAAATTTATATTTCATTTAAAAATTAATTTAAGATTTTAGAATTTTAGAGATCACATTGGGTAAAGCATTGGGGTAGTAAGGGGTTGGGGCTGGGAGACCTAGTGTAAGAGACTGAGGAATAAATGGAAAAAGAGGAGTCAACAGCTTGTGTCTACATTCATCTCACATATGAGCGTTATCCTCTATCCATTTATCCCAAATTGTTATTTCACTGATCAAGGCAAGAATTAGGTTGCTTAGAACTCTGGTATTTTTATTTCTTTATTTAATGGAGGCACTGGGGATTGAACCCAGGACCTCGTGCATGCTAAGCATGTGCTCTACCACTGAGCTATACCTTCCCCACCAGATTGCTTAGAACTCTGGATGCTTAAAACATGAGGCAGACTGGACTAGTTTCGTCTGCTGCTGATTATTTTATTTTGTGGTTGGCTATAGGGAGTTGGGGTACAGTATCTAAACATTACATATCTCGGTTTCGTCAAACTTCTGATGTCAACATTCCACTTCCAGCTGTAAATTTGGGAATGATTATGTTGGAGATTAACATTTAAAATACAAAGGAAGCAATGAGATTTACCCCAGCACGTGGTGGGAGGTATGACTACAGAGTAACTGAAGATGTTACATTTCAATGGTGGTTAACTTCGTGAGTGATAGATTTTTAAAAATCATTTTTGTTTCACAGGCTACAAGGTAACTATATTAGGCCAAGCATTTCTCTTTAATAAATGAACCAATTCTTTGAGAAGAAGTCAATGGCAATAGAATCTTATTAGCCCAGAATTTCTAGGGAGGAGGTTTTGGCAGAATCATTGTCAATCCAGAACTTCAGATCCTCCAAACGTGTGATACGAGTTACCAGTGAGAGCATAAAATCTGTAAAGTTAGTTCAAGGGTTTATCAAGTTAGAAACAGGCATTTATAGGCTTGTTATGACTTGAGGGTTGTGGTGCCAGGTAGCTAATTGTTCTAATTTATTCTTCCTCAACTCTTCATCAAAATGTCCATGGCATCAATGGGGAACTAGAAATTTGCCAAAGCAGAGATCCCGAGAGCTCATTTATAGTGTTCTCTTGTCTGGAAGCGATATGAAGAGTTACATGAGTGATGGATGGGACTGAGAAGCTTTCTGAAGCTGTCACATGCTCCTTTTGAAAGAGAAAACATAAGACGAAACGATGTCAAGCAGACTGGAAGGTGCTCACACCCGCATCACCGCATCTCACAGACGTGAAATATTACTGGACCAAAGAGCCCTGCAGAAATGCTCTAATCTGTGAGAGAGCCACTCTCTGAGACAGCCGGTGACAGCTCCCTGTCCCCAGTCCGTGTCCACCAGTAGTTTCCTCCCATTACCCATTTGGAGATTACAACCCCATGAATGCAAAATGGCAGAGCAAGGAAAGGCACAGGCAATGGTACATTGCTCCAGGGAGTGAGGAGATTGCTGAGGTGCAGGTGGACGTGGGAGAACCAGCGAGAAGCCCAGTCGGGAGGCTGTAATTTTATCTGCCTTTTATGGCAAAAAAATCATTCACTGCCGCCTGGTATGAAGGAATAAATTATGTAATCAAAGTGACAAGGCCAAGCTATAGGAGCAGAGGACTATTATTCTAGTAGGGTCACGTGGACTATGACTCTACAGCTTTTAAACTGGGCTAGGACTGGAGAGAAAACAGGCTGCTTAACAAGGATTAAACATCAAGTTTGCCTTGGACAGCCCACAGTATAGGCTGCCTGGAGGCTAAGGGAAAGGTCTGCAGATTCGCAAAGAAGAAGAGAAGAGAAAATGTTTTTTTTTTAATTAAAATAAAACCAGCATGCCTAACAAAATTAATAAAATTGTTAACTTGAATAGAATTACCTGCTATTTAGAAAACACACTGAAAATAAAAGCACTGCACACGGAAACTTACGAGAATGTGCCAAAGCGCTTTTCAGAGGCAAATTAATGCCCTTAGTAGTATCATTAATACAAAAAGAAAAACCAATAAATTAACCAAGCATTAAATTCCAAGATGTTTAAAACTACATAACAAGATAAGCCTCAGGCAAATGGACCTAGAAAATAATAAACAAACAAAACTGATGAAATAGATAATAGAGAAATAGTCGGTAAATCTAGGAACTAGTTCTTCAGAAAAGAAAAAAAACAAACAAACCAAAAAGAGATGTTCTGAACAAGTTTAATCAAGGGGGAAAAGGAGAGAAAGACACTCAAGGACCTATAATAAAAATTCTTTTAAAAAGAGTACATATTATATTATGGATAAAGGCAATTTTTTTAAGTAAATGAATACGATGCGAAATTTATTATAATATACTTGAAAACCTTATTGAAAGGCTAATTTTCTAGGAAAATGTTAAGTCACCAAATAGAACACGAGGGAACAACATCAATGGGGCCAATAATGATGAGAAAAAGAAAAAATTAAAGTAAAAAGCTTGCTAAGAAATTATCTCCAATTGCAACTCCAGGTCCAGACAGTTGTCCTGGGGTTTTCCTTCATGCTTCCAAGGAGGAGGTAATTCCCATTCTTTTTAACTGTCCCATGAAAAATATGTGAGAAAGCTTTCTAATTTCTGGTGAGCATAACTTCTGCTGAAAGTTGAAAACACACACTTCCAAAAAATTTAACAGGACAGTATCAGCGTGGATATAGATACACAGTAGTTAAGAAAATGATCAGAAATAAGATGTAATAATAAATTAAATGAACAACTCCCTCTGACCAAAAAGGATTTATCCCAGAAAATAAGAATGTGTGAGCACTTTATAAGCGATTCATAAAATACATCACATCAGTAGGTAAAAGGGCAAAAATCTCCTAATCATGAAGTTAAAAATAGGTCATCATTGTTATAGGGAAAAGCAGGTAGGAAGGGATAAATGTGGGAGTTTGAGATTTGCAAAAGTTAACCACTATATATAAAAATAGATAAAACACAAACTTCTTTTGTATAGCACAGGGAACTATATTCCATACTGGTAATAACCTTTAGTGAAAAAGAATATGAAAACAAATGTATGTATACACATGCATAAATGGGACATTATGCTGTAGAATAGAAATGGACACATTGTAACTGACTATACTTGAATTTTTTTAAGTTAGTTTTAAGACACCTAGAGAACAACCACCACCACAACAAAAAGTCATCAAAATCATATATGCATATGCCCGCAAGAGAGCTGAAGTATCATGTTGGTCATACTTAAAGGGGACAGAGAGGTGCTCATTGAGAATATGTGTATTAGGGAAATTAGCTTAAATCAAGCCACTGATAAAAGTTGTGGTTAACCCTTTGAGGAAGTAAAGAAAGGGATTGTATCTGCAAATACGTGAATAAAGGCTATGATGACACGCTCCTCATCCACAGTTAGCCCAGCGGAGGATGGATTTTGTGTTTTCTAGAGTGGGTATGCACGCCCAGAACACCTCCCATCACTATTGAAAAGTCTGAGTGTGTGGCCCAGCCAGGAGGAAGGTCTCTGTCTCTCGGGGGACTGTGGACCTTTGAGGAGGCCTGAGTGACTGATATTCCTAGAGATGTCACCTGGCAAGCAGGAGAGGGGCCAAGGGGAAGGTCTTGGGGTGAGACCCCAAGAGCCTAGTGTTCCCAATCTCCTTCTCCTCTTCATGATGGCTGGTCAGCTTTATGTCTTTTGTATATTGGGGTCCAGTTATAGATTGGGCTAAAGTCTCAATGCCAATTAAAAACAAACAACTTTAAAATTCACTCCCTAACCACTAAGTCATAACAAGCATTAAAAAGAACTTTTTTTAATTTTTTCATTTTTTAATTAGAAGTTACTGGGGATTGAACCCAGGACCTAGTGCATGCTTAGCACTAGCTATACCCTCTGAGCTATACCCTCCTCCCTAAAATTTTTTTTAAGAAAACATTTTTTCACTTTGAAAAAGTCATAGTTTTTTTTTTTTTTTTGAGATTATTAGCAAGCACACATCCTGAAGGAAGTTAAATATACAGAATTATTTTGGTGACTCATATTTCAGCTGTCCAAGTGTGTGTGTGTGTTATCTTTTAGTCTTACTCTCTCACACACATGGACACGGGTGATCTCACATGCTCCGTATCAGGACATTTGTGATAATATTAAGAACTGATGAATGGTTGCCAGGGGCCATGGGTGGGAGCTGGGATTAACCGAGGGAATTTGGGGGGAATGATGGAAATATGCTAAAACTGGATTGTGGTAATGGTTGCATATATATGTAAATTCACTACAACCCTTTGAAGTGTAGATCTGAAGTGAGTGAATTTTATGTTGGGTAAATTAAACCTCAACATTGTGGTTTGAAAAAAGAATTGGTGAAATACATTGCAATACTCCAACCCTGGTGCGTATCATGGCATCTTTCCCCCAACTTTATTGAGATATAACTGACATATAACTGTGTAAGTTTAAGGTGTACAATGTGATGATTTGATCCACGTATATATTGTGAAATGATTACCACAATAAGGTTGGTTAATATATTCATCACTTCACATGATTATAATTTTTTTATAGTGAGAACATTTAAGATTTACTCACTTAGCAGCTTTCAAGTCTACAATATAGCAACTCTACTTCCCATGCCGAATATTAGATCCCCAGAACTTAGTCATCTTATAAATGGAAGTTTGTACCCTTTGGCCAACATCTCCCCATTTGCCTTCACCCTCTAGTCCCTGGAAACCACCATTCTCCTTTTTGTTTCTATGCTTTTGTTTCTTTTTTAGATTCCACATATAAGTAAGAGCATGCAGTGTTTGACTTTCTCGGTATGACTTATTTCACTGAGCAAAATGTCCCAAAAGTCTATCCATATTGTTGTAAATAGCAGGGTTTCCTTCTTTTTTATGGACAAGTTCATTTCACTGTGTGTATGTTTATATTATATATATACTACATTTTCTTTATCCATTCGTCCGTTGATAGACACTTAGGTTGTTTCCATATCTTGACTGTTGTAAATAGTGCTGTAATGAATGTGAGGGTGTGTATATCTTTTTGAGTTAGCATTTTCATTTTCTTTGGATAAATACCCAGAATTGGAATTGCTGGGTCATACGGTAGTTCTATTTTTAGTATTTTTGAGGACCCTCCATACTGTTTCCCAAAGTGACTGCCCCAATTTACACTTCCACCAACAGTGCACAAGGGTTCCCTTTTCTCCACATCCTTACCAACACTTATGATCTCTTGTCTGTTTGCTAACAGCCATTGTAACAGGTGTGATGTGATAGCTCATTGTGGTTGATTTGCATTTTCCTGGTGTTAGTGATACTGAGCACCCTTCCTTGTACTTCTTGGCCATTTGTACATCTTCTTTGGAAAAATGTCTATTTAGGCCTTTTGCCCATTTTTAAATTGGATTTTTGGGGGTATTTCTGCTATTAAGTGGTAGGAATTCCTTATATATTTTGACTATTAACCTCTTGCTGGATTTGACTATTAACCCCTTATGTGGTTTGCAAATAGTTTCTCCGATTTCATAGCCTGTCTCTTCACTCTGCTGATCATTTCTTTTGCTGTGCAGAAGACTAGTTTGATCTGGCCCCTCTGGTTTTTGCTTTTCTTGCTTGTACTTTCTTCTCAAAGTTTTTAATAGCTTTTTCTTGCCTAAATACATAATATAAACCATCTTACTCTGCCCTTCATTCACATTTTAAACTTTCTCTTTTTCAACTCCACTTCCTATATTTTCGACTCTAAATAAACTAAGTTATTTATAATTTCCTTCGCACGCCCCGCACACTTGAGCATGATCTTAGGGAAAAACGTGGAATCTCTGAGCTGGAAGTGGCAGCGGAGGTCAATTTCCCCAACCTCGTGGAAGGCAAGAACACCCCCAGCTCTCTGGTGAATACTCTGGGTTACGTGGAGCCCAGCACTGCTCAGGGAATCCATGGACCTACCCGAAGAAAGACCAAGAATGCAGGCAGACCAAAGAGAATAAAATATTGGTGCCTCACTATTGTATGAAAGAGCTGATGTCCCTACTTGCCAAATGCAACATTTGCAAGCTGGGAGCCAGGATTTAAAAAAGCTCTAAAAAAATTCAGTAGTCAAGGGCTGAAAAAGGGCAGAGCAGCAAGGGCTGAAATGTTTGGTAGAAAGTAAATTCTGCTTTCCTGATAACCGAAGACTCTTCATTTCCATTCAAATAATCACCTTCTGAAGCTTAACACATCTATGAATTAAAGGATACTAGATTCTTCCATTATTATTCCATCCAAAAACCACTTGTATGCTCCTTCCTCTGTCTCAAATAGTTAGGATCAAATGTATCTTTTGAAGAGTAGAAGGAGGCAGTTGAGCAGTGAGGTGAAGATTGTGTACAATAAGGAACACTGGCAGGCATAAATTATACCCTGTTTTATGCTGGATTGTGACCTGGCTATGTGGCCTCAGTTTTCCTCATCTGGAAAGTGGGAGTAGCAGTACCTTCCCGGAGCATGGTGCTGAAGAGCAGTGATGGCCTCCAGGAAGCATCTACCATAATGCCCAGTTCATTGGCATCCAAATAACAGATGCCTATTACTGGAGATAATCTTCTCTGTGCTTGCAGGTTTAGATGTCTGTTTCCTGTCAGAGACACTCATTTTCATAGTCTTCTGAAGTCTGGAAACCTCTGCCCAAGGCAGTGTGATTTTCTAACATCTTTCCCCGTTGACTCAGCTCAGGCTTACTGCTGCAAGAAGGTTCTCTACCCTCTGCTCATGCGCTGTACAGAGCATCACCTAAGCACACTGGGATGTCCTCTCACCAAATTCTCAGTGTTTGAAACCTGCCCCCCGGAGGAGTGGTTTCCCCTGAGTGGTCATCTACACGTTGCTAGACAAACAGGGGCCAGGATCTCAAAAGGCACCAAGCAAGAAGTCTGAAATGGAGGCGGAAGCCAGCATCCATTCATTCATCCATTCATTCAGCACGTATTTGTGGAATCTTACTATTTGCCAGGCACTGTTCTCATACTGGGGCTACTGCAGTGAATTAAACCAGCAGAACCATCGCTGTTATGGAGTTACTGTCTTTACCTACCAGTCTATCATGAGGAGAACAATAAAAGAATAGGATTAAAAAATAAAATACAGATGCTGTTCAATGGTTATGGTCCGCAAGAGAACAATAAAGCTAGGAAAGGGTGCAGGCAACAGGAAGGGTGGCATTACAGTGTTAGATGGGCAGCGGGGGGAGACAGGGAGCAGGTGATGTCTGAGTGAAGGCTTCAGGGTGGGTAAGGAGGAGGTCAGGGAATATCGGAGGCTAAGCGCTCCCTGAGGCCAAGCCCGGCAAATTCTGGAGAGGACCAGGGTCCGGAGGGAGGCCAGCGCAGAGCAAGAGGGGAGAGGGGGAAGGCGTGAGGTCAGAGAGTTAGAGGGGTGGATGGGTGCACCTTGGGTACCACTGTCAAGATTCTGGCTTCTACTCAAAGTGACCAGAGAGGCCATTGATGAGTTATGAGCAGAGAAGTGTGGTCTGACACTTTTTTTTTTAATTGATGTATAGTCACACTTGTAACAAGAACTTTCTCCCGCTGGGCCTGGCACTGATCGCAGGGAGTGTGGCCTCGCGGGTCCATAGGCGGTCCTCCCGGAGCCACGCCCCCAGCAGCCACACCCTCTCAAAGCCCCTCCCACTGGATCTGGGACTGTCTCTCTCCAAAGTACATGGTGGAGGTCACACCGTGCTTCTGAAGGCTGGCGGATTGGGCCTTAGCATCTTTGGGAGCCCTGAGACTCCATGATAGGAGTCTGGCCACCAGGCTGGAGAGCCCACGGGAAAGGAGCATGTGGAGAGAGAGGCCCTGGGTTACAGGAGGAGAAACAGAAGCTGAGATCATCCCGGCTGAGTGCAGGAACCCAAGACGAGCTGAGGGGAAGGAATGGAACATTGTCCGATGCTCCAGCTCCATCTGGCCCCCACCTGATGCAGCCACAGGAGAGACCCTCCCCCACCCCCCACAAGGAGACCGGCAGGAAAACCATCCAGCTGAGCCCCAGCCCACCCTGCAGAATCACAAGCAGCAATAAAATTGGTGGTGTTTTAACCCCACCAAGTTGAAGGGAGGCTTGTTGGGGGCAACAGCTCCCTGGATGGGGCAGCAGGGAAAACCAGTTCAGGGGGTGATGGGGGCTTTGGTCCCAGTAGGAGCAGTGGAGGCAGAGGGGTGGTCAGATTCCCCCGGTGTCTCGCGGGGCAGGGGGTTTTCTGAGGCTTGAATGTGAGCTGTGAGAAGAAGAGGGATCACGGATGGTGGGCGGCACCATTGGCATGGGACTGAGGAGGGACCATCGGCACAGGGGACCTGAGGGCCCCACAGGGAGGCCTGGCAACTTTCAAGCAGTTCCATGCAGAGCACTGGCCAGGGAGGGAGGATCCTGGCCTCGAGTCTTGAGATGATAACCAGATCAGAAACCAAAGCAGAAGATGGTGCCCAGACCCCACAGGAATTCTCCGAGCCAAGCAGTCTGGTTCCTGAGTTTTATAAGGTGCCAGTGGCTTCAGACACAGAAGCCCTCAAAGCTACTGATCTGGCCTGGACACTCTCAATTTCCCTATCAGCACAGAGCTTAACCCTCAGCCTTCGCTTTGCTTTTCCTAGAGGCCTAATCTCTTTAAGCCGGGCAGGGGGCCTGTTTCTTTACGTCCCACCACACCTTGAAGGGCACTTACACATTAAAGAGCTGAAATGAGTCTTCTCCAGTTTATCCAGTGACTTCCTCCTGCCACAAAAGCCCTGCAGATCCCCAGCCATTTCCCCTTCCTAGACCCATGGGATGCTCAGAGATAAAAGATAGTCTTTTTTATGTGTGACAACGCGCCTTCCTAAATGTCCCACTTCCTCGGGAAGCAATGCATTATTTTCTCCATCTGGCATATGCTAAACGGTTGTGAAAATACAGGAAGTTCCTGTGAATTTCCTCAAGAAAATCTTGACAGCCTCTGCACTATTTTGGACTATTCTGATTTGTATTATGACATTCCAACTGCAATAAAATAATGTCACAGAATATCAAGTAATAAAATCAAAGTAAAACCTGATCAGGCAGGAGGAAGCACGCCTTACCTCCTGCGGTAACAAGTAAGAACATTTATATAAACAAAAAAACAAGAGTGCAAACAAAAAAAAAAAACGAGGGAAAAGCTTGTTTTCGAAATGCACGGAGCTGAGATGAACACAGTCAATTTAAGTTGTTTTATCAACATTTTAGGAACATTTGCTAAAATATTTGGCTTGTTTACATCATAGAATCATGGAGTATCTGAACTCTATGAAAGCTCAGCGTCATTCTACTCTGGACTCTTCTCTTTACAGGTGAAGATTCACAAGTCCAGAGAGGTTGTGATTTTTCCAAAGGTCACACAGCTGCTTAGAGGCAGAGTAAATACTAGAATCTAATTTTCATAATTCTTTCATCATTTTTTTAGTTCAGATTTGTGTTGTTTGGCTGTTTTGTTTTGTTTTTGGTGGGGTAGGGTGGAGATAATTAGATTTATTTATTTTCTTAATGGAGGTACTGGGCATTGAACCCAGGACTTCGTGCATGCTAAGTATGTGCTCTACCACTGAGCTACATCCTCCCTCCTCAATTTTCATAATTCTTAATTCAGTTTTTCCCTCCAGGGAATTCCGGAATATTTCTGATATTGGTATAAATATAAATATTGGTACCGAAGTGGCCACAACCAGCCAAGGAAAGAAGAGGAATAAAGGAGGCAGCAGGGTTAAGAGTCATGTAAAGCAGAGTGGGGAGAAGAGGAGAGCAGTCTGCTACCTCTCTCATTTTTGAAGAAGACTGCAAGAATGTGGCACGAGAAATCAAGAAGTCCTATTGCAGAAGGACTGCTCCCTCCTGAACCTTACTAACGGCTCCTTCTGTCAACCAGCCCTGGAACCTCTCTGGGAAAAAAGCCATAGGGTATTGGTTAAGCACACAAACTGCAGTGATTCCTTTCCTGATCCCATCCGTTCAAGCTGTGTGACCCTGGGAAAGTTAACTTACCTCTCTGTTCTTCAATCTCCTCATCTGAAAAATGGGAATAATAATTACACCTACCCCACAGGGTTGTTGTGATGATGAAGGTTGATATTTTTAAGGGCTTAGAACAGCGCCTGGCACATATTAAGCTGTATGTAATTATCTGATCAGTAAGTAAGAAAGATTTAAGCCTATTTCATAGTATCATGTCATTTTCCCTTGAAATTCGCCTATCATTTTAGGTCTTAGTTCCTATCCTGTGGTCTTTTTGTTGGCTGGCCACGTTCTCCCCTACCCCATCATCCTGTTCTTAACTGGAGGGTCAGAACGAACAGGTAGGACACTTAGAACCGCAGACAGTGGTCCTGCAGTTGTCCCTGCTGTCACCACTGCTGAAGCATTAGACTCAGGGACGATGCATCACCCAAATCAGGGAACTGGCTTCTTACACAGCAAGGAACCGCTGCCCCCTTGCTTGCAGGTCTGAGGACACTGCCAAGGAGCAGTGCCTGCAGAATGCAGGGATCATTAAAGGAGGAGGCACTCCCCCCACGGAGCCAAGTTTGCCCGGCTCCTCAGCCCCTGTGTGTGGCCCTCGTGTTCATGATCTGTGGAAAGATCCTTTGCTCTCTGCTATTAGGAAATCAATGATTTTGTTTCTGCTTTTGTTTTTGTTTTAACTCAGAATCCTTCCCAGACTACAGCTGTGTGGCTTCTTTCCACTGGATCTCCTGGTACTACCAGAAATTGCATGAAAATTTGACTATTTTCTTCTGGCTCTTGCTAGCCATAGAAAATGAAGACATTTTATTTTCTGATGATCTGTTTATATAGCCTAAAAGAATACAAGTCTTCTTCCTTCATGAACTCAGTCAGGCACCTAATATGCATTAAATACGTTATACGTGCCAAACACTGTGCTCTTTCCTTAGCCTACATTTGTTATGTGAATTAGCAGGGCCTCAGAGCAGAAATGAAAGCCAGCACTGGAAATGGAAATGTTTCATGGACCAGAAGAATGTCGACAAGTAATAATGCCTGGTAATAAAAAGGTATAAACAATAGGGAATAGTGGGACCTGGGGCAAATTGGTGAGACATACCCCACCTTACTAAAATATTATTGAATTTTTTTTAAATTCAAAAATCATCACCCATGCCTAAGAAAATTTGTTGAGACAGCACAACTCAACCAGGGAGCCAGTTAGAGTTCAAGTTGTGACCCTCTGTGTTAGATGTATGGACATCTATCCAGGTGTACCTGGATGATTGGGTTATACTTGGAGCTAATCTGCAATATTGAGGCCCCATGGGAAAGGCTCATGTGTCCTCCCTAGAATCTAGCTTGAGAGGCCATAGGGGAAACTACCACCTCAGTCTCCCCAGCGGCATTTCTACAAGGGAAGACTCCCATCCTAAAGGGAGAGAGGCTCAATGACTGATGATTAGCAAGGAAGGAGAACTGGGTGTCACAGGACACGTGAACCTGACTGACTTCTAGCTCTGCCCTGTAAAGAAAAAAAATCAAGCATCTACCAGACATGGTGGTGGGAGGGGGTAAAAGGTTTCCACCTTTTTGGGGCTAGTACCAGAGTATGCGATACCAAGTAAGGTGAACCCCGAGGTCACAGCTGTGATGTTTGTGGCAGAACAAAACAGCACTGTGCCAACAGCACAAACGAAGTGAAGTTTATCACCCTGAGACCTCAAAGGGACAGGAGCAGTGCATTTCACTGGGAGACAAACAGGGTCTGGAGGGTAATGAAAAAAGTAGTGGACACCAAGGGGTAGAAGAAATAGACCAAAATATTCTAGACACCCATCAAGGTGTGTAGGAAATCCCACGGAGTCCTTGGGCTAAAGGATTTTTGCTGGCGGAAGCTGGGCCACATTAACCACATCATTACTGCTGGACTCCAGGGCCTGGGGACGCTCAGGCTGCAGAATGTCTGCTCAGGAGAGGACTCAGGTATGCAGCCCATGTGGCCCGCTGTTACAGTATCACAAAGAGAGCTGTGTCCGAATTGATGTTAAAGTAGTCAAATCTGTACTATAAAGTTGAAAACGCCTAGAAGAAATTTTTAAATGGCGTTTTCCCATGGCTGTGTCTCAGCCACCTAAGGAAATCACATAGAAGCCAACAGTGCAAAGAATTTTAAGAGGAGCCTCTGGGTGTGCCAATGCTAGCTATATTTCATAGTTTCAATATGATATTTGTATAAATGTAAATAGGCATGAAATTAGATATTTTTTAACCATGAAATTTATTGATTTATGATTTCCATAGGGTCCCTCCTTCAGACAATAACATTAGAATGTGGCCTGAGGGTTCCTTTGCCTACCCTCGTAAAGAACCAGATAATTGCTTATTTTTCTCAGTGAGACACATCTGCTTTCGATTTAATGAAACGTTGGGAATGGGTTTTGTCAGTTGCCTGATGATCGGATCTCCTTTGACATTCTGCTCCTCCATTAATGGGAACCCATCTCTCTCTTGGTTGCCAACCCTTCTGCAAACCTTCAGGCGTACCTGTCTGTTGACCTCCCAGGTACCATGTGTCCCCAAAGAAGACTCCCAGTGATAGCCACCACTGCATCTGACGGATCATCCAGAATCATTCTGTGCTTCAAGAAGAAATGCCTCCCTTGACCCTTTCAAAAGAGGGAGGTTGATCTTGATCAACAGGAAGCATCGCTCTTAGACACAGTGTCCTCACTCAGCTATCTTTATGTGGAAGAAAAAAAGAAGAAACTCTAAGAAAATGGGATACATTAATCTTTTTTTAATGAGAAAAACACAGATAGCCACAACACTTCCACCTCACATTCTAAATAATTCCCCAAAAAGGATATTAGAAAAAGTCTCATCCTGCTGAAACACAGAGCATTCCATTTCCGTGCATGGATGAGATGACCCTGAAGTTCCTTGACATTTTTAGAATCTATGATTTTATGACTTTTCCTTGTCATGATCCCTTTTAGGCTGTGTTCTTTAAAAGACAGAAAAGAAAAAAGAAGATTGAAGTTTTCAGCTTTTCTGATTTTTGGGCAATTGAACCTCATCAAAGATGCAAGAGAAACAGAGAGGAGAGGAGGAAGCTAAAGAAGTTACATTTTCTCGTCAACCCAATGGCTTCTGTTTTGCCCTCAAGCCCCATATTTTCCCAGTAACCACTTTTGAACTCGATGCACTTTCCTGCTAATTTTCCCAAGAGCTATGTCCTCTTTTATTTCTGGTTAAGTAGTATTTGGTTGGTGAATGAACAAATGAACAAGTGAGTGAGAAAATTAATTGATCTCCTTGGAAATATATAGAATTTATAAGTTTGTTCCATCTTACATAGCTGAAGATAATTCCATGCTTGAACCCTTTTAAGAATGAGAATTCATTCTCTCCTGGGACCATCAGTTCCATTTGGGGTAGAAAAATATTTCACATTAATTGGAAAAGGGGGCTGAGAGTGGTCCGGCTTAATGAAAAATATTCATCCAGATGAGAAGGAAAATGTCTTATCTTAAAGAATGTCTCAACACCAAGGCAAAACTCAGACGTAGGAGATCCAGCAGTGAGATTCTACAAAGTCTGGGTCAACGTGCACTAAATTTGAAATTCCCTTGCAGCATTCTTTATAGGTCTGGACAAGAGTGAGTGAAGGTCCAGGTTGGAATTCCATTTGGAAAGATGGATCAGATTCAAATGATGGATCACGTGTCATTGAGAGGCTGATCTTATAGGTGACACTTACAGAAGGATGCAATAAATAATGACATTCCTATGCAGATACAAAATTGGCACAGAGGAAAGGCTGAGGAGGGATGGAAAAGCTCTCCCTTAGGACACCTGGAAATGTTAGTCTTGCGAAAGCATAGCCTCTGGCATGTCTTGACTTTCTTAGCTCTTACTTGTAACTGCACACTGCTCCCTGGAAATCAGGTGATGCTGAGAAGTGGAGAGGATCCGGACTGAGAAAATGCATCTGTGTATCTTGAAATTTTTGATAGCCAGGGAGGAAGAGTTTGGATACACTGGGTCATGAACTTCAAGTTACACAAAAGTCAGGTGGAACAGTTAAAGAGAAAAATGAGGAGTCCATTGTATGTGGCAGAAAATGATGGAAACTCCATTGTTGGGTGACATTTACTGGAGACTAATTTTATGCCAGGCATGGTGCTAAATCCTCTATAAGGATTACCTTATTTAATAGTCACAACGATTCTATGATGTAGTGACTGTTGCTTTATGATTCTATACTGATGTCGAGACTTGATGAAGCTACTTGCACAAGATCACCCAGGTGGTAAGTAGCAGGGCTGGAGTTTAAATCCAAGCAGCCTGACTGCAGAGTCTGCGCTCCTAACCGCTTCAGCAGATTGCCTTCCGTCCTTGTTAGGAAGCGCTCAAAAATATAATTCTGACTGTCTGATTACAGATGATCTCAATGAAGAAGAAATATGAGAAGGGCTGTTGTATAGCAAGAATCTCAGCTCTGGTATCAGATTGGAACAGATTATTTAACAACCTGATTCACTGGTTTTCTGATTCGGGTACTGGGAAAGATATTAATTATCTAACAGGTTGTGATACTTAAATTCAATAATGTTGTGCTGTATGAGTCCAGTAACATCTTCATAAAATATGGAGGCTATGTGAAAAATTTTAGGCTTTTTCCCGTGGAAGTCCCTTAAATATTTTTAAAGAAAAATGTGTAATATATATGCTCCAATTTTCCTGCAAAATGCTTTTAGCTTGATGGAATCAGTAGTAAATTATTTTTCACAGAAAAGTTCATAAATAGTTGATCATGCTTGATAAAATAACTTTTTCCATGAGTATTTGTGCACATGACCCGTTATTTCATATGCATAATATCTAATGTGTTTAGTGACAACTGATTTTGCTTTGTATTATAGAATTAAATATCTCATGGCACCCTGTAAAGAATGACATAACTTTTCAGATTCTCTGCCCCTTAAGTATGTGGGAGCAACTAATGTATAGTAGATGTTTGTAAAGAATAAAATTATTTGATCAAATTTTTGTTATCATTACCCCAAGAAACCAACTGTGCCAAGTATGATTCAGCACTTCTGTAAATTCAGGTATTAGGAATTTTTGTCCTAAACAGGGCTCAGGACAAAAGATAAGAGTTTTCTGTAATTTCTGATAGTTATATTAAGGAGACCCAAGTAGAAAATAAACTTAGGCTTCCAAAAATCACTGAAAACAACAAGGGCTGCTCTGATGAAATTTTTATTGAGATGAAGCTCAAATAATTAATTATCATCCATTAAAAGGCCATGGGGAGTCACACAGATGGAAGAGGCAAGAAGAAAAATTGCAAAATAGATTGTTGATTTATTCCTGATAATATTTGAAGGATAATGGTGATGGGGAAAGTATGAGAAGATGGGAGAGAAGAAAAATGTATTTGGTTTTGAGAAAAGGCTGTGTGACACGTATACCAGTTCTGTAAGGTGACTAAGTAAACAGATGGGTGAATGGAGATAACTTTAAAGGAGATGTGTGTTGGCATGAAAACTGGCTCTGTATTCAACACGATCTTTTCCAACAACATTACCAACTTCTCAGTTGTATGTTATGATATATTTCTATCATATTATCAATAATATTCTATTGATAATAGTTATCAATTTCCTCATTATACATAATACATTTGTGCAATCAACAATACTATCATTTACTTGGTTGAAGGAAACGGGCTTGCAAAAATCAAATGGGGAGGGTCCTAAAATATACACAATAACAAAATTAGATTTTATAAAATGATCTCAATAAATTCTAAAGAGTGACACAATTGAACACCAGGAAATTTAAGAGATAAGATAGAATGTCTTCACTTGCACCAAAAAAATGAACACCTCTAGGTGTCACAGGAAAGTAGTTGTTGGAAAACTTGGGAAGCCATTTTGCTCAATGTTGGTCTGCCTTTCTTCAACATTCAGAGTGAGTTGTCTAGTCCTTATTTAAATACTTCCAATTGCGAAACATTTATTTCATAGAGCAGTCGATTTTGTTTCTGAAGCGTTGATTGCTCACAAGTTTTCATTACCCCTTCCTAACGTCTGTCTACATAGGACAAACAGACTGTAATTTTTGAATTGGCCAAGTCAGCCTGGGTTTTGCTGTCGAGGACTCCTCCAATATTCATGCCCACTGTCTGACATGCAGAGCATGAGGGCTACATCCTGGCTGCCCAGAGCCACCTCATCCTTCTCCTCTTCCATCCAAGCCGTAATCCAAGCTCCTAAGGTTTCCCCACCGAATTCTTTATCAGATTCTATGCAAATCACTGCTTTCTTCTGGATTTTCTTTACCAGTTAAATGACAGCTCACAAATCTAACTTACTAACGTGATCAGCTATGCTAGTGGATTATCTCTTTCTCAAATAATAATGGAATGTTTCAAACCCCTCCTTCGCCCTCAAATCACATCAAATGCCTGCTTCAAGCAAGAGCCAGTCTAACTCCATCAGCTCCACTTCAAACTCTGTGATGCAGCTCGCCCCATTTTTCGCCCATTACGCATTTCCATTTGGTCGATGTGCCCTTTGCAAGCCCAGAGCGATTTGACCATATCAGAACAGCACTCATGGCTCCTGTAAGAACTGGCTTCTCTATATAGATTCAATCAGGACCCTTCCTTTCCCCTGGAAAAGAATCTGATGCTTTTATTTTTTTCTAATTTCTTAAAAAATTCTATTTACTTACATGAAAACTAGACAGATGAGTGAATAAGAGATGGGGTTGGATGTATGACCCAATAATTCCATATGGAGAAAGCGTCTGTAAGACAAAAACTGTAAATGTAATGAAGAAATAGTTAAGATGAAAGCATTCAGCTGAAGCTCTGGACACGTAGTGGCCGCTTTAAATAGACACCTGTTGACAAAACAGGTGACTACAGGTCCACCCTGCAGCCTCCCAGAGACTAAGGCTGAGGGCGGTCCTGGCTGGCGCTGCAGCCCCTGGTTGGACAAAACGTTATAATTTGTTCTCCAGCAGCTGGGATGGAACAGTGTCATGTGTGATTGCCCTTCTCCAGGGTGGAAGGTGGAAGTGGACTTTAGGAGTGATTTCTTCTGCTGCTCAAAAGTTATTGTTAGGATCCCAAGATTAAGAAAGCTTGTCTTAAATCCCTAGGCTGGTTGCATAATTAGGACTCCAGGTTACATTGGGAGGTTGATGAAATACACCTTTTTATTTATCCCTTTCCATCCTTGGGTAGCACTGACGGCCACCCGGCTGACCCAAGAGCCTCATGACCTCACTTTGCATCTCTCCCACTGACTCGACTCCTTGCCTGCCTCAAAACCTGTTTCCAGATTTGGGTCTGAAATATACTGATAAGTCAATGTCACTGACATTGACATGCCTTGACAGAGCGTGGATAACCATTTCCTGCAGGATGGGACAGGTGAGGTGCAGCTGGAATCTGGCATCAGACCAGAGATTTTCAATTGCGGTGGAGGACTGCTCCCCTAGGGGAAGCACCAGATTGAAATTGGGAGGGCGGGGGGTTCTTTTCAGGGTGTGCTGGAAGTGGGGAGTTTCAAAAAGGATATTCAACATTATCCTTGCCAATCACAGAATTCAATTTATGCAGCAATTTACCAGACCATAAAAGAACATCAGATATGTGTGTTGTAAAAGGAGAGTATATGTGGTTTAATCCGTGAAATAAATTTTGTTCTGAATTCATTCACATCAGAAGCATCCCTGTGAGGGAACTGACCCACCTACTCTTGGGGGAGTGAGCCCGGTTCCCAGTGATTAGGGCAACTTCCAGCACCAGGATGGAGAGCCTGGCCTGTAGTAAGCAGGCACTTGGTAAATGTATACGTAAAATGTTCTAGACGTCCTGGGGGCAGCCAGCCACACCACCTGCCCTAACACGCAGCTGGACCCCGACTCAGGTTTTCTCATTATATTATATTACAGTCGTAAGAACCACCTTGGACAAGTGACAAGCACACAAGTTCCAGAGCCCTACCACAGGCACCTAGAATCCAAGTCTTCAGGGATGGTCCTGGGAAAAAAATTTCACTAATGCCCCAGGTATGTCTCACATAAGGAGAGTTTACTTTGTGGTTGTTAACATGATCACCTCAGTCTAGAGCTGCGCCCTTTTTAAGACTTAATCAACAGCCTCAAGTTCCCTTGATCCTGCAGGGTAGCCTTTTATTCCTTTATTTAACACGTTGGTTGAGTTCCTGCCTGGGTAGAGCTCTAGATGGTGAGGTTACCCAAACAAGAAAAAGCGACGTCTGCCACTGAAAACGTGCAGTGTGGCAAAGAGACTGGCACATATAACATCAAAAAGTAAGGACAAATACGGTCTGTTCAGGTCAGAGGAGAGGTTACAGTGATGCTGAGGCTGGACGGAAGGCAGCCGACTCTCTCTGCCTGGGTGACTGAGTAAGGCTTCCGTGAAGAGGAAGAGGAGTTAGGAGTTAGTTCTCCAGAGGGACAGGTGCTGCAGGGGAAGAAAGGGGACAGAGAACGCTGCATGGAGAGGCCTGCTGTGGCGTTGCTGAGCAGTGATGCAGTTCAGCCAGGCAGCGATGCAGGGGACACTAAGGGGAGTGACAGAAGATGAAGGGTTGCTGGTCAGGAAATTTGGATTTTATCTTATAGATGAAGAGAGTTAACTGGATTTCATCCTATCAGCAAGCAGAGGAAACACATGATGAATTAGTTTCTTGAAAAGTGAGCACTAGCGACAGGGCAGAGAATTCACGGGTAATAGCGAGCAAGGATAGCAATTAGGACAGTGTGATGGAGTGGGGGGCTCCCGCAGGGGACCCTGTGAGAGCTGAGCCCTTGTCAGTTTCCTCAGTGCTGAATGATCATTTCTTCTACCTGGGACCTTGGAACCAACTTCAATGGTGTGAAAATCCCCTCTGCAGGGTGTTTACAAGCATGTCCTTACTTCAATTCTCAGTGCAAAAAATGAGTCTTCACAAAACCCGGAAAAAAATGCTTTGTACCTTCGGCATCGTCCATGAAATGAAACAAACAAAGGCGATGCAGTTTGAGACACTCGGCAGTCCTTTCAATGCCCCTCTCCTTCGGGCTGCCAATCCTGCTTCTCCACTGCTAGTTTCTACTTAATCTATGGGGAAAAATATCACCCAAGCACATCTCTAGACAATTTATGTTAGCGAGGCAACACTGCCTGAAGAAATGACCTGCAATGACGTACATTTTGAAAAAACTTTACTGTGGACCTTGGATGATAATGATGTATCAATGCAGGTTCAGCAAGTGTAACAGATGTCCCAGTCTAGTGGGGGATACTGGTAATTGGGGGGGTTGTGTGTGTACATGTAAGTGTGTGTGTTGGGGGGGGTGCAGAGGGGCTATGGAAAATTTGTCCTTTCCTTTTAATTTTGCCGTGACCCTAAAACTGCTCTAAAAAAAAATGTCTGTTAAAAAAAATTTTTAAAGCAAGTTTCAGGGAAGTTTATAAAGTCTGGTTCAATGTTTTAAAAAATATATATATATATACATATATATAAATTCATTAACTATACACTTTAAGATCTGTGCATTTGCTGTTTGTAGATTACATATCCATAAAAAAAATTATATGTATATATATTAAAAATGCATAATGTATGTTATTTTCAGGAGATGCCTGCCAATTTTCAGTCCGTTTAAGACTGGTGTGTCGGCCTGTAACAGACATAGCACCACCGTCAAGTTGATAACAGCACAGCTGTAGGGAGAGGGCCCCCCTCTTGCATAGCTGTGAAACTCCATCTACTTTTACAAAAAGTGATAATGGTTTTTGTTTAAACAACGAGAACAGATATCAAGGGATACTGAGTTCTTAAACAAAAACCTTCTTACAAACCCCTGACTTCCTTAATCAAGGACAGAGCCCATGTACTAACACATATTTTTTCCCCCAGAAAAATGAGACCACTAATTGAATTTTTTAAACCATCTTTGAAGAAAAAGGAAGCCTTACTTTATAATCTCCTCTCTCGCATGTATATTTCTCACCCCCGTTGATAGAGAAAGATACAAAGTGAGGGGTGTCACTGTAAGATGGCCTTTTTTATTACATGAGCAAAATCACCTTTGAAAATATTTAAAAAACAAAACAAAACAAAACAAAAACCAACAGACTTTCAACTATGTCTGGGAGCTGAATACTGGTTATGGCATTCTGTCCTTGCAGGGTGTCCGGGGCCTCCCTCAGGGGACCCCCTGCACATCTCAGCATGCAGGGTTGCCCGGGTCGTGTAGGCGTTTGCTCGCATCTCTACCTACACGTTATCATCTCCATGTCTGTCCCGAGACGCACCACCTGAGCATCCGCGTGCGGGGCTGGCCCTGCCCCGGCAGCCGCGGTGCAGAGTCACTGATGTTCTCTGTGCCTGTGTGTTAACAAAAGATCTCTGTTCCCAGACAAGAAAGCCCCTCGATCCTCCTGAGAAGGCACTTGGAGAGCTTCCAGGCTGACCCCTGACCCTCACCCCTCCTCCTCCAAGGTGAAAGGCAGCAGGCCCCGCGTCACCCTTTCCCTTTCCACTTCATCAGCCCCCGTCCTGATAAGCGCGTTAGCCCGGAGGAACCCCAAGGGCCCCGTGCCTGTTCTCCCAGACTAAACAGCCAGGGCGGCGGGAGAGCAGGGCTGCCAACACCAGCCCCACTTTGACCCATCCAGGCGCTCTGCTCTCTACAATGACCTCTGCTGATACTGGTTGCCACGCACCCCGGACATCTGCTCATTGGGAGGGAAGGTCCCCCAGGCGTGGACTGCGTCACTAGTGCATAGACTCAACAGAACCCCCCATGATGGCCTTGGCCAGATGGGTCCCAAGGGTCTCCGTCTAGCTAAAGAGCAGGAGATACCACCAAATGCCCAAAGGAAAACAACTGTAGTTGCACAGATTATGCATCAGAAGTCTTTACAAATATACACACACACGCACACACACATAACCTGAACTAAAGGATCTGACTTTAAGCTTCAAACAGAGCAACTGAGTTGCATGCTCTTAAACCCTCACTCTTTTGAAAAGCTCATAATATCCATTGTTTGTTAGCAAGGGTGAGGGGGGCTGGCTTCTCTTTCTCATACACTGATGGTGGGAAGGCAATCTGGAGAACCCTATTTAGATAGCAGTTTGACAACACTTTCCAGAATCTGAAATGAGCTTATGTTTTGACCCAAAATTCCACTTTCAAAAATCTCTCCTGTAGAAACTCTGAATGTGTACCCCCAAGATAGGGGTTGAAGTGTGCCTTTTAAAAATTTTTTAATTCTTATTTTTTATTGAAGTGTAGTTGATTTCCCATGTTAGTTTCAAGTGTACAGCAAAGCGATTAAGTTATACATCTACATACTTTTTTTTTTCCAGATTCTTTTGCAACTTTTAATGAAGCGGCTGAATATAAGAAATGACTTAGAGATCCATAAACAAGAGTCTCCTAAAATAAAGAATGACAGAATATTTAACACTTTGCACTATGTACTGACAAAAATTTGCCCAGATACCCTGCGAAGTAAAAAAAAAAAAAAAAAAAAGTTCACAGAACAACACATTTACCTGTTATGATTCTATCATATAACAAACAATAAACATAAGGATGTGTTTATGAAATCTTACACACACACAAATCCCCACACGTCCACTAACTGGAAAGATGCATCAAACCTCTTAGAGAGATCACCTGTGGGAAGTGGCGTTGAATTAGAGAGGCAAAGGAAAACAGCTTGAATTCAATATATTTCTGGATTGTTAGAATTTTCATAATCAGCTATGTTTGTGGATTGATTTCACTTAAAAAACAGAAACAAAAGCAAAAACGGGCACAGAGCAAAGAGGTGATTACATGGCTCACATCCACCCCTCCACAGAAAGGCAATAGTCTGACGTGCTTCGAGGACACCATATGCTATAAACACATGTCTCTCCATCACCCATTTCTCTTTCCTTCTTTCGTATTTATACGTATACCGTAAATGTTTTGAGAATGGTTAAACCTTACTTCTCTTTGATCCCCAAAGTACTGAGAGTCGGGCAAGAATTCCAAGGAGAGGACACACTGGAGATGGAACTTGGAGGACGAGAAGGTATTTGTCAGTCGGAGAGAAATTTGCGCGCCAGGCAGCGCGGGAGGCGCCTTACGAACGGCGGCCACGACGCATGCGCCCTGCACGGGTTCCCTCTAGAGGGACGGCCGGAATCTGTACGTGCGTCCAGCTCATTCGGACAGCAGTGGCAGCCGGATGGTGACAATACAAAGGTACCTGACATCAGTGGGTAGAGGAAGAAGATAAAAATTTGATGGAGAGACTGCAAGAGGCTTTCTTGTGATTCTAGCTCCAAGGAGGGGATATTTTACTGTTACATCGGGAGGCGCACTGGCAGTTTTAGCTTGCAAGTGAAAAGAGCAAATCTGATTAGTATTTAAGTCTCCCAATCTGTTTTAGTATTCAGAAGACACCCTCCATCTAGGCCCTGGGCAGAGGCTGCCGGCGTAAACGGAGCTGCTCAGCCTCAGACACCCGCAGTGTCACCCTTGTGTCCTTAGACATCATTTTTAATTGTTTAATAATTGAATCATTTTGTTGTACACCCCAAAACTCACACAACGTTGTAAATCAACTACAATTCAAAAATTGTTTACATAAAACATTCTTTTTTTTTTAAATTGAAGTATAGTTGATTTACAACGTTGTGTTAGTTTCTGGTGTACAGCAAAGCGATTCATTTATACGTATATATTCTTTTTCATATTCTTTATCATTATAGGTTATTACAAGATATTGAATATAGTTCCCTGTGTTAAGCAGTAGGACCTTGTTTATTTTGCATACAGTAGTTAGTGTCTGCAAACACTAGGCTCTTAATTTCTTGCATAATGCAGTTTTTCATAACTTGTGGCCAATGATTTTTCTACACGTTGAATCCTTTTCACTACCATTCAAAGTTATTTAAATTCAGTTTTCCTTAGATCCTGATTTTCTGCTTGTCACCCATTTTATCAAGCTTGTCTTCCAGCCTGAAGCGTTCTAAAATTCCTCCTCTCCTGAGGTGGACTGACCTGTTAAACTGTCTAATAAGTATTCCATTTGAGCACAAAACTTCAGAATACTTAATGTAAATGCTTATATATACATACATGATCATTTTCCAGGCAAATGTAGGGGTAACACCAATGGTATGCTAAAAGACATTTAAGACGTGAGTCTTGGGGAAAAAAAGAAACAGAAAAGCCCCGATGTCTAGCATTTGTTGATCGCCATGGTGTAAACACTCCCACCATGGCCAATTTCAAGTTACCAATTTGGTGTCAATGAATGCAGAGTTGGAAAGAAATACAGTTAGTTCCCCTAAGCTGCTCCCAGCCAATTCCAAGCAGCACTGGAAAACCTCCATCAGCATTTGGACTAAACTAATAGTTTGTGTAGGAAACCCGTGTTGCTTCAACTTCATTCAAGTATTAATTTCTGGGATATTTATTGCGTGATGCCCTGTTGTACTAAGTACTTATACGTATCAAGCACTGTTCTAGGAAGTGAGAATTTAGTAGTAAAACAGACAAAGTCCTTGCCCTTATGTAACTTGTACATATTCTAGCTGGAGACAGGTTAAAAAAATAAATAACTAAATAAGTAAGTAGGTAAGTAAATAAACTCACGTGTCATTTGGTCATAACTGTCACAGAGAAATGTAAAGAACAGTAATAGGGTTAGAGAATCTGGTGGGAGAAGGGCATGGGGGAATCTTCTGGTTTTTTTTTTTTTTAATAGGAGAGTTAAGTAAGGTCCACACGATGAAGAGACTGAGAAAAATAAGAAAGTCAGATAGAAATTTGGGTAAATACTTTCCAGGTCACAGAAATAGCACGTGCAAAGGTCCTGTGGCAAGATTATGCTTGGCACTGTTGGAGGAACAGCAAGGAGACCAGTGGTGCAAAAGCAAAGTAATTTCCAACCCCCCTGATTTGGAAATCCATCAACACTTCCTCTACAAATTTGTTCCTCATTTCCCTTTTCCTTTCCAACGACATCAGAAGTGTTTCCACTTAAAAGAACAGTTGACATTATTACTTTTCACTTTCCTTAAAAAGGAAATGAAGTATAAAGAAATAAAACCAAAGGCCTAATTAAAGATCCCAATTCTGATTGGTCTCTGTTTTATATACACTGTAACAGAACCTGTGCCAGGCAAGTTCCTGCCTGACCCCTCACTGGGTCCAATAACCACATGTTGGCCGCTTCACGTTATTTGTCTCAACATCTGCAGCTCTCCAGAAAAGAAAACGTTCTCTTGCATCCATCAGTAGGCTGTCTTTAAATGGTGTGATGTGGTTTCCATTAAAAAGTCATTTCTTTTGTAGGGAACTTATAATATCATTTGTTTATCTTTTAATTCATCCAACAAATATTTATTGGACAAAAACTGTGCTCTAAAAAAATGTGCCAGGAACTAAGGATATAGCAATGGACCAAACATATTTTCCTCCCACTCACATGATGATTAAAGTTTAGCGGAACAAGCAAACATTCGGCAAATACTTAGACCAGTGATTCTAGAAATCCTACTGTGATGATAAGCTATAGTAATACTTATTAGAATGGAAATGTTATTGATAAATGAGAATTAAGAAATACCAGACAAAAGAGGATTTTAAATTTGAAAAATGCCTTAGGAGACAAAAATGTGATGAATTGAGTTAGAAGCCAGGGGTAGTTCTGTGCTTCTATAGTGAGAAGCGTTGTGACAAGGTGGCAGGGAAGGTGGGGACAGGAATTCAGCTGGGATGAGTGACAGCCTCAGAATTAGAGTTAAACAGGAATCAGGGCTGCAGTCTGGTTAGGAGGGAGTGGTTAGAAGCTGATCTTGAATAGCAACTCCTGTGAGATGAAGAACAGAGTCTGTTCCCATCAGAGAATTCTGGGGTTCCTGGGGGACCAAACCCTGGTCCCCTGGCTCCTCCTTCATTGGAATGGAGAGCTTTCCTTTAGGGGCATGGGGCATGGTAAAACACCCTGGTGGTGGCCCCCCTTCTAGTCACAGCCTGGGGGAGTGGGGAGATCACATTGGATTTCTTGAGATGAGAGAGCCACCCTTCTCAGCAGGGGACTCTGGAGAGGGCAGCTTTCCCAGTTACACACCAGTGGTCCTTCCGAAATGACTGTGGATGGAGGTTAAAAGCTCCCTCATGTCTTGGGGCTCATGTGAGGAGAGTGGAGACGTGCCATGGTTGCCTACATTGTTAAGGCTTGATTCTTTACCACCAAGGGACTGCTGAGATAAGAGTTCTGCTCTCCCATCAGGGTCAAGTCCTGCATCACAGGACCTCCTTCTGCCTGTCGGTACTTGGCCCTCCAGTGGCCCCACCCAGCCCCTGCACCTCCCGTCAGAGGGCCTGGAGTTTGCAAGTTGGCAGATGCACGTTGCCAGGTTCCTTGAGCCTCCTCTTGCCCAAACAGCACCGCCTGAGCCTCAGAGGATGGGGAGAGTTCACAGCCAGCGGGCCCAGGCTCAGCGGGTTGGGTCCCCTCCACTGTGCACAACGCTGGGTGGAAGCCCCAGGCCACCCCCACTGTCGCAGAGAGAACCCCGACTTCCCGCTAATAGGGAGCAGAGGCGGGATGAGACCAAGGGGCTCAGGAAGTGGCAAACTTGGATTGAGGGGTGGTTAGTTCCATCTCTGACTGGGTAGAGGATACCCTTTGATGGAAGGTGACAACCTGGCTAGAAAATAACAAACAAATTAAGTCAATCTTTCAAATCTATTAGGCGATCGAAGAGCTTTTTTTTCAACAGCTACCATTGGAGCTAACCAAGGTATATTTTTACTTCTTTTCATAGCAATAATGATTTCTCATGAAACTTAAAAAAGAAAGACGGGAAGAAAGAAAAAAAAAAAAAAAAGGGAGCAGGAAGACTCTATGTATCCAGTCTGAGTCTCATGTAATCGGAAGTGTGGGATGTAAAAAGGTTTCCTTGCCAAAAAAGAAACACTGCTGAAATGATACAGACAGAATAAACCACAGGCCCCCAATTAACAGCAGTGTGGGACACTGTCAGGCCACACACACAGAAGGCGGGCTCTCTGGGCAATGTTAAAGGAAGTTGAGAATTGGAAACTCTCAGAAAATAGAGACAGGAATGGGTGGTGTGTGTGAGAGCAGGGGGGAGGTTTGAGAAAGGACATTGCAAATAATCTTAACTCGTCTGAACCAGATGGAATAGTCTTACTTCCCGAACACAGCGACTTGAGACAAAGCACATGTCTGCATCACAACAAACATTTTGGTAGGGAGTAAACCAGGGCACATGTCCCGGGGAGCGGCGTTAATGTCATCTGTGATCTTGGATTCAGCACGCGGGATGCTCTCGCATCCACCATCCTCCACGCCGGTGGACCATTTCAGTGATGCTGCCCCAGAAGTTCCGGGCATTTTTAAACAAAGGCAACCAAGCATCCTGGGCAAGGACAGTGGGGAATTGTTATGAAATGGGACTCTTAGTGCTAAAACCTGGAAAATCAGCCGCTGGGTGGTTTGGTGACCCTCTTTTAGGCTGACTGGTTTGGAGCCGGCTTTGGCAATTCCCACATTTGTTCAGCCAAGGTCTCAGCCTAGCAGATGGCGTCCGTTCCCCAGGCTGGCGACGTGGACTTGGCGGCGTCAGCCCGACGGAGAGAGGATGCAGGCAGGCTGAGGGAGATTTTTATACCGAAGGCTGGATGTGAGCAGTTAAGAGCCAAAGTGACACAGTGAAGCTCGGAGCGAGAGCAACACACATTCTTTCTTTCTCGTGGCCTTTGCTAGCCTGTAGCTTTGCCAGCCTGGGAGCCAACACCAAGGACCACATTCTCAACCACAGAGCTTCCGGGGACAGCAGCAGCAGCAGGGCCAGGGGCCGCCTTCAAGTGGCCTTGCAGGCACTGGGCATGGCCTCTGATTGCCTGTGGGACCAGGTGGAAAACATCAGAGGGATGTTGGTGAGTACATCAAAGATGCGCCCCCAAGCCCCCGAGAGGCAACTAAGAATCTAGGAGGAGGAGAGAAGAAACTGGGCAGGGGTCTGGATGAGGCGCAGAGGAGGTAGTGTCACAATTCTGTGAGATTTCATCATTATGGTTAATGGGACCCCATTAGTAATTATAAACTGCAAAGTCCTCAAGAAATCTGGGCTGCATGTGATTCTGGTAGGGCTGAGGTAAGAGTTATCCAGAAGAGCATAATAATTCTTTTTCTGGGTTACTAAGTGTCAGATGTTGGGCTCCGAGTATGTAAGCATGATTTTATTTGAACTTCAAAGCAATTTAATGAAATAGGTTCTATGACGATCCATCTCCCTTTTAAAATAAGGCACAGAGAGGTTGGGTGACTTGCCCAAGGTCACACAGGCCTTCCAGCTTCTTAGCTTTGACATGAGGGCTATGTTGCAAAGAGGTAAAGGTATGGGGTCTGGAGCCAGACTTCTTGAAAAGTCACTTACCAGTTGGATCTGCTCACTTACTAGTTGCCTGTTATGATAGTTTAATACAATAAACCCAGGAACAGGGCTGGTCTGTGGTAAATGATAAATAAATGCTGGCTATTGACGAGTTGCTGATTTATTATACACACACACCACCAAAAACCTCACTAGGAGAAGCTGGGGTTTGAAAGTCTGATTCTATAGTCTGAGCTTTTAACTTTCGCTCTTAGGTTAAGTCTTAATTTTGATAACCAGTGCTCACCGCTGGGCCAGTTAATTGGTCAACAGTTAGTACGTTTCCTCCACACTTTTTTCTCTAGGACCGTCTCTCCCCCAGATCTTAAATGGTTATTACACGGTGATTGCAGGGATTTACATGGTGGGGCGGTTTTGCCATTGCTTTTCTACATTCAGGGCAGTTTTCTGGTCTTGCAGCTTCCCGTTGCATTCCTACAAACTGCTTGGAATAGAAGTCTCTCACAGTTTGTTCCCTTGGGTTTCATGATATTAGAAGGGATCCCTGAAAAGAGCCGTCCCTGAACTTCTGCACACGGAAGTCTCCATCTTGTCCAGTCCCATCTCCATCATTTCCTAACGTTTGACACGCAACCGACTTCAGTATAAGGAGGCTGCTTTTTTTGGCATTCGGCTTTATCTGTAAGCATGGAATCTTCAGTTCTTTAGCATTTGACACAACACCATATGCCTTTTCCAGAATTTCCTAAGCATTCAACTGCTGTTCAGTTGCTGTCTTTCCCACCAGCTAAGTGTTAAGCTTGAAATAATGGATTTGCTAACAATTCTGCTTCTTTTATCTCTTATAGAAACAGTGTCATTTGGCAATACTTTTCCTGGGCTGGTGGGTATCTGAGCTGAAAATGCTCGAATGTGATTTTTACTTTCTGGGCAAAGCTGATGCTGGTGACATCCAGCAGCTGGCTGGCCAGTTCCTGCCCTCACTCAGTAAACCCGCTGATCCCCGTAGTGGCTATTTAAAAAAATATATATGGCTTTGGCCTTCAGAAATCCAAAGACTTTTCTGAAATATTTAGTGTTTGCAATATATTAACATTTTTACAGTTTATCGACATATTTGTCATCTTATTGGTTATCACTAACTTTAAAAAAATCTCTTTTCTTTAACTGATACATAATATATTCTAGATATGTGTAATTAACCAGAGTCATCTTTCATTTTCTTCATTTTGGACAAGTTCTTAAGTTACACAATTTCTAGACATGGCCAAGGCTGAAAACATAGATTTAAATTCCCTTAAAATTGTTTTATTTTTCTTGTATGCAATCTTTAAATCTCAATATTTTTCTCAACACGTTCTAAGGATGTTGCCAAAAGGAATGGCTCCTTTGATAACCGGTGTGCTGTGCAAAGTTGCAGGTTTTATTATGGCTCAGTCTATGCATTTTACAGCTTCAGTGATACTGCATATTGAGTTTATTTAAGTAAGGCCTTAGCTGCTTACGACAAATTAACTAAGATGGAGTCATTGTTGAGTGTCAGTTTGTAAGAAGCATTTCCAGATGGAAATAGGTCTTCTTCAGGGACTTTCCTACAAGGATGAAATCTCTACGATTTCACTGATGTTCCAATGAAGGCATCAGAATAATAGCATGAATTTTGGTGAGGTTCACATACCTTTTACCCATCCCAGAGCAAAGGGTTAATAAATTGGAATTTAGCTGAAAGTAACTGAAACACACCGTGAAATGAAGCAACCATGATGGACAGCAGATAAACCCTGCCCAGTGGCCCAAAGATACAACATGCCGCCTTATCTTTGCCAAGCATGATGCTTCCTGCATGAATGCTCTTGGGGGGTGTATGGTGCCCCACCTAAAAGATATGTTGATGTCCCAGCCCCTGGCACCTGTGAATAGTGTCCTTGTACATATAATCAAGTTAAGATGAGACCATAATGGATTAGGGTGGACGCTAATCCAATGGTTAGTGTTCTTATATGAAGAGGACAGGGCACACACGTGACAGCAGAAGCAGAGATTGGGGCGATGCGGCTGCCGGCCAAGGGCCGGCCAAGGACCTGCCAAGGATGTCAGCATCTGGGAGAAACCAAGAAGACACAAGGATGGATTCTTCCCTAGAGCGCTCAGAGGGAGCAAAACCTGGCTTGGACCTTGATTTTAGACTTTCTGGCCTCCAGAATTGTGACAGGATACATTACATTTCTATTGTTTTAAGTTGCCCGGTTCCGGCCATGTGTCACGGCAGCCCTTAGGAAACTAACACAAGTGTGAAGTTCAAAATTTTAATTTTCTGTGTAATTTAGAAGAAACTGATGTAAAACCTCATTCCAGATAAGTGTTACTGTTGGAATGCCTTGATGTAGCAAATACAGAAATTCTCTAACAAGCACCACTTCCATCCTACACCAGACACACACTCTCACAGAAGGTAAATTCATTGACAAAATATCACAAACTACACAAGGAAACAATCTTCTACGAGCAGGAGACCGCAAACAGCCTAGAGGAAGATTAAAATCCCAAAAATCTGAGATAAATAAGAGACTACAGAAGAAGGAATCTTTGAGATCATGTAAGAAATATGAAGAAGGAATATGACACTATGAGAAAAGAACAGGGAGTTTTAGGGGGAAAAAATTGAATTTCTAGACTTTAAAAAATGAAATAAAGTAAAAATTCCAGTGACCGAAATGGAAAACTTAATGGACAGGTAAATAACACATGAAGTGCAGTTAGAGAGAGATATGGATCTGAGTAAATTATAATAGGAACTAGTTATGGAGTTTAAAGATATTTACTCCTATGTATCTTTGCAAGGTACCTTAAGTATTTTATTCTCTACAGTAGTATGTAATACTACGGAAATGAAGTCATCTCCATTCACTCAGTTTCTACTTTATTTTTCAAGTGGAAAGAATTCCTAGACCAAATGCCAAAGCATTTTGCTATTGTGGTTGAAACTGACTGATTCTGAGAGATAAGCTCCTCTCCTAGACACCAAGTTGCCATTTTTCCTTTCACACGTGCAACATGACTTTAAAGATGACACAAAAGATCCGCAGCCAAAACCATCATTTCCCTTAGCACTAACGTGAAGCTGACATTTATTAAAAAGCAATAATGTAACTCAGAGATGATTATGCTAAGTGAAGTAAGTCAGAGAAAGACAAGTATCATATGATATCACTTATATGCGGTGGAATCTTAAAAAAAAAAAAGATACAAATGAACTTATTTACAAATCAGAAACAGACTCACAGACATAGAAGACAAACTATGGTTACCAAAGGGGAGACGGGGGAGGAATAAACTAGGAGTTTGGGATTAATATATACATACTAATATATATAAAGTAGATAAACAACAAGGATCTACTGTATAGCATCAGAAACTACATTCAATATCTTGTAAAAAATTTGAAAGCAAAGGAATCTGAAAAAGAATATATATATATGTATGTATGTGTAGACCTGAATCACTGTGCTGTACACCTGAAACTAACACAACATTGTAAATCAACTATACTTAAAAATTTTTTTCTTAAAAGGCAATAACTCTCAAGATTCAGTAACATCAATAAATTGTTGATCAAACATCGAAAACAATGCAAAAAAAAAAGTGCTATACTCATGGCTCTTGGCAAATTCTGGCTTCAGATCATCTGATCTGAAAGGCACCTGGAGTCATAGATGGTTGCATTGTGAGTTCACCGTGGGCTCAACCACAGCTAGTCCACAGCCTAAGTCACGCCTAGAGGTGCTAGGAATTTTAAATAAAGGAAAGAAACTCAGTTTGTCCCCAGTGGGAAGCGCAGCTTTGGAAGACCTGCCTATGCCCTTGAACCCCAATTCCTTCCCTCCTCCTCTCTTCCCCTTCCTCTCTTAGCTTTCTCATTCATTCATATAGGTTATTGAAATTTCAACTATGTAACAGTACAGTTTGGACACAGATACGGTAACAAACTGAAATTTGGGGAAAAAAAACTCTGCTTAAACACTATCTGGCAAAATTTACAAATAGAACCTTATTGTAATTCCAGCAAAATGCTGGACACTCCATTGGTAAATATATACACTCTGTAAGTATTTAAAGCAATTGAATATAAAGTGAAATTTGAATAATAATGAGGCAAAAATCTTTTTTGTTGCCAGGTTTTAAAGAATAAGGTGGTGAGATTTCCCTAGGAAGGATTGTGACGGCTTAAAATAGCATATATGCATATATCTATGATCTTACTATAAATTACAGGAAGGATTACCAATTAGGGAGAAAGAGATGAATAATTTAATAATCATGTGGGAATGAGTAATTTGGGGAAGAAACAGAAATAAGACTATTCTCTTACACATTAAGCTGAAATCTATCCCAAATACATGGAAGGTTTAATCTAACGACAACAAACTCTAGAAGAACATATAGATTTAATGTGTAAGTCCCGTTTCTCATCATTAACAGAGAACTTTAAATACAATTTCTGTGGGAAGCAGAGACTGAGAAGATGAAAGGCACTGGAGTAAAAAAAAAAGTGTTCTTCTATGTGACAAAGAGAAAGTAAAACAAAGAATTTAGTAAAAGGCTGACTAGGCGATACCTCCACTTGAATTTTTATTTCTGCTCCATTTGATTCCAAAATTATACTAAGATGGTTTACAAAGTTACTAATAATATGGCAAAATAAGATAATTTAAAAATCAATACAAAGGTAAAGGAAAAAGGATTATAATTATATAATAATAAAGTATGTATTATATATTATGAATTATAATTCATGTTGTGAATTTTGACACACTTGCTAAAAGTATCACTATGGTTATAAGTTTTCCAGAAACAAGGAGGAAGGCTGAACATGGTCCTCCATAGAATTTCCATAAAATATCATTATCCTTGTATCTGTAATTTTCATATGGACTAGAAATGACTAATTAGAGGATATCATGGTGAGTGTTAATGGAAGTCACAATTGTAACAGTAAGAAAAACTATCAAGCTAGTGATGTTAATTTTCCTAAAGAATTATGATATTCAAATACTGTGCAATGAATGCTCCAATAAATGGATACTAAGTTATCCATTGGTACACATATGATCTAGAATGTATTTTGATGGTGCATAAAAACTTTAAATAAGTTTATATTCTGCCCCAGAATCCTACTTCTAGGAAACTAACATGGAAAATAATTGTAGAAGCAAACAAAGATTTATGTTCAAGGTAAATGACAGTACTATTTATACTAGTGAGAAATTGGGAACGGATTACATGTTCAACAAAGGAAGAACTGTTATGTTACACCCATTCAACAGACTATTTTGCAGGCTTTAAAATAATGGTATAGTTTTTGAACGATGTAATGTTATGTTTAAAAGCCATTAAATGCAGTATGATCTCCACAAAAACAAATGACACAAACAAAATAAAAGGCATTTGGGTAAGAATTTAGTGATTATGTTTTCTTCTTTAAATTTTCTGATTCTTTCCATTTTGTTTTCTGTAGATACATAGGTCTTTTAAAAATAGTGAATGTTTTCTTCTGCTTTGAAGAACTTTGTGACTGGGAGAGGAGATATGGATGAAAGGAGATGGGGTTTTGTCTGTTTGTTGGGGGTGTGTGTTTGCACGTGTGTGTGTGTGTGTGTTTAGATAGGAAAGATTAAGGTTTGTTCTTACAGAGCAAAACATTCTAAAAGCATGACAAAGAATGGGATTAAACAAAAGATAAATCTTGGAATCCCAGCAGATGGAAGGGGATGGAATTAGACTCAATGTTAGAAGAATTAACCTTGAAGAGGGAAATAAGTGAGGGCACTCACCAGCGCAGAAACATTTCAGGAACAAGATGTTTAGAGGGCACATGTCTAGCAGCCCAGAAATCCTCAGTGAAGCAGGAAGGGGGCATCAGAGTTACCCAGAGAGGCAGGAAAGATGAGCACAAAGACTTGAAGCTGGGGGTTATTTTGGAAAAGCCAGAGTCCAGGATGGGAGATGGAACTGGTCATGTAATAGGGAAGAACAAATCTGTCTCCATGTTCGATCTGTTTTTTTGCTTTAACCTTTGTATTCCATTGCTTTGCTATAAGTTCGTAACTAAAAGAATGTTGCTTATAGCCTGAAATATGCAGGGCAGCCCATTCTCAAGGCTCTGACTTTTAAAGGTGTAACACTTTTCCATTCATATAGAGATAAAAAGTTGCAGAACAGAGAATAATATTTGTCTTCTTAGAGGTTAATAGAAACATCATGACTTGACCTACATGGACAGCTGCAAGAACAAAGGATTCCAGCACCAAGAAGTTTGCAGCAGCCAACCACACCTCCTCCCCTTTTAGTATAAAAAAGCCTGAATTCTAACTCGGGGAAGATGGTTCTTTGGGACACTAGTCCACCATCTTCTCAGTCTGCTGGCTTTCTGAATAAAGTCACTATTCCTTGCCCAACAACCTGTCTCTCGAATTATTAGCCTGTTGTTTGGCAAGCAGTACCAGCTTGGATTCAGTAACAGAGATGTGGGAAGGTACAGAGGAGCAGGTTGGGCTAGATACCCTACATTTGTCCCAGCATCACTGTAGGATGTGGGTGCAGAGCTGAGAAGCTCATAAGCATGACGGCAGTGGGTGGTTTGCTGGGGAGCAGCAAAGAACAATATACCGAGGGGGTCAGGTTCCAGGTGTGGCAGAGAAATGAGCCAGGACACATACCACAGATTTAGGCCAGCTGGAAAAGGTATGGGACCATGATAAAGGTGATCAGAGGGGAGAAGGGGAAATTGGAGGAGTGGGTACCCCCAGGGAACCTTGTTAAAATGAAGATGGCTGGGTCCTCAAACTCAGGTTAATTTATCAGTGATTTCCAGCTAACTGCATTTTTATTAATGAGTCCGTGGTGGTTATTAATGAGACCACAGATGGTTATGGGCCGTCCTTTAAGAAACCTGAGAGTAGATATTATAAGGCACATAAGACTTATATGATTATTAATACTCTTAAAACTTGAAAAACAAGGGTATCCAGAGAAAAGTAGTGAAAAATGTATGAGCCTCTGCTCAGAAATTGAGGAACTGAAGGGAGCTGGTCCCTGATGGTGGTGAGGTCCAAACTGCACCTGTGCAATTCCTTGCAGAGGAGGGAGGAGCACATGGGGACATGGTGGAGAACAGGAAGCTAAGGAACTCTGCATTTTGCTTTTTGGGAATCTTCCACATAGTTTGTCAACAAAACATTTTCTTTGTACTAAGACAGCGTTTTCCAAACTTGCATTCCACGGGAGCAGGCTCTATAGTCATAAGAAATACTAAGGGACAACAATGACAAAAAAATGTTTTATGGTCAGGTCATTTAGGGAAATGCTGGTTTATAAAAAAAAGACAGGAAAATGCGTTTATTCCGCATTTCCCAGAGGCTCTCCTATGTTATTGTGTTTTATGAATTTGTAATGAGGAGAATTTCGCACGCTGCTCAAATGCATTTAACCAGAGGAAACTTATCTCCTAAAAAACATATTTTAACATCTCTTGGAACTAAAGTTCTGCAGAGAGGCAGGAAGGGAGAAGTGGGAAGAGAAGAGAGAAGGAAAGAAGAGAAATCCAGGACGGGGATGCCTAAACACACACCGGCCGAGGTAATGCAGCCTTGGTCTGATCCCGCCGGTCCCCCTCTGTTTCCTCGCTCCTCCCGGCACCTGCAGACGCTGTCTATTTCTGCATAGTTGACAGCAGCCCTCTCAGACACCTCTCAGTACATTTTCTTAACATCTGGAAATTTCCATCAACCAAACTTCTCTAAGAAGTGCGTTTGTTCATCGTAAACTGTTCCCAAACCATTTAATGGAATAATCCACAGTTCTCTGAGTTTTTGCTAGCGGTTTTAGTACATCCCTTTTCTCAAAGCTGGGTTTTTGTTTTTTTGTTTTTCGTATTGAACTTCAGCAAATGCTTTGGGAGCATTTACTAAGGTAACAATTTCCCCTTTAATTTGTGAATGACAGATTTCTACAATTGGATCTTCTTTCCATTCCTTGGTAAATTCTAGTTGGTAACAACACATTATTTATTACATTTTACAATACACCAAAGGATAAGTGTGGCTAATTTTTCCTTTAGAAGTTTTTCATCTGTGCTCATAAGACTGACCTCCAGATTTAATTTCTTAATCTGTTTTTGTCCAGTTCGTTATTAGAGTTATGCTAACCATATAAAGTCAAGTAGTGTGGCTTCCTGTCATTGGATGCGCTCTGGGATTTTTTTAAATACATGTCATATGGGAACTATGAGTCCCAGAAGGTAGGTGAAGCTTATTCAAAACTATCTGGGCCTGGTGAGTTTTGATAGCATTTCACATTCCTCAAGATTGGTGTATTTATGGCTTTTACTTCATCTTCAGACAAATTTTGTGAATTTTCTTTTCCTGGAAAATGGAACTATTTATTCTTGGTATATTTCCAGATTCCTGAAGCAAATTTGTACATTATCTTAACGTTTCAAAAAAATTTTTTTCCACAGTAAAATATGCAATGGCAAAATCAAATTGTTAAGAAGAGGGGTATATGGTAAACAGTTAGCCTTCATCCTCTTACTTATGCTTACAGGCTGTGAGTGTCCCGGCGTTCTTGTTTAATCCCCAGGCAGAGACAGCTTTTTCGTGTGTGTGTGTGTGTGTGTGTGTGTGTGCATGGTCATGTATAGACACACTTGGAGATATTTTCCTTTTAAAAATACAAATCTTGGCATATTACATACACTCTTCTGCACCGCATTTTTTTCACTATTATTTTTTGAAGATACTGACCTATCAGTAGGTATAGAAGGGTACTTTGTAATGGAAACAAAACATGGCTACTGATGTACCATAATTTATTCAGTCTATCCTCTTTTTAATTATTTTTTAATTTTTATATTATTTTATTTTTCAGTCTGTGCTCTTATTTCTAGTCTTCGGTTCTATAATTAATACTAAACTCTGATTCTTCATTTACATAACTAACGGGTTTGTTACAAAATAAGAAGAGACAAGAAATGACAGGTTGATGGGTTTCGTACATTTACAAGGAAATATACACCCCCCCCCAAAGGTGTAACCCAGGACGCTGGAGTAACATGGGCCCAGGGCAGAAATGGACCACAGAGGGCCATGGGCATGTCCTGCAAGTAGTGGCAACCAACCTACTCCACTCGTAGGATGAATGGACTGGCTAAGGAGACAACCTGCTGATGTGGAATTAGTTGGACAGAGAGAATTTAGTAAATTAGAAGGCACCACCTCTGACCTATATTCAAGGAAATCACCAGTCTTGTGCTCACACCGGGTTCACCCAGCCCACACTTCCGGAGTGCCAGGCACGCACTGAAGAAAAGAACAAACACTCTGCTCTCATGTACTTTGGGTTTCCCAGTCCTGACAGTATTTCGCACCAATCTGTATTCTCTATGGAAGGTCCGAGGAATAACAGAGAAGGAAAAACAAAGAAAAGAAGGGATAAATTTGGGAGTTTGAGATTTGCAGATGTTAGCCACTAGATATAAAAACAGATTTCAAAAACTTTGTTCTGCATAGCACAAGGGACTATATACAATACCTTGTAATAACCCTTAATGAAAAAGAATATGAAAACGAATATATGTATGTATATGCATGCCTGGGACATTTGTGCTGTACACCAGAAATCGACACATTGTGACTGACTGTACTTCAAATAAAAAAAAAAAAAAAAGGATGGAGAATGTTAAAGTATCTGAGATGCAGTGTGTAATGTTAGTGATGTTTGACTCTCTGGTGGTTAAAAAACAATGCTTTAAATAAAATGGGATTAATGTCATTATTTTCAAGGTCGTTTACAGTTTTCCTGGAGGACTCAAGAGAATTTTGATTTCTCAGTTGGCGCACATACGTGTACTGGCATCCCACACGTGCAGGGCACTACAACAGAGAAAACCTTCTCTCACGTGCTAGTAAAGACAGAGGTGGAGACAAGTCACCCAGCCAACTGGGTCCCTGAAGGTGTGTAATCAGACCGGAGATGACATTACGTTCACTAAGGCTCACCTTCTTGTCCATAAAAATCATATTTTTTACTCTATTTACTATTTTAGATGCATCTTGATCACCATACGTTACACTTTAAAGAATTAGAGTTCACATTCTGAATCATTCCATGAATTATTAAAATTACACCAACTTTAGAACTTTTTGAACACTATAAATTATTACTATGCTCGTTGCCCAGTTGAATAAAATGCGTTGTTTCTTTGAATGAGTTCTACCTCGATTTTAAAAGCCATGATTTATCATAGGTTTGACTCACGTCCACGTCAGCCATCAAAATATCATCATTTAATGGCCACTTGACCTCAGGATGCTTTCAAAAGTTTCATGTCTTTCCTTTCAGAAGCAGTAAGCAGCATTTTGTCAGTAGGCGAGGAAACTAAAACACCTAGGAATTCAGATTTGATTCTGAAATTTGAACTGCAACTGAGCCCAACAAGCTTTTGCATCCTTTCCCGAAGCTTGCTTACCGCCCTTCTAACTAAGTGAGGTTTTCCATTATTTTTAATTGACCACCGCCTGGGTACTGTTTCCAAGCCCACAGTGGGTAAACAAAGAGAATGAGAGGACTCCGCCCTTTAAGAGAATGGTTTGGCCTCAGACCACGAACGCTGGGAGCCGGAGGACCTTACAACAACATCTGTTTAGGAACCACAGGTTGCTAACAAATAAATAGTTAAGATTCAATTACTTTGGTATCTCTGTCCTCCGCTGAGTTTCAGTCTAGACTGCCCAGCAAATCCCCATTGCCCTTGGGATGAAAGGAACCCTACAATGGCAAATAACAATGTTGCCAAATATATAACATTCCATTCCGAGCACAATAGGCGACTGGAACATTTCTTTCTCCACTGAAATCTTCCAGTGGACCCAACACACAAAGGAAATTTTCAGTCCCTAAATACCATGATTTTGCATTCTCTCTAAGTACACATGGAGACTCTGGAGAGAAAGGCAGAGAGAGAGAGAGAATGTGAGCAAAAGAAGAGAAAACGATTAGAATGAAAAAGTATGAAATGCCTAAGTCGCATTCTCCATTAAGAATCCAGATGGTGTGACAAGGATACTATCAAAGGATGTTTTATATCCAGAAACCAGTGTCACTGAGAAGCTTTGATGACAATTCCTGGAATCCAATACTCCGTGCTCAGCCAAATTGAAACAAACACAAATTGGTCTCCTCTCAAGTAGGCCAATGATGGCGAATCCCCTGGAAGCTAAGGGAGACTGGGTTCTCTTGTGCTGCATCCAGCTGTTATCAAGTGTCTTTGATGTGTCAGACCTCCACTTTATCTCTAAGAAGGGTAAGAGGTGGCTGTTAGCAGAGAAATATTTCCCCAGTTCTCACAATAGACGAGGCTCTCCAGAGATGCTTGACAGCTACTGTTCTGTTAGCGACTCTGTTCTCAAATTTAATATGAAGTCATAGGCATGCATGCATTTAATTAATTCTATGAATAACCTTTAAAGACAGAGCTAGCAACTGGAAAGCCCAGAAGAGGCAAGGTGAACCTCTCTAGAAGGGTTTTCCTTAAATCTGTCCGTGTGCAAGCAGTCAATTGTCCCATCCAATCCTCCTCCCAGTGCTCTCTAAACAATTTCTCTCCTTGGTTCATGATTCCATGATCTGAGATGCTTTTAGCACCCCAAAATCCTTGGGTCAAGTAGATTTACTTTCTAGGCCTTTGGATACTGGTTTCCCATTAGATGCAAGTCAGGCCCTCAGCCTCTGTTGTCTGAGGTTAAGGACGGGCTGGAATTGTCCCTGACATCCAGCAAAATCTCTCTCGGTCCATCAGTATCTTAAAGCCACAAGAGAGCTCCATGGTATGTCTGTGATCCTTTTTGACTTATTTCCCACAGAAACAATCAGCAGGCCTTATAAACAGTTTCTCAACTCCTCCAAATTTTGGAAGTGCAAATCCACACTTTTAGGATAAAATCACAAATAGCCATTTAACATCACCAAATAAAAAGTGCATTTGTATGGACAATATGGACTCTATTTTCAGTCTTGGACCCTATTTTAATTTCATTTGTGCTATTTTACCATTGTTTTAATTATCAAGGGTTAAAGGTTTTCATTTTCCTTTCTCTCTTCTACCTTTCTCCACCCTCAACCTTTCTGGCTACCTTTAAAATTTGATTGATTTATGGTGCCTTTTTTTTTTTTTTTTTTTTTTTTGAAAATTGTTTGTGTAGTTTGGTTGAGGTGTAGATAGTCGTCCTCTTTTATTGGTTTATTTAATTGGTTGTTCCCATGGTAACATTTTTAGTACATTTTTTCAGAAGATTGAAGGATGCTTTGGGGCTTTTGTCTAGAGGTCTGTTAATCTTCAACAGACCTAACAGGATTCCTTTGTGCCTTTTTCTCCCCTGGTTTTGAGTGATTCAACTTCTTTAACCCTTCAGAGGCTAAGTACCACTGCTTTTAAGCATCGCATCATAGTTGTCTGATGGGAGTGGAGGGTGGAGTCCAGTCTGTAACCACAGAATCCTTTTCATGAGAGATTCAAAACAGAGGCTGTAAAGAGGCATCTAAAATTTTTACACTATAATTATGAAGTTTATATAACATAATGTGGCTGTTTATTTTATATTTGGTTGTCAGTAAAAGGAAGTGCAGCTTTTACTTTGGAGATTTTTTTTTTTTACTTAATTACTGCTGAGTGGCTGTTCTTGGTGAATTGCTTTCTGAGACACTGAGCTTTGTCTTCTGTTTAAAAGATGTTGTGAGACAGAAGATACGAGATAATTCATGAAACATATTTGTATGTTTGTTCACTTCAACATAGCCACTCAGCAAAGGGTAACTCTGAAATCTGGAAATAACTATAAAGACTTTTGAAAATGCAAGCCACTTTGGAAGGCAGTTTGGTGGTTTCTTACAAAACTAAACATACTCTTATCATGTGATCCAGCAACTACGCTCCCTGGTGTTTACCTAAAGGAGCTAGAAACGTTGATCTACACAAAAACCTGCACATGGATGTTTAGAGCAGCTTATTCATAATTGCCCAAACTTGGAAGCAAACAAAATGTCTATCAGTAGGTGAATGGATAAATAAACTGTGGTACATCCAGGCAATGGAATATTATTCAGCACTAAAAAAAAGCTATCAAGCCATGAAAAGATATGGAGAAAACGTAACTGCATATTATCAAGTGAAAGGAGTTCAGTATGAAAAGACTACATACTGTATGATTTCCGACTATAGGACATTCTGGAAAAGACAAAATTGCAGAAACAGTAAAAAGATCAGTGGTTGCCAGGGGTTTGAGTTGGGGGAGAGATGATTAAGCAGATCACAGAGGATTTTCAGGGTGGCAAAAATACTCTGTATGAGGTTCTGATGACAGATAAATGTCATTAGATGTTTGTCCAAGACTACAGAATGTACAACACCAACAGTGACCCTTAAGGTAAACTATGGACTTTAGGTGATTATTATGTGTCAAAGTAGGTTCATCCTTGTTAAAAAATGTACCACTCTGGTGAGTGATGTTTCTGATGGGGGAGGCCATGCATGTGTGGGGACAGGGGTTATGTGGGAAATCTCTGCCCCTTCCTCTCAGTTTTGTGGTAAGCCTAAAACTGCTCTTAAAAATGAAGTCTTTTAAAAATGCAATTTTCAGAACTTATTGTAATTCAAATATGAAGTCTGTACTCACATGTATTTAAATATTAATTGTTTAAATAATGGCATGGAAGAATTTTATTTTTGTTGGTTTTTTTTAAACATTTTTGTCTTTAATTTTAATAATAGCCATAACTTAAAATATTTACCACAACCATCCTAAGCTCTGAAAGAAAATTTTGTGGATTCTTTATGAATCCTGATGCACTCAGAACTCGGAAGAGATGACATATAAATTTGAGATGCAAATGTAGCAATCATACAAGATATTCTAACTCTCTACATTTTTTCTCCTTGATTCATTACATTCTAGTGAAGAAATGAGCTGTAAAATGCTAATGCAAGAGGGAAGGTACCTATAAGATTGTTTACATTTAATATTAATATAAACTCTCATGTCATGAAATGGAAAATATGCTATAACAATGATAAAAATGTTCTTTCCTTGGGTATCATGAAATAACCTAAATATACAAACAAATGGAGACATTTTAAATTACATCATGCCTTAGTCATTTTCAGCAGTGGGACGGGTTGTTCAACTAGTTTCCTTCCAGTTGGCCAAGGTCCGTTGTAATGGACATTATAATGGATCACAGGATCTCCAAAAGGTTTTAGAGCAATTAAATTTTATCATTATAATTTTATTGCCAGAAATCACATATCGGGTTTACAGGATGTGGAAATGAAATGGAGCTGACACCCTGGCTTGTATACTTATTTAAGAAGTTAACAGAGATACTCTGCAAACTGGGAGAGGAGCAGGATTCTTCCCTTTTCCTCCCTCGTGTTCCTTAGGCATGGCACGTTCCATCCAGCGGTGTAAGTACCAAGGACTGTGGCCAGAATTTTTCATGTATTGTCACTTTCATGATGGTGAGGAGGCCAGCACGTGGGCTAAGAACGTGGATGCTGGACTCAGCTCTAAGGTTGAATCCTGACTCTGCTAATGACTATTCATGCCCCACTGGGCAAATTGCCTAATTTCTGTGGGTCTCAGTTTCCCCATCTTAAGATGAGGACAATAATCGCGCCCACCTCCCAGGGTTCTTGTGAAGATTAATGGAGATAAGTATGACTTGAGAAGGTTAGCGATGTTTAGCCTTCTGGTAGAAGTGATTAGTATTTCTGAGGTTTTGGGTGGTAAGGAAAAATAAAGGTGGGGGGAGTCCTTGATGGCATGACAAGACAACAATGCAAATGGTACACAATGAGGTGCTTTCTCTATGAAAAAGTGCTTTTAGGAACTAAGACTAGGGAAATGATTTATTTTTTAAGTGACAGAATGATAGAATGATCATGAAATTTAGGAAGAAAATCACTGGGACCAAAACCACATGTATGCTAATAGAGAACATTACTTAATAAAAGTGTATGCTATTTGGAATTTTAGCTGGTCGCTAATTCACTGGTCACACTAAGACCCATATGGTATGGCGCTCCTAGGTCTTATCCATACTGCCAGAGATGAAATCCTGTATCATTATAAGGAGGAATATTAACTCTAAATTATTTCCAATAGATGCCGTCATCTGACGATAAGGCTTCATACTGTTTTCTAGGATCAGAGAAAGATGAAGTTGTTAGCATACAGTTCGTCCGCAGTAAGTTAGGGAAGGTGAGAGGTCAGCATTTGGTATAGAGATTTGGACAATCAGAAGGTGTTTATACACTGAATTCTCTTAGAAAAAAAAAAAAAAAAGCACACATGTCCTAGATTAAGAATTAAAGGTCAGAAATCTCTTTGCCATATGCCTTTTAACAAGAAGACACTGTAAGACTTTTTAGATATTAAAGTATATTATGAAGGCATATTGCAGGCACACTGTAGAAAAATCTTAAATATATATATACAATACAAAAAGAAAATTAAAAATCATCCTTAGTGCCAGTCTGTTTCAGTTATTTTAGCCTTATTTCAGCGCCACATAGAATTATGTGGTAATTCTCTTATAAAACTGACATTTTACATTCTGTGTACTACAAACTCCCTGTGTCATTATATGTTCTCCAAGAATCATGTTATAAATAGTTTCATTTTATTACTTTCTACGAAACCCTTTTCTTCATCCATCCTTTAATTATTTATTTTGGGTGAGTTCTCTTCGATTTCAAATATTTTACCCCTAGAAACAAATGCTTGCAGCTAAATCTTTATACGAATTTATCATTATTCACCTTGCAAAATTTCTGCCAGTTAAATTGGTAAGTTACAGGGGGTGTAGGTTTCCTTGACTTGTGCTATATGGTGCTGTACATGCAAATACGTAATTATGAAGAGTTCACAATGTGAGAACTCATTTTCCCATTAGTACTACCACGACTGTTTTGCTTATAAGTTTGGGCTGGTATAGAATAATCGTTAGGGGAAAAAAACTGCTCATTAACTTTTCAGCACCATAGCATGGTATATTTTGAAGGGCAAAGAGCTCAATACAAAATGCCCAACATCACTGTGGGAAGATACAAGAGGAACCCCAGTGTGACAGCCTCGATGACACTGGTTCACAAAATTGAATGTCTGGGTGCTTACACATAAAAGCAAGGGTTGGAACAAGTAACACTCTCCACATAGTTAATTGCCCCAAAGCATACTTTTTTTCAGTAGTTAAGAAAATAATTCAGAGACCCCAGTAGTCTGCACGATGCTATTTCTCCACATCCAATATCTCATAGGCACCATTTTACTGTCTAGATGAGCCGAGTCCGGTTGAGTTTAGAACCCATATTCAGGACTATCTAAGAAGAATACTTGCAAGCCTGCATGGGAGTGTGCCCTTGGGGAACCTGGCGAATAGGAGAGAGAGCAGGGATGGCCACACGTTGTGTGTTGTGCACATTGTGTATAGTGAGGAATGAGGGGACTGTAAATAGACTTTGAAGAGTATTGTTTATTTTGGCAGAGAGATTGCTAACAAAAAGGGTCACCCTTTCATGAACTTATATGACCACGGAAAGACATTATATTTAACTACATGGTGTCGGAGCTTTTGAGCACGAGTAATGCACACATCCTAGTTTAGAAATAACTTGATATGTGTGGGCTGAGGGTTTAACAGACCCCATCCCTTGGGGTTAAAAACCATCTGCTCCCATCAAAATTCAACTTTCTGTTTTTTTTTTTTTTAAATTTCGTAAGTGAGGGACAGAGCAGGAGGAAAAGGGAAGGGAGACCAGCTTTAAATGACTTATAAAAAAGGCCTCAGAAAAAAGAAAAACTTTCTGGACATCAAAAAGCTCTTACAAAACAGGCTTTTAATGATTTAAGTGTAAATGAATCAAAAACATATGGATAACATTTTCTTTTAAAATACCCTTGGGTTTAAAAAATTAAGGGGAAAAGTAAGTGGAAGAGAATGTTTTAGATTTGGTGGAGCAGAAAAACATTTCAGAAAATAATTTGATGAACTGGAGACGCCCAGTAGCATTTCGGGTTGTTTGAGCTCCCTGGAGGAAGGGCATTATGATGCCTTTGGTCCTGACATCCAGGGTCCCTGTACCTAAGATCCAGGAACCTCTACCTAAGAACCACCTTCCTCAATACGTACCTTGACATTGAATCTAGGGGAGCAGGTCAGAGCCCTGATATTGACAGAATGTATGTTGCACTTTCTGACCCTCAGCTATTAGGAAATCCAACATCCAACTGCAAACTACTACCAAGGGTGGTACCATCTAATCCACCTGGGAGAGGAGGGAGGCACGTGTGAGGTCTTGCTCACATTAGCATGTGCCGTCTTCCATATTCCTTTTGGGTTGGCAAACTCTTACATCTTAAATGTAAAATCGTTAAGACTTTATCAAAATATATAAATCATTTTGTTTCTGCTCTAGGTAATTCCTGTTATCACCCCCAGCTTTACTGAGGTATAACTGACAAATAAAGCTCTAATATATTTAAAATGCATGACATGATGATTTGATATATGTATACACTGTGAAGTGATTCCCACAATCAAGGTTATTAACACATCTATCACCCCACATGCTTTTCTTCTTCTTCTTCTTCTTCTTTTTTTTTTTTTTTTGGTGAGAAGACTTAAGATCCACTGTCATAGCAAATTTCAAGAATACAATATGGTATTACTTACTACAGTCAGCACAAGGCACATTAGATTCTCAAACTTATTTCTCTTATAACAGAAAGTTTATACCCTTTCCTCAACCTCTCCCATTTCCCCTATCTCCCAGACCCTGGCAAACACCAGTCTACTCTCTATTTCAATGAGTTCAGCTTTTTTAATTCCACATATAAGTGGAATCATACAGTATTTGTCTGGCTTATTTCACTTAACATAATGTCTTCCAGGTTCATCCATGTTGTCACAAATGGCAGGATGTCCTTCTCTTTTGGGACTGAATAACATTCCTTTGTTTATACATACCATGTTTTCTTTATCTATTCATCTACTGACATACACTTAGGTCGTTTCCATATCTTGGCTATTGTGAGTAAAGTAGCAGTGACCTTAGGGGTATAGATTGCTTGTCAAGATAGGGATTTCCTTTCCCTTTGGTCATATAACCAGAAGTGAGACTGCTGGATCATATGGTACTTCTATTCGTAAATTTTTGAAGAACTTCAACCCTAATTTCCATATACCAATTCACATTTCCACCAACAACAGTGTATGAAGGTTTCCTTGTCTCCACATCCTGTCAACAGCATTTGTTATCTCTTGCTTTTTGATAACAGACACCATAACAGGTGTAAGGTGATATATTATTGTGGTTTTGATTTGCATTTCTCTGGGGATTAGTTGACCACATATGTGTGCGTTTAGTCCTGGTCTCTCTTTTCTTTTCCATTGATCTGTGTGTTTTTATGCAGATAGCATACTTTTTGGATTACTATAGCTTTGTAACATAGCCTGATACCACGCAGTGTGACCCCGCCATTATTTTCTCTTCTTGCTCAAGATTGCTTTATCTATTTGGTGCCTTTTGTGGTTCTGTACACATTTTAGGATTATTTGTTCTATTTCTGTGAAAAATGCCATTGGAATTTTTCTCTTGCTGCTTTAAAAATTTTCTCCTTGTCCTTAATTTTATATAATTGTATTATAATATGTCTTGGAGAAGATCTCTGGGTTGAATCTGTGAACCTATGAGCTTCATAGAATTTGGATGACTAAAGCTCTCCCAATATTTGAGAAGTTCCTGGCCATTATTTCTTTAAATAAGGTTTCTGCTCCCTTCTCCCTCTCTTCTGGGCCTCTGATACTGCATAAATTATTTCTCTTATTAGCACCCCATAATTCACCTAGACTCTTTTCATTTTTTTTTCATTCTTTTTTGGCTTTGTTCTCTGACTGATAATTTCAAATGACCTATCTGAGAGTTCACAGATTCTTTATTCTGCTTGATCAAACCTGTTGTTAATAATGCTTTCTATTGCATTTTCATTTCTTTCAATGTATTCTTCAGCAACAGAATTTCTGTTTGATTCTTTTTTCACAATTTCTACCTCTGTTAAATTTCTCACTTTGTTCACATAGGTTTTTTTCTTGAATTTATTGAAATGCCTTTCTGTGTTTTCTTGTAGCTCACTGAGCTTCCTTAAAATAACTATTTTGCTTTTTTTTTTTTTCTGGGAAAATTGAGGCTCTCCTTTCTTTGGGGTCAATTACTAAAAAATTATTGTGTTCCTTTGGTGGTGTCACGTTTCCTTAATTTTGCATGTGCCTTGCAGTCCTGTGTTCTCATCTTTGCATTTGAAGAAGCAGTCCACCTCCTCCATTGTTTACTGACCAGATTTGGGAGAAAAATGCCTTCTGCCGTCCCTGCTAGGGAGTCGGAGACTTTCTCAGGCCTTTTCTATACATATGCCTACTCCACACTTCTTGTGCCCTCTTGGGAAGCAATTCTTAAGATTTTATGCTTTCTGTTCATCCTGCAAAGCCAGTTTTGAGTGCCAACATCCTTCCATTTACTTTCTCTAGGGTGTTGCTGAATGCTCGAATTTGTGGGCTTTCTCCCAGTCCTGCAGAGTCAGGCTGGCTCTCTGTGCATGCTCACTAGCTGTCTGTGAATGCTTGCACTTGCCACTGTTGAGGGAGTGAACACACAGCCAACCACGGGATGGGGTGAGGTGCACAGAGCACTGGGGGTGCCTGTGGGCCACTGTGGGGGCAGGGATCTGTAGGCAAAGCATACTCAGTCAGGCTTGTGGCAGACTCCCTGATGGAGTCCACGAAGTGGTTAGTAGAAGCCACGTCTCCTGAATATGTTCCAAGCCCTGGTTGCTATTCTCCCTGCCCCTTCCCACACCTCAGGCATGCAGCTCACCTCAGGGTCCTGGATGGGGCAAGAAAGAGATGGAACTCTTTGGCAGCATCCTGCACAGCTGGGGAATCTAGGCACTCACTCACACACGCTCATGTTCCCCTATGGGGGAAACTGCAGGTCAAGACGGTCTCTTGGCACTGAGTTGTGCCACCTCTGGGGAGAGGTGACTTAGAGTGAAACTGTGCCTCTTACCCTCTTCAACGTGTCTAATCATGGATTTATTTGCTCTGTGTACTGAAATTTCTCTGCTGGACTTTTGGACTTCCACAGAGGTACTCCTGTCTGTGGGTGATTGTCAAAATCAGTGTGTCCTTTGGGGAAAAGGTGGTAAAAAAACAAAAACAAAAATCAAACAAACAAAACCAAAACCTTTCTGCCACCCTGCTCAGTAATTTCTTGGTGACTTTCTTTTCACAGTGCACAGAACATCAATAGGTAAGTGTATCCTCCAAAGTTGGAGAAATTAATAAATAATAAATATACATTGATGTTTCTTTATTATCTTCACAAAAAGTTAAAATCTCAAAGTCTAGAAAGCTGTGAAGGAAAGCCAAAAGGTCTCTACTATCATCCTTGTACTATGCTTTCTACTGCTGTGCAAAGGAATGTCAGCCGCAGTAGCAAGGTGCCATCCTCTTCAAGGGTTCAGAAACTCCTGTCCCTGAGGACAATCACTCCTTCAAATATGTGGTCCTTACTGAGTAGTGAAAATTTCATACACAGACTTTGATCACCTATATAAAGGACTCTCCTTCTAAAATTTTAGCTTAATAAAACCATCTTTTCTTACCACAGGGAGACGTGCACATTTGGAATAGCCTGCAGACTTACTGGTTATGTATTTTCGTGATTAGGAAGACAACGGAATATATAAACCCTCTTTTGAGTCAGTCTTTAGCTAGCATAGTTTACTACCTGAAAATTCAGCACTTAACCACCAGCATTAGACAGCGGCCATATAGGAATAATCAGCCTGACCTTTTATTGATTCAGGAAACATCTTTGGTCCTTGGTGGGTTCAACTCAGTTGACTTAGTTTTAGCCTTATTTATGGAAATACGTGAAATATTAGGACTGGAATGCCTGTTTTCATTCCCAGGCACATCATAAATATTTGCTGTTCTTTTCCTGCCACCAAGCTGTTCTCTGTCTCGTAGAGAACCTCAGTTAATGCATCTTTCTTTTCTCATTGACTGTCCAGTCCTCCAGTATTCCTTCTTTCGTGATCCATCCTGGACGAAACGGTGACACCCAGAACTACTAATTTACTAACGTGTTCAACCTCAGCCCTCTCCCACCCCGTGTTCCTTCAACCCCCCCCCACCTCGTGTTATTAAAATCTCAGACCCACGTTCCATCTCCTCTTTTCTATTCCTGAATTGCTACATTCTGCTGAAGAGAATCACTTAGTAGGGCAGGTTACCACCTCATCTCTTAGTGGTCTTCAGCCTCGGCTGGGCCACTTGCAACTTCATTCACCAATCTTAGATTTGGTCTGAGCAGGCTTCATTCTTGTCCCAAGGATTCTTTCATTCCTTCACCACTGCTGAGCCTTTTATTTGATCCACAGCCTCTCTCTGAGCATGCGATCTTACCTCCTCCTTTTATGCCACTGGGTGTGAACTACCTCAACCTCCTGCCCCGCCCTTGCCGCACAGAAATCCATCTTCATCTGTTTCTCCCCTGTCTCCTTGTCTCCGTGGTCAGAGAATAAATGGCCTGTCTCTCGTTCAATGCCAACATCTTCAGTGTTGCCCTTGGTCCCATCTGTTTTCCTTCAAGACCATGATCAATCAAATATAATATTTACTGTTTTATCTTCAACCATCCCTTCTGTCTTGGCTTCTTTCCCCTGGGCTAAATAAATGTTTAAATCTTTGCACGCTTACAAAAACAAAACAACCAGAGGAACCTCCCGGGGCTCACGTGTCCTCTGTGAGTAGTTCCTCTGACATCCTTCCCTGTGTGGTGAAACTTCTCGTAAAAGTCATGGCAAGACTCTCCACTCACTGGCTTCATCCAACTCCACAACCCCTAAAACTGCTTCAGCCTCCAGCCCTCACTACTTTGGGAAAGGTCTACAAAGACCTTCCTCTTCCTAAATGCAGTGACACCGTATCAGGGCTTTCTGTGCGGGCTCTGCTGGCCACCTCTGATACCACGGAACAACTTTCTCCACATGGAATCACCTGTGCTTGTTGACTGGCCCTCACTGGTCCTCAGTAATTATTCCCTCTCTGTCCCATTCTTGGGACGCACCTGCTTCACCATGTGGATGGTTACTCACTGTTTTCTTTATTTTTTTTTTAACATTTTTTAATTGATTTATAATCATTTTACAATGTTCACTGTTTTCTTTAGACTTTTCTATTTTCCACTAGATTTTCTCTCATTCTCCTTGTACCACCATCCATTTGGATTTTCCTATCATCTGTTTGCCAACAACATCCAATTCCACTTTGGTTGCTCTAGCCCAACCTTTATTCTCACATACTACTGCTTACTTCTCTACCTCTTTCCAAGCTAGTCTCCTCCCTCCTGTGTAAGTTTCAGTCATCCTTCACATCTGGATCATGCATCTTCACTTCCAGGAAGCTTTCTCTGAAACACCAGGCTGTCAGTGACTCATAGTACTTCTCTCATTGCCAGCCTCACATCAGAGGGAAAGTATTTGATCTTGTGTCCCCTGATCTCACCACTCCGCATGCCCTTGAGAAACACATACCCTGTTCTCAGTACCTAGTAGGTATTTATTTGGTGGCTTTTTGAGAAAATATCAGTTTAGTTCCTTCATTGACAGGATTTATGTCACATAGTTTTTGTGATCACAGAAAATTAAAATATGAAAGTAATAAATAGCTTAAAATTTGTCTTTTTGACTATATCTCTGTCTAAACTACACATATAGTACATATATATTATAATCTGCATTATGTATTAATTACATGTGTGCGTGTGTACATATATACACACATATAATATACACACACAAATATGACAGGCAACCCTTTACAAGAAATTCTCAATCTGGGCAAATGTGCTTTAATTTGGGGAACTAGTACCTTTTGTTGATTTTTCTCCCCTTTCCTCTTTCAAAATGCTATTTCCTCAGAGAAGCCTTCCATGATCTCACATGGCCCTATTACATTCATTTTCTAATCCTTATCCTAACCTTACTTTTGAATTTATACATTTAATGTTATATATTTATCTATATAACAGTTACCCTATTATATAGATGAGTACACAGTTCTTCCTTATGAATATTTAAACTTATCTACTTTAGAATATTTAAACTTGTAATTTTTATTTTTTTAAGTGATTGAATATAGGTTTTACTCTTCCCCACCTCATGAAAGCGGCAAGTACCATCTATCTTTTCCTTCACCCTGTCATGATACCTGGCACATCAAAGGACTTAATAAATATCTACTGACTTATTCAAAAGAGTGAATGGGTAAAGGAAAGATAAGTTGGTTGGGGATGAAGATTTCCCAGAGGTAAAAATGAAGCACACTGTAAGATGGTCATAAAGTTACTAGGCTTGAAAATTAACCTTACTGTAAAAAAGCAAAACAAAACACTTCCACACAGATGTGCTTCTGGGTTAGCCATGAGCTTAAGTAGGCTTTGAGATGTTTATAAGAAACAGAGCCAAAATGAATCCAATCTTTTTTTTTTTTTTTTCAGTTTTCAAACTTTCTCTCTCTCTTTTTTTAAGTTGGAAAAATGTTCCCATTGCTCATGCTTGTCCCTAAATGGTGTCTAAAACCGGAAGAATCAAAGCACTCCACTTAGCAGTGGGATCAAACCTTAGGAGGGCTGTTAGTCACGGAGCATCTCCCAAGGATTTGGCCTCTTCCTCCTTTTGCCAACTGTGTGTCCCGCACTTTGCCTCGTGAGGCCCAAGAGCTGAATCCTATCAGGTCAATCTGAGCAGAGTGGAAGTTTCACGGGGGAGTCATACAACAGCAGAAACAGGCCAGAGCCACTTTGAAGAAGGTTTCAAGGCCAAGCTAAGATGTTTCAATGTCATCTTTCTGAAGGTAATTTTTTTAATGTTAGAATTATATTTAAATCTGTACTTTAGGAAAAAATTGCTGTGATTCTAAATGTAAATTTAAGCTTTTCAGAGGTTAAGGAGTAAAAAAAAAAAAAACCTGTTAGGAGCCTGGAGCTCTAATCCTGATTTTATATAATAAAAATTCGAATTACCCCCTTTATCTCTATCATTTGACAATGGATTATAAAATACAAAAAAATACATAATAGTTTAATGGCAGAAGAGAAATAACCAGAATCAGAGGGTAGGAATAGTAAAGTCACATGGCTAACAAAAGATACAGTAATTAGGCATAAACGCAATTTCTAGCAGGTAATTATAATTCATGCATAAAATCATCTTGGAGCGTCCTGGAAGCAAAAGCAAAAAGGAAACATAATCACTTACATAATCTATATTGCACATGTAATAATAATAGCTAATATTTGTGTCCCAACTTTGTGCCAGAGTTTTTATATGTATTCTTTACATTTTACCATTTCTACATATATTTGAAGATCTCACCTTCTTGAGAGAGAACTCTATTAACTAAATCAGCTGATGAAAAGATTCCCTGCAATGAGGAAGTGAAAATGTATGCTGAAAAGCATCTCCCTTTTTTTTTTTCTTTAGAGAATAATCAACCTAAATTAAACTTTTAAATTCTTGATCTAAGGCAGCCAGCCTGTTTCAACAACGTTGCCAAATATTCTTAACCGAAAGGAAGCATTGCGAGATATGACAAACAGGAAAGCTAAACAAAAGTCAACAGTGTTGCAAATCATACATTTATGGGAGGAAACGCTCCAGCCCTGCAGCCAAGCCTGGAACTTAAACCCACAAGGCGGACTCCGTTAACATCAACAGGGCGGTGCCCTGGGCGATGCTCGGATGGAGGCTCCCACGGAACGTGGGCCGGCTGTGTAAGCGGCCGCAGCCCGGGAGCATGGAAACCTTCAGGAAGCCAGTGAGAACACGAGCTTTTTGGCTGTGCTGTTATAGTCAAACAAAACTGAGAGAAGGCTGGACGTGTGCTCGACATGCAACTCAAGTTACACATTGTTCTGTTCCAAATCTGACCCCTAGACATCAGCTATGAAGGTAACCATATCCTCAACATCTTTGGAACGCAGCGTTGGGGGTTTTTCGTAGCTTTGTCTTACAGCGCATCTCCATGTATATGGTAATGACCCTGGTTCCAGCAGTAAAGCCTAGGCAATTGGGAGGATCATTCTCATGCCTAAGGGGTCAAACAAATAACAAAAATGAAGTGTATACTGCAGTTTAGGGATGTGGGCCCCACAACATGGGAGCTTTCTATTTGGAAAAAAAGAAATTGGAAATCCAGACTCTGACATCTCCCAATTTATAATCATTAGTAACTAATTCAATATATGTAATATCTTCAAGAGTCAGGCCAATGCAATTCTCTAGGAACCGAAACCTTCCACTTAAAACTCTTCCTAGGGAGGTGAACCTCCAGGAACTAAATTCTCTTAATAGAGCTTTTTTTTTTTTTTAATTGAAGTCTAGTCAGTTTACAATGTTGTGTCAATTTCTGGTGTACAGCATAGTGATTCAGTCATACATGTACATACATACATTCCTTTTCATCTTCTTTTTCATTATAGGTTGCTGCAAGATCTAAATATAGTTCCTTATGTTATACAAAAGAAATTTGTTTTTTAATCTGTTTTATGTATCGTAGTTAGTATTTGCAAATCTCAGAGCTTTCAATAGAAGTTGGAGAGCAAACCAGTGAGAGTAAGACTGTCTGGTAAAGATTTCAGGCTTTTGTTCCTGATTGAAGACAGATAAACGATCACTTGTGCTGATCACGGATGTGACATCTTTTTGTGAAAATTGAAATGGCACCAGGACTTACCTGAACCAAGATCAGCCATCTTCAGCTGAAGCTGAGCTGAAACTAGGTCTGCAAGTCAGGCCAGGGTTTTCTCTCCGCTAACACTGGGTTTTCCCAGTGGATGCGTACACGGAGATAGCGGCAGGATTCTGTAAGGGAAGAAGAACCATCCTAAGGGTTGGACGATAAGGGATTTTCGTAGCAAGTGGACCTTAAAGAACTGTGGGAGGAGTTGGGGAAAGGAGAGACGGGGCCGCTGGGGCATCACTAGAAGCACTGGCATGGGGAGACAACACAGACTGCACAGGGAAATCTAAGAAGTGAAGGCTATTCCTTCACAAAACAACTCCACTCTGAAAGGTCTCAGGGCACCATGAGGGCCAGGTAACTCCCACCTCTGAGAGTCAGCAGGCGAGCATCAAACAGGGCCGGGCCGCTGTTGGTTGGTCTGAAGGCTGGAGGAAGATCTGTCCAGGGCGTGGAGGAGAGCGAGGTCAAGGGAGAGCCCCTGGGCCCCTTGGCATATCTCTTTACCGCATCTAACCTTGAAAATTCCTTCGGACCATGATGGCCCTGCTTCACCCCTGCCTCGCAAATTTCACCTGAGCTTCTCTTTCGGCCACGCTAACCCAGATCAATGAAGAGATGGGGATTGGGGGAAGCATGTGCCCAGTTCAACAAACTTGATGATGGAGCAAACCAGCCCAGGGAGGGTGGAGACGTTCATTTCCACCAAATAGGCCAGGATCATTTTAGCTGGAACCTTTCCAAATCCATCTGATTCTATGTTATAGGGAAAATCTGTTGGGGGGGGGGGGGGAAGAAATCACCAGGTAGTTCAAGAGCCTTGGATTTGAATCTTGATGCCTTGCTTCTTTGTGGTCTTAGGAAAGATACTCTATCTATTTGATTCACAGTTTCTCCATCAATAAAGTGGGGTTCATTACACCAATATTAAAGCTTTGTCTTAAGGATTAGGACAGTACAAAGTGTGCTCCACCGGGACAAAGGCGACATTACATTTATTTGTCACCGCATCCTCTAGGATCAAACACTGTGTCTGACCCCAAGTAAGCCAACAATATGTTTAAATCACTGTTACTATTGCTTCTAATAATAAGAGGGTCTCTTGAACATACATGAAAGTTTAAGAGGATGAATGGATTGCACAGCCAGTGAAGTTTCTCCTGATCTTTTTGGAAGGTGAGGAAAGTGAATTCCCTCAAAGGTTTGTGGTGTTCTAGGACACGTTCAGGATGAATTAATTTTTATTCTCCTAGTTCAAAAGACCGGGGAAGTGGGCAGTAGGATAGATTCCACATGTGAGTATTCTTTTCCTTCTTTGTCCAGAAAGCATACAGTCATGTAAATCTCCCTCAAGATCCATCACCATCTTCATCAGCACTTAGCTGATGAAAAGCTCATTTCGGAGCAGAGTCCCGCTTACATCCAGTAAGTGGAAGACGTGCACACTGACCACACACACTGCGTCTTTCTCCTTGAACGCATACACACACTGGCCTTTGGTAAGAGGCAGGGCATGAATAGGGAAAAACAGAGATGCATTCCAAAAAGACGTTAGCTAAACAAAACTCAAGTCCACCAGGCAAAGCCATCAGGAAATTGGTTAACATATTTCCTGCACCCCCACCCCACCCCATTCAACAACAGATAGTGGGCACTTGTCTCAATATCTCCTTTCATCCCTGAAAGCTTTAAAATTGATTCATGGTTTCATCGCTACAACAAAGTAACCTTGGACAGATTAAAATCAAGGCTTTTTTTTTTTTTTTTTTTAATTTGGGTATCAACAGCAAGAATCCCACCCAGGTCTTGCTAAAAACGACTTTGGCTGACGTTATGAAATCCTTCCTCAAGCCCTTCTTCAGCCAAATGAGAAGTCGTCTGGAAAGGATTCATCCTTTTAGTGTACACAGAAGATCTTCTTCTTGGATCTATAAACTAAGTCTTTAAATTCCACTGTAATTACTCCAAAGACATAAATAGAGTGGATGCTATTTCTGGCATCCCAGCTGGCCCTTTAGACAAGGTACACAGCATTTTCAAATAAAGCTTCCACGAAGCGTGTAGGTATTCTAGCAACAGACAGATGCCTGGAAATTCTAAAACGTAGCATCTGAAAGAATGGCTTCCAAAAATGCTAGTGTGTAAGACAGGTCCCTTTCATTTTAATTCTTGTACCAGTTGTTAGCACGGAGTTTCTTAGGAAGGACTGAAACCTATTCTGTTTTCAACCCCTAACTTGGCTCCCTTTGGAAGTTCTGTATACTGAAACAATTCATTAAAATACTCATACATAAAAGTTTTATTAAGGGGATATGTTCTTGCTCTCAGACTCTCTCTGTAGTTATTAGCCAGCGCAATTTAAAAGCTTCGTGGCAAAAGCCAGGGCCTCACAAAACCGTCTTCGCGTTCATGTTGGTGCATGCCAACGTCACATCCATTTCCAACGTTAACCCCATCTGTATCTGGAATCCTTCTTGGACTTGGACGGGAACATTTTACTCTTGCCCTTTGAGAACACGCTGGGCTTGCTTTAACAGAGCAGACTTTTCAGCTCCCAGGTCATCCCCTCCATTTTCCTCAGCGCTGTTTCTGATCACGTTTCTTTGCTCTTGGTAACTCACTAAAATCTGAATTCAGATTACTGACTCTACGTCTAACAAAAAAAAAAAAAAAAAAAAAATACCAGGATTAATTTCCAAAATCTATGGTTGTTTTTCAATTCTTGATTTAATAACAAAAAAAAAAGACCCGAGAATCAGCCCTTGGTTCCTATTTGATTCTTTGCCTGTGTCTTGGTTTCTTTACCTATAAAACAACAGGTGGGGGCCCCTGTTGTCTCAGCCTCTCCTTGGAGGGCAGAGGGTCTGGGAGGAAATGCTGTTAGTCATTAATGTTCTGGGCCCAAGATAGCTTTGCACCTCCTGGCCCGCCCGTGCTAGGGTGGGGCCAAGTGACTGGTTTTGACTAATGAGTCATGAGCCCAAATGACATGTGTCCCTTAAGAGTTTATAGCCAGTAGAGACCTCCTGGAGCTTTCCTGCCTTCTGCCAGGGTGGCAAGCAGTGTTCCTGATGGTAGCTGCTCCACCAGTCCAAAAATGACAAAGATGAGGAACATACTGTATGAGCAAGATTTAAGCCCTTGGCTGCGAGCTGTGGAGCGTCTGGAGTTGATACTGTAGTAAGGCTGAGTCTCTCCTGAGAGATATAATTCATTATCCACTCAGATCTTCCCAAGTGAAGCCAAACTTTTTTTTTTTTCCTCAAAAGAAGGACATGTCACAAGAGCTAGATGAGTTCAATCCTCTGTGGGACCCCACGCTGGCATACTTCGGTCCGGGGGGGAGGAAACTTGGGGCGAGGTTCACCGGCTACTACCTTCAGTTAGCAAGAACGATGCTCTTCGCCCTTTGTGTACACAAGCTGAAAACGCATTCTGAGCAATGACTACAGATGTCCACCGCCTTTCCACATCCTCACCATAAGTCCTTTGTGAGCGAGGACCTTTGCGTGTGACACTTGAGTGAAAGGCAAACCTGTGGCTTCAGAGCGTTGTGATGTGAGCTTGTCCACAGAGGCGTTAAGCTCACCCTCACTTAGCGTCCCCCCTTGCCATACTGATTAAACACAGAGGCTCCAAAATTACCCAGACCTGGTTCAAATCAGAGCTCTCAGTGACTATAGGATCTTCCATAATTTACTTAACCTTTATGCATCTCAAAACCTCTCGAGGAAAGACCATATTTTAGTGTCTGGCACACAGAGTGGGTTGTTATATTCCGTCACTGGCTGTACTTGCTTATAAGGAGGTCTCTGTTTAAGAGGAAAACCAAACACAGCACATGCAGAAGAGGAGGCACACTGTGGCAGACAGATCCTAAGGCGGTCCCCACTGTCCCCACCTCCTGGTGTTCACTTTTGCTTAATGCTCTCCTCTTGAGTGGAGGCGGGACCTGCAACTGGCTTCTAGCCAATAAAATGCAGCACAGATAACGGGATATCGCTGCCATATTAGGTTATATTCTGTAAGAATCTGTCTGAACAGACTGGAGTTAGAGATGTTCCTGTGGGCTTGATGAAGGGAGAGGCTGGGCTGGAGAAATTCAGGTCACAAAGCAGTGCAAGAGGCCAGTAGGAGCTACAGAGGTGACGGGGAGCGGAGGGCAGCCTTAAGCCAACAACTCACAGAGAGCCAGGGCCCTCAGTCCTACATCCACAAGGAAATCAGAGACCCAGTGTGAATTCCTCCCCAGCTGAGCCTCCAGAAGAGAATGCAGTGTAGTCCACATCTTGGTTGCAGTCTTGTCAGGCCTAAGCAACGCACCCAGCTGAGTTGCAGCCACAACTGACCCACATAAGTTCTGAGATAATAAATGCGCGCTGTTTTCAACTCTCATGTTTATAGTAATTCGTTATTGCCTGTGTAACAAATGCACATGCCAAACTGGAAGATTTGGCTATTTTATCATGTAAAGAAGGCCATTTGAATCCTTATTTAAATGAGTAGATATTAAATTCTCTTCCTTCCTGAATCAAGTAAAATATTTGAGATTTCAGAATTTTCATCTATGATCATATGATCATACAAGGAGATGACCCTTTAAATTTAGTTTGGATATTATTTACCAAGTTTTTGTTTACCAGTGCATTGATACTTGATCAAGTAAAACTTATTTTCTTTAAAATACTCTGCACTGAAATTTTATACTGAATTTTTTTTTTTTTGTTATGGAAAGAACTTGAGAAGATTTTCTGCTATAAAGGGAAACAAACAGTCATTTATTCACTGGCCCAGTCCTGTTCATCTTAACGATCCAGCTTACTGTCATTTACTTTTGAATGCACTTTCCATGTTTCTCCCAGACTAAATTGATTCTTTCCTTTGGCTTCACAGAACAGCTTAATCGTAAAACATTTTACCCTGTGTTACAGTTGCCTGTTCCTATTGGCTGTCTCTATAACTTGTCCAGGAGCTGGCAAACTACAGCCCATGGGCCAAATCCTCCCTGCTGCCTGTTTGTATAAATAAAGTTTTATTGGAACATGCCAGGCCTGTTTGCTTGTACATTATGCTACGGTTGTTTCCACGCAGAGATGAGTGACTGCAACAGACAGCTTATGGCTCGCAACTCTAAACTGTCTACTATCTGGTCCATTACAAAAGACATTTGCTGACCTCTGCATTAGACCATGAACTTCATGAGGTGATAGACTGATAGACCGTGTCTCGTCCATCTCTGTAGCCTGAAAACCTAGCCCATCCCAGACCCTAAATTTGTAACTGAGTACTTACAAAGATGCATCAAACACTGAAAGGCAGGCCCAAGTTAGCATTTATCTTCCCGCTAAACTAGAGCCTCCCTAGCGAGGCCCATAGATTTTTGTTAAGATTGTCATGGAGAAACAGTCTGGCCTCATGTTTTGTATTCCCCTGAAAGCTAAAAACAGAATGAACAGAGCTGGCGATTAGAGGACATTCCTACCCTTCATTAGAAGGCGGCGTTTAGACCAAATTGCCATTTATTAAACAATTTTCACATTAGTTACCCAGCCCATGTGCCTTTCAGGGGGCGGTAACTCTGTTTTCAGATTCACTTAGGACCAATTTCCAAAATGCTGCTAGTGTATTTGTTGTCCAAGAAACCTTTTAATTTTCATTTGTAAACCTTTTTTGATGTTGCTCCCTTGTCAAAAACAGGAAGCCATTATTTTCCAGCAGTAAACAAGCTCAAAATCAAGTTGGCCACTCAACTCCCCAAATCAAGACTGTGTTTTGTGTATACGAAAAAAATCAACTTTCTAATCTTTGTCAACTGTATCAAAATTCTCAAGGGAAAGCCAAGAGGCTAAAAATTTTGTGGGAATCCAGGAATGTGAAGACCCCCCCCCTCCCTCCAGATCTGGTTCTTCTCCAAACCCAGGGAAACCTTTCAAATCTCTTGTGATTCACTCCTTCACTATTTCTGTCCCATGAGATTAGTCTGAATGCTTTTTCCTTTACCCACCCACAATCTCTGTAACTCCCATATGGGATGTATACGGTAACACTAACCACCAAGAACAAAGCAGAACAAGATGTTTGCCATGGGTATCAAGTCTCAAAAGAGACAATTAAGTTGATGCAAGTCATCATTGCTTCCTGAATCACCGCAGAGGGCTGTATTTTAGAATGCCAAGGAAATTACTATAAAGCGTTACCTAAAGGTTTTGTAAATAAATGTATTAAACTCATAGGGGAAGCTTAAAGTGGGTAGGAAAGTGTTTCCTGGTTTCATCATGATGTTTAGAAAACTTTTCTAACTCACCTGATGACTGCCTCAAGGATAAAGAGACTCCAATCTGCCACTGGGGTCAGTAAGTGAGGACTCTGATGCTTTTCCTGGTCCCTGCCTCTGTGCCCTGGGCTCTGTCTCCCACTGTCAGCACCACCATCACCTTTCAACCACCTCTCCATCCTCGGCTCGGGATGATTTTCCCCAACATTGCAGCAAACTTAGAAGAAAAAAAAAATAGAATCTCTACGCGATGAGCTTTGTCTATATTTACCTACATACCTACATGCGTCCTTTTACTATAAAATAAATTTTCCTATTTAATTTTGGGGGAGATGTTAAAATCTCCTTTATTTCATAAAATACTGTCACAGATTTCAATTTTTAAAATGTCCTTACTTGACAAAAGATAAAGATATCATTCTTGCATCAATCCCCCCAATTTTTCAAACCGATCCATGAAACCACAGAGGATCTGAGGACTTAGAACACTGAGGAGTCACTGGAGGGGAGGAGAGGACCGGAATGTTAAAGAGTGTTTATGGCTCATAGCGGTCAATGACTTATTCAAGTTCACTCAGCTGGTTAGTGGCAGTGAATTACAGCCTGGGTCACGCGCCTGGGCCAGTGAGCTCTTAATGTTCTGGGCTGCTCTCTACAGAGATACTGCGGTGGCCCCTTTAAGAGTGCAGTCAAACCTTGTCTGTTGTTAAATGTTTGGATTAGCCCTGTCCCTTGCTAATTATCTCTTTATTTCATACCCTTAACCAATTTGCATATGCAGGCATCTCTTCAATTCTTTGACAATTGTTTCGATATTAATTGTATCTTGATCTATAATAGGGTTGGCTCATGGACAACTTCTGGGAGCCATCATCACGTTAAGTACCAGTGAAGGGGCAGGATGCTCCGAGAAGCCCCCACATCAGTCTGGCAGGGGACGGGGTGGAGGCGGGGAGTGGAGGGGGACGAGGGTGGCGGTGTTACAATAAACTAGAAGGTGAAGAATGAGCATCATTATCCATGAGCAAAGGGAGGGAGGACAGAGAGAACAGGACCTCTTAAGTGGTCTCAACATGCTTTGGCATAACAGAATATTAGGCAAAGAGTTAAAGAGAGAGAAAAAAAAATAAAGGTGACTTTTCAGGAAGATCTGGGGAAGCCTCACGACATTCAGTATTTTCCAGAGGGCATTCAAAGCACCAGAATCCTAAGAAACTTCCTGGAAAAAGAGGGAGGAGGTGTTGGAGAATAAGTAAGTTTGAAACACAGTTTGTATTTACCATAAACACCCTAGATAGCCACAAGGAAAGCAGCTCAGGCTTTCTGGGACACTTTCCGAGTTGATGGCAGTTCTAAAGTTAATACTCATTTTCGGTTCTTGAGAATATACAAAGATAGATTTCTGAGGGCTAAGTAATTGTCAGAACGAGTTATTTGTGAATACCACTTGTATTTTTCACCACTGCATACCTGGGTGTATATGTTTGTCTCATAAATGACCAAAGCACTGAAGTACCGTGGAGCTGAGAAAGTACCTGGACCGGCCTTACTGGCAAAATTGAATTAGAATCTCTGGGGTTGTGTTACAAGCTTTGGAATTTTTCAGATAGGCTTCCCAGATGTTTCCTGGTTCTGGATCCATAGATTTGAAGCCAGTGATCTATTCGACAGTAGCCAGAGGTGGGCACATGCTCAGAAGTGGCCAGCGCCCTTGGCGGTCATGATGCGTTCACCCCACTGGGCTTGACTGCTTCTCCCTGGAAACCAGAACCTCAGCGCACTGGTGTCCCTCCCACCACGAGATGCCTTGAGCAGCTCAGAGGGAGCATTTCCTCTTGTCCACTGCTGAGCCTGCCTCTTCCTGCCATCCCTAGTGGGTTTCGTTCTGGGTGTCACCATCTGGCACCTGGTGAGGTGGGAAGCCCCTCAGAAAAGACCAGCAGGACCCCCAGGCAGGGCCATTACTCTCCTGCCAGCACCACTGGGTTCCCTGGCCCAGCGGCTTTATCTCACTTTTTGTCTCTGAAGAGGCTTACTCTAGGAAAGTGGAACTTACCCCTAAATTCGATTGGTTCCCTGAGCTAACTCCTGATTGGTCCATTTGTAGTGCTTCATTTGCATGGAGCTCACTCCTGATTGGTTATTTCTCTCACTCCTGATTGGTCCATTTCTGGTTTATTTTACTACTTTTCCTCTTTATGCCTCAGCCACGTCCATTCCTTCACTCACAGCCCCTGCTCAGACACCCTCTCTGATGTATCTATCTTAGGTGTGTGCTCTTTGTCACAAATGAATTATTAATGTGGACACCTGGTCTCAGGTGTGACTCTAAACCCGTTTGTACCTTGTCACTGAGGACTGTGTTTCCAAGCTGGTTCTGCAGGGCTAGGGTGCGTTCTTTCCTGCTGTCTCCCCTTGTACATCACGATTCCTGCATCCAGGCTGTGATGAAGGACCTTCCACCTCACACTCAGACCTGGGGACCTCTTGTGAACTTTTTCTGGAGTCACATGAGTTCTCAGGCCTGGGTCTGTCAGCCCCGAACCAGATGGAAAAGGAAGAACAACTAATTAGATAAGAAATAGACGTTTTCATTCTGATGCACCATAATAATGTAACTTCTTCATATCGGAATGATGATTGAAAGTTACCAGAGAGAGGGGATCTGTTTGTGATTTCATCAAGGGCCCAGGATGGGAGATGACTATAAGTGTCTTTGTCTGAAGGCAGAGGTGGGAGAGAAATACAGCTGCTTCCTGATGGCATTCTACCAAGTTCAACCTATTCAGTAACCTAATTATAGATCTGGTGATCTATATGTACGCACCGTGGCCAATGTCACTTCTTTTATTTATTGCTCTGACATTACAGTGTATCTTAAAATATCTGGTGGGAGGTACCACAGACATTATTCATCCACATAAAATTTTAAATGAGTTTGTCAGACCCTCTCTTTCTTTATCCCCAAGATCCTGCCAGAATTGTGCCTGGAATGTCACTGAATTTATGGATTAATTTGGTGGTTTTCAATTGAATCTTTCCAGTGTTAAGGTCTCCTAGTCATGAATATTTATCTGAATTTTCTTCTAGATCTGCTAATAGACTTATGGAAATTCCACCATAAAGGACGTGAGTAAATCTTGGTAGGTTAATTCCTACATGTTCTATAGATGTTGGTCTCATACATTTTCGTTGTATATTCTAGTCAGCTGTGCTTATATCTCTACATCTTCTTCCTCTAGACTGGGTGAGGTCATGCATCTGTGTTCAAATTCTACTCTTCACAAAACTGTAACATGGCGGTGATCACATGGCACAGGGAACGATTATTATTGAGATACCTACTTACCTAACTGGATTGTGAGCACTCTGAGGCAGAAATAGCCTCTTACCCACTTTTGTATCCTCGGCAGCACACACAGATACTTGCTTTTCAGTGTGTTTTGAGCGTACACAAAAATACATGCAATCATTATATTATAAGTGATATGACTAAAAATTACCTGGAAATGTGGCAAAGAAGACAACTGCTGTGCCTGAAGGCTCCTAGCAGCTGCCGGATTTATCTGCTAGGTGGGCAGCCCGGGAGAGACATTATAATCCAGCTCATCTTGTTTTCTTCTCCCTTTTCTTCTGTTTGCAGGGTTCTGTCAGGACAGTTCCCTCTGTGGCCTGCGTCTCGGTCCTATGAGAATTGGTGAAAATGAATCAGGCATTCTCTTTCTCATGCTCCACCCCAACACCATTGATAGATGACTCGGTGCTACAGATGCAGAGAAAGGGACTCAAGCTCCTTTGCGATGGATAAATAAAAGGCATCTTGTTGTAATAGAAATGGCCCAAGGTCTCTTCCGCTTCCAAGGATCCTTATCTTTTCTTAGGATCTAAGTATCTGCATCTTTTGCTTCTGTGATTTCCCCCCACCCCAGTGTTGTCTCTTAGTTGTCCAAATCCAAGTAGAACTATTTCCCCACCATCAAATCTCAATAGAGAAATCAGGGTGATAGGAAGCCATTGGTTAAAGAACCCATTTTGCAGATTTGAACTCATGCTGCTGATTGCAGTCATTTGCTCATCTGTTTCTCATCACATCTTAGCTGTGTGCATCCTAACTTCAACTCTGATGATGGTTCAGGATTCTGCACGTAATTAACTGGAAATTTATGGAGTGAGGTGTCAGGAAGCAAATGAGCTCAGGGAGGTAAGAAAGGGCACAATGGTAGTTGAGGAGGCCAAGTCTCTGATTTAATAAGCCCTGGCTTCAAGTGTCAGGTCTCCTAGGACTGCTCCCAGCTGTCATAATTCTTAGGTCACCAGCACCCTTTAGGATAAACTAGACTGAGATCTTCAGCAAAAAAAATTTTTTAAAAAGAAACAAATAACAACAAAAAAGCAATTCTTTGGGGGACAGTCGCAGCAAGAATAGAAGGAAAGTGTGCCTGTCTGCTTGCCCATCTCCACCAAAAGAAGCCTCTCCCTTTGACCACTGCTGCTAATTCTTCCACCCCTGGTAGAGAGACATGCAAATAGAAAAGAACTCAGACATCTGGAAATGTTTTAGTTATCACAAGTTTTAGTAACTTTTCAAAGAGAAACATAAAATTGAGTGAAAAGTCAAACAAAGATTTTGGTTCACCAGAAGGGTAGGAACATTTCCTCTATGACCCCCGTCCATCGCTCATTTGATGAGATTACCCAGGAAATGTATTGCTATTTTGATTTTAAATTGCTTGAAAATATGTGAATGCATAAATGCAATCCAGAGTGAATCTCTGCAGAAAAAAAAAATGTTGGGAAGGATTATGACTTTATTGCATTTATTCCATTCTCTTTTTGTTCCCTGCATATGTCATGAAAATCCATCAATCCGTATTATCATTTTGGGAAAACATCTTTGAAAATGTTATTTGAAGTATCCAGCAAGCCTTGGGTAATCTGGCTGTCAGATGTTGGCTCAATAATTGAAGATTCATAAAAACAAAGCAAGTTCTAATGTCATGCACCAGTCTAATTTTTGCCGAAATTACTAAAATAGATAAAGGAGTGTTTATACATGTTCTTTTTTTAAAAAAAATATGTAATTTGCTACAATTTGGGGGGTTTTAAGATTATCCCCCAGAAGCTTCTATGCACACAGGTTTCTGGGTCCAGCTCTACCCCTCAGTAGCAGGCTGACCCTGAGCCTCAGTTTTCTTTTCTCCCAAAATAGAAGTAATAAAGGAAATGATGATGCTTAATTCCTAGGCTTATTGTGAACACTACATGAAACAAAACATAAAAAGGAATTAACCTAGAGCCTAGCATCTGATACAACAATAGTTGTGAAAGCTAAGATTTTCTTTCTTTTTCTTTTTTTTTAAATGGAGGTACTGGGGATTGAACCCAGGACCTCGTGCATGCTATTAAGCATGAGCTCCACCACTGAGCTCCACCCACCCCACTGAAAGATCTTTTTGAGAGCATCTAATCCAAAGACTACAGTCAGGAATTTTTAGCCCACAAATGTTTCTCAAAAGAGTTTCCGACTCCAAAATCTTAAGTATCATCCATCAATCCTCTTATACACTTATCTGCATACTCAGTTTATTTGTTAAGTTGGAGATCTGGACCCGGAGAGCAAAGTGACTGCCCGAGATCCTTGGTGTAGAATAAAACTAGAGGCGGAGTCTCCCAGTGCTCTGTCCAACAGTCTGTTACTCTATTTGCTAAAATACATCAGTGAGAGAGAATGAAGTGGGTGAACTGCATTTAGCGAGCACCCACGGGGAGCAGCGCAAAGTAAATGACCCTAGTCTGTTCTCAAGGACCATCTTAACTAATTTCAATAACACAAATAGAGGAAAACATCTTCAAAATTTCCCAGTATAGTGAAAGTCATCATGCCATATTGATACATCTGCAATCAATCCCCATCACTGGCCCCCAAAAAGGGGTGAAGCCAAGTCCCTGCCTCCAGGAATCTCCTGTCCAGGGAGCATGAATACGAGGCAGACAGCAGGAGGATGGCTCTCCCCAGGCACAGACGGGCGAAGGGAAATAGGAGAGGACACACTCACTCCTACTCAGGATGCAGGTTTTTCTCATGGGGTTGCCTGGCAAGGAAACAGAACATCTTTGAATGTATCATCTCGGCCCCTGGACTATTTCTAATGACCACTCCCTAGCGCCATGAAAGTGTCCAATTTAGGGTAAGGAAAGAAAAGCTCAGAGTATGATGCCCTCATCAGTTGGTCAACGCCCCCCAAGGCTCTTCCCATCAGCAGAGAAAACCTCTGTACTTATGTCTGCTTCCCTGAGGTCTCAGCCTCTCCCTCAATTCCTGTTGGCTTGGGATCTACTCTTCAAAGAAACCTGAATAACACTGACTCTTCTTCAGGTCCTAAAAATGTTCAGATTTCAGAAATGTTCCAGTGCAAGTCATAGTACAAGATTTCATAATAGAATTGAGATGACGATCAATACGTTTGATGATTAAAAAGTAAAACAATAAATGACCTCTAAGGTTACACTTTTGTCAGAGTAATTATAAGAAAATGCTTAGGAAAGAAGCACCATAAGACAGTGACACACACAGTGGTCATGAGCTCGTTTTAGCTTCACTAAGTGTGGGCCAGCAGGACCTGTGTTCCATCTTCCACCAGAACAGACCTGGCTGCATCTTCAAACAGCAGTGGCGTAAACAAACTCCCAGGGAAGGAGAGAGATCGGAACAGAGATACCTGTTAATTACTTTCCATCAAACTGAAAGCTGCCATGTATGACTATAACGTGAACGCTTTGATAACTTTTTCTGATAAGGAAAGTGATTAAGTGATTTCCTGGCAGAAACTTTATGGAGAGTTTTTCCATCTCAGCGCAACAAATTGAAGAGCTGGAGTTCTCTGCAGAGATTTCTAAACAGATCTCTGGGCCATTTCCCTGATACAGACAAGCAGTCTTCTGCTGAACTCTAGGAACTCGTGTAAATCTTCCTGGTGTGCTGGACAGAGAGCTGGACTAAAGCTGGAAGTCTGGGGTCCTGGCGCCCTGCTGCCACCACATGACCACCCAGTGGGCTTCCTCTGCTGGATCCAGCGCCTCGTCTCTCCATCCCGGGGTGGACCACAAAGTCTCCCACCACAACAATACTGTGATTAACCAGATGATTCCCTAATAATTTATGTACCACCTCTGTCTCTCTGTCTCTCTCTCTTTTTTTTTAAAGTTCCACTGAGTTGTCTCCAGAGAGTTTTATTGATATGTGAAAACCAGGTGTGGTAGCCAGAAAAATGACAGCCCCACCTTCCCCAAGGTGTTCATGTCTTAATCCCTGAAACCTGTGAATATGTTACCTTATCCAGCAAAAGACATTTTGCAGATGTGATTAAGTTAAAGATCTTCGAGGAGACTTTCCTGGATTATCCAGATGGGTCCAGTGTAATCACGAGGGTTCTTATAAGGGAGAGAGGGAGGCAGGAGAGTCTTCTTCAGAGGGAGCTGTGATGACAGAAGCAGACGTCAGTCATGTGACTGCTGGCTGGGGGCCAGGAGCCCAGGTACCCAGCAGCCTCTAGAAGCTGGAAAACCAGGGAGTTTATACTTACAAATTCTTCTGTGTGCCGGTCTCTCTCTCTCTCTCTTTTTTTTTTTTTTCATTTGATATTTAAAATCTTTTGTTAATAATTTTTGGTAAAATCAGCATCTCCAGGAAGGAAAATGTTCCTCAGATGCGCTACCTAAAATATCTAAAAACATATGCATCTGTGCATGTGCGTGTGTGTTGTGTATGTGTGATGATAAACTTGGGAAATCAGTTTTTCTTACCTGTAAAATGGGAATACCCCTTTAGGTTTAGCTCAGGACATGGCAGATTAATTGCTAAACCTATAGACACTGTGAGTAATGATGAGGATGTGGGTGAAGACGATGGTGTAGAAGATGAGGGAGTTGGTCACAACATTGGAGGAAACTGAGAAATGCCTCACTCTCCTCTCTCACCTTTCCACCTTGAGGAAAAAGCAGAACCTTCTCCCATGGAGAATCTTGTGGGCAAGATTCCAGCATCTGCCAGGGCCAGTCAGTTATCCCAAAGAAGGACAAGACCCACGTTCTACTGTTTTTCCTGGCTCCCATTTAAAGATGATTCCCTCAAGGTGATGGCATATCCTCTTTTATGTTTACCTTGTGATGAAGGACCTGGATCTGGAATGTGCTTAAAGAAAGAAAGAAAAAAAAAAGGAGAACCTCAGGCTATTGAGTAATAATATTACGTGGGCCTCCTTCTCGGACCCCTCCCCTCAGTCATGCCAGGCAAGACCAGAGTCATCGTTAAAACATTTTATAATGAAATCAAGTCCCTTGTTAAAAGGACTGAAATTGAAGTCATTTTTTCTGCCCTAACACTTGGTAAAAAGTGAATGAGCTTTGCTTACCCTGAAGATGGTATCTTGGTTTCTCTCTCCACTTCAAAAGAGTGTTAAGCAGTTATCTAAGGGGACCAGGACCCTGCCAGCCATCAGCCGGTTTGCAAAGAGCTGCGCCTGACAACTGTTTTCCAACATGGCTGATGCTCTTGTGATTAACCCGAGTGCCGCTCTCCAGCAAAGCAGAGATGGTTTTCATGTTGGTTTGTTCTTTACAACTGTTGTTGCAGAAAGGCTGCTATAAACTGAGACCAGCTATAAAATAAGAATCAGTAATGAAAACAATTGTAAAACACATTGCAAACATGAAGTGCCATGCAAATACTTTAAGTAATAAGCACCCCCTGGCTAGTCCACAGCATCGTTTATAAATCCACTAAGACACAGCTGCCAGGCGAGACTACAGAATGCAAGTACCAGACAGACCTGGGTTCAGATCCTGGCTATTCCTGACTTTGATTAGCCGTTTAACTTGGAATATATTGTTTAACTTCTTTGAGCTTCAGTTTCCCTTGTGTAATGGTGAGTTGAACGTTATCCAGAAGTTACATTTCAGGGTAGAAGGCTTCTCTCCCACAAGCTAGATATTGAAAATTACTCTCAGAAGGAAAATTGAGGGCCAAAAAAGTCAAAGAAAAAAGCAGAAAGAATCGGGGAAATGAATAAGAAATTGATAGAAGGACCATGATATTTACACTTGGACAGTAAGAGGTGAGATGGTTCTTGAGACCTTGGCTTCACCCTAAAGCACATTTAAGCTGGGAAGTCGGCTGGATATGACTTTTTTTTTTTCTTGTGAATATGTTCTAAGATGTACTCTCTGGCCACAACTCCAAAGGCATTTTCTTTCCTATTGCTTTAGAATTTTTATTAAAAACTAATAAGATTCTCTGATTTACTCATATCCCCACCCAACCCAGTCTCCTTCCCTCTTCAGAGAAAGCTGCCATCCTGAAATTGGCATGTACCCTTCTTCTTTATGGTCTTGAAATTTTACCCCACAATCATAATACATGCATAACATATCACACTATGCGATTTTTTTAAAAATTGTAACTAACGTATTAAGTTTTACTCAGTAGGGTTCAAGAAGAAAGGCAACCTTATTGTTTCTCAGCATCTCCCATTAAACTGACTCTGTTGGTTCATTCTTCTTCTATCCTGGATAAAATCTCCAGAAGATACCATAGCTTTTAAGATACTACCAGGTGTGAAAACATAATCTCATTTTTTTCCCCTATGATAACAAGTCCAGTTCAACCCACAATGGAAACTTCACAGTACACGATCTTTTAAAAAAAACTTTATATAAATGGTGTACTCTGAGTAACGTATCACAACTTTTTATTCATGTAACCATTTCCCAGGTTGATTCAGGTAGCTACATGTAGATTTAGTTTCTCATTTTAAATCTTAGAGATCAGCCTGTTTCATACCTCATGACTTATTTTTCTCATGCCTCTAGGGATGAATATTTAGCAGTCTTTCGGTGAATATTTAGTATTAGCGGTTTCTGATTTTCCCTGTTATATATGTTAAATGAGGTTGTCCTTGGACGTGCCCTTTTGGCCTGTGCACCAGAACCCCGGAAGTGGAGGCGCTGAGTAGTGAGATTTGCCCATCTGTGACTTCACCGGGTAACACCAAGTGAGCATCTGACGAGGTGAAAGCCACTCAGACTTCCACCAGCAACGCATGTGAGCTTCTTTGCCCCACGTCCTCATCCACACTTGGTAATACCAGACTGTTCAGATGTCTGTCCATCAGATGGATCAAAATTGATATATCAGTACTGCTTAACTTTGTAGGTATCTGAGCATTAGTGATGCTAAGCTTCGTTTCATATGGTTGGGGACATCTGGGTTTCCTCTTCTGTAAGATGCCTGCTCATCTACTTTGTCAGTTTTCTTATTCATTAATCTGGAGACCAACCATAAATTACTTCTTCTGTTTGTGTCTTTCTTTTAACTTTGTTAACTTTGGTGGATTTTCTAATACAGTGGCTTTTTAATTTTTTCATCAAATTTGTGTTTTGTTTCTTGTTTAAGAAATATTTCCCAACCAAAACAAATTAATATATTCTTCATTTTTATCCCTAAAATTTTAACGTATTGTTATTCTTGAGTCTATAAATCATTGGAATTCATTCTCGTACATGATCTTATTTACTTTTTTCCATAGGGACTGCTAATTTTCCCACTATCATTTGCTGAATCTTTTATTCTTCCCACGGTGATTTGTGATGTCACTGCTCTCAAAAAATGAATTTCTATGGATAAGGAGGCTTATTTCCTGTCTTTCCATTCTTTCTATTGGTCTGTTTATCTATTTCTACACCAGCTTTCTAAAAATCTTGATTTTTGCATGGTGAGTCCTCTATATTATTATTATTTTTTTAATTACGTGGCTCTTCTGGGCTGTACTTCAATATAAGTTTGAGATTGAACTAGTCAAATCTATTTTACACTTCTATCAGAATTTTGAGTAAAATTGATTCTATTATCTGTTAGAGACGAATTTATGATATTGTGTTTTCCTATCCATGAACATGGCATGTTACTCAACTCAGTTTCTGCTGTTAGGTGCATAACAAAGTTTTATACATGTATATATATTTTCCCTATGATCTTGCATAACTACGTTAGTATTCTTTAGTATTGTTAATATTTAGATATTTCTGCATACCTTATGTATTTTGTGACTACTTGCAAATTGCAACTTTTGTAAATTACTTTTTCTAATTGTTTATTACCAGTATCTGTGAAAGCTGTTGATTTTTGTATATTAATATTACACCTCCCAAAAGCTTACTGAAGTCGTATTAGTTTTAATAGTATATTTATATATTTAATTTTTTCCTGGTATTCCAAATATGTTCTATATAATTTATAATGCAATTATAGGATGCAGAATGCAGAGAGAGCCAGAGAACAGGAGAGGGCTAGGGGCATAACAAACAGCCCTGGGTTCAAATTCTGACTAGTCCTGCTTCTAATTAGCCACATGTGACTGAATGCAACCGCTTAACCTCCTTGAGCCTCAGTCTTCCTATGTGTATAATGGAGTTAAACTCTATCTATCTTATAGGGTTTCTGTGGATCTTAAATTAACTACTACTAAAAATTAATGTTAACATCAATAGCTTCCAAAATGTTTACTCTGCCAAATACTTAGCATAGAGGCTGGCACACTGAAAGGTGCCCTGGTGTCTTCTTTCTCCCTCTGTCTCTCTCTGCAGGTGCACACATGCATACGCCCACGCGCGCACACACAATCCCATTTGTGCTGGGGAAATATGCTAGAGGAAACATACAGCTATTCAGTGTCACTTCCCAGGGTTTGGTAGAAGGGGCTGCTGGGCAGGTTAATACTCAGAAAATGATTCACACTCAGGATTCTAATCCTACCTGGCTCGTTCTAGTGTGGGATCTCTGTAAATTCCAGGAAACATTCACCAAATCGTTAACCCATCCCCGCCCCGGCTCACCATGAGCAGTCTCTCAAGAGCCTCTTTTATACTTGGAAGACCTGTTCAACCATCAGGCACAATGTGAGCACGACTGAAGTTCCCCTCGCTGTGGAAACAATGTGGCCGTAAGACAAAAACAATTCAGTGCAACTGTGACGAGTCCCGGCCTCAGACTTAAACAGCTTTCGATTCAACTGTGGAGGGAACCCATACTTTAACATCCATCGTTGGTGAGAGGGAGGTAGAGGGGAGTTTAAAAGAGCAGAATATTTCTGAATTTCAAAAAGGATGTCAAAAATCAAACTCTGGAGAAGGACAACTAGTCAACTAAAAGCCAAGAGTGTACTTAAGAGTGCATTTACAATAATAGTGACCTTGCAGAAAGTAAAACTGAACAGCTGACTTCCACTGGGGTGAATGTTTCAGGAGTGTGGTGGATATTTGTTCTTTCTCACCCCAGTTGCAGGCTGGCAGCAGGCAACAGCAGCTCCTGCTCTTGGTTTAGGGGTTCTTCCTTTTTTTGACTCTACTCATGGTACCAGGGGAAGCCTTTTATTAGTCTGGGTCGAGAGGTAGAACTCGTAACTGGGATGACCCTGGCCACACAGGTTGTTAGCGTGGGCACAGGCTAGTCTACCCCTTGAGAGCAAGTGTCTGAACTTTTGTGGAAACACCCAGGACACTCACTTCCTTAGCTCACTGTTGTGAGAATGTGAGGTTGGAGTTGTTACCGCCCCATGTTACTGTGCTGTCTGCTGTAATAAATTACCACAAATAAATTACCACTTCATGACTTAAATCAACAGCAATCTATTCTCTCATAGTTCTGGAGACAGGAAATCTGAAATCGAGGTATCAGTAGGGTCATGCTCCCTCCAGAGGCTCCGGGGGAGAAGGCTACCTTGCCTCTGCCAGCTTCCTCTTGGTTTGTGTCTGTAGCCCTCCAATCTCTGCCTCCCTCTTCACAAGACCTTCTCCACCTCTATCGCTTGTAAGAAAAATTATCATTAGATGTAGAGCCCACCTGAGTAATTCAGGATGGCTTTATCTCAAGATCCCTAATTATATCTGCAAAGAACTCTCTTCCAAATCAGGCACCCTTCACAAGCTCTAGGAATTGTACATGATATATCTCTTTGGGTGTCACCATTCACCCTACTACTGCCGCCATGAAAGGAGTCTGTCCCAAGATTGCAGCCAACCCAGAAGAAGCAGCAAAAGATGGAGAGAGAAATGTGGGGGCTTGTCACTCCAAGAGCACCTGTATCAAGCTGTGCCTGAAATCAATCTACCCCTGCTGTGTGAGCCATGGGACTGTATTATTTTCCCTTAAGCCGGGAATTGGATTCAACTGGGTTTTTTGTTATTCACATCCCAAAGAGTCTTCACAAATAAAACACAGCAAAAGGATATTTTGTATCAGAAGAACCATCCTTGCTCTTTCAAATGAAAGGAATACCCCCAGGATCCAATGTAATCAAACTGCATCGTATCAAGCAGGACTCACGAAGTGTCCCTTTGGTGACACACTCTGAAGGTGCTCCCTTTTTTGCAGGCTGAGCGGATGTACACACTCCAAGAATGAGCTCTTCATTCTCCTACTGCTTTGGTGGGGCTGACCTGGGGCAGGATGCTGAGTTGCAATTGGGTATTGAAAAAAAAAAAAGAGGTGTTCTCATCTCAAGAAGGCAGTGTGGGTGAGTGAGATGCCAATGGTTTGAGGGGGTCACACAAATCTGGACTGGAATCCAGCTCTGTGGCACAGAACATTTGAGCCTCAGATTCCAAAAGAATAAAATGAAGGCCCCCTTCCATCACACAGGGATGGGGAGGGCGAGCTGATGAACGTGAGTGCAGGAGGAAGAGAGGATGTCCCTGTGTCCCCCATGCCCAGTGGTGGCTGACCCAGAGTGTCCTGGTGGGGGAAGCAGTGGAGGCGAGGATGCAGGTGCAGGTGCTAAGTGGGGACTAACATCTCCTGAGTGCCTTTGACGTGCCAGGCTGTGCGGTTTTCTCTTCTTGAATGGTCTGAAGGAGGAGGTAATCTCTGCATTGCGCAGTGGAGAAACCTGAAGCTCAGAGTGTTACGTAACATCTCCAGTTCACACAGGTAGGAGATGGCTGAGCTGGAATTTGAACTCAGGTTGGTCTGACTTCAAAGTCCATGTTGTTTATTACTCTGCCCTCTCTCATGATACCCGAGGAGGAGAGAGTGAGGGCAGAGAGACCCAACTCTTACATAAGCTCGCGATGAGCCAGGAGCTCTGCTAAATGCTTTTTAAACATTGCCTTTGACTATATTGATAAAAACAGCCAATGTTTATTGAATGCATGCTATATGTCAAGCTGTGTTGTAAGGACTTCATATGCAATATTGTATTTAAACCTCATAAGAGCCTTTGGAAAAAGGTATTTTTGTTATTGCTATTGTGTTTGTTATTAGTTCTGTGTTACAGGTAAAGAAAAGGGTGGCCCAGAGACGTTAAAGAATGTGGACAAGCTACCGAGGAGCAGGATTTGGACCCAGGTAGCCAGCCTCGGAGCTGTACTCTGCAGGTGCACGAAAATGCATCAGAGGCCATTGGACCCCACACATCACAGTACTGTCCATCCTAAAGGCAAGCAGCTTGCACAGGTCGGGCATTACAAAGGCCACACCACCCTCCCTCTGCCTCACGTGGCACCTTCCATGCAGCAGCCCTGCCTAGCAGTTCCGCCCTCAGGTGCATCCTCACACGCCCCGGGTGGAGAGGGAGTGCGGCGGCAGACCCTCTGGGTCCTCTGTGCCTTTCCAGTGGGATTGGCGGTCTCTGCCCGCAAAGACTTAAGAATGGAAGGAAGGAGGTAAAAGAGCCTCACGTGCGAAGTGCTGGGGAGGCTTTTTTACTGTTGTTCTAACACCAGAACATACAAGATGTTCAGCCAATAAGTCCATTGAAAAAACGCAGAGGTCCTGCATGAGTCTTAGAAGAAAGCCACTTCACAGCTTTGAAGTATCAAGGTTTGTGATTCTAGACTCAAACCGCACTATTTCTTTTGAATACGATTTAGAGAACTAGGAGGGAAAGCCTTGGCACAACACGGTAGACACGGTGTTACTGTGCGTTTTATTATGAATACCTGCATGACAGTCGTGGTCACAGGACAAACCCAGCACGGGATCAAATGTCCCAGCGTGAGGGCTGGCCGTGTCTACCTCTCCTGCCGAGGCCCGGCCGTTTCTGTGCCTACCGCACCTCACACACTGGACATCGTGCAGTGATGACCAGTCCAGGCGAACATTTGGGATGAGGCTCACCCGGCGTGGCCCCAGCACCCGCATGTCATGTGATTTGCTGCTGGGCAGGGGGTTTGCACTGTGGCTTCTGACAGGCAGCTCTCATCTGTCTGCTTTCTGCTCTGTATTTGATGCTTTTGGGTTTTTTTTTTTTAATCACACATTATAGGGATCCTTTTTGGAATATTCTAGAAAAACTCTCAAAACAACCTTGTTTCACTTGTTTTGCATTAGGTAAAAACACAAGATATTATGTATTTTGTCAACATAACAAAAAGGATATCCTATAGAATGGGAGAAAATATTTGCAAATGATGTGACTGAAAAGGGCTTAATTTCCAAAATATATAAACAGCTCATACAACTCAATGACAAAAAAACAAACAACCCAATCACAAAATGGGCAAAAGGCCTAAACAAACATTTCTCCAAAGAAAACATACAAATGGCCAAAAGGCACAAGAAAAAAATGCTCAATATCGCTAACTATTACAGAAATGCAACTCAAAACTACAATGAGGTATCACCTCTTACCAGTTAGAACGGCCATGATTAAAAAGTCCACAAATGATACATGCTGGAAAGAGTATGGAGAAAAGGGAACCCTCCTGCACTGCTGGTGAGAATGTAGTTTAGTGCAGCCATTATGGAAAACAGTATGGAGAGTCCTTTAAAGAACTAAAAATAGACTTAACCATATGATCCAGCAATCCCACTCCTGGGCATATATCTGGAGGAAAGATACATGCACCCCAGTGTTCACAGCAGCACTATTTACAATAGCCAAGACATGGAAGCAACCTAAATGTCCATCGACAGATGACTGGATAAAGAATATGCTATACACACACACACACACACACACACACACACACACACACACACACAAATGGCATACTACTCAGCCATAAAAACGAATAAAATAATGCCATTTGCAGCAACGTGGATGCACCTGGAGATTGTCATACTAAGTGAAGTAAGCTGAAAAGAGAAAGAAAAATACCATGTGATACCATTTATAAATAGAATCTAAAAAAAAAATGAGACAAATGAAACTTATTTACAAAACAGAAGCAGACTCACAGACATAGAAAACAAACTTGTGGTTACCGGGGGGGCGGAAATAAGGGGTGGAGGAATAAATTGGGAGTTCAGGAAATTTCAGACACTAACTACTATATATAAAATAGATAAACAGCAAGGTCCTACTGTGTAGCACAGGGAGCTATAGTCAATACCTTGTAATAGCTTATAATGAAAAAGAATATGAAAAGGAATATACATATATATTATGTATAAGTGAATCACTATGCTGTACATGGGAAATTAACAAAACATTATAAACTGACTACTCCTAAATAAAAAAATTTTTAAAAAGTGTGAATAATGCTTTGTAGGATCAAAATGTGTTTTTAACTGATGTCAAGCATTGGGATTTTAAGGTTTATGTACTATTTTCTATCCTGCTTAAATAAAGTATAATTTCCTAAAGTAACGATAAGAGATATGAGAACTTTTAAATTTCCAACAAACTCCGTCTTTTTAATGTATAAATGAGGATGACAATGTTGAGAAGCCATGTAACTATTTTGGTCAACAAGGACTACATGTGGCAAATAATTGGTTAACAACTAAAGAGGCTGTTTGGTGTATGTTGACGAACACGAATATTAGAGATAATCTGATGAAACTAATGGTTTCAGTTCTTAAAATGATTAGTAGTTGGGAGTGATGACTCAAGGTCTGTTTGTAAATTGGTCCAAGAGAGGCACCTTGTAGGACCGGGCAGAGTCAGGAGCAAGCCCTGTGACTTCATTATGTGGCCGCGGACAGGTCACGTCACCTCTACAACCTAGAGGAGCTAAGAGTCACTCAAGAGGACCACCGCGGTCAGCTGCTAGGATCTAAACTGGTTCTCCATTTGTACATGTGATTTCTCAGAATGCCTTAGCTCTAATTATAACCTATAGGCAGATAGGAAAGAGAAGAAGTCATTTCTCAATTCCTGTCCCCATTATGTCACTGTGGACTTCATACCATCCTTTTATTCAGAACTGCTATTGTATGAATTTAAGCCGTGAGTCCTCTTCTGTGGGGAGAGGGACCCACGATCTTTCTTTCCTGTAAAGTCCCTGCAGGACCGTGTTCAGTGTTTTGCACAATTTAAGTGTTAAGAGATGGATGATGGTTATCACTTTGTGATAAACCTTTTCTGCAGAAACTGCTTCTCCTTTCCAAAAACAGTTCTGTCTCCTCAAGAATATACACACTTCCCCAGGCTCCAACTCAAGCCCCAGTGTGTCATGTTGCTGACTCTTGAAAGCCCTCTCTCACAGGTCATTATCTCTCATTTAAAATGGTTTCCTTTGCAGTTCCAACTTAGTCTTGCCTTCTAACCCTTTATATAATTCCTTTTAGGGAGGGTCAGAGAGCTCCGTAATCGGTCCCTGAAACCTTCTCCCAGGTCTTCCCGGAGGGAAATATTTCTAGGAGAGGAAGAGACTGCACAGTGGAGGAATCCTCAGGCATCCGTATCGTTTATTTAAAAGACAAGCTTGGAAAACACAGGCTAAGGTGATGGATCTAGCTTGTCACTGAGAGGTCAGGAAACACAGATGGTGTTCAAACGTGAGGCAGAGGAAACACTTGATGGAGAAGATGGATCAAGGCGATAAAATCTGCGTGCTCACAAACCGGGGGACAGCTGGGAGCAAATCCACACGGCAATGCTTGTGGGCCAGCAAAGCATGATTTTGGATCAAATTTAACTCACTGCAGTTAAAAAGGTGACTGTTTCTGGTGGAGCATCTCCTTTCCTCAGCCGGAAGTCCCCGTTCCCTACTGTATCTGTCTAACGCACGCATTTAAACTTCCTGCCTGGCCCCGCTGCGATCTGAGTTAGCAGGTCCTCTCACTTTGACTGATTCCTGACGTTAGATAAGAAAATGACCTTCCAAAATGATTCCGCTTTTCCTCTTATTTTCAACCACGGAATATTCATCGGATAAAAAGCAAGAGAACTGGCTCAGGGAAGAACTCGCCTCACCAGTTGCAGCAGGACTGCAGGCTGTCCCTTGAGACTCTGGCTCAGAATCCATCAAAAGCTCTGGAAACGCCACAAAGAAGTGTTGAGCTGTGTGGGTCGCTTGTTCTACAGGCCTGGAGGTTCAGGACTTGTGAAACGGCTTCAGTGACCTGGTTCGTCCCGGAGAGAAGTGATCAGCGGGGAGCGAGGCTGTTTGAAAATGTTCTCTGCCTGGAGGAGCCGTGGCGGAGGCTGAGGGATGGCCTGATCCTCCCCGGGGGCTCCTCCAGGAACTCACAGGGCGAGGAGAGCATGGTCTGATGTGGTACAAGGAGTCATGTCATCACGACAGACCGGCCTCACCAACCCTGTTATGGGCTGTGCATTGAAATTCTGGCCTAAAGGACCTACTGTCTAGCAGAGGGAACTATATTCAATGTTTTATAATAACATATAATGGAAAAGAATCTAAAATATATGTGTATATATATGTAGAACTGAATCGCTTTGCTGTAAACCTGAAACTAAAATTGTAAATCAACTATACTTCAGTGAAAAATAATAAAAAAAAGAGAGAGAGAGAGAGAGAGAGAAATACTGGCCTATATATAAGGTCTGACCACATGGACTTGTGCTGTCCTAGACCCTGGCCCTCTTCATGAAAAGCTATTTGCTCGTTCACCTACTTGCAGGGCGTCACTGCAAGCTAGAAAGACGTGCTGGGACTAACGGAGGAAGTCATTTGAAATCACACCAGCAAATACAATCCAGATTTTTAATTTGCCCAGCCATCCTACTTGACCTTTTAAGTCTGTCGTGTACTATAATCCACGATGGTTGATTTCTCTAAATCAGAACGCACCCTGCAAGGTCAATGCAAAGAGCAGGGTCCCGGGGCACTCAGGGCAGGGGTGACAGCCAGGCTTCATGTGATGCCAAATACTCCGTGATCCGGCTCTGCCCACTCTCACGCCCCTTTCTCTTACCTCTCTCTGCTTTACATTGTAGGTTCCAGCGCATCACAATGTGGGAGGTTCCCACGTGAGCCTTGCTACTCCTCGACCCCTGACCCTTGCTCATTCTGTCTGCTTGGAACATTCAGCCTGCCTCCTCTTTAATTCTTAGTAATTCCGTAGCACCAGCTGCAGTTATCACCTCTTCCAGGAAGGCTTCCTGCTCTTTCCCATCCACTGCTGAGTTACACATTCCTCATCTTTGCCCCTTAGTACCCTATGCTAATTTCTCTCACTTCCATTTACCATATTACATGATCGTTACCTGTTTATATCTATCTTGCTCAAAATTAGGACCTCATTTAGGACAGGGGTTGTGTCTTTTCATGCTTGCACCTCGGTGCCTTGCACAGGGTCCATCATGTTGGATCAGTGATTGCGGAGGAATGAGTGAAGAAGGGATGTGAGAACAAATGTGGAGTCCTCATCTGCTATGTATGAGATACTATGTCAGATGTGCTATTTAATCTTCACAAAAATATGCAAAGTGGGCATAATTATTCACTCTCATCAAGTGAGGAAAGTGAAGCTCACAGAGCACAAAATACCTTTCTTTAGGTCCCATAATGAGAAAGTCACAGAAGCATCTTTTGAATCAAAGCCCCCAGAGCTTGAAAGTCTGTGTTCTCCTTGTGAGACCATCACCCGCTCCCAGACAGCCGTGATCTGAAGTGCCCAGGCTGGGAGGGTCCCGGTCGGACAGGACGGGCCAGGGTGCAAGTAACCCAGCACATAACAGGCCTCTTTCTGGATAGGGGCTTTTGCTTTTGACCGCCCACATCTGACAACTGCACGGATACAGCTGTGAGAATTAGCACCTCCATTAGCCAGTCTCCTTGAAAGAACTGCCCAGGAATCACATTTCCCTCCTCACCCTTGTGTGACCTCAGGGTTACTGCCTCAATTTTTTTTTTTATAACTGTACTTCCTACAGATAGCATTTAGCTTTTATAAAACCCACCCAATTCGTTATCTGCTCACATTTCTCCAGATGTTTCACCTCCCACTCCTGTCTTTCTTAATGACTCTTGGGGGTTGATTACCAGCAAGGTTAAAGCTGTCAAATTATTCTCGGCTCTATCCCACTTCTTCTTCTTCTTCTTTTTTTTTTTAAATCTGTTTCCAAAGTTCAATTCCAAATCTTCACCAATGATCAATAATCTTTAATTTCTAATTTTAGCCATTCCATAGTACTAGAGTTATGCAATGAAGAATAGTTTTATTTTCCTATGATTCTATTCATCCTGAAGATTTTGCAGTTGGCCTTACTTCTGGGCTGACGTCTCTCCTCCCTCCTGCTCATGCTGAACAGAGAGCCAGAAAGACAGGGGGTGGCTGATCTCTTCAGGAAGGGTCTTCAGATGCCAAGTCTAGGCTGCTTTGGTCTTAGCTTCTAAACAGGAGTGAGAAAAGGACATCACTGAGACCCCAGAGAAATCAGCAGATGTATACCTGTTGATCTTGAGAGAGTACAGAGTGAAGAAAAATATCTATTTATGCTGTAGATTTAGCAAGGCTGGCAGGTTCTCTTCATTCTAAATGCCACAGTCTATCCACAGAGCCACACGGAGCTATGACAAATGGAACAAAGCTTGATTGAGGCTCACAGAGTCATCTCAAATCCTAGTCCCATGGCTGGCTGCTCACCCCCAGCCAAGGGCTATCTGCAGCTCCTCTGGCACCCGGGACAAGACTAGACTAGGCAGTTCTGAGATGACTCCTGATTTGAATTTCAAGATCTACTTCGACTAAATTGACAATGGGACCCAGAAGATGCTGCATTCTCTCAGCTTGGATTTTTTTTTTTTAATTGAAGCATGGCTGACGTACAATATTAAATATTAGAGGTATAGGATAAAGTGTGTCACAGTTTTAAGGTTACACTCCCTTTATAGTGATTATAAAATATTGGCTCTAATCCCTGTGTTGTACAACACGTCCTTGTTGTTCATTTTTACACCTAACAGTTTGTGCCCCTTTATCCCCTACTCCCATACTGCCCCCTTCCCCAGACGGGAGCCACCAGTTTGTTCTCTACATCTGTAAGTCTGTTTCTTTTGTCTCCATGGTTCTGGATCTTTCTTACAGGGGGTGGCTTACTTGATTTGGAGTGGCAGTAATGGATCAGCAGAGCAAATCTGGACTCTGAGGTCTCAGGAAAGTGCTCCAATTATTCTCCCATTAAACGTTAATGACAACTTGCAACTGCCTCCTCCATTCAGGGACCCAAGTCTTGGAATAACATCTGTAACACCCAAAGCACAGCATTATTTGAAATATTTTCAAATATCGCTAATTAAATATTTATATGGCACTTAACGTTTTACAAAGCACGTTTTCATTTAAGATTTCTTTTGTGCAACTGGGAAAACTCTGCATTGACTGAGAGCTAGGGTTGCAACATACAATGAAGCTGTATATTGTGACTCTGAAACATCTTTATACATTTCCATAGACAGAAAGTCAGAGACCATCACATGGACTGGGCAATCACAGAACAAGAAGTCGTTTTTGGAGATGTAAGTAAATCATTTTTTCTTAAAGACTTGGCAACTTCATCTCAAGTGATTCTTGCCATCCACACACTCCACTCTAAGGCTGGAATTATCCAAATGATATTTTATTTTTAACCTACAGTCAACAATTTGTAATGTTTTTCATGCATGGTAGCTACACACACACACACACACACACACACACACACATGTTAACAATAGTATGCTTCTTGTGATCGTTTTCTAAGAATAAAATTTTCCTATCTTTTTTATAAAGGAGTTGGAGTGAATATACACACACATTAGATAAGATTTTAAAATAAAATTTTGTTTTCCAGCAAAGGATTGTAATGAAAACTTTCTCGGGACTAACTCACTGTATATAAGACAGCTTTAGGCTCATGTTTTAAAATATACTACAGTGCTTTGGCAGGCCCGACATGTTTGTCAAAAAGGTATTTTTTATGTCAACAGAGCTTCATGGGCTGATAGGTTTTTTATACACTAATTTTTTTAATCCAAATATTCCAATCCAAATATTGAATATACATAATTGGATTTGACTGTATCTGTTTATTTGGCCAGAATGTTATCAGAGTAGATGAAACCAGATAAAACTGTTACTCTAGGACCACAACCTGTCATCTCTGGTCACTGCTTTTAGTCTGTGTGTAAGAAGTCGGGACGTACAGACATTCCTCACTTGGTTAAGTCACACATCTCCTCAATACCTTTATTCAAACGTTATCCTCGCATTCTCAACAGCAATAGGAGAACTCGTGTAGGGACTACTTTGCTCGGGCTGCCATAACAAATACCCACAGCCTGGGTGGTTTAAACAACAGAAATTTATATTCTCACGGTTCTAGACCCTAGAAGTCCAAGATCAAGGTGTCGGCAGGACTGGTTTATCCCGAGGCCTCTCTCTTTGGCTTGTAGACAACTGTCTTTATTTCTTCACACGGTCCTCCCTCTGTACACACATGTGTCCAAGTTTCCTCTTCTTATAAGGACACCAGTCATCATGGGTTAGGGCCCACCCTAATGACCTCACTTTAACCCAGTTACCTTTAAAGGTAATTAGGTTACCTGTCTCCAAATATCCATACATGATTTGGATCAGAGGCACAAGGGGTTAGAACTTTGATGTATAAATTTTAATGAGAGTGCAAGTCAGCCCATGATAATACAGTTCAGGTGCCCCTTTTCACAGAGAAGCGTTTTTCATTGAAGTGTCTGCACATTCTCCAAATTGGCCAGATTACTAATTACCTTGGCCCGAGAATCTCAATTAAGTAGGAGGTAAAAATCCAGCAGTCACTCTGGCTATTTGGTGTCATACAGACCAAACTGTGGGGTCTTGTGGTCGCCACCCCACCACTTCCCAGAGCAGTTTCTCCCAGAAGGCAGATAAATAGTTAACCAAAGAGCATAAATCAGCCCCAGTAGGAGGAGTCTGGGGTACCTCTAAATCAGTCTTTGAAATGTGTCTGTTAGATTGTCTCTGTTCAGGCACTAATATGATCCAAACAAGCTACCCCTCTGCCTTCCCTATTACATGAAGTTTCTGAAGAGTGGGAATTTTTGTCCTTTTTTCCCCTATTCTCATCTCAGTGCCTGGGGTTCCATAAATGTGGGCTCAACAATTAATTTCTGTCTCTTTTGCATTGTTTTTTACACCTACGATCTGTGCCAAACACTTCAGAGACTCATTCTTTTTCTAACACGTATCTTTCCTGCATCCTCCTTACCTAGAATGTAAGTATTGAAAGGATGGGCATTATCTTATATTCATTTAAGTCCCAGCAACTGACTCATTCCTTGTACACGATGGATGCCAGCCTTAATTGTTTACCATTCACTGACTCAATTTAAAAAACCTTATGGCAAATTTCAAGACTTAAAAATCTTCCTTTACGACAGAATGGCGGCAGGTTTTGAAGCTGTGATGAACATGAGGAATTCACTGTAGCATCCTCTCGATTTCTGTGTGTACATGAAAATTTGCATAAAACAAAGATGAACAGATTTTAAAAATAGGATAGTAAAGTATATCTCTGAGTGCATCCTAATTTGTTTTCAGTTTTTAAAATATTTTATTTACTTATTATTGTATCATTTAATCATTTTATTTTGGTTGTGGCAGGGAGGTAATTAGGTTTATTTATTTTTAGAGGAGGTGCTGGGGATTGAACCCAGGACCTCACGCATGCTAAGCATGTGCTCTACCACTCGAGCTACACCCTCCCCCTGTTTTAAATTTTTTTTTTAATATCCAGTTTATGCTGACTCTTTCTAATTTCCCCCCAGATTTCATTATTAAATTTCTGGGTGCAATATATAACTCAAATTACTTATTTAGCATCAGCAGGCTTCCTCTTTTTCTGGAGAAGTTTTGATAGACTAACAATGTTAGAGAATGTGAGGGGAATACTTTTCCCTGGAGTTGTGCTAAATAGTGTTAAGGAACAAAGTATTATTCCTGATTTCAGGAGAGATTGTGTGGAGAAGGGGAAGGTGAGAGTGTGAAAGGGACACATATCTGGGCCCAGGGGAAGATGGGAGCGGTGGGAAACAAAGGCTGCCTGCAGTGAGCATGTGCAATAGCCCTCTACCCTTGCCCTCCCCACCAACGACTGGCAGACAGAAAGCCAGAGGGAACAAAATATCTAGATCTGCTCTTGAAGGGCTGGGACAACCCAGCGATGTTTTGAGTAGCCTGGCAAAACATCTTGAATTGCTTCTTAAACCTTCAGGACTTGGCAAAATTCAAAACATGTTTTGCCAGGCACTTTTTCCCTTAATTTTTTAAGCCCTTGTGTATTTCAGGGGAAATTTAATCCGTATGTTTCTGATTCATTTACACTTAACTCATCAAAATGCTGTTGTTTGAGAGTTATTTGATGTCTAAGATGCCGGATGAGCATTTTGTATAAGTCTTTCTTTCTTTTTTTTTTTTTTTTTCCAAACCATGAAGTTGCTTTTTTGCCAGTGGTGACAGAACTTCAACCACTGGAGGCTTAATCTTAATTTTCAGCCAAGGACCCACTGAATTCAAATGTCTTTTAATTTTCCCAAACATTGTCTCTTGCTGCTACATGAGTGTGCATGGCTTGTCAAAGAGGACTACAACCAGCCACTCAAGAAACACACAAGAAATAAGTCAGCCTTCCTTGAGACAGTGATGTTATTTTCAATCAAGGGACATCTTTCCTTCGATATCTTTGACCACTTTCTTCCAGCAAATAAGTATGACCTCTTTATTCCTAGAACTTTTGATATCAATCTCTGTTGTAACACTGAGTTACCAATTGACTGCAGTGACTTGTGTGTATCAATTTGTTTGCTCTCTTGGACTGTATATTTGTTAGGATTTTTGGTGGCAAACAACAGAAGCCAACTCACAAAGTAAAATGAAATAGGGAACTCACTACCCTCAGTGAGTAGCACCTGGACAGCCCTAGGCAGCCAGGAAACCCCCCAAGGGAAAATGAGTGACCCTCTTCCATTCCTGTATCACTAGCGTTAAGAGTCAGAGAAAGGGGAGGGGTCCGGTAGTTTAAATTGGCTTCATGTGTGTACTCCTTTGGCAGAGGAGGGCAGAGCATCTAATTTTCTATCTCAGGCAAAATGCTCATCATGGGAGAAGGTGTTCCCCTAGGAGGAATTAGGGAAGGGCTCCTGAATACTGTGAGACTCTCCAGGACAGAGATTGTTCTGCATCTTTCTACCCCTAGAGTCCAGGATAGGGCTTGGCATGTGGTCCATATTTTAGAGTCCAAATTAGTCATTAAGGAAGAATTCTTTTAAAAGCAGACAATGATAGAGCAGTTTAATACACTTAAACATGGCTGACAAAGGCATTAAAATAGAATGGGGGGATTTCTGATCAAGTAAGATGGAGTAAACATACTCCACCCTGTCCACTCCCTGGAGAGATTGGATAAAGCAGCTATTTGGGGACTCTCAAAAGTAAATCGCACTAGGCAGACTGGGAAGAAACCAGACATCAAAACCAATGATGGGTTGATTTTACACTTTATATTTCCCCTCCAGTATCCCCTGGCTTAAACTTAATGCACCAAAGTGAGTACCAGGGTGCAGAGAGAACTCCAGGAGAAACCCTCTAGATCTTGCTCAGGAAGAGGGAAAGGGAAATGCTAGTATCTAACATGTAGAAATCTATCCTTCCATTCTCTCTCTCTCTCTCACATCTGTTTTCCCATGCCCCAGACACCAAGCAACCCTATGCTGGCAGCAGTAGCCTGTAGCAGCAAAGTGAAGCTTGTAGGAACCAAAACTCTGAGGGAAGGGTACCTTCCTCCCCATTCAGTGGAGCTGTGGTTCCAAGAGTGTGGAGCCAACCCCACAATGGCTTTTACTCTCTGTCTTCCTGCCAGTTGGCTCTAGACATGGGCACAGTGCAGAAGTGCACGGCAGAACAGGGTAACTACAGCCCTACCTTTCTGGCTGGAGGGCCAAAAAGAGGAGAACCGAAAGTAGTAGGGATTTTGCAGACAGAGGAAAGCTGGGGAAAGCAACAACATAAAGATGTGTACGTACTCCGAGGCTCACCACCTGAGCCATGCATATGTGAATCTGGTCTGATCTGGTACACCAAAGACTTTGAGAACTGAACTAACAGATGAAACCACAGGCTACATCCCAAACTAGCTGCTGGGTAGCACACACATGAGACAGATCTGATATCACAAAGGCTGTGACAACTGAACTAACACTGGATCCACAGCCAACAGCATGAATATTGGAACTCGCAGCCTGACCCTACAATAGTTTTCATAGGATGTAAAGAGGTCACAGAGTTTCAAAATATTCAAAATGGCTAAGACACAATACAAAATTTCTCAGCATATGAAGAACCAGAAGAATCTCAACTTACTTGGGAAAAGACAATCAACGGATGTCAATGTTGCAATGACATAAACATTGGAATCATCTATTGAACTCTTTAAAGCAACTGTTATAAAAATGGTCCAGAAAGCAATTGTAAACGCTCTTAAAATGAATGGAAAAACAAAAATCTCAGCAAAGGAAAGAAGATACAAAGAACAAACTGAAAAAAAAATTAGAGCTCAGAAAAAAAATAACTGAAATTTATTTGGGTGGGCTCAACCACAGAGAGAAGGTGCAAGAGGGAAAAACTGGTAAACCTGAAGATAGGTAAATAGAAGTTATCCAGTCTGAACAACAGAGAGGAAAAGATGGAAACAAAGATGTACAGAGCCTCAAGGACCTGTATTAAGTTAAAGGTTTAATATTTGTGTCATTCAGAAGGAAAGGAGAAAAAAATGCAGTGAAAAAAACTTGAAGAAATAATGGCTGAAGACTCTCCACATTTGGCCAAGACATAAATTACAGAAAGAGAGAAGAAATGGGAAACACAGGAACAGAAACAGAGAGAATAAACTGAAAATAAATACAATGATAGAACTAAATTTAAATAAACCAATAATTACGTTCAATGCAAATGGCCTAAATGTATCAATTAAAAGGCAAATATTGAAAGAATGAATTTTTTTTTAAAAAGAAGCTGTCTACAAGAAACTCATTTAAAATATAGTAATATAGGCAGGTTAAAAGTAAAAGGATGGAAAAATATATATGCCATGCGCCATAGCAAACATTAGTCAAATAAAATCGGGATGGCTATATTACATCAGAGTAGACTTAAGAGAAAAGAAAATTGCCAAGGAGAGAGAAGAATGTAACATAATAATAAAAAAGTTCAATTTACGAAGTAAGTAACAATCATAAATATTTATGCATTTAACAACAGAGCCTTAGAAAAAATGAAGTAGAAACTGACAGAATTTAAAAGAAATGGACAAATTTACAATTAATGCTAGGGATACTCTGAGCAACTCTCTGCACACAAATTCAATTTTATACCAAATGGATCAATTCCTTAAAAATCAATATTACTAAAACTAGCCCAAGATAAAAACAGATAACATAAATAGGCCTCTAACTCTATATTCTTTTATTCATGAGCATATAATGAACTTAGTTTTTATATAAGGTGTAAGGTGTGTATCTAACTCAAAATGGATTGCAGCTCTAAACGTAAAACATAAAGTTGTAACACTTTTAGAAGAAAACAAGGGACCTGGAGGGAGGCAAGCAGTTCTTAGACATTACACTAAAAGCATGTTCCATAAAAGAAAAAAATATATAAACTTTATAAAAATGAGATGCTTTTGCTCTCAGAAAGACATTGCTAAGAGTAGGAAAAACAAGTCATAAACTGAGAGAAGACACCTGCAAACCAAATATTTGGCAAAGAATTTATCCAGTATAGTTTTTCAAAATCTCAAAGCTTAACAGTAAGAAAACACACACCCAATTAAAAAAATGGATAGAAGACTTGATCAGGCATTTCACCAAGGATGGCAGCAAATAAGCACAGGAAAAGATATTTAGCATAAGTAGACATTAGGAGAATTCAAATTAAAAGCTGTGATAGGGCTATTGAAAAGTTGGATCTATAATTTAAAAGATTTCTAAAACATATATTAAAAGAAAATTTCATGACAAAAAAAAAAGCCTATGATACGGTACCACTAATACCTATTAGTAGGTGTACAATTTTAAAATTCAGGAACTGGACTGATGGCAGACAGAAGTGAATGGAGTCATCTGATAGCCTGTGTTCTAGTGGAAACAGGACTTGACTTTGATCTCAGTGGATACTCAACAGGGGGAAAAGTAATGCGTCATTTAGTCTTCCCTCCTTTAGACCCCGCTGAGTGCAGTCCTGATGCTTACTGAAAGTGAGTAGGAATTTAGGAACTACTCATTAAAAAAGTAATCCACCCAAATACTTAAAGCATAGGTTTACCACATTTTGTATTGCAGTCAAGGCACAGACGCCTGAACTCAAGCAGGTGCATTATAATTAGGTTGTATCTGTCTTCTTCATGTATAAAACCAATGTGTTTCAACTATTTTCATAGATATAAGTATGATGGTCTAGTTTCAAAGGGGAGGGACAGTAGAGAAAGGCAGGCCATCGAGTGAATTGTCCCAGGGACCATCATGAAGGCATTCCAGCCATAAAGAACTATATATGAGGCTTCCTAGATTTTACTCATACCCAACTGTGAAGATAAACAAAGAAATGTGAAACACAAAAAAGCAGTATAATTGCTTGGATTATGACTTAGGAAACAAACCAATACGTTAAAATGTAATTACGCGAAAATATTTCATCTACCCCCAAAAAGGCAAGATATGTGGCAGAAACCGACAGACTAGCTGATGTAAAAGCCACAAACATCCCAAGTGCATTGAAGCTAAAGACAATACAATCTAGAGAACACGTGGCAGACAGAGGAGTTCACTGCACCTGATCTATATCCTGGCTCGAACACTTGTGGGACAACCTGGGCAAATTATTTAAGCACTCTGACGATCAGTTTCATCATCTATAAAATAGCATTTAAAAGTACCTGCGTGCTTACCGTGAAAAAGAATATGAAAATGAACATTCATGTACGACTGAAGCATTGTGCTGTACACCAGAAATTGACACGACATTGTAAACTGACTATACCTCAATAAAAAACAAAGTACCTACTTAATCTGGCCATTGGGGTTAAATGAGAAAAAGCATGAGAAACACAACTTAAAAGAGCTCCTGGCACATAGCAAGGACTGAAAAGTTAGTAGCTATGATTACTTTCTCTTCATCTTTATAGAAGAAACATGTTGACATCCTTCCAAAATTCAAGCATTAGGAACGGCGCACAGTTTGCAGACCCTCAAACCTCTAAAAGAGCACATACAAGTCACCGATGGTTCAGTCTCCCTGGGAAGGGTCCACTTTTCAGGGACACTGTGCACGGAACTCTTCCCAGTGGTAGGGGTTCCAGACACGTGGCCTGGCTTTGTCACCAGTAGGCTAGGCAGCTCTGAGGTAGTCACCTACCCTTTCTGATCCTCATTCTATGCCTGTAAATGGTTGAGCTGGCCCCAGTCCTCTTTCTTCTCCTTTCCCGCACTCACATTTTATTAAATCTGCTATGAAGTGCCATGGGCTTTGGGTGCTCATCCCCCAACCTACTTACCCATCCCTCAATATTTGTGCCCAACCACACAAGGCAACTCAAAGGAGATGCAGCTCAGACGCACTCCAGCTTCATTTTCCTCAGTAAGAAAATAGAAGAAACTTGACATCTTGTGTCCCCAGATTAATGACACCCGGGGGGCTGTCTGTGAGAGTCCTCCAGGTGCTCTGCCGGCTGGTCTTTTGTCCTAGTAATACTTTTAGTATGACAATGTCTTTACTTTTGCTTCTGGCAAGAATTAATAAATTACTTATAATATTTAATAAGAGGCAGATGCTCCCAGTAAGAACGGGCCTAGTTGCCCATTAATCCTGGTTGGATTTTTCTTGCTGTGGTGAATGGAAGCAGACGGAATAGGTGATACACACGATAGTTTGCAAGAACCAAAGTCTTCTGCAGACAGCAGAGCTGAGAACAATTGCTCTGGATAATTCAAAATGGATGGAACCATGATACGATGTTTAAAATTAGAAAAAGCATTTGGTTTCTATAGTTAAAAGTTAATAAGATCTATGGCCCTGAAACTGTTCCAGATGCTACGAAGTGACTTTCCATGACAGAGATGGTAGAGCTAATGAGTCAATAGTTACTGAAAAACTTCTCTGAATAAGACCTTATCTTAGGGTTATAGATGGTACAGTATGAAAGGAATACTATTTATTGAGCCCTAACACTGTGCCAAGCACACATTTCAAACAATCCATCTGTGGACCATGACTCACATACATTAAATAGCTTGTCAAAGATCATAGACCTAGATCAGTTTGATTCTGGTGTTTTAATTCTTTTTTTTTTCCTGGTTGATATTTTATTTTATTTTATTTTATTTAACATTTTTTATTGATTTCTAATCATTTTACAATGTTGTGTCAAATTCCAGTGTAGAGCACACTTTTTCAACTAAACATGAACATATATATATTCATTGTCACATTTTTTTCTCTGTGAGCTACCATATAGCTACCTGTGCTATACAGTATAATCTTGTTTATCTATTCTACAATTTTGAAATCCCATCTATCCCTTCCCATCCTCCGCCCCCTTGGCAACCACAAGTCTGTATTCTATGTCTATGAGTCTATTTCTGTTTTGTATTTATGCTTTGTTTGTTGGTGTTTGAATTCTTACAGATCGACAGCCTGTGTGTATATATTTGGGGTCTGGTTTACTTGTTTGCTTTGTTCTAGAAAACCTTAATCTTCAGGGATGTTATGCTCAGATAAATGAAACAGGGTGAAAAGTTACAACTGTACCTATGACGGCTCAAATAGCACATGGTATATACATAAGCCACTACGGTAGATACAATTACAATTTTTCAGCAGTGACCCCCCTACCTGCACAACAGGGGTATACGTCCCTGTCTCAGTGATGTTTAACCACACACTTCTGCCTTCTGTGCTGTGTCCTTTGCTGAACCTTGATTTTGGGTCTAGTCATGTGACTTTGCTGGGCTAAGGGAACTTTAGAAGACATGTTAGCAGCAGAGAACTGAGAACAGAGAACTGACATGTGCTGGTGTGGTCGGGCTTCTCTCGTGCCTCTGCTGTTACCACTGGAAGAGGTTCCCCGGGTGTGTGCGTCCTGTGAGCCTGGGCCCCAGAATGGGCACATGTCAAGCAGATCTGAGCCCAGCTGACAGCAAGGGGCCAAGCCCAGCTGGACCCCCAGCTTGAAAAAGAGACGTCCAGCCTCATATGAGTGAGAATGGATGTTGTTGTGTGAAGCCATTAAGTTTGCGTGGTCTGCTTTGCAGCAACAGCCTTTATAATCACCATGAGGGGAAACTCTGAAATAATAGGGAATACGATTGTTCACTGCTCCAATGATAAAACCAGTACCAACTGAATTACAGCAAAGATACTCAAAGTTACCCTAATGGAAAGAATGACTCTCAGACTAAACTGGTACTTGACAAGAGAAACTGATCCTCTAAGGAAACTGGAAGGAGACAGGTTGAGTGTGAAAGCGTCAAGAAAAGATTCAGAGAAGCCTGCGATGGCAGAGTTCACCCCAGCACAGTCAAGGGGAGAGAGATCCAACCCTCATGCCCCAGTTTCTATAGGAACTACATCCCTGTTGGGATGAAGGCTCAGACACATCATAGCCTGGAATGATAACTGAACGACAGTACCAACACCACTTGTCTGGCTCAGGGCTCAGCAAACACCTTTCATCCTCCTGACGATGAGGCAGCTTCCCGTGAGCAACGGCCAACAGGGAGAAGACGGACTAGTCAGGCCACCTTGAGTGCTCAGGTCCCAGTGACAGTTCCGTTGTCAGCGCATATTAACATGCTGGCATTTGGGGTTATACAGCGGTCTGTAAGTTTGATTAGTGTGATTCTGATTCTGAAAAACACATCTGCCCTCCGTGTACTGACAAAGTATCCGAGACAGAAAAGTAGTGACGAGACTGAGGTAAAACCCACCTGGGAGACCTATGAGTAGCCACCATTCTCTTCTGGAGATAACTTGACCTCACCAGCAGGGTCCTTTCCCGTTTAAAATGCCACTACTGCTAGCCAGAACATATGTTCATTTAAATTTATTCTAATTTTGAGATTTTATGATTCTTCAATATAATTATTGGCAAATAAGCTGTATGATTAATAAAAGCCAAACAAATTTAGAAGATGGCAGATCACGATGTCCTGAAGGAAGGCCATTTCACAAGAAGCCTCACCTGGCAGATGGGTTACAAATGTAACAAGATTGTGGATTTAACATCATAGAGAAAAGCGTGAACGTGGAATCTGGCTCCTTCAGACATATTTAACGGCAAAGGAATCCTGATAATTGGACATGGTAGGAGGTGTCTATAGGAAAACAGGAAATCAGAAGCATGTAGGAATTGACAGTGAGATGTAAAAGCTATGTGATCAATGAAATGTACATAACATACCTAAAACTTTTCAGAACATAGATAAGAATACAAGTAAATAACTATTCTAGGGAGAAACAGTTGTGGGTGTCCTAAGGGTATATAAATGTGGTTCCTGAGAGGTAGGTGCTCACAAAACATTTCTTAAAACTATCGTTTTCAAATATGCATCCTTTTGTGAGGAGAGAGGGTCATAGGGTTGCTAGATTAGTAGATAAATGGACAAACATATTCTGACTTTGGGGACTCAATCCCCATCATGAATCACAGTTTATACTTAGGTGGCACAATTAATATTATCACCCTTCCCTGTAAACCTACAAGATAATTTTATATCTATTCCTTCATCTGATCCTCAGAAAAATGGGCACACATATGATTAACTTCATTTTAGAGGTGTGAAACCCAAACATGAAAGACGGTATAACTTACCAAGATTTCTCAGCTAACTAGTAAGAGGTGAAGTTAACTAGTAAATGGTGTGCCCGAGTAAGTTGGAGGGAACCCATTGCATGCATCTTTTCCCAACTGGCAGTCAGCCAGGTGACACTGGTGGCTTGAGACTGGCCATCATGGGAGTATTTACACATGGGGATAAGCAAACAGACTGTACCAATCAGGGATTCCCGTCTTTGCCCCCCTGCCCCACCTTGAGAGCTGGTTCTTATATGTTTTACCACCATATCATTAACTAGAACACAAGTTGTGTAGACAGGGGTCCCAGCCCCTGTGAACCCAAGAGCATCAATTCACCAAATCCTGTCCTGGCATAATGTGTATACCCTCCTGGGTGCGTTTACAGGAGTCCACAAATGCACAAGCAGACACCTCTAGGCTCATCTCTAAGTCTTTACAGAAATCTAGTGTTAACACTGTTTTACTAATGAGGCAAAGACAGTCTTTTAGAGGAAGGAATAAAATATCTGGACTTCAGTAATTTCGTAAATGTGGAATACCTTGTGTAACTATAACTTTAAATCTATGGTTGGCCCACACAATACAATGAACCTTGACATATTTGGATTCTGGGGCTGATTATCAAATGTACCAGCCAGGTAAACAGATAAGCGTACCACACTTGGACGCTGAGAAACTATAATTTTATTCACTTATCCTTGTAGGGAGGTCATTGTATTTAAAATATTAATGCCAATTTACTACAGACCGATGTTTCTCAAATACCTTTAGGCATTTTACTTTTGTTTGTATTATTGTGAAAACTGTAGAATCAATATGATTTTTCCAAGGTCTCAACACAAATGCCACATGGCTTAGTAATAGAATAGAGAGGAACCAGTAAATTCAGATTATTACATTCCTCTGATCCTCTACCACTTGGTCTCTAATTGACCACTTCTCTTTCTTCTACAAAGACTTTATGTAAGCCAAGGAGAGTCAACAAAAATGCCAGCAGTACCAAAAAAAAAAAAAAAAAAAAAAAAAGAAAGGAAGCCAGTAAGAAAAGCAGATTGCAGTAGGACTAGAAAGATCTGGAAGTCACAATAATTACATTTTTACTTTAACTTAGTTGGTGCTAAAGAAAACAATATTGCCTGGCCTGGCTGCAAAGCTCACTATATTTTATGCAGAAGTTGGAAGATAGAGGATTTCCTTTTTAAGCATTTATCCAAAGATTATGCCATTATGACAAGGCCTAAGTTACTCTCGAAGAGTTTATGAGATGGGACCCATCAAGCATGTCTCTAAAGATGAGCTGATTCTATACAAAAAAGAAACAGGGAATGCACATGCAGTTGCTCAGTGAACGTTCTTGCAAGGACTCAGGTGATGCAGTCTTTCTCCCCCTGGGCCACCCTCACCTCTTTCTTGCCCATGGGTGTGACCTCTAGTGGACCCAAGTCACCTGTGAGCATGCCCGCATCCCAGAATCCCCTATTTTAAACCATGAGACCTGTATGAGGCAAATGAGGGTAAACCCAGGAGCTACTCTGCCACGTAGAGGGCTAGAAACAGCCTCAAGCCTTGTGACACGTGGCAAGGGAGTTGTTAATAAGCCCTCGGGTGAGATGGAATGGAATTGAAGCTAGTCTCGAGCAACAGCTGTTTAGACGACTATGTATTGGTGGTGACTGCATGAGAGATGGCAGTCAATGATTCTGATGTTTTAGTCTCTAAAATGACCTTCATTCTATGAGCAGGTTGCATTATGGATCATGAAGAACCCTAGTAGCACCATATCCTTTCCCCACGGGGAAAGGGATAAAGGAGAAATAAGTGAGGGGGAGGGAAAAAGGGGTGGGAAAAAGGAAAAAGGGATGAGGGAAAGAAGGAAGTTGTTTTATGCTTTTTCATGTGCCTGGCAACTAACCCAACCCTAACAAGGGAGGATTCAGCTCAGATGGGAGGTTTTCTTTATGTTCTAAGACCTAACGTGGTTCCTGAACCTTAACTGTACTTTTAGGGTCAATTATCGGCACCACCAGCAAGTAACTTTTACTTATCAGCATCCCTGCAGTGTTGATGGGATGTAAGACTGAGCGAGGGGTGGGCCCCAATAGGACCATTCTTTAAATTCTGTGCAGTTGGTGACCTTAATAAGTGAGGTATAACCTGGTTATGACACAGAGTGAAAATTAGAGCCTATTTTTTGTGCTCTTCAACCAAGAAGAAATAAGACAAAGTCAGTTTCAAATGTTGACACTAGTTTATAATTCCAAAGTGGGGAGGAGGCAAAAAAAAAAGAGAAGGATTTAGTTGAGCCCCAATGAAAAAATTTATCCCAGGGACCATGAACAAAAACGAGAGAGAAAGGGTAGGGGGGACCGTCTATTTTGATGTAATTGCTTTAGTTAATTTTACTGTGTGAAGTAATCTGTTTTCCTATAAATTAGCTGCTCGTTTAGCTGAAGCTCACTTTAAAATAAAAAGGCAGGATAATAAAATGCACAACATTTATTGTGCATGCAGCACATCCAGGATTCATGACTTGGAACTCCAAATCAGAACGAGGAATTTGGAACAGAAAGTACAAAATGTGCAGCATGGCATTACATGGAGCCCAGCCTCGAGAACGCATAGAAACCCAAGTACAGTTGGCACTTTCTAATTGCAAGTGGCACAACACTGTGGCAGAGAGCTAGTGTTTTTTTTTTTTTTTAATGCATGTGACTCAGTATGGGATGTTTTTGCTCATGATATATAACTACGGGCATTGACAACTGGCCAGGTGCTGTATGTGTACCGAATTAGCAGAGGCTGGGGACCGATTTCCCTGAGCAATGAACAGACATCCCTGGCACGGCCAAGAAAGGCAAGGTGCCGTGAGGTGGATCTGGATTTGTATACAAGAACACTCACACACATATACACTCAATTTCATAAAGATAGATATGCCTATATATATCTCTATGTCTATCTTTATTACATCTCTGCCTTTATGAAATATATATATATAATACATTTGTTAGGATTAACATTCCATGCAGCAAACAGGACTTAACCTACTTCGAGAGCTATAAGGAAAAAGGCAGTTGAATAAAGAAACGGCAAGCTTTTTTATTTTCTGCCTTCTTTTTTCCCTTTCCCCTCTACTTAGTCCCCGGTTCTCATGAGAACAGGTTACTGAATGAGCGTTAAGAGTTATGTGGGCAAAATATGAAAGCGTTTCTCCCCCTGGTTCTTTCAAAGTTAATTTCTCCAGGAGAGCAGAGCACCAGATCACACTGTGCTTGAATTTCTGCAAATGTGAGCCTTCACAGGTGTTAACTGTGAGCACTGAAAGAAGCAGTTGAGGAAAACACATTTGGACAATTTTGTTTAGTAATCAAAATAGGTATTTTGAAGTCTGCTCAATCATTTTTAAATTTTAATTCATCCGTTGTCATTAATTTGTCATATGGACATTGTGGTCTAGACTTCACCTGAGCACCACTGTCATTCACCATTGTCATTCTGCTCAGCCAGAATCAATTTCCCCGTCAGGGACACTGCTGTGTATAAGCACTTTAAAAGTTGGGCTGCATTTTATTGGTATTGTCAACATTGATAGAATTTAATCTACTTTCATTTTGACTTTCAAAATTAATACTATATGTATATATTATACACACACATATATATTTGTACATATGTACTTACGTATGTATATTAGACCTGTATGCATGTGTATGTATATGTATGTAAAGAGATATGTACGTGTCCATGCAGTAAACAGTGCTGATTTGATATTTTATTTAATTGAAGAAAATATTTAGAATCTCATCAAATCTCCTTATTTTACAGGCCATAAAACTGGGCCCCAGGAACAAGTGAAGACTAAGATGAATTTGCACAATCTACATATATAGTTTTATAATGTATATATGAGTGTATGTATCTATCTACTGACTGATATAAAAATCTCTGTCTCTCATGTGTATGGATATACACAATCTAAAATGTAAAAAACAAAAAAGTATAAAAAAATTAAAATAATCCCATTACACAGAAATTACTACTATTAATACTTTACTGTTAAAAGTAGCAATTGATTTTCTATAATCTATCCATAGGAAGAAATATAGAGAAAATAATTATGCCAGCTTATATTAATGGTTGAATTTAAGAGCCTTTGATAAATATTGACTGTAATTATTTTTAAATCAATAATAATTTTGTAGACCTAAATATTATCCTTTTTTATTTGCATTTCTTTGTCTGTTATGGAGTTTATAAGATTCAAAAAAGAATCTATTAAGATATTCTAGTACTTGTTTATGGCCTTTGCCCTACTTCTCTCTATGTTATAAATGCTTTTCTCATAATAGTTTTTACGTGACAAAGGTAGGCACAAAAGCTTAATGATTTTTCTTTATTATTTTTTCGACTACTTTTCACTTTAGGAATCTCTTGCCCGTTCTGCAATAATTTAACTATTCTCTTATGGTTTCTTCAACATATAGTTAGATAGATAGATAGATAGATAGACAGACAGATGGATGTAAATGGTTAAATTTTAACTATTAATTTTTTTGGTGTGTGTGACAGTAGGTGAGCTCTAACTTGATTTTTTCTTTTGGTTTTTCTCAACACCGTTTGTTACCTGATCCATTATTATCTTCTCATTAAATTTTGTTGGGTCCTTTGGGACATATAGAACTTTTACTTTATTAGTGAGTTCTAAGTTCTATTTCATTCATTTGTTATTTATTCCTTTCCATTCAACATTTTGGTGATTAAGTTTGTGCAACACACTTTAATATCTGCCAGCACAATTCCAATTTATCTATTTAAACATTTTCATAGACATCATTCTCATTTATTTATTCTTCCAGATGAATTTGAGAATCACTGCATCAAGTAAAAAGAGTGGAACTGTGATTGGGTTGGAGTTAAACCCCTAAATTAGTTTTGAAACAACATTTTCAGAATATTTCAATTTTCATCAACAAACACTGTGTGTCTCTCTCAGAAAGTTTTTATAATTTTGTGTATCAAGGCACCTCATGTTTCTTAAAATTATGTTAAGAACTTTACAGCTAAATATTTTGGAATTTTAGGGATATTATTTCAAATGCTATCTTTTCCTTTTCTCCTATTTTGTTACATGCCTCAATGGCCAGAATTCAGAACAATGATAAAGATTAATGAGGATATCAGACGTCCTTAACTCATCCCTCCTTATTTTAAAAGGGGTGTTTCTGGTATTTTACTAAAATGATGCTGTTTAATATAGATGCTCTCTCTCACGTTAGACAAGTATCACATTAGACAAGTAAAGTTATTTTCTCCCAATCTGTGATGTGTATTTAACTGTACTAAATGCTGTTGAAGTATCCGCTGAGATTACAAATGTGGCTTTTCTAACTGGACCTTGGCCACACTGTACGCTATGAAGAGATGTCCTAATATTTGGCTTCCACCCGTTTCTGCATTAACATTCTTGGTGGAGGCCGATTTTTTTTTTTTTTTTTTTACTAAATATAGTTGAATTCATTTGCTAGTAATTTATTGTCTGTAATTTTCTTGTGCTATTTCTGTCAGGTTTTTATTTTAGTTTACAAAGTGATCTCGATAGCTTTCAAACTCTTTCTAAGTCATGGAACAATTTATGAAGCCTGTTCCTTGAAAATGTGATCAACAAGTCCTGAAGTCTTTTGTGGAAATAATGACTTTTTTTTTCTTTTTTTTTCTCTAGGTATTCCATATATTTTGGTTTTTAAATGATTGATGAATCAATTTTCCCCACTTACACTTTTTTAAAATAAATCACCCTTTCTACTGAAATTCTCATATTTACAAGCATACTTGGATAATAACATATTAGACTCTGCATTATCTCTCTTTTGTTTATACAACATATATTTAGTGCCAGTTTTTTTCCATCACATTTTATTTCTACTGGGTAAGAACTTTTTAAAGTTACTAAGAGCTTCTTTTTCCTTCCTTTTATCCCACAGATGTATTGATTTTTTGCTTTTATTATTATTTTTCTCCCAATTTGTTTCCTTAATTTTTTGTCATTTTTCCAATTTCTGGGATTGACTGTTGAGTGCTGAGTTTATTTTCTTCTTTCATGTTTACGCAAGTATAATTTAGGCCACACATTTGAGCCCACTGTGTTACTAGAGAATTTTTCTTATTTTCATTAGTTTCTAAGTAATCATCATTAACTCATTGGATGATTATTCACTTGGCTCCTACCATGTGCCAAGTACTGTCTTCTTTCAGAAAAAAACTAAAATTGCCATTTTAATTCTTTCTTAGAAAAATGGATTTTAAGAAAATTTCCCTCCTTTTAAAGTGGTTAGATTTGTGTTGGTTTTCAATGTTTGTTTAAACTTGTATTATTGGGTGTTAATCATATTGCATTACATTCAGAGGAATCTACAAATATTCTAGTGTTGGAAACTTTCTCAGTTGTTTTCTTTGTGGTTTAATATATGAAGAACTTTTATAAATATTTCCCACATGGCCAGGAAGTACAGAACATTTCTGCAACGTTCATTCAAATTTATTAGTTATGATGGTCAGACTCTCTTAAGCAATTTTTCAAAGGCAGAGAAATCTGTGTTAGAACGTAATTAACAATAATGAATCTGACCAAAGTGTTCTTCTAAATATTTGTTGCTACATTTTAATGCATACATTTTATGACTATTATATTGTAATTCTAAATTATACTCAGCAATGTAGGACAATAGTCGTCATCGCTCTCTCTCTCTTTTTTTTTTTTTGGGCTAAAACGATTTTTCCTCAAATTAACATTGTCACATATTTTTGGTTTCTATTTTCTGAAGTCTGTCCCATCAAATTAATTTTTACATGTGAATAAATAATAGTGGATAAATGAGACATTTAGAGATAGAAACAGAATACCACCCCTGCAAGGAACTCCATGGAGTTGTCCTCTGTAATAAGCCTGGGTCTCTAAGCTAGTGGGTAATGGATAAAACTTTTTGCTTGCATCATTCTGGAAGGTTCAATTATTCGGTTTCACTATTATGCAAAACCATAGGCAATTCAGTATTTTTTTTTCTCAACACAATACCTTTGACCTTATTGATGGGGAAGTATGCCCAGTTTCTGGCGTTAAGTTGTTGGCCACTCTTAGTCTGGTAATATTTCAGCGTCTCCCATGCTGTGCAGTGAGATATCGGCAGGAATAGAGCTATCAGTGACAGCTTGTCAGAAGCTACTCTAAAGCTCGGTTAGGATTAGGCTCAGGTCCTGACATGAAAATTGCATAAATGATATGCAAAATAAATGTAACATCATCTGGTTATATTTTGAGCATGTAAAATGTCTCATGACCTTGGAATAATCCAAGTCACGATTTAGAAGGTGATGAAGTCATTAGGAAGTGTTACCTGCAAAATCCCTCTGCGGGATGTTCTTTTCAATTCCAGGCAACTTATTAAAAACCAATGAACATAAGGGTTTTCACATGTTCCTAAGAGGAATAGTTAGTACATCACTTCAAAATTTAAAATTGATAGAAGGTAAGCAGGAAGAGATTTCAAGAATCACAGTTTTGTATCCTGTCCAACAGAACCAGAAGTCAGATGCAGTGCTCAGCGTGACAGTGGCATTCTGGCCATTTGCTCATCATTTATAAGGCTAACTGCTACCTGGACAGACTCTGGTCCTGCAACTGGTAAAAGGGAACGTACAATACATCGTGATACCTTGCAGTGATTTCTTTACCTATGCTTTAAATAGTCTGAGTGGATCCTTTACCTCAATTCTTTAGAACGACTTGGAAAAATGTTAGAGTAACCGTTAGCAGCTGCAAGGAACGTGACCTCTATTTTCCCCACAGAGTTACAGGGGACTCTCTGAATGCTACAGATGAATAACCTAGACAAAGAGCATGGTCCAATCCCACAAGAGCCCCCATGTGCTCATGTAGAATTATTTAGGGCTCACCATTCTCCAAGAGACTTGAATTTTTTTTTTCAAAAGTTAGATAAATTGTATGTCAGCCAAATTAGAAGCCAGTAAACTCCTGGCTGGGCTTTTGGTATGTATATGTGTGGCAGGTGGGCGGGAGGTTTGTACAGAAACTAAGCTTCTCTGTCTTCCTGCACGTGGTGGTTATGAGGAGGGAGGGAAGAGGCAGAAGAAGCGTGGTAGAGAGAAACCAGGGGCAGGAAGTTGCGTGCCTGGAGAAGCTGGGTGAAGGGCAAGCAGGTGATACCTGGTGGGTGCGCTTATGCAGATGGGGCATATTGTGTTGAACAGCGCATCTCTGCAGTCTGTGTGAAAGTTTCACCTGCTCCAGAATATCCAGACCTTCCAATAGGCCAAACCCAAAAGTAGTGAAATGGCCAGTCTGATCCATATGTGGCCAATCTTAAATCGAAACAAAGAATGGCATTTCCAAGAACAACACAAGGAAGGGGTCTCTAGCTGGAATCTGGGAGAAATGATATCAGCTGCAAAAGGTTGTCAGAATGTGGGTTGCTCACCCATCACTCATCCAAAGAATCATGGTCCCGGGATTAGCTGTCACAGGGCAGATGTCATCCATGTGCAGAACGTGAAAAGGTAAACTCTGGGATCCTCCAGACCCAAATCACCATCACTGTTCTCTCCGGAGACAAGAAGACTGACCTTCCGGGAATGTTTGTGAAGATTCATTAAGGAACTTCCCCAAATCCTCTCTTCGTAGTAATGTAAACATATTACTATAAGGAAATCACTTGCTTCCAAGTTCTCAAGCTGACTTAGAATCACAAATAGTTGTATGTTGACTTTAAAGCGATTTTTCTACTGTTTTACTACTTATGAGATAAAATGTAGCAGTTTTTAGGAATAAAATACAGTAAAGAAAAAAAGGGTCCCAAGACTCTAACCACTGAGAGTCAGCTACTGTCAAAGATTTGACGGACACCCTTCCAAGGCTTGCTCTATAATATATGGATATATATGTATGACCATATATGTATATAATTTGCACATAAATGGGATCAACATATACATGCTGTTTGACAAGCTGTTTTTTTCCAACAATATGTCAAAGAGATTTTTTAAGATAGGGTACAGAAAGATACACACACACAATCTTGTTTAAGAGCCACGTAGTAATCTATTGTGTGAGATTTTTCACGGTATATTTAGCCAGTTTCCTATTGATAAGCAACTAGATTTTGTCCACTTTCTATTATTATAATGATGAGATGACATTCCCTTATAGGTACATATTACATACTTGTCCGAGTATCTCCTTTGGGAAGAATTCTAAAAATGGGATTGCTAAATCAAAGGGCAGCACATTGCAACATTTTGGTCTTCCAGAAGATTTTTCTCAACCCAATTCATCTGACTTTATTGATAGGGAAGTATGCCCAGATTCTGGCATTATGTTGTTGGCCACTCTTAGTTTTCAGTCTGGTGATTTTTCAGTGTCTTCAGTACACTGAATTAATTTTCATTTATTCATTCATTAGTTTTTCAGTATCCACTAATGACCAGGCACTCTTTTCAGCAGTAAGGATTCAGTAATTAAAAAAGAAATAGCCTCCTGACAAATAGTTGACCCAGAAGTACAGAGATAAATAACATGCAATGTGATGATGGCCATAATAGGAGTGTGAACTGACATTTAAACTTGAATTTGATGGACGAAAAGACATTTTCCAGGTGGAGAAGGAGGATCAAAGCAGAATGACAAGAAACGCCAAGTGGCAAACATTAAAGTCCTTTGGAGAAGAACAACACTGTAGTGGGATGGGGCAGAAATAGCCTATATGTTCAAATTTAAAAAAAAAATGTGTACAATGGTACAGAACCCTTGCGAGAGATGTTCTTGGGAGGAAAGCGTCCACAGACAAATGTGTTTGGGAAATTCAGTGTATTATCAGCCCACAATCCCTTGTACACAGTTTCAATATCCAAACGTGTTTTGCAATTCATCAGGCTGCAAAACCTCACCTGAGCTGATGTGAGGCGATCTGACAGTCTTGATCCATCTCATTTAATGTGAGAGCCATATATTCTGATATAGAAACAGCAATGTGAGTGCTGGATGCGTTATATAACATTTGCTATAGGCACCTTACTGCCTTTCTAAACATGTAACAAATTCTGGATTCCAAACACACCCAGCCCCAGGGATCTTTGGATCAGGGACTGTGGACATGCATAATGTCCTTTTAGAGAGTCACATGAACATTACCAATTTCTAAGAAGTTCTTCAGTGAAGAAATTAAATTTCTTTCACCTAGCACTTCCCAAATAGATTTGACTTTTGAACACTTACCCCCACTCCTTTGCTTACAAAACATCTACTAACATCTCAAAGAAAAATTATAATTAATATTCCAATGAGCTCATTTTGGGAAATACTATGTAGTATTCAGCTGAGCAGTCAGGTGAAGTCCATGAGTAAAGAGGAAACAACCCCATTAGTTTCCAGGATGACAAGTCTGTCTTTGATGAAGACAACAAGGTGGAGTGCAGTACGGGGTTAGCAGACTCCAGCCGTAGTGCCAGCAAGAAATGACAGAACCCTGAACTAGGCATTCCAAATGGCATAAATTCGAGCAGATAGATCCAAACATGGGGACCACTTCATGGCTCAATTGACAGACCTTGTGATCTGCCAAGATGCAGAAAGGGGAGGAGAAGGAAGAGGTGATTGCAATTCTCGGTTTTCTAAGTTAAGAGAATGGGTGAATGGCGACCGTTATCAGCTGAGGTAAGGACCGGGGAGGGTCCAGCAGGGTGGAGGGAGAGGTGACTCCTGAGGGCTAAACTCAGGGGTCTGGTAAAGCACGGGTTCTGAAACAAAGAGACCCACTAGGCTAAAGGAAACCAAGCTGCGCTTCTCAGAGAAATGCTTAGTTTGGAGATACAGAGCTGGGATCGACCTAAAACTGGGACGAGAGAGCATGAGAGTGAAAAACGTCACCCCGTCCCCCTCCCCGGGGACACGCAGAGTAATGAGACCAAGATTAGAAGATGGATAACATGTCAGTATTGACAAGAGGGGAGGAGCAGGAGGAAGCGTTACTTAAGGAGGAAGAGGAGCGCTCAGAGAGGAAGTTACGGGAAGCAGAGGACAGTTTCAAGGGTTGGTCAAGGGTGTTCCTTGCCGCTGGGTCAATGGTTCCTGGCCTTGGATGACCACGGGGAGCTGCCTCTGTGGTGTGACTGACACAAACTGGACCCAAGTAGGCTGAGGGTGTCTTAGCTCGGGCTGCCCCAGCAAATACCACAGACTGGGGGCCCTTAAAGAATAGAAATTCATTTTTCTCACAGTTCTGGAGGCTGGGAAGCCCAACATCAAGGTCCAGCAGACTTTTTCTGGTGGGAGCCCTCCTGCCTGTCTTGCAGACAGCTGCCTTCTCACTGTCCCGCCTTTCAGGATGTGTGTGTGTGTGTGTGTGTGTGTGTGAGAGAGAGAGAGAGAGAGAGAGGTCGCTCTCTTTCTTCCCCTTCTTATAGGGCCATCAATCCTACAGGATTTGGAGCCCACCTTTATGACCCCATTTAACCTTAATTACCTCCTCAAAGCCCCATTTCCAAATACAGTCACTTTGGGGGTCAGCGCCTCAACACAAAATTAGAAGAGGAGGAGGGCACAATTCAGTCCACACCAAGGAGTGAGGAAGTTGAAGTAACATATCCTGACTCGTTAATAAAAGTAATAAAGATGAGGAAAAAGAGAGATGCTATCTAGTGTGAATAATTTAAAATAATTTTTTAAGGTAATGGAGATTAGATTGGTCTTGTTGTTGAGGAAAGGAAAGACTGGAGAGGGAGGGGCTGACAAACCCCAGAGGAGCGAGGAGGTGGGGAGTGGGAGGTGATGCTGAGATGGGAGGCAGCGTGTGAGCAAGGAATGGGCCCTGGGAGGAGAGGTGACTATCTCTGTGAGAGGGAAGGAGAGGGTCCACATAGGTTTGTTCTACTTGGTCTGGAGGTGAAGTGGACAGAAACTGAGTACGTTTATCTTCAACATCCGTTTCCTTGAAACTGATGCTGTACTGGATCCATATTTAACAAGTCAACAGATGACCACTATGTTTTCCCTCCATGTTTTGAAGTGGCTGCCACTATGTCCAAAGATGAAAAGCCTGTGTCTCCAGTGTATGGTGGCGCTTCAATCGGCCTCCGCATCCCTAGATGATACATATCACTTCAGCATTTAAATCAATTTCTCATCAGCCTAACACACAGATAAATAGAATTATGCAAGATTAAAAAGTTACCTCCATGGCCATCACTTTTGAGGTAAGAGGTCATAAAACAGAACTTCCTGGCCTCACATCCCACAACGATCCTGAAGTTATTTCAGATCCCTACAGGTGGTCAGTCTGAATGGACAGTGCCATCTGCCCCAGCCCTCGCTCTTCTTCAGTGATGAGGCTGGCAGGTGACCAGCCCATCGGCAAGAACAAGTCTGAGCATAACTCTGCTCCACGGATGGAAAAACACCCGAGTAGCTGTTTGTGATGTCATGAGTCTTGGGAACTGGAAGCCAAAAGACAAGAAGGAGAGTAAAAAGCATTTAAAGGAGTCTGTGGGACAACATTTTCTGCCAGGTGGCTTCCTGTACAGCCAGGAGACAAAGACCCACTGATCCTTCATTCTCCTCCTCAGCCCACCAGCCACCCAGCATTCACGGTGTACCCACAGTTTGCAGGCACTGGGAATCTGGCAGCAACAAGGTGAATACTGCCCTCGGAGCGGGCAGGACTGTTGTAAACGAAGCAGTCACAACAAAGTGAGATGTTGTGACAAGGACGCCTGGGTATTATGAAAGCAAAGGACAGGGGGATTTAAATAGGATGTGGCATTTAGAATCCAAAGGATAAACAGTAGTTAATCAGATGAAGAGAAAGAGGAAACATTCCAGAAACACAGAAGAGCAAAGAGAAACTCAAAAGTGTGAACACCACCACCAAGAGTTCAATACATCTAAGGGAGGGGCGGTGGCGGGGGGCGACACACAAAAACAGAAACCAAGAACAGCTGGGCCCAACAGAGAGCAAAAGTGAGCAGAGCTGAGGCAGGCAAAGTTGGCCGTGGCCAGGTCAGGATGACTTTGTTCACTCAGATTAAGGTTTAAGGTATGCGAACCACATCCAGTGGACGGGGAGAGGTCACTGAAGGGTTTCAGGAACTGTGTGTGCCTGTGTGTGCATGTGTGTGTGGCGGCGGGAGAGGGGCAGGTGGGAAGATGAGAGGGTCCGACCTGCAGGATAGGATTAGAATCTAGTTTAAGAAAATCATCTACCTGCAGCAGTTAGGGTGGATTAGAATTGAGGAGACCAGCCCGAGGGCAGTGGCAGTGGACAGGTGGGGGGATGGAGGATTGTGATGCAGAATACTGCAGAGTAAGCAAGTTTTGCCTACTGGATTGTGCAGATCAGGGCCCGACATCAACACAGGTGAAGGTTCCGCCAGACCCGTGGCTCTTCTCCTGGGGTCTCACTGGTCCACGGACAGTGAGGGGACGGGAATCCATAACCCCCTGGGAAGTAAGTCTCAATGACCTGCTACTAAGTGCCTATCTCCCTTTGCCCTTCACCCTGTGTGGTTTGGCTGGGTATCTATTAGTGTGGTTTTTCTCCTTCCGCTGCGAATGTGAAAGTCTGTCTTGTACTCCTCGGAACTTGGTTTGACTTGTAGAGTTCGACACAAGACCAGAGGCTGGGGAGCTACCAAGCGTGACCCACCCATTTCTGCAGAACAGAGCCATCAATGACCTGACCAGCCAACGGGAGGAAACATGTGACCAGGGGCCTGGTTCTGAGCTGGAGTCCTGGTGAAGCAGAGATGACAGATGTCACTGCTCTCTGCCAAACGCCCATTTCAACCCCATTAATGCCTCATGTAGGGATGAGCACGCAAGAATCCTGCTAAGAACAAAGGCAGCTGGAGGGCCGTCCGCACACTGGCACATGGCTGTGCTCACTGGGGGCTGGGCTGGACTGGGCAGTCTGGCCTGGTCTGGTCTGGTCTGGTCTCACACACTCCAGCCTCTCTGCACCAAGGTATGCCCATGGCAGGGGGCCTGCAGCGGGCCTGACTCTGCTGGGGAACAGCGTGAGAAGGTCCGGGACTTGGCCTGAGAAACAGGCTCCGCAAACACATAGACCCCGGTGATGGGGCAAACAGAGGAACTGAGGGTGTTCCCAGGAGCCTGGAAAAGCCAAGTCCATCTAAATCTGCAAGTGTTTAAACAGATATTGAGCACATCAGGTTGCCATGAAGAAGAGGGACATTAAAGGCAACTTTATGTCTGGCTGTCTGAAATTCCCTACAGAACGTCACCGCGGCTGACTTTCTGGTGGCCGGGAGGGTGGCCTTACCAGGCAGCTTACTCCTACCCAGCCTGGGGCTGGGAGTTATTAGAGGCAGTGTGGAACGCTTTCATCTTCCACAACTGTCTATTAACACACGGCTAGCCCCCTGCAGTCCACTTGCTCGGGCTCTCTGGTCACAAATAGGGGGCAGATGGCATGCCACTGCTGAAGGGACTCCACTTGGCTTTATCCACTGAGCTCTGGGACATGGAGGGGAGCTGGCTGCGCTTTTACAGCATCCCTAAGACATGCTGGGGAGCAGTTCTGGGGTTCCTACACAGCAGCCTGCTCAGGGGCAGGTCTTGATCCACAAAGGCTTTCCCTGGAAAGAATGATGTTCCAGATCCACTGCCTGCCACGGGGCAACCAGTGCACCTCTCTGCCAGAGCGAGTCCCAGGGAAGGCCAGCCCTGGTGTTGGGGAGCACAGCCGTGGGGCGGGAGGTTGGGGGGCGGGGGTGAGGAGCCTTGTGCCAGAGGCAGCCCTGCTGCTTGGCCCGTCGCTGGCCCAGGGCGTCCCCCAGGTCCGCTCGGCTCCCTTTTCCTCTCCTATCAGGACTGCTGTGCAGGGAGAGATAGTGGGGAGGAGGCAATCAAGACACTGATAGCAGGGCAAGGACGTGAGGGTCACTGCGAATTACACAGAGGTGTGACGGCCTGACCTGGAGAGAGGCTGAAGGCAGGACAGATAAGGGCCAGTACCTCTGGCCAACAGCAAACCACGTGGTCCCAGCAGATGCCCAGTCACACTCAGGCCGGTCAGGATTTGGGGGGTTTCCTAAACAAGGCAGGGCCTTGAAAGAATGCTGATAAGGGGCCTGTCACTGAGCGGCAGGGCGGGTCATTTAGTCTAGGCCTCACATTTAGACTTGTGATTTTATCTCCAAATGAATTTATTTATTAAGTCACTGAGATACAGTGACCACACCGAAAGAAGTTCTTCAAAACTCATCCCATCAACAGACTACATATCTCCTCCATACATGAAAAGTCAGTATTTTCATAAGTCTTGGGCTAACTTGTAAATAGCATAGCATACTTCCTTTTGTTTTTTGAAATTACGAATTTGCTAAAAGTAAACATGGAAAACTTACCGCAGTTTTTACAACACTCTGTTGGTATATCTTCCTGTTGTAATATATCTGGAGTTTCAACCAAGTGGAAGTTGCTGCTGTCTCTCTTGAACTCTGAGAGATCCTGGTAATTCCTTCTTCCAACTCCCCCAACCCAAACAAATTAGACAGTTTTCACTGTATTCAAAATTATGACAACATCCACCGATACTTAGAACCAACCAACGAACACATCAGTTGTTGAATCTCAAAACACCAACCAGCGACCAGCTTAGCACAAAGCTGAACCTGTCCCTGTGTGGTGTGGTGGGAAGATCGTTGGAAATAGAAACAAGACACATGTGTTCTGGCCCTGGCGTTGCCAGCTACCCAGGTGTTTGTCTGGGTGACATCACTGCGCTTCCCGGGGCCCCAGTTTTCTCACCTGTGACACGATGCTGCAGACACACCGCAGGGAAGGATTAAATCAACTATGTGAAACTCCTTGCACAGGGCTTGACACACAGATGTTAGTCTCCCCCCACCTTTTCTCCATTTCTGGAACTCAATTTTCTGTAAGATGCCGTCTTTTCAAACGTCAGCACCCTTCTGTTTCCACTGATAATAGATTTGATCTATTTTAACTAATACTAGAAATACCAAAAAGAAACCCAACTGCTGCATTGATGGCAGAGTTGTTTTTTTTTTCCCTCTCTGTGCCATAGGTGATGTTAGCAATCCACTGTTCCCTAAAGGCAGAGAATTTCCAAAGGAATTCCTGATCTGTGAAATTATAGCCGCGGCCCATGCACCAAACACAGAAATGAGCCTCTCAGACAGGGACAAGCAATCCCCAGAGGCCACTGCCATCGGAAAACTTGTTGTGATCAAGTCCTCTTGACCATACCCAGCAAGATCCTGGGCAGTCCTCAAGGGTGGCCCCAGAAGTTCCCTTCTGTCACGGGCCTTTGCGCTCAACGCATTCAGAAGTAAACACCCTCCCCTTCAAACCAGCAGCAGCCTGCGGGGTATCACTGGCTACAGCCATCGATGTCATGGATGTTCAGGGTGGTGTAGGTGAGCACCTTGGAGAACGGACCAGCACTCACCTTGGTTCCTGGGACAGTTTTCCTTGCTCCCCCGCCACATTGCAGACAGCTTCTCCTTGCATCCACCTCCAAGTGTGAGTTGTCTCCAGGAGTGCCGATCATGAGAAAGACAAGGTGAGTCACAAATGAGAACTACATAGGTACTTCTTTTCAGCTTTAGTGACAGATAATTGACAAATAAAATTGTAACGTATTTAAAGTGTACATGATCGTGATTTGACATATGTATACATTGTGAATGGATTCCCACCAACTAGTTAACTAACCGGTGACATCCATCACTTTACATATTTATCTTATTTATCTTTTTTTGTTGTTTTTGGTAAGAACATTTAAGTTCTACTCCCTTAGGAAATCTCAATTATATAACACAGTGTTACCAACTATAGTCACCGTGTTATCTGTTAGATCCTCAGAACTTACTCATTTTATTTATTGTTTTTTTTTTTTAAGGCGGGAGGTAATTAGGTTTATTTATTTATTTGATTTTTTTAAATGGAGATCCTGGGGATTGAACCCAGGACCTCGTGCATGCTAAGCATGTGCTCTAGCGCTGCGCTGTACCCACCACCCTCAGAACTTACTCATTTTATAAATGCAAGTTCGTATCCTTTTACCAACCTCTCCCTACTTTTCCCACCACCCCCAGCACCTGGCAACCACTTTTTAATTCCTGTTTATACGTTTAACTTTTTCTTTTTCAGATTCCACATATAAGCCATCCTACGCAATATTTATCTTTCTCAGTCTGGCAACATATGTAATTTAAACACACACAATGTCATGGCTTTATTTGGTTAGAGAATGAATATGATACAATAAACTTTTCTACAACAATGTACAAATGACCTATTGATAGGGGATGAAAGAGAAAGAATGTTTTATGTTTGTAGGTTCAACACTGAAGAGGCCAAGATAGATTATAAACTATACATATTTTTTTAAGAGTGCAAGGTGTTAATTAAAAGCACTATTGCGTAAATGGCTAGAATAAATGAGACATTTCAAGTACAGAAGACAAATAAATGAAGGAGAGACGCCTGAGGCTGCAACAGAGGGACATATATAATTTACTGACATAAAAGAGACTCACCGAATAAAGCCAAACCTTTCCACTTTTGTGTTTGTAAAAGAGGGTAGAAGCCAGAAATGGACATATGGTGTCCCCAAGGAGGAAAGGAGACAGATGCAAAATAAGTTATGTTCTTGCCACAACAGGTGATCAAGAAATTTATAATTTTTTGAATTAATAACTAAGACAACTCCAAGGCCAGAGAGAAAACGGTCACAGTGTTTTGAAGGCAATGGCCAAAGAAAAAGAACTCTCAACCCTTATGAGAAAAAGTCAAAGTTTAACACCTGGAAAGGACATCATTCTTTTAACCCTGAAGGCACAGCTGATTTTGTGGAAAGAGCCCCTTTGGGGTGCAGGGTCTTGTACCCCTTCCCCTATCTCTCCAGTCAGGAGACCACAGGCGACTCTTACAGGACTTGAAGACCAGCCAAACTGTCATCTGACCATAGTGAGAGGGAACAAGAGAGGGCTGGGGTGGGGCCGTGGCAGGGGGAGACGTATCCCGGGGTTTAAGGAAGATTGAAAAGACAAACAAGAGAGAAAGGGCTGCAGAAAGCGGAAGAGTGCCTTTGGGAAAAACGGGATGGACTGGGAGGTGGGCCGCTTTGCTATGGGGCTTCCTGGAAAGGCAGAGCATGAAATGAAGCAAAAGAAGTATTTACATTAAAAAAAATAACAAAGTTTCTATCAATGGCCCAAAATGCATGCCACAGCCATTTTAGGAAATATCTGTCATTTAAAAATTATCTGCGGCTGCCTGAGAGGTCTCAGAGTCTAAGCACAGAGTGCATGGCTCTCCAATCTTCAACCCAGCTCCAGGGGCAGGGAGTCTGGTTTATCCCCATTTTCCAAATGCAAAGTAAGATTTGTTCTTGCCAGAGAAGGCCATCAAGGATTATGAGGAAAGAATTCCTAAACTGTCCCTCCCTGGCCTTGGCAGGTTACTGGACATTCATTCGAAGCCCCAGGAATCAGCATGACCCCAGACCCAGTCTACCTTCAGAATCTGCCTCTTACAGGGCGGCCTCCAGGGCTGCCTCCAGGGCTGCTCCAGGGAAGTGAGGAGTGACGTGCAGGCAGGTGAGTACTTCCGGGTGATACAATCACCACTTTTAAGTAGAGAGAGGGCAAGGTGATGCCGAAACTCCCCTTGCCCTGAATTTTTGGCGGCACTGAGAGAACAGGGATGAGTAAGTGTGTCCTGCCTGGTAAAGAAAGTAGTTCTCCATCCTGGTGAACATTAGCATCGCCCGAGGAACTGCCAAACTCCAGATTTTCAGGCCTCTCTTGCAGAAGCTCCTAGGGATCCCGAGTCAGGAGGGCAGAGGCAAGGAATGCGTGTTCTGAGGAGCATCCTGGGTGATTCTGACATGGAGCCAGATTTGTGAACCAAACTGCAGTCCTGGTGACAAGCTGAGAAGAATGTCAACTTCAGTGAAATGAAACAACAACAAAAACAGTGTGTTTTGTTTTGTTTTGTTTTGTTTTTTAACTGAGCACAACCAGCGGTATCAGAGAGGAAGGTATTAGCTGACATCTCTCAGCTGCTCAGTCCGTCCGAGGCACTGAGGTAAGCACTTTATATAGATTACCTCATTTAATCGTGATGATAAATTTATGAGGTACTACAATTATTATCCCTCTTTTACCAATGACGAAACCAGGGCTTAGAGAAGTTAAGTAATTTGGCCAACGTTAACCATTAATTACATTAAAAATATTCCAGGGAATATAAATAAAACCTGAAAGGGACTAGTAAAGTATTTATGAAATTGAGACTGACTCTTCCATTAATCTGAGCTTTTGAGGCACATTCTTGAACTCTGGTTATTGAATCCAACCGAAGTTTGGCTTTCTCCATTTCTAAAGTGGGTGCAGACTGACCTCATTCTCTGGAATCGGCTTGCCTTCTTGAGGCGGTTCAGAAGTGTGGAGGGTGTACTTCATGGTGTTTGAAAAAGGCATTTATGCAAAAACCTGGTCTGAAGTCAAGTTAAATTTCATCTGCGAACAACCTCGGTTTAAATTAAAGCAAAAGCAGTGAAGCATTGACCTGGTTTGGAGGACTTGTTAGATAATCACACTTTGGAAATGTTTAGATGACTTTAAAAAGGTAGCAGAACCAATTCCTGGTTGACCAAGTACGTGTTTATCCTGTTAGATTTAAGTGGGTTCTAAAGCCTTGAAAACAAATATTTCCTAGCTGAGAACAGTCCTGGAGGAAGGCTGTCTTGGCAATGGAAAGATTTCCTAATATAACCCCAAATCTGTAAAGCTGTAAATAAATCATGCTTTAATACCACCAAGGCTTCGCCTGTTAAGAGCTACATAGGTGCTGTTTACCAGGGGCCAGATTTCTAAGCACTGACAAATGGAACAGTGGCCTCTCCATACTTGTGTGGCACCTCCTTAGGAAATCCAGTGCCCTCTAGTCCATCAGATCCTAAGCCACCATGTGTAAGAAAACCATTCTCCAAGGTAGGCTTTTGGCAGCTGGAACACGGTCAGTGGGTACTTTAAGAGCCCACTTCAGAGAGCAGGCAGAAGCTAAAATTTATAGGAAGCTCCCTCAGGATAGACAGGTTCTTTAGAAAGGCAAAAAATACTAGTCCAATAAAAAATAAAATCAGAAATAATACTACTTTGGTTAAGCCAAGGTAGAGCAGAAGGCTTTCTAGAGTCCCCTAGATGTCTGGGAATGTTGGCTGATCCTAGGGGACCTGAGGATTTTTCAAAAGAGATAAACCCAGAGATGGATTCCTTGCCATGATCTTCATTCCTATTTATTATATTTAAAAATACAATCAAGGCATCATTTTTTCATTCCCAAGTGACCAACAGAAGTGCCAGAGACATCCGATGTTAAGAGATGGTATCATTCTGGCAGCATTTGTGGTAGAGAAACATGAGCTTTGGAATCTCGCAAATGAATCTGCTTTTTCAATTCTAGATTGCACCCCTTCAAGTGTGTAAGTTTATGTCTATTTGCATCTCTAATATTAACCTTTTGATCAGTGAAAACAGAGACAATAATGCCCAGTTTTGAGGGTTCTGATACAGCCATGCTACCACTGCATCTACGCACTGCCGGCAGTGAGTAGCTAGCTGCTCAGTTAACGCCAGTTGCCTTCCTTGGTTTCCTGAAATTCTTCGCCTTCCATTTTCACAAGGCTGCTGCCTGCCACCGCAGCTAGGTGCCACATCTGAGGTATCCAGAGAAAAGAACTGAGTGTACTCCTGAGGCTTCAGGGTTATGGAAATAGTAATAGACTTAAATGAGGTGACAAATTTGAACCAGGACTGAGCAAAAATATTCTCCTGCAAAAGCTTCCATTCCATTTTTCTCTCCTCTCAAATTACTCCGAAAAGTTGCTTTTGGTTACAATATAACGCTTGGAATTTTTCTGTTAACATTTCACGTCTAGTTGATATTCAGCCATTTTTTAAGGCATCTCTGGGATGAATATATGTATATGTATTTTCAAGTATTTTTAAATAAGTGTGATGCATTTTACTTCTCACAACAACTTCTAACATATGTTATTCAACTCTGCGTTCCCAATTCATCTTCTTCTGAAAAAGGGAAGAAAAAGGAATTACCTCAGGACTGAGACAAGACAGGGAAAACTTCCACTCTAGGAAAATAATATTAGATTTGACATAAATTAGATGCTTGCCAGTAACTCAACCACACCTGTCAAATAAGACGTTAAAATATGAAATAGAATATTAACAAAAGTCAATTTTGCTGGTGATTAAGCGTAAGATCTAACTGTCTTGTAACCGAAAAGAAGGGGAGTCTGAAGGCAGATGTGTTTTAGTTGGAGCAGAATATATTCCTTTTTCAAAGAGATTTACCAATGGAATTTTCACTGGACTTTTTTTTTCCCCAAGTAGCCTTTGGAAATAAAGAAAAAAACTGTCGCTCATTTCCCTGCAAAAAAGAGTATTTAGTTTTCAATACTCTCGTTCAATAACACCCTTCAAAAGTTATTGAATGCAAGTGCAAAGACAAACAAGAAAACAATCTCAATATAACGTGATAAGGGTTTCTATAATTGTATTAGGGCTCCGTGGGATTAGCTCCGAGGACGTCTGACCCCAGAGCACAGTGAGAACTTGAACCTTCCTTGAACTTGGGCTTCATTCCCCTAGGACATATGCAGATTCTGATTCTCGAGGTCTGGGTGGGACCTGAGATTCTGCATTTCTTCCCAGCTCCCAGGTGCTGGGGCTGCCTCTGCTTTCCTGACCACACTTGGAGTGGTAGGGATGTAAACAGCACTGCTGGCTTAGGCCTGCTATTATATATATAGCCTCCCGGAGAGTTTGTCCCCAAAGCTCTAAAATAGCATAGAAAAAGTTTGTCAAATACAGGCAGGCCTGTGTTTGTAAATAAGTCTTAGTCATATTAACATTGGGGAAAAAAAATGTGCTATTCATTTATTTTTCTCTTTGTATCTACAAATGTGTGACCTTCAAATACAGGAGGAAAGTTGGCCAAGTGAATTACATTCTCTTTACCAGGATTTTCTAGCCCTTTGGGTTTTCACTTCAAGCCAGATGCCTGGCACTATTTTTCTCGGCCGATTTCCCTCTTTGTGCTGGGCTGACAAGCCAGATTTGCTTTAAAATATTAGGTAAAAGCTGAAGTAAGTGTTGACTTTAAGAAAACACGGGGATTTACTGATATGAAGCCTCCATCATACGCCCTTTGGAAAGAGATGTATAAATAGATACAATGCTTTTCAGGAGCAATCTGGTAATATATCTTATCAGCCACATGACAGTTTTACCTTTTAACCACACGAATGTGTACTAAAGAAGTTCCAAAATATAGGCAAAAGCTTTCTACCCAAAAATATTCATCACGATGGTGTTATTACTCATAGCAGAAATTTGGAAACATGCCCGAGTTCTAAAAATGAAGTAATGGTTAAATGCGATTTAACACAACCACTTCAAGGAATATTATTTGGTCTCTGAAAAATGTTTTTGAAGCGGTTCTTACAACGTGCAAAATACTGACAGTGTCATACTAAGTAAAACGCAGTATCACATGGGCAGTTATGAGAAAAGAAAAAAAATGCACTTGTATACAGACATGTTACATGTGCTACGTGGTGCCACTTTATTGCACAACCCCAGAGAGTGTCAGTCACGTGGCAGTTTATGTGGATGGTGCTTCCTGGAGTGGCACGATGTGCGACCTTCATAGCAGAGTGTGGCAACCCTGTGTATAACCTACAGATGGAAAGAGCCAGGAATGAGTACCCCAGATGTCAGTGGTCATCTGTCTTTGAAAAACAATCGTGTGTTTTATTATTTCCTGAATTTTCCAAATTTTTCTATAATGAGCATGCTCGCTTTCAGAAGCGAAAACAATAAATAACAATTCGATTAAAAATTAAAGAAATAAACAGACCTGACAGTTTGTTCTTCCATCATTTCTTTGTTGGATTTCCCTCTCAAAGGAGATCAAAATGTATTCTCCAGATCTTATAATAATGATTGTTGAGGTTCGTTTGAGTAAATTGAAGGAAGGTTTTCCCTTTATTTTTCTTTTTTCCCTAAAGACACATGGATTTCTCTCTGAATCATGGTTAAAACACACACACACAAAACAAACAAACCAAAAAACTTTACTGAATACCAGCTATATGCCAAGCAATCAGAAGTACGTTTAACATGACTGATCTCATGTAACCTTAGTTCTGTACTGTAGGTAATATTACCATCACCATTTTATAGACCAGGAAGAGGAGGGGAAAAAAAAAAACCAGACTCGCTGGTTTGACCATTCTCTCTTGACTTTTCCATTTTATTTCATTCTGGATGATTGTGGGTGGGAGGCCACATTAAAAGGGTGAGTCTGGGGGAAAAGGTGCACTGAGGAATCTCACTTGTTTTAAGAAATTAAGAGCCACTCTAAGAGAACAAAAGGAGTTGTTTCCAGCCTGCGAGGATCAAGGAGAGTAAAGGAATTGTCAAAAAGGGGTTGGAGAAATTGTCAAATTGGCAGTTGGAGAAAGCCTGATAGTGACATTACTGAGAGAGCTGGACTTGGAGACAGAAGACAGGGTTTAAATCCCAGCTCACTTCTTACTAGCTGTGGGATCTTAGACAGGTCCCTACCCTTTCTGAACCTTAGTGCTTCTACAAGGTTATTTAGAAGCTCAGAGGAGGGGACAGAAGTATCTCTCTGAGGTCACTGAGGGTGGTCAGAGGAGGTGGTACTAACCTGCTGCCCTCCTCTGTACACCGTGGACACACAGGAAGCATCCTACCCAACCAGCAGTCTGAAATTTCGCGCTTGGTAGTAATTAGAGATCTCATTTAACAAATCTATTTCTATTGGTGAGAGTCTGAGTACTGATACTGGCAGGCTTTCAGCACGGAAGGGCTGGAGCAGAAGGCAGGCAGAGACTGCTTCTAGAAGACTTGTCTGAGCCATGGAAACTTTGGGGTGAGCCCACTTCTCTCCATCTCAAACACCAAGTCATGAAGCCTCTGTCTCCTGAATGACCTTGCCTGTATCATTCTATAAGTTTTTATTAGCTGGTCAACAGGAGGAATCTCCTATGATTTAAGATGCATATTTTCAACTGGCTTTTATGATGAGAGTACTGCTATAAAATTTTCCTATTCCTTTTTGCTTGAAAAGTTAAACAAAAGGGGGAAGGGATAGCTCAAGTGGTAGAGAGCATGCTCAGCGTGCATGAGGTCCTGGGTTCAATCCCCAGTGCCTCCTCCAAAAAGAACTAAATAAACCTAATTACCTCCCTGCCTAAAAAAAAAAATGCTATGAAAAGTTAAAATATTCTTTAAAAAAGATTCCTGAAGAATTTTTTCTCTTAAAATATCTTTTCATAATTATTTCATCATATTGACTGAAGTGATTTAAATAAATCTTTTAAAAATTTAACTTGTAAACCTGAATTCAAACTCAAATTCAGATTCAAAACTCAGCACATCTCTGCTTCATAGATGATATGTGAGATTCAAAATTCAGTTTTGCTTTCTTTTTATCAGACCCGTTTTTAAAAAACAGAAAATTTGCTCAAGTCCATAGCTCTGCCCTTCTGATTTCTAAATTTAGCTGCCGGGTTTTAGAAGAATTTGCATACTCTTGAATAAATGCCACTGAAGGGGAAAGTGGTTTAGTAAAACTACTTACTTATATGCAGATCCCCTCCTAAAGTGCCCTGTGAATAGCTTTTATTAAGGAAGATTAAAATTGCTCATTATCCCAAAATAACTCCGGTGCATGTGATGTTATAAAAAAAAGCATACACCGTAATCAGTTTGACATTTTTGGAATTTCGAAAGGTAATTAGGCTCCCCTTCTTGAAAAAAAAAAAAAATCTGCTATTGTGAGCATTTCCAGTGAAGCCTAGCCCTGGTTTTCATAGATCTTGAAGCTTGCATGGGTTTATCTCTAAAGTCGGTGATGCTAGTTCATGGTCAAACACAGGGGAATTCGCCTTTCAAGGGCAGATTGATGACACAAACTAGAAGGGTATCTGAGAACAGACACCTGGGAAATTCACTGCAGATGCCACGCTCCGGTCTATCCCAGCACGTTGTGATTAAATGGAGCTCTGGAGTCCAACATTTCTGGAATCAAATCTAGTCCGCGTGCTAGAATATAGCCTCTGGAAAGCTACTTTGTTTTTCTTGTCTCAGTTTTCTCCTCTATAAAAGGATGGTAACTAAAAGGGCCATATGTCCCAGCTTGCCCTTGAGAACCTCTATTTATGCTTGGTGTCGGATCTAATTATTAGTAGCGGATCCTTTCAACTCTGAAAAGTGTCCCGGTTTGCATGATAAATTACTAACTAACTTTAATGCAAACCCTGGTGGGGTTGTTAGGGGGATCTGCTCAGCACGAGTCCTGGCACATAATTAGTACTGAACATATCCTGTGAAATAGGAGCCCTCCTGCTGACCTCCCTCCTAAAACTATGGTGAGGACCAAACTCATATTCCACACAAAGGACTAGCATGTGGCACATTATACGTGCTCAATAAATATTAGTTATTAGTACTCATTTTGTGGTATTTTACTTACCCTGAAATACCTGTGAGTTTGGAGTTCACACATGGCTAGCTAAGTGGAAGCAGTCATAAAGGCTTAGAGATGGAATTATAGATGAACTTCTACGTGATCTGAGCACCAATTTCCAGGTCCAGCAGGTCCATAACAGGTGGGCATCTTTACCTGGAGAGTCTCTATCCATAGCCTGAACCAAATGTTCAAAAGGCTTTATATCTACAAAAGGTAAAAAAAACTTGATTTCCTCAACGTCTTTTTTTTTTCCCTGAAGAATAGTCAGTTTACAATGTTGTGTCAATTTCTGGTGTGCAGCGTAATGTTTCAGTCATACATACACATACATATATTCCTTTTCATATTCTTTTTCATTATAGGTTACTACAAGATATGGAATATAGTTCCCTGCACTCTACAATAGAAACTTGTTGTTTATCTATTTTATAGATAGTAGTTAATATCTGCAAATGTCAAACTCCCAATTTACCCTTCCCACCCCCTTCCCTTCCTGGTAACCATGAGTTTGTTTTCTATGTGTGTCAGTCTGTTTCTGTTTTGTAAATAAGTTCATTTGTGTCTTTTTTTGTTTGTTTTTTTTAGAGACCACATATAAGGGATATCATATGATATTTTTCTTTTTCTTTCTGGCTTACTTCACTTAGAATGATGATCTCCAGGACCATCCATGTTGCTGCAAATGGCATTATTTTACTTTTTTATGGCTAAGTAGTATTCCATTGTATAAATATACCATAACTTCTTTATCCAGTCATCTGTCGATGGACACTTAGGCTGCTTCCATGTCTTGGCTATTGTAAATAGTGCTGCTGTGAACAGTGGGGTGCATGTATCTTTTTGAATTAATGTTCCCTCTAGATATATGCCCAGGAGTGGGATTGCTGGATCACATGATAAGTCTATTTTCAGTTTTCTAAGGAATCTCCATACTGTTTTCCATCATTAGCAGACCTGAATGGCAAGGTGGTTGATCCTGACTCATATTCAGTTGGAATATAACAGAGAAGAAGCTCTTTGGATTGTACCCTAAGTGTTCTTCTGACTAGTCGTCTTTATGTCAGATGGCTTTATATATCTTTAAATAAAATTATGCTTAAAAATACCACATTAAGTCTTTTAGTTTCTGGTCTGGCAGGCCAGGAGCTTGGAAGTCACCCCTACATCCTCACTACCTCACAACTGAACAAATTGAAAGATCAGTAACTCCTTTTAGGTCCATCAAACAAGTCAGGTCACAGGACAAGCCACTGCCCCCAAAGCAGAGACAGAGAGGAGGATAGAGAAAATTATAACTGACTGGAACAGAAACCCAAGAATGAGAACCACCATGGAACCAGCACTGGAGAAGAGCCTAAGCTGTGATGGAGGAATTGCTGGAGGCTCAGTGTGGACACTATGAGAGTTGTGAACTCCAGAGGGAGTACTTGTCGAAGGCACAACTATAAAACTCCTAGAAGAAAACAGGAGGCGATCTAGATGACTTAGGGTATGGTGAGAACTTTCAGATAGAACACCAAAGGCATAATCCATGAGAGAAATAATTTGTAAGCTAAGACTTCATTAAAATGAAAACTTCTGCTCTGCTAAACACACTGTGATGAGAAGGAGACAAGCCACAAACAGATAGTAAATATCTGCAAAACACATATCTGTGAAAGGACAGTTATCCCAAATAGGGAAAGAACTTAAAATTCAACAGTAAGAATAAGAAAGTTAAAGATTTTATTAAACCTTCACGAGTATACCTTCTCTGATGCTTTTTCTTTCTTTTTACAGATCCAAGTTTATGATGTCATTTCCTTCTCTCTAAAGAACTTCTTTTAACATTGCTTGCAGCACGGGCCTACTGGTGACATTCCCTCAATTTTTGTTTGTCTGAGAAAGTCCTTCACTTTTGAATGATGATTTCTCAGGGTACAGAAATCTAGGTGATGGTTTTTTGCTTTTGTTTTTGTTTTTCTCTCAACATGTTATTTCACTCCATGGTTTTTGAGGAGAAGTCAGATGTTCTTCTCTGGCTTCCTTCAAGATTTTTTCCTTTATCTTTGATTTTCTGAAGTTTAAATATGATATGGTGAAGTTTTATTTTTTTGTGTGTCCTCTGAGTTTCCTGGAACCGTGTTTGGTGTCTGTGAATGGTGACATTCATTTGGAGAAATTCTCATTATTGCTTCAAACACTTCTTCTGCAACTTTCTCTTTTCTCTCCTATTTGTGCTCACATTGCACATAGGTTACACCTTCTGTAGTTGTCCCACAGTTCTTGGATATCCTGTTCCATTGCCCTTTTTAAATTCTTTTTTCTCTTTATGTTTCCATTTTCCAGCCCAGATGTGGCCAAGTAACTACAGAGTGAGGAAGGGACTAGGGATTCCAAGTTTGGAATTGTCCACCTGGAGGCGTAGGATGACGCTCCAGGAAATCAAGGGGAAGGAGGCTTGGGGAATTCTCCCGTTGACAGAGAGGGTCATGACAGACAGTGAAAGCATACAATTCAGAACGTAAAGATTGATGAGTAAGACCCAGTGTCTCCTGTCCCCCGTCACCCCCAAGCAGTCATATATTTTCTATAATTAACTTTTGCCAAAATATATGTGGACATGTGTGCTCACAATAATATAGCCATCACCAACAGATCTGCTTAATTCTTTTCAAATAGCAAACATAAATTCACCAATGTGAAATTATTCAGCTTCCCCCTTTTCAATTTTTTTGTTTCTTCATGAAGAATGAACTAGAGTAATCTGAATTCTTAGGACTATGAAAGTCTATCTTTTGGAGACTACAAAACGAAATCCCCAAGGTTAAGTTTTCATGCACAAACAAGGTCATGAAGCTGGTTAGTTACAGTTGGGACAAAAAACAAAGTTCCTGACCCTCGGTCCAGATGCCTTTTTCCTGCACCAAGAATTGCTTTAACTCCTCACTACACATTACCTAGTGATGTAGCTGAAAACACCAGCACATTGTATTATCATTCAGAAAATTAGATGCTAATGTTCTCAAGAATCTCATTCAATAGGCAACACATTTTTTTTTTTAAACAGAAACAGCTGATGTGACTTATTCTAATTAGCTAATGAGTCTGAGCCTGTAATTCCTCTGTCAGGCCCTCAGGCTGAACTGTTTGTATTTTCAAGTTTTATAACACAGACTTGTTCTGCAGGAATTGTATGTTTCATGGGAGGATTGAGTTCTTGTTTACATAGAGGGAAAGTAGGCTGATTTTCTCAGCAATCAGAAATAGATGCATGCTGCCAGGTAGGGCAGAGAGAGTGCAAGGGGTAGATTGCAGGAGGAGCTGGACCACTCATGAGTATTTCCAAGTAAATTATAGGAAATATTATAATCTAGGTCACTGCAGAAATGCTCCGAGATCCTCACTTCCCGAAATGCACCTCTTCAAGTCATTCACATTGTAGCTAGAATGATTTTTTCTAAATCACACATCCGATCAATTTTCAGAGACTCCTGAATGATCTGAGGATAAATTTCAAACTGCATAAATGTGTGTAAGTCCCTGCATGGTTTAGCCCCTGTTTATCTTTCCAAGCTAATCGCTGACCACCTCCCGTTTGTGGACCTCTCTCCATACAGCCATAGCTCCCCGGCTCCCAAACTCCACCAGTCCCCCTATCCACTCACCCAGGCTGTATGCCCTCAGATCTATTCTTTGCCCTTCCCCTGCTCTGCTCTATAATGCAGGGGTTCCCTCATCCTTTGATCCCTCACAAGCTGTGGTTCTGGGTGGGTTTCCATTTTGGTTCTGCCTTGGGGTCACTGCTGAAAGACAGAAAGGCTAGGGGATATCTCCTCCTCTGCGTCTGTCTGGGAAGACAAGCTTGGCAGAAGATGCCTCTCTTCCTTAGCTGAAGCTTCTACGGGATGGGCCTGGATTGATCCCAAGATCCTCCTGTTGACCTTGGTCCTTGGGTCCAGTAACACTGCTTCTTCCTTTTAAAATGGGATAGTGGCTCCCTGCTACTGCTACTCTCTGGCTTCTCAGCCTCTCCCACCTCTTAGGAAACTAATTCCCCACATTAAATCCCTCTGATTGACTTCGCCCTGTCCTTAGGAAAAAACTCAGCCCCATAACCTGATCAAACTCTTGGGCTCTGCTCAAGATCCTGACCTGACTTGCTACTGTGGTCCTCGGTGCTCCCTGGGTCTGTGCCTAGAAAGCCCTTCTCCCTCCCGTCTGCTCATGGTTCGCCCCTTCTCACAACTGAAGTCTCAGCTCAGTGTCACCTCATCCATGAATTCTTCTCTGACCACTTCTAGGACAGCAGCTCCCTTCCATTCACCGCCATCTCCCGTTTGTCTTCATGGCACAGATCATTATCCGACATGACTTTTCTCTTGGTGGACACTAAAAGGGAGCTCCAGACACACCTTAGTTACCTAATCCATCTCCATATCTCCAGCAGGCAGAGCAGTCCCTGGATCATGGCAGGAACTCCATAGACATTTGTTGAACAAAGGAATAAATGGACTGGCAGGCACTGCAAAAAATGGTTTCCATAGATTAACTCATTGTCATCATCACAGCGACCCAACGAGGTAGGTGTCCCATTTCCTCATTTTAGAAAGTGTAAGCAGATAGCCCATGTCCGAGGCCCAGGGAGGGATGGGCCCGGGCTCTGATTCAGGAAATCTAGCTGCAGAACCAGGAATGATAACCTGTGTGTTACACAGCCTCTTACTATGATGCAATCTCTTAGAAAATATTTTAAATGACAATGAGTAATAAAAGTATAAACTAGAATCCAACATGTCGCTCTCATTGTGCAATTAAGCCCACCAAGGTTACAATCAGGTGACTGGGGCTTGTCTCTGTCCAGACAAATTTAAACATGATCTGGCAATGCCAACCACTTCCTTTCCCTGGGGGCCAGGCAGCTTCCTTTGACAGTCTCTGTGTGCTACACCTCAATTTTAGAAAACTAAAAATGTGGGGAAAAAACACATATACTTTAAAGGTATGGAGATACAGGCATTGACAATACTTTGTAAACCATAAAGTGCAATCAAATAAATATAAAGAATCCAAAACATTATTAAAAATAACCATCAAAGTAAGACAATAGATTACAATGATTACTGATAATATAATATTATACAATTATCAGACTATGCACTTGACTTTATTAGAAGGCTAAGATGTGAAAAAACAGTATCTTTACTGGAAGAATGACACATCCCATATCTTAGTCCTTGACCATTTGAAGGACAATTCATAAATATATACATTTGCCTGTAAGGTCACAGTGCTTCATTTATATGCCTGAAGAAATGTGAACTAATCTTTCCCCATTTTCCTATCTCCCCAGTACTTTATCTCTGCCAGAGCTAACTATAATATCCTTCCCCTTTTCTCAAATTTGCTTTGAATTAGATATACCCCCAAATGTTTATAAATGACATGAAGATTTCAAGAATGGAAGTAAGCCATATAGAGGAAAAATGATATTGTCCCCTTTAAAAATACAGTAATAGGTTTCTGGAAATGGCCCCAGAGATATTTCACAACGTATATTACTGTCAACAATCATTCCTAGGAAACAATCCTAATTATTTTCATCTTTGATTCTAAGGAAATGCTATTTCTCACTATTTCTCCACACACACACCCCCACAACCCTGTGAAAATTGCTCACAATGAACAGGAAGCAACTGTCAATATTCTCAGAAGATGCTGGGTCTGGAAATGCAGTTTCTGCAAACTAATTGTCCCTTACAGCATCAGTCCATTTGGACTGTGATAAAAAATATATATAAGAATGTACACCACGGACTAGGTAGCTTATAGACAGCAGAAATTTCTCTCTCACGGCTCTGGGGGCTCCAGGTCCAAGACCAAGTCACCAGCGTGGCTGCATTTTGGGCACAGCCCTCCTCCTCATTAGCAGGCAGCTCTCACCTTGTCCTCACAGGGTGGAATGGGTGAGAGGGTTCTGTAGGGTCTCTTTTATAAGAACACTGATCCCATTCACCAGGGCTCCACCATCAGGACCTAAGCACCTCCCAAAAGCCTCACCTCCAAATACCATCACGATGGGCACTGGGATTGCAAAAGTGGAATCTTGGGGGGACACAAACACTCAGACCACAGCACTCAGTGGACAGATGAAAGGTGCCATTTCAACACTCAGTATGCTTACGAATCATCGTGGTGGTGAACACTTAATTCTTCCATTACCACTTTTCTCTGTTCTAAATATTGTACATTAATGCTAATGTTGGCATGTGCAGGCATGCTTTGGTTCTTAAAACTCTTAACACAAATGGTAAATACAGAGAGTAAGCAGAGTCTGTCTGCTTAGGCCACTGCCGTGTTTAGGGCTGCTGGTTCAAGTCCCTTTCTGGACCGTGCAAATGGAAGAGACCAAAAGCCGGCTCAGCTGTGAAGAACTCGTCCATCGGCCAAGTTGACCGTATTCCTTTGGTGTCCCCTCTTCCCAAGATGCCTGTCTTATCACCTCACAGATCGTAATCCTTTCCAGTATCCCTGGCTTTTCCAGAAAACAACTCACCAACTCCTTCCATTAGAATACAAGGGTTTTAAAAAATTATTTTAGTATTTCCTACAAGACAGATTCCCTCCCAGTAAATACGTGTGACCTGAAAATCCCACCTAGGATGAGATATCACCATTAAGCTTTTCTCTGACTAGTAGGAATAGAAATGGAGTGAAAGGGGGAGCAAGAAAAAGTTCAGGGAGCTTATAGTCTCCACTAAATGCAAATTTGAAAGCAAAGGGTTGAACAGTCTCTTCAGCAAACAATTTATCTTCCCCTCATTGTTCTGGGATCATCAGGATTCACCTGCTCTATCCTTATCTTCTCTACTTCGGCAGGCTGACTGACTCATATTTATCAGGATAAAATAACGGAGATGCATAGATATTAGAGGCGCGCACGTACGTGTGTGCGTGCGTGTGTGTGCGTGTGTGTGTGTGTTGGGACGTACATCAAATTTTCCCTGTCTAGGAGAATGTTTTAGAAAAACACATGATGAAAGTGCACGGTGTCTGGAATGAGTAAGTCACATCCTCAAGCAAAACGAAAACACACGCACATTGTTAACGTCGCCGGGCGTGAGATACTGAAATGAATACAAAACACATCTGTGTCTGTGGAGAAGAACTCAGGTCACTATTTGTAAAAACCAAGGGATGTGGGAGGGAGGGGGGTAGATGGTAGTTCTTACACGCCTGTCAAAAAGCCAAAGCTACCAAAACGGGGCCACGGCTTACGATACCAGATGCAGCCCAGGGCTATCCAGGAGCTATGCCCCCCCACAGGGCGCAGAGACCCCGTGTAAGATCCTGCTCCCAAAATGGGGCTGCTTGACACTTGGGGTGTTCCCCAGGGATGGGCTTGAGGCCCCTTTCAGCCACGTCAGGGAAGAAAGTGGGATCTTGTTGTTAAAAGTCTCTGCTTCCAAATGGCTTTGGCACTCTCAAAAGCCACTTAAAATGTAAATTGTATAAATGATTTGTCTCAACATTGTGGGTCAATTAAAATAAAAAAAAATTGTACAGCTTGCACGCCAATAGTTTCGTAGAAAAGGAAAAGAAAACATTTTCTTGGTGAATCCAGCCTTCAAAAAGGTAATTTTTGTTTTCGAGCCATAAACACCATTCACAGAGAAGAGACACCATCCCCTGTGGTTGCAACATTAAAGTGAAATGTGAGAGGAGGCAGCAGAGTTCCCTCGTGACTACATCTTCCCAAATTATATCTGATCTTCTCTAAGCAGAAAATGGTACTTTTTCTGACGATCCTCTTCCTTATTTCTTGCATAGCCCTTGAGGTAGGTATTTGGTGTCCCCACCTTACAGATGGAGAAGCTGAACAAGGCAAGGTCTGCCATTTGCCCAAGATCACATTGCTGGTAAAATCCCTGTGGGCTTTGCAGTGACATCACGTACATTCTGCCAAGATGACCCGACCCGCTGAGATGACTTGTCATGCACTTTCATATTTTTGTACTCTACCTTGTTCCACAAAGGCATTGAGGAGGATAACCGAACATTTGAAGGAAAGATTCCTTTTGTACCTTCTCAGTGCTTTCTGGAAGCAACTGTTCAGCAGAGTGGGGGTGGGGGATTATTGTAGAAATATAGGATTTAAGGTATATAGTGACTCAATTTTGCTCTCTTCTTTCACCACTGCCAAACAGAATTTCGGTTAAATAGCAACTACTGAAAGATGACGAAAGGGCAGAGCTGGCCAAGCTAATCTCTTAATTCTACATAATGACCCAAAATGGCAGAGCAGTGAATTAAGCCCGAGGTATCACTCTAACCTGTCTTCCATGGACTTTTACTAGAGCACAGCTATGCTTCAGGTCCGCCCCTTGGCCTTTCTCATCCCCTCCCTGAGCATCACTTTAGAAAATACAACTAGCCTAGAGGCGATGTGCCTCAGCTGGGATGAAGCTGTCTTTGTGTCTGTAGAAGCCCTTCATTCACTAAAGAACAAGGGGAAAATAATGTCTTGAATTCCACTGCCCGTCAGATTGCAAAGTTTACTCCATGGTGACCTGCTAAAGAGAAGGTAAAGGTGGTTGCAGCCTAGAATAACAATTTCTGTACTGAGCTACAGGGTGTGTGTGTGTGTGTGTGTGTGTGTGTGTGTGTGTGTGTGTGTGTTTCAGCGCATTCTAAGCCCCTGTGTTCCATCATTGTGATTTTATTGTACTTAAAAAAAATTATCTACTTACTTTTTAAATCAGTCTTCCGCTGAACTATTAACACGAGAAAGTGGGAATTATTTCCTGTTTCTCTCTGCATCTTCAGGCCCAACATGAGACCAGCATTCCATACATATTTGGGAGCTAGGAAGAAGGTAAAGAAGAAAAATTACTAGAAAACACACATTAATGACAGACGGTGATGACGCCTATAGCAATGAACCATTCTAAGATTGTAATACAGGAGTTTCAAAAGTTGCTTGTGGATCGTTGGTATAATTAATTCATCACCATTTCATGCAGAAGTAGTCCTGGGTCTGAGACAGTTTCGTGGTTACGCAGCGCTCGACTGTATCTCTCTCTACACACAACCCCCCCCCCCCCCCCCCCCCCCCCCCCCCCCCCCCGGCCTCTGTTCTGAATGCAACTTACAGCTTAGTGAAAGGACATAAATAAACAATAAGGACACACACCAATAAAAGCAGTGACAAGTGTCCTAAAGGCAGTACAAATGGTGATGATCTGAAAGGTAGGGGTCATTGCTTTGTTGGTGGACTCCTGAGAGATGACGGGTCAGGGGTTATTTTAGATGAGTTAACTAGGTAGACTTCAGGAATAAGCGTCTTCTGAGCAGAAATTCAAAGGCAAAGAAGAGACAGCCAGGGTGCTATCTGGGGGGACAGCATCCTGGGTGAAAAAGCAGTGCCTGAGGGGCAGAGTGGAGGGATATGAAACAGGGCAGGAGCACCTGAAGCAACATGGACGAAGGAGAAGGTAGCAGACGTAAGGTCAGGTCACACTGGGCCATGGGCCTGCTGGGAGACATTTAGAGGTTCATCTTCACCCTAATATTCTTTATTACTTAATTGTGATTTCTCTGATCTTTCACATTGATAGCTTATTCCATTCCCAAGTTTCCCTTACTGTCTCTAAGCCTTAGGGACATCTCTGGAATGATCTCTCTGTTGACATCCTTGACAGACACACCAAACATCCCCACAAGTGTATCCCCCACCTCCCCCAGTTGGGCTATTCCATATTTCAGTGCCCCCCAACCACTAACTGCTTTAACATGCCTGGAGCCGTACATGGACCTGCTGCTCCTAAAGGATAAATTCATATGCAGCCGCACACTCCCCTGGATAGTGTTTCACGGCAATCTTTGTTGAAATATATAAATATTAAATGCATAAAAGGGATGATGGAAATTACTTTAAGGCAAGTAGCTAGCTGCCATATTAGCAATAGGAAAAAGTTACGCATGTAAGTTGAGACACAGCAATTTACTTGGGGAAAGATTCTTCTATGGGTGGTTGAAAATAATAACCTTCACTAGTAGTGGAACCGCGTAGAGAAACTGCAAAGAGAATGAGATATATGAAGAATAGCGTTTATTTGATACAATACATTTTGAAATGTCCATGTCAAGGATCTGGTGGAAAACTCTCGAGGCAGCAAACTATGCAGGAATGCTTTTAGCCACTGCCTGCTGCTCAGCCTGACTCCTTGAACTTGCTTTCTCCAGAAGAAACTCCCTTCTGGCTGCTGGTACCTGCTCACCACATAGACTCCATTTGGAAGCTTGGCTGGGACAGTCATCGGGAATAAAAAGGGCAGGGTGCACAACAGACATTTGGAAAAGTCAGGAAGGAGGCGTTGGGGGTGGGAATGGAAAATGGGAAGTCAAATAGTCAGGCTCTTTCCAACATTCGGACCACAGCGGTCAGTGGTCACAGGTATGTGAAGTACGTGTAAAAAAAATGAAATGAGAGTGGATGAGGCTCTCATGAGAGTTATCTCTCTTTTTAAAAATATTTGTTATTACTTTCCTTATAGCTAATAAACAAGCATGCATTATAGAACACAGCTGTTTGTTGTTATTTTATAGAATTGGAATCACACTATACACAAAGCTCTGTAGTAACTACTTTATCACTTAAGGATTTAATATGATCATTTCCCCCATGTAATTAAGTATTTATCTATATTATTTTAATGATTTTATGGAATTCTACTTGTAGGCATTTATTTATTCAATTTATCCTTATGGCTAAATATTTAGATTTGTTTTTCAAATTTTCCAATGACAGATTACACTGTGTTGAGAATTTTCGCATGTGTTTGATCATTTCATTAAAACTACTTTTCAGGTGTTGAATTTCTGGTCAGGATTCAGTGTGGAGATCCACTTTGAGCGTCTTCTTCCTAAATACACACTGTTCAGTAAATCTCAATGGATTATGCCAGCAGTGTTTCAGCTAGAGATAAAAACCCATAAAAGCGGCACTGAGGCAGTGGGTGAGAAGTAAGAAGACAGCCCAGGTTCTGCTCTCGTGGGGGCTCACTCTTTAGGAAAGTGACACAGATACTCAGCAAAGACACACACCAACAACAAGATTGTATTAGAAGGTTACAGTTGTCCAAAGGCAATAGAAATTATCATATTGTCCAATAAACCTCCAGATGGGTTCTACCAACATACACTGACATCACAGGCACAAAGATGCTCACTTCCTCACATTTCTGCCCGAACTTCGCTACCTAGTGTTTCAACTAGTGTTTTAACTTCAACTAGTGTTTTAATTTACATCTATTTGATCACTAATTAGGTCATTTCAAATGTGTGTGTACATATACATATATATATATATATATATATATATATATATATATATATATATACACAAAGTATATATTTTTATCTATTATGCACATTTTTCTATTATGTTGGTCTTATTGATTAGAAGAGCTCTATTATTATGTTACAAATATATTATTTTCCTTTTAATTTTGATGAGTTTTTTTTGTCGTTATTTTGCAAAAAATGTTATTTATGTGGCTAAGTCCATCAATCTTTTTTCATTATAGTCTCCTAATTTCATTTTTTGCTGAGACAAGCCCTTACTGCTCCCATGATAACAAATACTTAAGACTTATTTCTAGTTATTTTTATGGTTCTATTTTTTATATTTAACTCTTTAATTCATTTGGATTGCCCTGCTCTAATTTTACTATTTTCTACATTCCTAGCCAATTATTCCAGGACTATTTGCTATGAAAAGTTTTCCCTCCTGCTCTGAAGCATTACCACCATGGTAATATTTTAAGTTAGCATGTGTACCCAGGCCTGGCTGGATTTTCCATGCTGTCTTACAGATTTGTCTGTTCTTCAGCAGGAACCACACCTTGGTCTGCTCTGGGTTTAGCCTACTTTTGCTTGGATAAATACTGTGCTAGAAATGGGTCTTTCAAACTGACTCCCTTATCTGCCATCTTTTCCTGCTTTCAAGTCTGAAGAATGATCATGAGATGCTTACTAACTTGGTCAGGGAGGGAGGAGCAGGGGAAAGTGTGAGAAGAAAAGAAAAGGAATTAACATTTTTTTGAGAATTTTTGCTTCCTGTTTTGCACAATGCTGCATGTAATAAAATTCTTTAATCTTGAAAACAATAGGACTATCAGCATTCCTATTTTGCCAATAAGAACGGTTAATTAAATTACTCAAGATGACACAATGGATGAGAGGAAGAATTAGGATTCAAACTAAAATCTATGTCACTTCAACTTTCATGCAACTCACGGGCGCCTAGTGAAAGGTATGGGGGAGGGGACCAACGTCCCTGGGTGCTGGTCCATGAAGGACTGTGAGGATAGTCACTGTCACCTCCAGTGCCCTTGCAGAGAGAGGGCTCAGAGCCATGACATTGCCTCCAGATGCCATCTTCCCTTGCTATGCCAGTGTCTTCCCACTGGATCACACAAAGGCAGGCTGTTGTACACACAGGGTAAACTTAGAGTTCATTTCCAGCAGCCCCTCCCCCCATGCCCTGTCCCCTCCCCAAATATGTGTTTTCCTTTCCATCTGCCGTAATCTTAGAAACTTCTTACCACTATCCCCAGAATTTCTTTTATGTTCAGGCTCTGTCTCCTGAAACATTCTGTTTTACTTGAATATGAGGTGGGGCTGGAGGGAAAACCTAACCTTAGCTATGTGACTTTGGGTAGTTTTTTTTTTTTTAAATATCACTAAGTTTTTCACCTGTAAAGTAAGAGTAAGAGTTTCTAGTGAGGGTAAGAGGTATCATGAGATAAAGTGCTTGGAGCACATCTAACTAGTAGAGGGTTCAATTCATGTTAATTACTGTTACCGCCATTATTATTATGTATTGATACCATGAAAAATGGGAGCAAAGCTACCAGGAATGGGGCGCTGGCCAGGTCAAGTCAGTTAGAGGAAAACATTAAAGGACTCTGGAAGCTTAAGAACCACGTAGAGTTGTAAGACCTTGAAGAACAAATCTAAACTACGGGTGAAAGACTCAGGAAGAGAGACAGGAGAGAAAGCAGAGGAACGGGCTACACCCGAAGCCAAATGAAGTCTTCCCTCTCCGAATTTTCCTAAGCCTGATGTCTGTCAAAAGAGGAAAAGTTTTGATTACCTCCCAAAAGACCCAGTGCCTTCCCTTCTAGGATTTGCAATCACTATTGTCTGTCCTTAGGAAGCTGATCTGGGGTCTGGGAAGCGGTGGGGAGGGAGGCAAAAGCACCAGAGGCATCTCCACATCCATTCACGCTTCCCGCCTTCTTTCAGTGAACAAACATTCATCAGAGACTGGGTGAAAAGGAAGTGATACTCTGATGAAAAAGTAACAGGAGACCCTGATCAATGCACAACCTAGTGAGAAAGAATGAAAAAAAAAATAGATAAGTAGATACAGTGCAGAAACTTGTCTGAAATGTGCAGTCAGGGATAGAAGAGGACTCATACAGAGGGCACTCACCCAGCACTGAGGGTCAGACAAGGTATTAGATGATGTACAGCGGAAATTTTCACCGGTGTCTTGAGAGTTTATATTAGGACCCACCAAAGAAAGCTCTGATGTTGCTTCAGTAGAGAGCTTCAAAACCCTTTCCCATAAAAGAAGAAATGCCAGAGATAAAAGCCAGCTCAAATTTGGCCAAGTGACACATTATTAATCCTATGGTTTCTGAGCAGAGATCTCACTAGAACATATAACAATAATTCATCTAAGGGAATTATCTTTCAGCAGAAAATCAAAACTGCACATGTTTTCAGCATGCACTTTTTAAAACAGGAAGAGGGGAAGAAAAGAAAAAAAAAGATTAAAAGGAAGGAAAGAAAAAAGAAGGAGAAAAGAAGGGAAGGGAGGAAGGGTCTGTATTTATTATATCCTGGTGAGGTTGGCACTTGAAATTGGAGGAGTGTTTATGGCAATACAAGCGTAACATTTGGGCATATTCTATAATCCCTACAAACCGGGGAGTTCACCAGTTCCTCCCATACCCCAAGGTTTAAATGAAATCCACAAATGTCATAAAGAATCAAAGACTCTCACCCCCAAAGGACTCAAGGTGTTTTTCCTATTGAAGTGGAACGTGTAATATTCAGTGGGTGCCTCTATTAGGTTGGTGGGGGAGGACTCATTGTAGTTATCGGGTTATCAGCCTATTGAGGGATTGGCTGACCTCCACCAAATTCCTTTGAGTCAAAGAGGAAGTGATACATTAACAGGAAAATATCTTCCTGTCAATTTCTTTAAGCATACACATGCTTTTCTATACGCTAATTACAAACATCTCAACATGTGGGCTATTGACTATTTCAAAAACAAAATTCAACAGAAAAATACTTATCATTGTCCTAAAACCACCTTCTAAAGGAGATGATCATGAAAATGACTCTTGTTTTGAACTTTTTTGTTTCTGATTACCAGAAAGAAACTTGATAAAATTGCCTCAGAAAGAGGTCTTCCTCGTATAGCTGTGTGGAGAAGTAGGGTATCAGGAATCTCACCCATGTGGAACCAAGGCTGGGGAAAGCCGAGCATCTAGGATTTATGAAACAGAAGGAACTGCAAGGGATCTGGACCAGATGACTGGAGGACCAGGTCATCTCCTTCTGTTCTCAGTGGCAGGAATGCTGATCATTTTTCCAGTGCCCTACCGCCAGGACCATCCTGAAATTCCCCTTTGTGTTTCCTTACTCCTGTTTTTATCTGCTTTCTCCTCTTGTGACCAATTCAGTGATTTACCTCATCATTTCTGAGAGAGAAAAATCTTACTTGACACTTCTCTTACATAAGAAAAATACTGTTGACAAAGTCTCTGTCCACAAGGAAATTATATAGCTACACACACACCAATTAGCAAAACAGTCATTGCACTAAAGTTGAAACTTCACATTAGTGAGTCTCTTTAAAAATGCACATAGCTTCCCCCCATAAAATTTTTTAAGAGATAAATGACTACACTGGGCATGGTAAAACATACTGGAAGTGAAATTGATCAGTTCTTAGGCAAGTGGATCCTTTTTCTTACTTTTGAGGTAAGACTTCTCTGCAGAGAATTCCCTCAATGCATTTATTTTCTTGTCCTGATAGCGTGCATAGAGTGCTGAATATTCACAGTTGTGTTATTTGCTTGGTGTTGCTAAAAATATTTTACTGTGTTATACTTTTGATCGTACGGTATATTTGATGTATGCAGCAAGGTATTTGATTAGGATGGATTTTATTCTAATTTTTCTTGCTGGGGGAGGGAGTTAATAAGAAGTATTTACTATTGATATGAGGAACAAAAAGGCTGCTGGGAATTGGTGATCAGAAAAACCCCTGTCCATTCCAGTTTGGGAAAGAACGATTCCTAACCCTGCCCTGTTGAGTCTAAGTACAGGTTTCCCCCAAGATCTGAAAGCAGAGCGTTCTCATGAAACCTTTCGTAAGCTGAAACGGCGGAAAGCAAAGAAGCAATTACCTTAGGACACATCTTGCTAACAGATGCACAAAGTAAATCGAGACAAAGCACAGATGCTCTCCCAGACACAGTTCAAAGTGGTGGCGGCTTGATGCTGAGATGCTGAGTGTAGTTCCCAGGGAAGGAGTATGGAGGCACTGCTCTCAGTGCTCTGGGTGCTTGCTGCCTCTATGAATCTTTGCAGCAAAACAAACGCTATTCTCACTTTCCGCCTTTTTTCATAAAAGTGAAATTTTCTTTGGATTTCTTCTCATTGGTGAAAACAGGTACTAACGTAGGTCTTCCGTAAAAGCGAAGTGGCATAAAGCAGGTGATACCCGCAATCGGAAATGGTCAGGAAGAACAATAAAGATCCTACAGTAAAAATCACAAAAGGGATAAAGGTCTAGATACAACGTGGCCTCTGCCTTAGTCTTGTGGCCAAGAGGCAGAGGAATTCCAAGTTTTCAGAGAGTGGATTGGGAAACCGGTCGTGACACTGTGCTCCTGGGGGCTGACGTGGCCCCGAGGAAGGGGCTGTGGGAGAGAAGTTGGAGAGCTGTCATGAGGGGGCCCAGGCCAGTTTGCTGTGGCGTGCCCTGGGCTGAGCAGAGCGCCAAGCGGGAGGGCTCCTTCCTCCTCACACCCACCAGGGCCACTGCGGCCTTGAGAGGGAGCAACTCTGTGATGGTGGCAGCAACAGGCACCAGAACTCATCTCCAAACATGTGGAGTTGGAGATGTCCACTCACAACGTCTGTAACAAATAAGGACTGAAGTGTTTTGCTACAAATGGAAGCAAGTGTGAATGACTTCCAGATTCCACCAAGTGGCAAGAAGAAACAGACGAGTTTTTGGGTATTCTTAAATACCAAGGACATTATTTCCTAATAACTGGGGTGGAGAGGAAAGAAGAAGAGAGAATGAGGTCAGATGAGTTCAAACTGCTGCCAATCTGGCCAGCGGGAGCTGTCTGATGTGTCCTTGGGTCACTGCAGAGAGGCCATATTTTGCACTCCGCAGCATAACATGAGGCAACCTCGCCAACAGGTAGCAAATAAACACTGATGCTGTACACTATAAGCTCATCCCACTGTGTCTCAAGATTCCTGGGAACCCAGAAAGATAAACTCACTAGAAGTCTAAATAAACGGAGATGTGATGATGTCAATGGAGTTAATTGAGTAGATGTGATGGGAAAACAAAAAGTACAAGCCAAGAGTTGCTGAAGGTATTTGGAAGTTTCACTGCATTATGAGGACACTGAGGTTATTTATCAAACAGCTCTCATTATTACAAATCTGTCTGGTATATTACATGATCGCATTGAATGCTGGAATTTTCCCAGGAGTCGGATCCTATGATTTTTATTCATTTATAATGAATTGAACTATTAACTTTAAAAAGACTTTGCAGAGAAATTTATATAGCTAATTATAAAATATCTAAGGACTAATTATTCATTTTGTGGAGAGCTCATTTCTTCTTTCTCTTATTACATACTCATTGTTTATGAGTTGATCAAAAGATGAGCAAAAAATGTAGAGACCGCAGAATAATGGCTCTTGAACTGCAGTTTTCTAAAGGTCATCTAATATCTTTTTATTAATGCATATTCACCCATTCTCTGCTCCCCGCTCCACACCTCCAGCCCCCAATACCTGTAGGGACCTGACACTGTGGTCCTGGGAAAAGGGTAAGGATTCTGTATTTGAAATAAATACCCCAGGTGGATTCTGATGCAGGTGCTCCCAGGACAGTGCTTGGAAAAACACAGCAAAGAACTTCGATTAAATAGCTTTAACAGCTCTGCTATAAAGTTTAGTGAGAAACAGGGTAAAGGATTGCTTAGCCTTGTATTTCTATATAAGGTTATGTATATCCTTTTTATCTCCAAAATCAGGTAGGAAAAAACTGAGGAATTAAAAAAAAATCAGTGGTTATTAAAATGATAAAGAGAGATCCTAGTGGGCAGAAGAGAATTGCATCCTGCTCTTTCTGGGGCCTGCAGACCTCACATAATATAAACTCTGCACACAATAGGATGGCAGCCAAGTATAGATCATCTTATTTTCGTTGGCTACGGTGAAGCACTTTCAGTCCCGCTCAAATGTCCTGTGGTAACACACTCTCAGTAAAAATAACAGCTGCATATCTCCTAGCTTGATGTCTGCAACCCCTTGTTACAGAGCATTATAAAGCAAGACTTTCTCTTTCAGCTTTCTGTACTACAAATGAGCAGGCTTGCTTAAGAGAGAATTACAAGCTGTTGAATTAATTATACTCCCATTCTGCTTTCTCCCTGGAGCACTGGAAATACTGGTCCAAAGTTCTGCCTGAGAATAGAAGCAGAGTTTTAGAATTTCTGCTCACACATCAAAGTGTCTCAGTACCTTGGTGCCCCCCAGTAATAAGCCAGCATTCGATTCTGTTCTCCTTAGCTACTTAGACACTCTCTTTACCCATGCTGCTTAAACAACCCTGATCATGACAATAACTGGATCTACTGGGAGCATTTAATAGATACATAACTCTCCAGGCTGCAAGAGAATCAGGCAAGACCTTATGCACTTAAGTGAGGTTCGCATTGGAGAATATTTTTACTGCTTTTCATTGCGTTCAATCTGGCATTACTTTTAGGGGGACATGGGCTGTGTGGCATGAGTGGTGGGCTTCATCTTTAATAATTACTAACTTTAATTTATATTTATTCATTAATTCACAAAACAGGAAGTAGGATTTTTTTTTAATTAGCTCAAAATTCTGGACGTTTTCTTTTTTTTTCATTCAACAATCCAGAAGATTTCTGAATTTTCAAATCGGATTATACCATCTTGTACACTCAAGTTTAGAGAGTGGATCGAAAAAGAGTTTTTATCAGTTGCCTGATTTAAAGGTGTTCTGACATTGTATTTTGTTTACTTATTAAGATTTTGGTTGAATACTTAAAATTGAATAATTTGCCATAGTCTGAGGTCAAATGATATTTCCCATTGCCTATTACATAAATGAAATCTAAGAATGTTTGGTTAGTGAATAAAAGATCTATTAGAATAAACCAAATTTGTAATACTAAAGTAATTGGTGTATGGTGTACAGCTTCTATGGAAATTATGTCATTTTCCAGTGCATAAAATATAGTCTTTTCTTAGGGTCCTCTGTGTGAAAAAAGAAAATGATGTGAGAATGCAGAAACAAAAAATTTGCATGCTTGTTTTTATATCCAGAATTATGTGCAAAAGGAAAAGGAGACATTAGGGGGAGGGCATAGCTCAGTGGTAGAGCACATGCTTAGCATGCAAGAGGTCCTGGGTTCAACCCCGGGTACCTCCATTAAATAAATACATACATAAATAAATAAACCTAGTTACCCAACCATCCCCATCAAAGAAACAAAACAAAACAAAAAAGGAAAAGAGGACAGTGGACCCTGGGAACCAGCACAGATTCCCAATGCACACCCAGGTAATTCTGATACACTTCCCCTCAAAATATTCTGCATAAATTACTGCAGATAGAATTTTGAATGTATTTCTACGCTCACTGGAAAATAAAGCAAATCTCCTGTAGCCAAAAACACAAACACAAAGAACAGAAAACTGAAACCAGAGGAGACAGCTCCAAGCAGGGAATGGTGAGCGATCCGCAATAGGGAAGGGGAGACTGTCCTGCAGGCACATTCTTTATCAGAGCTCTGATTCCAAGATTAAACCTTCTGCTGGCCTTGAGATGGAAAAGCTAAATTTGAACATTTCCCATCAGGCAGAGGCCTCTTAGAAGGTCAGGATTAGGCTTTAGATTGTTGCAGGATGATAGCATTGTCTGCTTCCTGGCAGAAGCAAATACAAATCATATCTACAATTAGGCCTCGATTCCCACAGATTAAATTACATTCAATGCACACAATGAAAAGGACGCTGCGACTGGGGCCAGCAGGAATCACAAACCATGGATCTAAATCTCCAACCATCTTCTGAAGCAAAATATGAGATTATGAGAATTGTTATAATTATAAAATAAAATTTTATAAATTCATTATGAAGAAATGATTCATGAAGTTTTGAATTTAACAAAGAAGGAGCCAGTGATGATTAAAACCAGTCTAATTAGGTTTGGGAAAAGAACCATAAAGAAGTGTTATGGCCGAAACATAAATTGAAATTAAAAAGTCGACTGGTGTTATAGCAAATTAGACATAGTGGAAAAAGAATTAGAGAACTGTGAGATAAATTTTAATAGATTATCCAGAATGCAGCAAAAAGAGGTAAAGAGATGAACTACATGAAGAATGTTAATAGGCATTAAAGAGAGAATGATAAATTTATTATCTTTTTCACTAATGTCCCAAGGGGAGAAAATGGAGGAGAGTCAATATTTGAAGGCAAAATAGCTGGGATTTTTTTTTCAAAGTTGATGAAAAATAAATTCATGTCTACAAGAAGTCTAATATATAAGTATAAAGGAATCCATCCACACCTACACCCATAGTTGTAAAACAACTTCACGAGAATTCAAGAGAATATCTTGAAAGCAATTTGTGGAAAGAAAAAAAACCAAAACAGATTTCCAATGAGAAATGACATTTAGATTGACAGCTACTTGGGAAACAATGGAACAGTATCTTCTACTGTCCTATATGTTGAAGGAAAACATCTGTCAGCTTAGAATTAAATATCCAGAAAATTTTGTTTTCAAGAATGTCTATGAAACAAAGACACTTTGAGATAAATAAGAATTAAGGGAATATATAATCATTAAACCTACACTAATGAACTTCTAAAGATTGTATCATGGGAAGAAAAAAAAATCTTGGAAGGATCTGAGATATGAGAAGTAAAGTGAGGAAAAATACAGGTAAATCAAAACATATGTTGTCTGTGTAGCGGAGCAGAATTTGCCACCCGAAACTGGTTATGTTTTGAGAAAGGGAAGACAGGGGAAGGGCTCTGAAAACCAAGCCCTGTTGTAAGAAACACTGTCTTCCTCTCTGTACCAGGAAGAGGAGGATGATCAAATCTCTAGAAACTCTTTATTAGTGAAGAAGGCAATGACTTAAATCTGCATCACAATCACTCGTGTTTACCATGCTTTTCCTAGTAATCTCTCATAACTGACTCTTCCTATCCTCAACTTTAGTCTTTAGCTAAGGATGGTGTTTAAGGTGAGGGAGTCAGCCATTTGGGTGAGTTAACTCAGTTTTCCTGGGCTCTCCCATGTTTATACATTATTAAACTTTGTTTGATTTTCTCCTGTTAGTCTGTCTTATGCCAATTTAATTCTTAGGCCAGTCAGAAGAACCACAAAGGAGAGAGAAAAATTTCTTCCTCCCTGACATCTGTATAAGATAATAAAATAATAATGCCAAATTCATTGGATTAATAGAAAATGACAGAATTAAGATGTGATCCGATTGAAAGTATTCTAAGTCTTTAATTATTTGGAAAATGTATGTGATATTAAGTGATTTTTAGATTCAGTTAAAATTCCAAAGGTATTTACTAGAAGAGTAGAAGTATAGTGGATAAATTACAGGCTATTAGAGGGAATAAAACAGAAAAAAAAAGCAAACAGATGAAAAAGTTAAACTAAGGAACATGAAAAAGTAAGAATTTAAAAGCAAGTAAAGTGGCAGAAACAAATCCAAATAGATCAATAATCACAGTGATACAGGAATACAACGTGGGGCACAAGAGGATGGCTGTGTCTCAGGTATCAGTTTAGTCCCTGGGATGTGCCCCGCCAAGTGAGGGTCCTTGGCTTCCCACAGGAAAGAATTCAAGAATGAGCCATAGTTGAATAAAAGGAGATTTTTTCAGAGAGATGCACACTCCATACTGTAGGCCATCTCAGAAGGCCAGAGAGGTCACGAGGTATAGGGTGATGGGGAGGGTGTGGTTAAAGTAGAAGTAGATACATGCTCCATAGACAGAATGTGGGCCGTCTCAGAAGGCAAGAAAGAGAGCAACCATGAGGTGCGGGGTTCTTAGTTTTTATGGGCTTGGTAATTTCATATGCTAATGATAGGAAGATTATTACAACTACTTTGGGGAAGGGGCGGGGATACCCAGGAATTGAGCCACTGTCCACTTTTTGAACTTTCATGGTTAGCCTTGGAACTGTCATGGCGCCTGTGGGTGTCACTCACCCTGCTAATTAATTACAATGTGTATAATGAAGCTCAAGGTCCACTGGAGGTCAAATCTCCTGCCATCCTGAGCCTCAAGGTCTACTGGGAGATGACTTCTCTGCCATCTTGGTGCTGACTGCTGTGTCATCCCTGTAATGGCTGTATTCTGGCCCCTTCCCTCCTGTTTCAATAGTAAATGTAAATAGATTAAATCATTAGTTAAAAGGTAGAGATTGTAAAAATGGATTTTAAAAATCCAGCCATATTTATGTTAAGCACACAAAATACAAGAACATTAAAAATTTGAAAGAAAAGAATAGAAAAATTTATATCAAGAAAATACTTGGCTGTTGTCTGAAAAATTTCCCTGACAAACATTTCCTGAATTCCTATCCATAGCTCACTTAGAAATTCCCTAAATTGGGTAAGAACGTTTTAACCTCAATATTTTGAGAATCTGTATATCAAGAGAAACATCTAAAACAACTCAGTTGACAGGCTGATTGTATTTTAGGACACCTCACTTTGTATGAATGAAAACAAATTAAATTTAGAAAATAAATTCCAATGCTTTGATCAGCAAGATCTCTCTTTGAGTCAGTTCATTTCAAAGGGCCCTATTCTCACTTATCCTACCCTTATCCATTTTTACTTAAAGGAAAACTTAGTGTAATATTAAGATTCCTGATAACCATTTCCAAGGTCTTATAGATTAACTCTCACAGTTGAATAGTTCCAGTCAGATTTTGAGAAAATAAAAATGCACGTATTGGTTTCCCTCATATTCAGAAAGAGTAAGTACACGTTTAAGTGAGTCCTAGGAAGTCAAAGATAGCAGGTAGGTATGTCTGAAAGTTACTGGTCAACCAGAGGGGTCACCACTAATACCGGAACTTATAACTTCTGATTAACTACCACATTACGTAGACCAGAGCTGACTGGACTTCTCCCAGATACAGATTCCTTACTGTCAGTTCTATGTTCAGAGCTTATCTGCAAACAGTGCTCCAGGTAGCAGATTATTACTGGAAGCTAGGTGGAGGCTTGGATAGACAGGGACCCAAAACTGGTAGATCTAGTGTTTTATCCCAATTTCTACCTTTGTTGAATTGACCATGCTTTCTCTCAAACACAAACAAAAACAAAAAGTACTTATATCTGACATACAGACTGGTTCCTCTCAATACACAAAACGACTTTTGAGCTAACAATATGGAAGGATCGAACATCTCTGAATGGTAACTATGTGACATTGTGGAGGCCATGCTAGTCCCCTCCCCTGCTCTGCCTGCCACGTGCTTTATTGAGTGGACCCTGCATGATGCAAACAATGCCAAGAGCATCGGTTTTCCACCAACATGCCTCAGTTGTTGCATCTCTTCATCACTGAAACTGCACGCCAAAATTCAGTTGGCAGATTTGCAAACACATGACACTGGTTATAACAGACCCGGGAAGATAGTAAGGTTGAATTCTTCTTGGGTAATCAATATCTCCATCAGACAGCCTATCTGGAAGTTCAAAACTGCTGTCTGTGACTGAGCTACATAGGGATCAATCATATTTCCAATTATTTCAATGCTCAATGGGGTAAATGGGGTAGTGTGATGATTAATTTTGTGTCAACTTGACCGGACTAAGCCACACTGTAAGCCCAGAGGCTAGCTATAAGCCCAGGTGTAAGAGAGGAAATCTGAAAGACTATGAATTTTGCTTAAAGAAATATGCACTTAGGGATGGTTTAAGGGATTGAAATGAATTAATTTTATTTCTTTGGATAGCTTTGGACTGAAATCTAGATTTTTTTTTTCCTTTTTTTCCCTTAACTGATGATTGGGATGGGCAAGAGGGTGGGAACCTACAAGAGATCCCAAGAGTTAAAGACTGAAAAAGGGACCCATTTTCTTTGCACACCTTAGTAAAGTGAGAGAAAATGTGTGGCTCCATTTCACCTGAAAAATTCTTTCCTGAAGGCTATTCAGCGTGAGAGGAGTAGAGATCAGGATTCCAGCTAACTTAGACCTCACACAAGGAAGGCAGGTCCTTCTCTGCAGGTCCCAGTCCTGACAGCCTCTGCCACACGGCTATTTGGCTGTTGGCTACCTTCTCCCTGCTCAGTGTCAGTGTCTCAGGAGGGGAGGGGATCTCATCGCCAAAGGACAGGTAAGTGCTGATGCTCTAGTCCGAGTTCAGCCTCTATTTGGTGAGATCTGTGGGTTCTAGATTCTTGACTAGGCTACCATTGAAGTCAGTACCTTTTCAAACAAGTGTGGATTTTTCTTGAAGGTAGGACATTCTAAATATATACAGCGTCTCCTACTAGTATGGCCCTTGTTTTCTCATTTTGAAGCAATTACTGTGCCTTTCTGCCTTCATCTGAAGCTTGGTCAAACAATTACACACACCACTGTAGCCTGTATTTCTACCTTGAACTATTCACTTGATAACTTTAGTCACTAAAATGTAATGAGTTTGTCTGGTCATGAATCCCCTCCCATAATCTCAGCCTTACCACTCTCCCCAGCATCTTCCCTAATCCATCTCATTTCTCCCCATTCCTTCCCACTGTTCTGAAGGCACAGTTTCACTGTATACAATCCTCATTTACCTACTAACCTCTGCTCCATCTACTTCCCTGATTTAAGTGAGCTGACCCTCCCTTGGTGATATCATGTGCCTCAAAGCAGCTTAATCTCCCACAACCACATAGCTCTCAATTAAGGGATGGAATTGACTAGCTCCCCATTCCTCTTTGTTGCTGTACCCCCTTAGAGCACTCCCCATCGTGCTCAACCCCTGTTCACTTGAGATCCCACCTCCAAATAGAAGCCTCTTACCCTTCCATGGACACACTTCCTAGAGCCTGTCCTCATTTACTGCAGACTTTGAGGTTCACGGCCTTCCTCCTCCCCATTCCTGCCATAAGCTCAGGTGACTTTCAGGTCTGTAAGATCAACACATGGAGTTTCTTTAAATCCTTAACCTCAAACATTTTCTCCTTTAATCTTTGGCAGGACTAGAGCCCCCGTCATCACACAAAACCCCTTTCTCTGGCTATAATTGTCTGTTTCTACAGCCATCTTCCTCCTTTATTTTCACTACATTTATCCAAGTCACTCAGGTGACCCCAAGAGTGAGCACTACCTCACATTCTGTGTCATAGGCACCTCCCTTAATTCACCCTAGTCCCAGCTACAGTCCTATTTCAGGGACTGCCAGGCTACTGTCTTTGTTTCACCCTCTAGGCAAAACTCTCACTCAAAACCAACCCAACTGCCTGCCTTCTCTGCTTCTTTGTCTCCTGCTGGAGATAAACTACAGAATAGCACAAAATGAATTCACTAAAATTCAAGATTTCCACCCTAAACTGAGTACTCAGTGCTGTCCCCGCTTCTGAGTATGGTGGTGACTTCATACTACCATTCCCCACAGAGGCTATTTCCAACCTCTCCCTCCCCTCAACCCACTCACCCTACTCGCTTTCCCCTCACTTTCGGGCCCCTCACTTTCCAGAAATGGTTTTGCTTTCTACTTCGCTGAAAAGTAGAAGCTTTCCATTGGGAGCGCCATCAGCTTTCTTCCCTTTCCATCTGTGCACCCCTGTGGAAGGGGAGCCATTCTCCTTTGAGTCTTGGTGACACTTCGGTCCACAGCACTTGGCAGTGTGGATTCCTTTCTCCAAGTGTTCTTCTTGCCACTCCTGATGCTCCCTATGCATCTCTATTTAGCTGTCCTCTCCCAGCCACTCTAGTGCTTTCCTGGATTCCATTACTGAACAGTTTCTTTTCCCACTCAACGCACTTTGGCTGGGTAATTTCATCTCCTTATAATTCCAAACTCCATTTTCATGCTGATGGTTTCCAAATTTATAATTCTGAACTAAATCTCTTGATTTCATGCTCCCTGTGCCACAGTTTGCTCCAGCAGTACTAACTTACTGTAACTGGCAGGCCAAGGTCTGCAGCTGTTGCTTCCTCCTTCTAGAACTTCTTTCTGTTCCCTTCCTTTATTGATAACTCCTATTTCTATTGGAAGCTTTATTCAATCGCACACCTCTAGATCACCTGCCTCTTCTGTTATTGTTTCTAGGAAACTGTGTATCATCCTGTGAGAGCACTCATCACTGTGTGCTCATGATCTGATCCCTCACCAGGAGCTAAGCCTGCTGAAGACAGGCATATGTTCAGTACCTAGAACAATGTCTCGTTCACAGTAGACATCCCATATACATTTTGAAGTGAATTAATAAATTAATAAATAAGTGAACTTACTGGCCATGAGACTTTTGCCCCGGCCTTGGAACTCCCACCAGTGTTCACTTAAGTGAAAAACAGGAAAAAAAAAAAAACTTTCTGAAACTAAAAAAGTTATTGTGTAATTAAATGAGTTAAGCCATGTGAAATTGCTTTGTGAGCAGCACAATTGCTTCATAGATACGGAACGAAATGTGGCATTGCTGTATTTGCCTTCATAGAATATATTTTTTATATCATCATGGTTTGTGATCACATCATTATTTTCAAACATCTCAATTTTGAGGCCACACAGTCAAGTAGTTGTAAAATTAGATCACAGAATTATTCAATAATGAACTTGCCAACTTATGTTTTCCTAGGATATTAATTGGTTATTAATCTGGAAGTTGTGCCCTACAAATCATAGTAGAAAGAACCCCACCTGTGAATCATTAAAGGTTACTTTTTAAAATAAATAATCATAGAGACTTTAGGTTTTGTTAGAAAAAAAATCAATTTTCTTCAATTTTAAGAAAATCTAAATCGACCAGAATTGAAACTCTGAAACGAATACATTTTATGTTTACCAAATCATAATTATTTTATGATATGGTTATCTTGAGAGTCATTGAGATATTTTTATAATTCTTTGCAGTTTAAATTTAATGGGCCATTAATCTTAGTTCAGAAATGTTTACAACTTATTCTTTTGACCCTTCTATGAATCTGTTGCTTATACATATTGATATACTCTTTGCTTGTGACGTTTTCAGTTTTTTTCCACTAAAATAACCTATGAAGAGGAAAATTTTTAAAATTAAAATTATATATGAAATAAATTGAATTAGTAAATGCCTTATTCCTTATTATAAGAAGAATAAAATATAAATGTATCAATAATCCTTCTCAATTTAATTATTTTTATTGACCACTTATGATTATTGAATAAGATACAGCTCCTCCCCTGCTAGTATTTACTAAGGAAAATTAACTTTGGTGCTCTCATGAAATTCATAATTTATTTATATATTTAAAAAAACTTTTGTCCAACTATTTTATTTTTAAAAACCTTTTTGGGGGTGGTAATTAGGTTTATTTATTTACTTATTTATTATATTTTTAATGGGGATTGAACCCAGGACCTTGAGCGTGCTAAGCATGCACTCTGAAGCTGAGCTATACCCTCCCCCCATTGGAGTTCATAATTTATCAAGAGAAACAAATCTATTTTCAACTAACCATAAGTCAAATGTACTCTAGAAAAGGTATAACCAATAAAGTTCTTTGGAGGGAAGAAAAAATAATTGTTCTGCCTAGAGAAATTGGAGAAGTCTTAAGAAGTGGTTATTTTTAAAATCATTTCTGTAGGAAGAACAGCCATTTTGGCAACAGTTAACTAGAAGAGGAGCATTCAAGACATAAGAAATTTCTAGAACTAAGGTCTCAGGGTATAAAAGGATGTGACAGGTTTGTAGGAGTGACAAATAAGCCGTTACGCCTAGAGCTGTAGTTTTCAAACTTCAGTGAGCATGCAGACCACATGGCAGGCTTGTTAACCCCAGGGAGCTGACTCAGCAGGTGTGGGGTGGGGCTTGAGAATCTGCATTTCTAACAAGTTCCCAGGTGATGCAGATGTGACTGTTTTGGTTGGACAGCCACTGTAATTGATAAAAACTGTTTAGAGAATTTTAGAAGATCAGATTAAAAAGAAAAACAAAAAGACTAGCCAAAGATACTGGATCTACATGCTCAGGCATTTTTAGTTTGTTTCAGCTAATTGGGAAAAGCAGGGTTGAAACTATATTTTACAATAGATTGGAGTTGGAAAAGCCTGTAGGCTATTGAAACAAAAGCTTCTTTCTTGGTAAAAGGGGATTAGATGGGGGAGCCATCAAGGATACACAGTTGATAGAGCCTTGTAATTTCTTGACTTTGGAAAATGGAAGGAAGACAGTATATTTTGTGAGTCTTAGCATTGGTTTGCCTAGGGGTTTGGCCATTCACTAAGTTAGGAGCCCTGGAGCAGGTATACCTCTGGACTAGGAGTGAGTGTAGGGCAAAGGAAGGGGACTGAGAATGTTAGGATTGACTCTAATGTGCTACAGCACACCCAAGGACAGGGACCAAGGGGTTATTTGGAAATCTGTGTCTAGAATTCAGAAGAGCTGGAAGGAGAGGTTTGATGGACATGTCAGAAATAAGGAAAGTCAGGAGAGAGGGAGAGATTTCCCAAAGAAATATTGTGATCAGGAAGAGGGGAAGATTAAGAAAAGAAACCTGAGGATTATCTAAAAAGCATGGGGAAGAATCCCCAGGCTTGGGGAAAGCCTGGAACTTGCCAAATGTTGGTAAGATATACACTTAACATTTTGAAACAAAACAAATTTCCCTGTGCTTGCTAACCATAAAATTTGGGAAAATTTCCTGAAATCTGGCATCAGTATATTTTTTGACCATTACCCTGTCAAATGCAAACATGTCACTCTGAGTGTTTGTGGACTTGCTATAATGCATTCTGTTCAAAAACACAGGAGAATTTTTAACTGAGGCTAGAGAGATTAGGAGGCTTGTTAAGCTCTGTCAAGACTTAAAACATTAAAAGTTTTTAAGCAAAGGATGAAATCTTGAAACATCTGTTTGACAAGATCTTTTTAGCCCATGGAGAGAAGAATGGATCTGGGAATGTCTGACTGGATACAGGGAGACATCTGGCTTAGAATACATTGGTGGAAGCAGAGAAGTGATGAATGAACTGAAGGGGTACTAGAGACGTATAATTGACCACCTCGCATTTGGATGCATTTGAGATGTGAAGAAAGTGAGACGTTAGGAATAGCTTCTCAGTTTCTTATTTGAGGACTCAGATGGGGAGCACCAACACTGAGTGAATCTGGGAAAGAAAAAGGTCTAGCTGACTGAGGTAGGAACAGCAACAGAACTGAGGATTTATGTAAAATGTCCAATTTGTCTTCTGAATCTGAGCTGAAAGAACTATTTCAGACACTACAAGGTTATCCATGAATTCACTGTTATAAAATAAAAGGGGGAAAAAACAGGTAAATTCAGGTAGTAAATTAAGTATATGTCTTGATTTTAAAAAATTTCAATGGAAAGTAAAACTTAAAAAAAATTACCTGACCTCTTTTACCTACTTCACTTACCAAGAGTTGTGGAGACCACAGGGATTTTGATTAATCTGAGGGCTTTTAGACCTAGTCCACATATGTAGAGTGTAAGAGACTTAAAAACATGCAAAGACTAAAGCTAAAGTCAAACTCTGGGATTTGTTAAGTTTTTCTTGATGATTTGAAAATGTCCAAATGAATGAGCATCTGATCCCTTCAGGAAGCCTGATGATAACACAGGAGAATTATTCACTCAGAACGAAAGCTCCAGAATGCGTTAGGAGCAGTTGGAAGCAGATACAATTACATCAGGTGAAGTTCTTTATGACTGCTGGAGTTGCTCCGAGGTGAAAGAGAAAACGCAGCAACTTGGGACTCCAGATGGCAGGAGATCTATTTTTAGGCCAATAGAAACTTATATTTGGTTGGGGCGCTTAATAGAATGAGTAGCAGAAATGTGTTGAAAAAGTAATTTATACCTGCATTTGAGAGTTCAGCATGGAGCAGATGGGAGCAGGTGCCACGGAAACAGTCTAGGTCAGCCAGCAAGTAGGAAAAAAAAAATGTAAAAGAAAATATTTCAGTGATAAGTTACTCAGAAATTTTGGTTTTCCCTAATCCTTGCTGAGATATTTATAAGTAAAAATGTGGAAGTAACCAGTATATAGGAAATTTCACTGTGTTGGAAAAAAATAAATTCTAATATAAGCCAATTATTTAGACCTTATGACTCACCTTCCCAGGGGGAAAATTTTATTTTCAGTTATAATAGTGGGTAGATTTTCAGGCTAGTCAACAAAAAGCTCTTTTAATAACTGCTGATCTGCTTTACTGTGAGTCTGGAGTTCGATTCCTGGAAGGAAGAGATTCTGGGGAAGGTGAGGAAGATAAGGAGAAAGAGAAAAAAGGCAAGTGCTTTTGCTTTCCCAGGTGCAATTTTTTTTGAAATGGAGAAACTTAGAACCATCGCAGCTGCCAGAGCCACTCTCTGTAGTCAATAGGAATATCTCAAACTTCCACAAGACTGTGTGGCCCCTACTCAAATCTGCTTTTCTCTCCTGTTCCAACAGGTTTAGGCACCACCTCTCTGTGCCTGTCCAGTCCCCTTTTCCCCAACCAGAGACAGAGTGGAGGCCCATCCAGGCACCGTGACAGCTGAGACCACATGAGATTTGAAATCAGAAAATCTAGGTTCAGCTACTGACTATAACTCATATAAAATTTAGAATTTCGGTGCCATCTCAAGCTCTCTGGGTCTGTTTACACATTAAAAACAAAGTCGTGAATAATTTTAGCATCATAGGTTGGGGTGAGAATTTAATTTAGAAAAAAGCAATGTAAAAGTGAGTTGCAAGGTGAACTTAATTAAAATGTAAAGCTGTGAGTGTTGTTATCAAATTTTGTATTAAGAAAAAAAGTTGACCAAACTAAATTATCTAAATATGTGAATTTTCTAAAGAGCCTTGTATATAAGCTACGAGGCATGGATTTGATTTAGAAAAAAAGATTTTTAACCAGAATAAATATCTAGTGAATAGAATTCTAGGAATAAAATTAACTGAAGTGAAAAAAGGAAGTTAGAGGAGAAGGTATTTTTAGCCATTGAGATCCTGCCAGGAAGTATACCACTGTGGTTACTCAGTTTCTTTTTGCATAAAACTGGACTGATTGTACCTGCTCCTTGCCTACCTGCCAACAGTTTGAGGAAAAGTTTGTAAATGTGTGTGAAAGTACTTGGCACCCTCAAGAGTAACTGCGCTCTCTTATTGTTACTATTCAACTTCATTTAACTTCAAATTTAAAATCGGATGTCTGAAAAATCAAATTAAATATAAAATACTTTGCTACTCTGGAATATTAAAATTTATATTTTCAATTTGATAGTGAGCATTACTGCAAAGTGTTTCTGATGGTTTATCGCTTACTTGTGTGATTTAGTACTTTAACCGGGGATAGGGTTGTCATCAAGCTGGGTAAGTAAAAATTATGCTTCTGCTAAGTAGAGCACTTAAATTCCTGTCCCACGGAAGCATGCACACTTTATTTCCATTCTTCCTATGTTCCTTTCCTCATCTTAAGACAGAAAGAAATAGAAAAATGATGGTATACTTAGGAAAACCTGGTCTCTTGTGGGAAAACAGAAAATCCGAACTGGCTTGCCAGGTAATACAACCAAAAAACTGAAGGGAAAAGAGAGAGTGATTTTCCAAGATCACTTGAAGTCTGTTTTAAAGCTAAGTTGCAACAGGAAGGAAGCTGCGATTTCAAACAGGGCTTTAAAGTTAAGGATCCAATCCAAACTCTATTACTGCGCAGATCCTATTGTGATGGTAATGACATGTTGCGTGGGAAGTGGTGGTTTTACTTGGAATGGAGAGAGAAAGAAACTTGCCATGATTGATGTACCATATGGGGGTCAAACCGCAAAATCACTAACTTGCTGACTGTCCAACTAAGTGAAATTGGGTTGCTTACTTTCCTAAGAATTCCAAGTTTTGTGTACGTCTGTGGTTGTGGGACTACTTCATAAATTAAATGCATTTTCTTTGGGAGGTGTTATAATTAACATTAGAGTCACTCTCTGTGGGTTTATGAGGGGTCACTAATCCGCATTAGGATTGTCCACTCACCAGTGCAATGGAAGACCACCCAAGTGGTCTTCCATGGTTGCACCAAGTTTCCTACTTTACAGCAACAGACTATTGAAGGTAGCTAGTGGGAGATTATGTGTCACCAATTCAAGGGTTTCACAATTTGGCTCGGGATCCAAAAGAAATAAATTTAAGGTTCCATTATTTTCAGAGCATTTATAAGACATTACTAGAACTATTAAGAGGATTAAATATCTTTTTCATATTTCATGTTCATTTTAACTTTTCTAAGCAAGTTAAACTGTATGAACACATTTGAAGGTGAGCCTAGCAGGAGCTAATACTTCTGAAGTACTCTGTAGACATCCTTTCTGAGTGAAACAGGGGAGACTGGTGTTTGAATAAAGAAAGTGTCAGTATTTTTCTAAAGAACCGTCACCATCAGTCTTGTAGTGCTCAGCGGGATAAGGAGTGAAATGTAAACCTGACTTTCTCAATTGAAGAGGGTTGAATTTTACCAGGTATCTTAAAGTTCTGGTAAAATAAAAGAGACTTTAAAGAAAAAAAAAATCACCATTGCATTTTACTTTCTGGGGAAAATGGCCAGGCTTAAGCTGAAAAAAAATTACTAAATATGAAATAAATTGTCTTTCCAAAAGAGGGACTTAAAATCAGATCTAAGACTCTTTTAACGTTTTCCAAAATTCTTAGGAATTCACTTTTCTTCATCAGCTCCAAAAGAACAATTCTTTCAGAATACACTGGGCTAGAATTTTCTGAAACACTATAACCATTTCTTTCAAAATAATTTAAACCAGTTAGGCACCAATCTAATGAATTATAATGGAATAAAAAGTAAGAAGTCTTTGAAAGTCTAATATGCCTTTAATTGATTTTAATTTCTTTAGAGGCATGAAAAAACAATTAATAGAGAGTTTGCGACTTAGTATTTAATGAAACAAGGAAATTGTCTTGAACTTTTCAATTTCCTGTTAATACATTTTGAATTTTAAAAAGCTTGAAAAATGCTTAATAGTTTAGATCATCTTTCTCAACCAGGGTTCCTCTTCTGAATCACAGAATACAAAAACTGAGTTTAGTGACAATTCAATTCTGTCAAGAATGGTACATACTAATCCTGTTCTCTATTGAAGGGAAAAAGTTAATTCATTAAATACAGTGCATAATTTATAGGTTTTAATGCTTAATTTTCTCCTGGAGTTGTATTTTAATTGGTTTCTTATTGTGCTCTCCCACAACACTATTTCATGTTTATTTATTTACTTATTTTTATTTTGTTATTTTTTTATTGAGGTATAATTGACATACAACAGTACTTTAGTTTCAGGGGTACAACAAAATGATTCAACATTTGTACATATTGTGAAATGATCATGGCAACAAATCTAGTTAAAATACATCACTATACATAGTTACAGAATTATTTTTCTTATGATGAGAATTTTTAAGATTCACTCTCTTGGCGGCTTTCAAACATGCAATACAGTACTATTAACTATAGTTGCCATGCTGTGCACCCATGAGAAAACGGACCCCTAGTACACTGTTGGTGGTAATGTATATTGCTGCAGCCACTATGGAAAATGGTATGGAGGTTCCTCAAAACCTAAAAACAGAACCACCATATGAATAGCAATTCCACTGTTTGTTATATATCCAAAAAAAAAGAAGAAGAAGAAGAAGAGGGAGAAGGAGGAGGAGGAGGTAAAGGAAAAGAAGGAGAAGGAGGAAAAGGAGAAGAAGGAGAAGGAGAAAACACTAATTCAAAAAGAAAGCAGTCCAATGTTCATAACAGCATTATTTACAATAGCCAAGATATGGAAGCAACCTAGGTGCCCATCAACAGATGAATGGATATATATGATGGAATATCACTCAGCCATAAAAAAGAATGAAATTCTGTCATTTGCAACAATGTGGATGGACCTAGAGAGTGTTATGCTTAGTGAAACAGATCAGAAAGAGGACAAACTCTTACGTTACCACTTATATGTCTAAACTAAAAAATAAAGCAAATGAATGTATGTAACAATACAGAAACAGACTCACAGATGTAGAAAACAAACTAGTGGGTTACCAGTGGGGAGAACAAAGGGGGAGGGGAGATACTGGGATATGAAATTATGAGACACAAATTACTATATATAAAATAAATAAGCAATAATGATATACTGTACAGCACAGGGAAATATACCCACTATTTTATAATAACTTTAAATGGAGTACAATCTATACAGATATTAAATCACTATATTATGCATTTCAAACTAATATTGTCAATCAACTATACCTCAATGAAAAATAAATAAATAAACATCACTTGAAAAAACAAAGATAAAGAGTATGATTCTCTAATTTCTATATATAGTTTGTCATGTAGGTTCGTATTTTGGCTTTAATTAAATTGGATTCATATCAGAAATAATTTTAGAGTCCCAGAGCTGAAAGGGACTTTGAAGATTATGAAATAATGATTATATTTGATCTCATCTAATTTCTTTTCTTACAAAGGCTACTTTGACAGGATTAATATTTTAAGTAGCACAGGTGCTCAATTTATGAAAATTATTTGCAAAAAGTGTTAATTTGTAAGTTTCCTTATCCATCACTGCAAAATCAAGTTATTAAAAAAGAGGTCAATAGAGCTTGACAAGAGGCAGATAACTGTTCTTTAACCTTCAATTTACTAGAATACTGAGTTTGATCAAATGGGTACAACCAGGAACTGATGATGTTGATTTCCTTTTCATTAGGAGAAACTAGAGTAAGGCTGGAAGCCTGAAACTGTAACAGGAACAATGGAGAATGTTCAAAAACATTATTCTTAAAAATGGTCAATTTTGAAGATGAAATCCAGATTGTGAGTATATTAATAGAGAAAATGTACATATACAATAATAATGTAAAAGTTGTCTTTGCACATTTTTACATGCCATTCAAAGAATCATTAATAATTTTCTGCTTTTTAAGGAGATATCTATAAAAACATAATTACTTGTTATGTGGTGCTAGAGTCTTCAATACTTTACAGTAATATGCTTACAATGATAAAATGTTTCACCACAAATTATTAACAATGACCCCCAAAATGTGAATGACTAAGCAAGAGTTTTTCTTGCCTAACTTTACAATAAAAGGCTTACAACTTACAGCTCAAGACTTAAATATCTGGAGTCTGATATTTTTTGTCTTTTGAAATGAAGAATTAAGAATTTCATACCTGTCTATGGCAGATTAGTTTGCATCAGACACCAGCCCTCCTGCTGAGAACTAGAAAAACTGGATAAAATATTTTTAAATATACAAAGCCTCATTGAGCTTTCAAGGCAAGATGACTTGTGGGAGCAAGGGACACATAGGCAGGTGAGCCCAGTAGTCAGGGTTGCTCTCCCCTTGGAAGCATCTGATGATTCTCCAGTGACAGGCTAAGAGATAGAAAAGTGCAGTGGAGCATTCATTCATTAGTATGGGAAGTCAAAATTGGAGTTCAGGGCCCACCAAACAGTAGGCACTCTGGAGATTTTCCCAGGCTTTTGTTTTGGACACTGTGGTAGGAAGGAGTAACTTAAAGAAAAGTGTACATGGTGCATTCACCAAAGTAGATTCACATGCTGGACCATAAAACAAGGTTCAATGAATTTCAAAGAACTGATATCTTATGGAGTGTGTTCTCTGTCCACCATTAGAAACCAGTAACAATAAAATAACTAAGAAACCTCAAATATTGGAAATTAAACAGCAGTTCTAAATAATCCATGAGAAAAATAATAACAAGATAAATATAAAAATATTTTAAACTGAATGATAATGAAAATATAGCATATAAATGTTTGTGGAAAGCATATAAGCCAATACTAAGAGGGATTTTTTATTGCTTTTAATTGCTTTACATGTTTATATTAGAAAAGAAGAAAAGTCTAAAATCAATGACCTAATAAGGTTTCACTTTAAAAAGCTAGAAAAAGAAGATCAAAGTAAAGCCAAAAGAAATAGAAGAAAAGATAGCAATAAAGATAAGAAATAGAAAATAGGACCAGAATATCCAAAGCAATCTTGAAAATAAGAACAAAGTTGGAGGATTTACAGTATTTGGTTTCAAGATTTATTATAAAACTACAGTAATCAAGATTCAATTGCACTGACATAATGGTTGGCAAATTCCTCAAGCAGCTAACTAGATAGCTTGGAAAAATAACCACACTTAAATGGTCACTTGATTTTTGATAATGACAGCAAGGCAATTTGATGGGGGAAAGGGAAGTCTTTTCAGCAAATTGTATGAGAATAAGTGGATATGCATTCCTACCTCATACCACACACACAAATAATTTAAGATGGCTCACAGTCCTAAACACAAAAGCTGAAACCATACGCTTTTAAAGGAAAATACAGGCAAAACTCATTGGATTTACATTTAATATTTAGCATTTTATTGTTTCTAAATTTTATATCAAAAGAAAAAATAAAAACAAATAAAGAACTCTATTTAATGATAAATACTCTGAAATATTTAGAGAAAAGTCTATCTTTAAGTTACTCCTTCCTACCACAGCACGCGATCTACTTTGGTGAATGCACCATGTACACTTTTCTTTAAGTTACGCTTTCCTATCACAGCAATTAAAAGCAATAAAAAATGTACCCAAAAAACTCCACGGATTAGTGAATAGATGAGGATGTAGATGTGATATTAATAAAGTGTAGTAAAATACTCATGTTAGAATCTACATGGTATGTACACAAGTTTGCACTACACAATTCTTTCAACTTTACTGGATTTTTTTAAAATTATAATTAAATGTTGGAAAACATAAAGGCAAAAATAAAGTTATTTTCACAGAGAGAGAGACAGAATTGGGAGGGGGGGATGGAATTTACCACCAGTAGACTTCACTAAATAAATTATTAAGGGGAATTTTGAGACAGAAAGAAAATGATCCAGGTTGGAAGCATGGAAATTTAGGAGGTAAAGAAGTGTAACAGAAAGGATCAATATTTGGGTAAATCTGAACTATCATTGACTGAGCAATGCATGTAGAAATAAAATACATGAAAAAAGTGTTCAAGGTAGAATTGAAATGAGTGGAGTTAAAATGTTCTAGACTCCTTCATGCATTTGGTAATGGCATCAATTTATACTGGACTAAGTCAAAGTTACATTTCATAGCATCTAGGGTAAACTGTACTAGTTTCCTAAGACTGCCATCACAACATACCACAAACAAGTTGGCTTAAAAACAATAGAAAGGTATTTTCCCACAGTTCTGGGAGCTGGAAGACCAAAATAAAATATCGGGATGACCATGTTCCCTTTGAAGTTTCCAGGGAAGAATTCTTTCTTGTCTTTTCCAGCTTCTGGTGGCTCCTGGCAATCTGTGATGTCTCTCAACTGGTAGCAGCATAAGTCCAATCTCTGCCTTCATTGTCACGTGGTATCCTTCCCTCGTGTCTCTCTGTGTGTCTTCCCTTCTTACAAGGACACCATTCACTGGACTCAGGGCCCACTCTGATCCACTCTGACCTCATGCTAACTAATTATTACTGCAAAGACACTATTTTCTAATAAGATCAAATTCCGAGGTTCTGCATGGACATGAATTTTGGGGGAACACTAACCAACACATTTCAAGAACTAAAAAAAAAGGAGAAGAATATATAACAAATGAGCTAATAAAGAGGGAAATGTAAAAATATAAAATACTTGTTAACCCAAAAGGAATAGAGAAAAGAGATAAAAAGAAATATTGAGCAAATGGATGAATAGGAAACAAATAGGGAAAAAGGGGATTTAAACCTCCAATATCAGTCATTACATCAAATGGAAATTGATGAAACATTCCCATTTGAAACACAAAGATTTTCAGACCAGGGGAAAACCTCAACTACATGTAGAGTTAAATTACCTGAATCAACTGCATTAAGGGCAGAACTGTGGTCAGCGGAGTTCCATGAAATTTAAGAATACAGAATGTTTGATGGTAAATGATAAACAAAATATTATGTAAACACTAATCAGAAGATAGCTTGAGACTGCTATACTAATATCAGACGAAGTAGCCTTTAAGACAAGGAGCATTATTAGAGATAGAGATATATTTCATAATGATGAAAGGATCAAGCCACAAGGAAAATAAAAAAAAAATTCTAAATGCATAGGCATATAACAGTACAATCTCAAATATATAAAGTAAAATTTAAAGAACTTTTAGGACTTATGGAGAAATTAACAATCTATACACATCAGTAACTGATGTTATAAAAGACAAAAAAAAATCAGGAAAGATATAAAAGATTTGAAGAACACAATGAACAAGCTTGAGCAAATTGACACGTAATACAACACGGCAACCAATGGTTGCATTTTACTCATTCTTTTCAGGAACAGTTAGAACATTCACCAAAATCGATCAATTGCAGGGCCATGATAGTGGTCAAAAGATTTCAAAGTACCAAACTCATCTATGAAATATATACTCTGAATACAGTGAAATTAAATGAGAAGCCAATATAAAAAGATAACTAGAAAATCCCTAATGTTTAGAAATGAAACAATAGAATTATAAACAATTCATGATTCAAAAAAGAAATTTTGAAATGAAGTGAATTATAATGCCAACCATGACATAAAATTTGTGGAATACAGGTAAAGTGTACTTTGAAAGAAATGTGTACTTTACGTATTGGCAGGTATTAGTCAATTTAAAAATGTGAAATCAATGAAGAAGAAATAAGAAAGAGAGAAAGAAAAATATACAAGAAAGAAAGCAGCAGAAATTAATAAACTGGAAAAAACATTCAATAGAGAATAGGCTAGTAAACTAATAAAATTTATAAAGCTTTGGCAAGATTAAGAATAAAAGAGAAAATATAAATTACCAATGTCAGAAGTAAAAAGAGGAACAGTACTATATCCTACTGATATTACAAAGATAAGAAGGTATTACTTTTTTGCCAGTAAATTTGAAAAGTTAAAAAAATGGACAAATTTCTAGAAAAACACAACTGTGAAATTGTCACAAAAAGAAAGAGAAAATCTGTATAATTCTATATCTATTAAGGAAACTGAATCTGTAATTTAAAACTTTCCTACAAAGAAATTCAAGGTCCAGATGGTATTACCAGTGAATTTATCCAAATTTTACAAAAACAGGAAATAGTAAAAGAGAGAACACTTCCAATTCATTTTATAAGGCCAGCATAACCTTGATACAAAAACCTGAAAGGACATTTACGAGAGAGGAAAATGCGGGCCAATATCTATCAGAAATATAGTTGCAAAATCTCACTGAAAATATTAGTAAAGTGAATCATGCTTTAACATAAAAAGGAAACTAGATCGTAACTCAGAAGTTTTATTCCAGTAATAGAACGTTCATTTAACATACAGTCAACGGATGAACTTATCACATTCAGAATATAAAGAAGAAAAATCGTATCATCTCAGTAAGTGGATCAAATTTAATAACCATGATTTAGTTGAAAAAAATTCTTAGCAAACCAGAAACAGAAAGGAACTTCTATAATTGATTTAAAGAAAAAAAAAAAAAACCCTACAGAAACCTTCCAGCAAATAGCAAACTTAATGGTAAAATATTCAAAGTTCTCCCCTACCCCCAACCCAGTTATCAGGAATAGAACAATATTTCCATCACCACTTCTATTCAACATTTTTCTAAATATCCTAGTTAGTGCAAGATGGCAAGGCAAAGAAATAAAAGGTATAAGAATTGGAAAGAAAGAAACAAAACTATTATTTGTAAACAACATGAATATAGAAAATCTAGATAAATTACTTTATTTAGTAAGCGAATACTGAAACCTGGTTGGACACAATATTCAAAAATGAATAATATTTTAGAATAAACCACTCCTAAATAAACAATTAGAATATACTTCAAAGACAAATTTAACTCTTACCTGGCATCTCTAAACATCAAATATTAGGAATAAATTTAACGAAAGATATGAAAAACCTCCACATAGTAAATTGTAAAACATTATTGAGAGATAGAAAAAGAACACCTAAATAAATAGAATAAATGTACTCTACATTATGCACTCTTCATGAATCAGAAGACCTGTTATTTCAAAGTTGTGAACTGTCCCCAAATCCACCTACAGACTCAATGCAATCCTAATTAAAATCTCAGAAGCCTTGTATTTCAATAAAAATGGACATGATCATTATAATATTACATGGAAATGCAGTCGAGTGGTAAATATTGGGCCAAGATTAGCCCAGATATACTAGAAAAAGATTAAAGTAAAAAGATTTACACTAACGCACATTAAAAATTACTGTAAGTGAATAATAATTCAAACAATGTGGTACTGGTGCAGAGTTAGACAAAAAGACCAATGGAACAGAACAGAGAATCTAGGACACCTACTCAGATGTGGGTACCTGATTTATGATAACGGTGGCATTTCACAGTGAAAGAACAATCTTTTCAATAAATGATAAATAAACTGGTCAGCTGGATTTCCAAATAGAAAAACAAATGATTTTTGATCACTACCATGCACCATAAACAAAAAGACCCAATTACAATCAGATTGCTTATCAAAATGTGATGGATGAAACAATGCAGCTTCTAGAAAATAACATAGAAGATTATTTTATAACCTTAGGAAAGCAAAGATTTTTTTTTAAATAGAACATGAAAAGCAGTACATAACAGACTGATAGGTTGGACTGTAAGAACTGTTAATAAGAAGTACCATTCATTAAAAGACAGCGTGAAAAGGCAAACCAGGGATGGCCAGAAAATATCTGTAATGTGTATATAAAGTAACAGATTCATAGCCAGTATATATATGAAGAACTATACATCAATTAGAAAAGTGATGGCAACCCAGTTTTAAAGCTACTCTAAATAAAGAACAACACTAATTTTTTTTTTTAAAAGCACTAAGCTGAAACGGGAATTCTCTTCAAAGAAGAGGATATCTGCTTTGCCACTACATAAGGAAAAGGTGATCAATCTCAAACACAGGGGAAACAGAATATAAAACCATCGTAAGATACCACTACATCTCCATTAGAATGGTTACAATTGAAAACCTTAACAATCTGAAATGTTGAGGAGGGTGGAGTAACTAAAATTCTCATGAACAGCTGTTTGGAGTAAAAGTTGTTGCAACCACTTGGAAAATTGGGAGTACCTACTAATTTCAAATATGCACGTGACGCAGCAATTCCATCTGTACTCAACAGAAATGCCTTAAACATGCACCCAAAAATCACGTAGAAGAATGTTCTTGTCAGAACTATTTGTAACAGCTGAAGGCTAGGGGGAAAAAAAAGGACTGCCCACAAAAAAATAGAATGGTTAAATTGTGGGATTTGAGTAATGAAATACTTGACAACAATGAAAACCAGTAAATTACCACCACACTTAACAACGTGCATGAATTTCCCAAACATAATGTTGAGCAGAAATGTCAGAAACAGAAGGCTATGTAATGAATGATTCCATTTATATAAATGTCTCAGAGAGGAAGCACTAATCTATGGTGTTAGAAGTAAAGATGATGGTTATTTGGGGGACGAGAGGATACAGTGACCTGGAGGGTTTCAAGGATGATGACATTCTAGTTCTTGCTCTGGGTGGTGCTCACTCAGCTATGATCACTTTGTGAAAATACACAAGCTGCACACAATGAGTTGTATATTTTTCTGAATATATTTTGTACTTCAATAAAAAGTATATTAGAATATGAAAATGAATATATGTATATTCATGTATGACTGAAGCACTGTGCTGTACACCAGAAACTGACACAACATTGTAAACTGACTAGACTTCAATAAAAAAATGTTTTAAAAAAGTTTATTTAAAAAATAAAAATTAAATCCATAAATAATGCATTTTTAAAATACTTTTCTATCACTTTCCCAAGTCACTAAACTGCTTGGAGATAAGTAGACTTGTTTTTCTTTTTCTCTTATTTGTTATTTAAAAACTACTTTCAGTCTTAAAACAAATATATATTCTGTGAAATTTGAAAATGAAAGTGAACATTGGTTGCACAGTTCTTGAGGAATCACTTAATCCAATTACAAAGGAAATGAAAGCTCCTCATTTGGTTTCACTTTTCCATCTTGAATTAATATAACTACCATGGTTTATTCCTTGTTAGCTATCCATTATTCTCCCAATTCTGTTTCTATAACCCAGTAATATATTTTTTTTTCAGTTGAAGATTAGACCCTGCCCCACCCAATGCAGACTAATTCTACTGATTTTGAGTACTCCTGAAATTCTTGAAAAAGGATGCTGAGAGGTGAAGACTTAAACCCTGAGTTTATTTGTATTTCTTTCGTAGGTGCATAGCAGGCAGTCTAGTGGTGAGAAGGGATGGTTGGTTTTTTAATGAAGTTTCAGATCTGGACTAGTCCACTACCAAAGACTAAATATTCCTAATTAATGTCTTCAGTATATTGTATTGTAGTAAAACAGTATGTCCCTTACAGTTATTCTCTGGAATTGTAGTTCTCAAACTTTTTGGTCTCAGAATTCTCCACACCCTTAAAACTATGGAAGACCCTCAGGGAGCTTTGGTTTCTTTGGTTTATATTTATCAATATTAGAAACTAACTGAGAAACTTCAAATATACACATACAAATTATTTTAAGCATAGCAATAATATACTCATTACATCTTAACATATACAACACATTCTGATGGAAAATAATTCCTTTTTTCAAAACAAAAAATAAGTGAAAAAAGTAACATCATTATACAGTTTCACAAATCACCTTTATGTCTGGCTCAGCTGGCTTCTCATGTCTGCTTCCGCATTAAATCATGAGATGTTCTATGTTATAAAGTTTTTGAAAAACTTCACTGTAGAGATTGAGAGATCACTATATGATGAGAGACTGAGAGTCAAAAAGGCAAATAACAATCATATATTATAGTGACAATAGGCTTGGCCTTGAGGACATGCTGAAAGCATCTTGGGGATCCCCCAAGGATCCTCAGACCACTAGGACTTGATCTAGAAAATCTGTCAGGTTTCTTTTTTGACTACTGTATTTCATCAATTTCTGTAAATGTTCCATGTGCTGTTGGGGGAAAAAGAAAAGGTGTCTGTAGGAAATTATACCTGTAATGTAGTTAATATAAGTGTAATGTCAATTATTTAAATATAATATGAAATAAGTTTGCTGATCTTTGATTTATATTTAAGGTCTCTGAAGTATTTTAAAGCATTTTAAATATAAATCAAAGGTCAGCAAACTATGGCTAAACTAATTATGGCTTTTATATTTTTTAAAGGAATGTTAAAACAGATACACACAGAAAAATATGCAGCAGAGAACATACATGGCATGCAAAGCCTGAAATATTTCCTATCTGACTCTTTACAGAAAGTTTGCAGACTCCTAAATAAACTACCAATTGTATCACTCATATTAGATATAACCATATATATTTTATCTTCTGCTTGGCAAAAAAAAAAATCAAGTGAGTAAAAGCCTCCCAGTATGAATATGAGTATTACGTCATTTTAAAATGATTTAAATGTCATATGTTTTGACAAGTAGAATTTTTTCCACTTCTAATTTATCCTTGAATTTTATTTGTTCTGATTTTAATATTGCCACTTAATTTTTTCATATTCCTTAGTTGTTTTTAATGTGTCTCTTGTAAAATGTATGTTGTTGGATTGTGTATTTTAATACAGTCTGACAGTATTTGACTGTAAGTGGGTTAATTTGGTTCATTCCTATTTGTTGTATAACTAATATTTGCTCTTTATTTAGTCACCTCAGTATCTCATACTCTTTTTTTTTTAAATTTACTTTCTAACTTTAACCACCTACAATACATGTTCTTTGATTTTCTTAATTCTCTACTAATTTGTAAGACAGATGCCCTAATGTAATACAGTTAGTTGTTACCAATATCCATGCAACTTAAAGCAACAATGTGAAAAGTAAAACCATTTATTCAAGAAATCCAAAAGACAATATACCATGATCAAGTTGGGTTCATCCCAGGGATACCAGGATGGTTCAACATATGCAAATCAATCAACATGCTACATCACATCAACAACAGAAAGGACAAAAATCACAGGATCATCTCAATAGATGCAGAAAAAGCATCTGATAAAATTCAACACCCATTTATTATTAAAAAAGTCTAACCAAAGTGGGTATAGAGGGAACATATCTCAAGATAATATAAGCTATTTATGACAAACTTACAGCCAGCATAATATTCAACAGTGAAAAGCTGAAAGCCTTCCCACTAAAATCTGGGATAAGACAATGATGCCCACTCTCACCAATTCTATTCAATATAGTATTGGGAGTCCTAGCCATAGCAATTAGGCAAGAAAAAGAAATTAAAGGGATCTAAATTGGAAGAGAAGAGGTAAAATTGTCATTATATGCAGATGACATGATACTATATAGAGAAAACCCTAAAGCCTCCACACAAGCTGCAGGAGCTGATAAAAGAATTTGGCAAGGTAGCAGGATACAAGATTAACATACAGAAATCAGTGGCATTTCTTTACACTAAGAATGAAATGCCAGAAAAGGAAAGTAAAGAAACAATCCCTTTTAAAATTGCATCCAAAATAATAAAATACTTAGGAATAAATCTGACCAAGGAAGTGAAAGACTTGTATGCAGAGAACTACAAAACATTGACGAAGGAAATTAAAGATGACTTAAAGAAATGGAAAGATATCACATGTTCTTGGATTGGAAGAATTAATATTGTTAAAATGGCCATACTGCCCAAAGCAATCTACAAATTTAATGTGATCCCTATCAAATTACCCAGCACATTTTTCACAGAACTAGAACAAACAATCCTAAAATCTATATGGAATCACTAAAGACCCAGAATTGCCAAAACAATACTGAAGAAAAAGAATGAAGCTGGAGGAATAACCCTCCCAGGCTTCAGACAATACTACAGAGCTACAGTAATCAAAACAGCATGGTATTGGCATAAAAACAGACATATGGATCAATGGAACAGAATAAGAGAGCCCAGAAATAAACCCACAGACCTATGGTCAAATAATCTTCAACAAAGGAGGCAAGAATATACAATGGAAAAAAAGACAGTCTCTTCAGCAAGTGGTGCTAGTAAAACTGAATAGCAGCATGTAAATCGATGAAGTTAAAACACTCCCTCACTCCATACACAAAAACAAACTCAAAATGTCTTAAAGACTTAAACATAAGACAAGACATTATAAACCTCTTAGAAGGAAACATAGATAAAACATTATCAGACATAAATCTTAGCAATATTCTCTTAGGGCAGTCTACCCAGGCAATAGAAATAAAAGCAAAAATATACAAATGGGACCTGGTTAAACTTATAAGCTTTTGCACAGCAAAGGAAACCATAAGCAAAATAAAAAGACAACCTACAGAAAGGGAGAAAATATTTGCAAAAGATGAGACTGACAAGGGCTTCATCTCCAGAATATATAAACAGCTCATACAACTTAATAAGAAAAACAAAAACAATCCAAAAATGGGCAGAAGACCTAAACAAGCAATTCTCCAATGAAGACATATAAATGGGCCAATAGGCACATGAAAAATGCTCAATATCACTAATTATCAGAGAAATGCAAATCAAAACTACCATGAGGTACCACCGCACACCAGTCAGAATGGCCATCATTCAAAAGTCCACAAATGATAAATGCTGGAGAGACTATGGAGAAAAGGGAACCCTCCTACATTGTTGGTAGGAATATAGTTTGGTGCAGCCATTATGGAAAACAGTATGAAGATTCCTCAGAAGATTAAAAACATACTTACCATATGATCCAGCAATCTGACTATAACTAGAGGGATCCTTAATTCAAAAAGATACATGCACCTCAGTGTTCACAACAGCACTATTTACAATAGCCAAGACATGGAAACAACCTAAATGTTCATCAATAGATGACTGGATAAAAAATTTGTGGTATATTTATACAATGGAATACTACTCAGCCTCAAAAAATAATAAAATAATGTCATTTGCAGCAACATGGATGGACCTAGAGATTGTCATTCTAAGTGCAGTAAGACATAAAGGGAAAGAAAAATACCATATGATACCATTTATATGTGGAATCTAAAAAAAAAAGCCGAACTTATTTACAAAACAGAAACAGACTCACACACATAGAAAACTTATGGTTATCGGGGGTGGGGGGAAGAGGGTGGGAAGGGATAAATAGGGAGTTAGAGATTTTCAGATACTAACTACTATATATAAAATAGATAAACAAGTTCATACTGTATAACACAGGGAACTATAGTCAATATTGTGTAGTAACTTATGGTGAAAAAGAATATGAAAATGAATATATGTATGTTCATGTACAACTGAAGCATTATGCTGTACACCAGAAATTGACAAAACATTGTAAACTGACTATACTTCAATAAAAATACATATATACAAAAAAAAGAAATCCAAGTAAATGAGAAATAAAAATTGCAATAGCTCCCTCGTATTGTGTCAGGGTCTGTGCAAAGCGTTTGCACAAATCTGCTCATTTAACCCTTACAGCAGTCTTTGTGTAGGTTCTTCTTGTAGATGAGAGCTCACAGGGCTTAAATAAATTGTCCACAGTCACCTTTCCAGTAAGTGGCTGACATGAAGTCAAACACCATCTGGTTGCCTCTCTAGCCCTCCATCATTAACAATACTTTGGGTTCTTGCCAAGCTGAGCAGTCTGACCCAAAGATCCCAAGGGGCAGTCTCTTCCCTTGCTGCAATCTTTTCTCCCATTCTATCCACTTTGGAAGGAGCTGTGGTAGATTGTGTCTGTGAGATCCATTTCTCCCACGGCAGAATTTGTGGATTCCTTAGAGGTGTTAAACAGGTTCACGAAACTCCCCAGGGAACTTAGGAGGAACATCTAAGGCATTAAGTCTAGTGGGGGCTAGAAAGGATGGTTATTCTGCCCTCCCAACTCACAATTGTCCTTTAAACTCCAAATTCAAGCTACACACCCATGTGCCCTCTGCCACTTTATTGGCCCATTTTAAGAGCATCTTTTTGACCCTCAAAACAAAAGTGCTCAAATTTGCAGTATCTTACCTGTGTCCAAGGTCTCTGTTTCTTAGGTTTTTATTTGCTTTATAATGTATAGTTTTTGTATCTTTCTTAGACTACAACCTGCTTAGCAATCAAATGTGCCTTTTAAAAAATTTTCCTACAGCATTCTAAATTCACATGGAGCCAAATAGTTTAAAAATGTTCTTGTCTGACTACTCCTTATAATTTTTAAAATAATAAGAAATAAATGATGCTAACATACAGTTTGAATTTTGTAATAAAGTCAACCCAAAGATGAAAGGACAAATTATGTCATTTACATTCTTTGTCATCCACTTGAATCATACATAACTTTTCAAACAGCCTACACTTGGCACTGATCCACGCAGATCCTTCAGTGGGATGGAGGAAAAGGCACCTGAGGGGTGCTGACTCACACGCTGCTCCCAGCAGCAGGCTGGCATAAGCCAGCAGGGGTGGAAATGCAAGGCCTTGGCCACCCTGCAGGAGGAACACCCAACTGACTGCTTCATCTTCCGCATCCAGCCCAATGTCCAGGCAGTAGACACAGCAGTGGAAGCCTTCTGGATAATCCTTCAAGGCTCTGGCTCTCTTTGCCCAGATTGATAAGAGTGAAATTCTGTACAACAGAGTATGGGACTTTAGATAATGTAGTGTGGCTACAAACCACCCCTATTTTAAATGAAACACCAGAGGCTGGTAGGAAAGAGCTCCTGGCTGTTGGCTTTTTTTTTTTGTTTATTAGCTGTAAGATTCCCCTACACCTCAGTTTCTCCATCTAGAAAATGGAGTAATAATAGTACTTCCCTCACAGGGTTATTGTTAGGATTGAATGAGTTAATATATGTAAATTACTTCACACGAGCAGAATGGTAAACCTTTAGTAGAAAGCAGCCACATCATTATCTTCATTTCTATTATACGTTCATTGCTTCTTACCCTCCACCTTCTTCTCCTCCTGCCTGTCCCTCCTGCCTGATTTCCTCAGTGACTTAATTTTTTATGTGATCTTTGTAAGTGGCCTCATATCCTTGACAGCTAGATGGTTTTTGAAATGCATTCTTATGAGAAAGAGAAGGAAGGAAAGTGAAGGAGAGAGAGGGGAAGGGAGAGGGAGAGGAAGAAAACGTGTATGGAATTGTTCAGAGCAGAACTTTCACTTATGGTTTATTTAAGGCTACCCTCCACTCTCTGGTTTTCTTATCTGAACTCTCTGGTCTCCTGACTGCTCCTGGAAAGGGAGTGTGGCCCCTTGAACCACATAACCCCGCCGCCCAGGACATTTCTCCTGTCTCTGGCCACAGTGCCTTGTCTTCGCCTGCCCCCGGGGGTCACACTTGGTGTCTATCTAGTCACTCCTCCAGCTCTTGTTAACCAGGAATTTTTTCCCACTCTCAGAATCATTCTCAGCATAGCACTGGGCTGTCATCACCCATCAGAGATGAGCTGTGACATAGAGCAAAGACACTGTCCCCAGCTTTCCATTTTGGTCAAGGCATCACCATCCCAGGAAGTCCTCTGGCCTCCCTTATGGTTTTAATATATTAAACACTTTGGGGAGGGGGCTCATGATTCTCTCTGAGTATGTGACTTAAAGCAGTTTGGCTGGAGTAGGACTGAAGTGCAAGCATCACCCGAAGTGGCCCCTCAGATACAGTTTAACTGTGTAAATAACTTAACCATTTATGCCTTGCTTCTTTCCATAAAGGATTTGAGATCTCTGGTTAATTATTACTAATAAAGCTTTGGAAACTAGCATCAAATTTCCCCAAAATGAGCATACATATAATTATTTTGCCTTTGAGAAAGGGAGTCTCAGACTAAAGAGAGTAAAATTCACTAGTGAAAACAACATGATTGATAACTGGTATGAAATCTGACATATTTCAGACTGAACACTCTGTGATTTTGGGGCCACAAATACCAAGAGCCTGGGAGTAGGAGCTACTCAGTTTTAGGAGTCAGTCGGCAAGCATCATTCTAGGCAGGATCTGATGTGCCATCTGACATTTAATGCTGTGTAAGCGAACCAGAGGGCTCCCAGAACCGCTCCTCTTGCTGTGTGACTTTTAGTGAGTCATTTAATCTTTCTACCTCAAAATCTTCTTTTCTTTAAAAAGGAGGGAGATATTCGAAGAAATCATTAAGAAACCTTCCTTTCTGGGATTTGACCCTTTTACATCCCACATTACAATTTAATCATATATCTGTTAGTTTGATTGACATTCTTTAAAGAGATACTTGAAACTTTTTCTGAGCACCTCTTCCCTCCTTCCCTTAATTTCCAACTCTGCAACAGCTTTAACTCTAAGAATAGAACCTGGCATAGAAATAAGCTGTATACTTCTGCGTTTACATGGAAAAATTCTTATAGTGGCTTTATTTGCCTCGTGCAGCTAGATATTCAGCCTTTTAATTTCAATGCAATAATTCATCCATTTTATTCAATGATGAGACAAGTGTGTATCTGATTCTTTAATTACAGTCACAAGAGACACCATTCCAACTGAGCTCGGCTTCCTACTGAGAGGCCATGTTCGTTTTCCCTGCAAGATTATATGTGAACAATGGTTACTGAAATAAGTAAGATCACAGAGTCCCTAAAAATAGATACAGGTATAGTTCTTTCTACTTTCATCTACACGGTAGCAATTCTTCTTATAGGCATTAACTCGGTGTGGTTGATCCTTTGAGAAGGTTCTTGATTTGGTTCTTCTTTCAAATTATCCCCAGGGGAAAAATACCAGAGATACCTGAAGGTTGCATATTAACTCAAGTATAGTATCTTTCTCCTCCTGTAACTGCCTTTTGCTAACTTCCCAATTAATTCTTAGCACCCACCCTTCACCCACCTACACCCTTGCATATGATCTTAGTCATTTGACACGATCTACTAGAATCAGTATAGTAGCACCCTGATTAGTATTCACAGTAATTGCTATTCCACAGATCCTGAGTAGAATGTACTTATTTTCTGCCAGCAAATTTCAGGTTGCTTAAGGTCAAGCCCACTTCAATGCAGGAGGAGGTATTTAATAAACACCTTATTCTCAGACACATAAATAATCCTTTGCTTTGCCAAGGTTTGATTAGTTCCTCAAATTGTGTTCTATGTGGAAGGGCCACATAAAAAGGATCATTGTTTAAGGGGTACAAGATAAGTTGGTGGAAAAAAAAATAAACTGGGGGAGAGGGTATAATCTCTGACCCAGCAGCAAAGAAGTTCTGAAATGTGGAAGTGCTTCTCAAATGGGAAAGCCTCATTCTCCATTAGCGAATGACAAAAGAAATTTAGAAGGAACTAATTTTTCTAGGGGGTTCCGATCCCTCTTCTTTAACATAATCACAATAGATGTACACATAAATGCATGAATATATACACATAAGCACGTACATGGCGGTAACTCAGAACTACAGCAAAAATGTCCACAGCAGAACTCTATGTTTTGATACATTAGGCATCAAGCATTTTAGAGACAGAGATTGTGTCTTATTTGACTTTCTAGACCCAGTCTCCATCTCCATCATGGCGTCTGTAAATGGTGGTCAAAATACGTTACTGACCAAGTAAATGATAACAATAACTAAGCGTTTTAATCACTTCCATTATTTTATTTAATATACTGCTACTAACATGCTAGAAGGTATATATATTTTAGCATCCTTACTTTATAGAAAGGAAACTGAGATTTAAAATATTAATTTACTTGTCCGAGGCCTGTCCCACCAGAATCTATGATCACTTAAATCACTAAGACTACCTTTCAAGGTGCTTCCATGAAAACTCTGAAAAACAAATTATTATTTAGATTTCCCCAAAGATTTCCTTATAGCCACTGGAAATTGATGGCGTCTGCTATTCTCATTTTAAACGCTTGCAGTAGAAACAAGTTATAATTCTTTCAGTTTGTTGGATTATTTAGAATTAAATCCCAGACTGCTTTAATGGGAAAAGAGGAATTCTAGGAGTAAAAATATGGATACTTTTCTTGTCTGAGGTGGAGGAACCAAATAAGTAAGTGGAGTTCAAAGAGGTATATATTATACATGGAATCAAGAGTCAGGAGGGTGAGGGGAATAAATGTCGTCATATACAATAGAGTTACTTGGAATTTTACAGAATCCAGGCCCTGCTCTTGGCTACCAGTATCAACAGTGAAGAGAAAGCTGGTTAAAACTAACAGTGTTGGAAATTTCTATCCTGGTGTAGCACTTTGAAACCCACCAATCACAAATAAGTGATGTCATTTCATCCTCACAACAATGCCATGAAAAAGGAATTTATTATCCTTCTAGAGGTAAGAACACGGGGTCTCAGAGAGGTTAAACAGCTTTCCCAAAGCCACAAGACTGACAAATGATCAGATCAGGACTATAGACTAAGTCTTTTGACCCTTAGACTACTGCTTATTCTGTTAGATTTGGTTGCTTCTATGTAATGACAGTGATGATAATCACAGCCATGATAAAGCAAACATTTATTGAGTTATTATGTGCTTGGTACTGTTCTAAACACTTTACGTGTATTAAATTCATTGAATAGCGTGATGTAATAATTCCCTAAAAGTTTACAGTACAAAATTCTTTCTCTGTTTACAAATATGAAATTCCCTTTGGCATTGTGCAAAGTTATCACCTTCACGGTGCTGGAATCCAGAGAATTTATGCTAGATTGTATGAAATGCTAGACAGAAGCATGGAAGAAGCAGATGGCCACCCTCAGGCCTAGAGAGGAGAAAATGGACCCTAACTAGGGAGAGAAATCAGTATTACTTCATATAATAATGAAAAAAAAAAAAGACTGATAACTGCTTCCCTGACTCAAACACATTACAAACAAAGTAAACCTAGCATTTTTTTTTATCATCTTTTTCCAGTTTGGTGCTATCAGGAAGTACAGCTGTCTTTTAATTTGATTATAGATAAAGCCAGTTTGCAGAGGATTAGTGATATTTCATGACTTTGAAATTCTGGTTCAGTTGTTTCTATGCAAAGCATTTACTGAGAAATAATATATGAGTTTTATTTTAGCGAAAACAACAAAATTTAGTTTTAGTCATGGGTAATAGATTTATATATAAAACCAAACTGCTCTATAAAATTGTTGACATTTCTTCAAATTGTTTTCCTTCTTTTGTTCCCAGCCCAGAGACTCTGACACTGCTTTCAAGAGAGAGTTCACCATCTGTGTAAGACACCTGTTGCATCCGGTTTCACGACCATGCAGCCCACCTTTTCTCCAACCCTCGCTATGGAAATCCACAGCTAACAGGTGTACCTGGTCTCATCGCACCACAAATCTCTCACTTTTTGCTCTGGGACTTTTTGATCACAGCCCAGATGTGGTAGAAATCTGCCTGGCACCATGCATCAGCAGCCTGGGTATGTAAGGGTGTCAACACTCTTGCCCAGTGGGTAACAGGTATGGATAAATGCTGTCCCAGTCTATTGTGCAGGTGGGCAACTCTTGGGAAAATTCTGCAAGGCTTCTCTGAGGGTCCTGCTGGAAGGGAGCCCCAGATGCCCTAAGGGTGACCGACAGGAGAGCATTCTTTTGCACTTCCTTGAACTCCTTCCCTGATTCACTCTCCCGAGCTCCGACTCCTGTTCCTTGGAATCACTTCCTAAAAAAAAAAGACCTGTTCTCAATCCCTGGCTCCAGCTCTGCTTTCTGGGGGAACCCAGACTAACACGGTCGGTTTTGCAAGTGACCCTAGGAAACAGAACCTCAGGATGAGGTCTGGGTTAGGACTCTTCCCCGTTAGGTGGCACTGAGATGGAGCCTCCTGGGTACACTCTGGGCTGCAGCAGCCACACAATTCCTGAGACTCTCCGGGTGGTGAAAGGGAAGAAGGTGCAGTTAAGGGTGAAGCCACAGCCTACGGCGCCTGAATGGGACTGGAGCAGAGAGCATCAAAGGATTTTGGAGTTGGCTGGCTTCCACTAATTGCTTTGAAAACCTTAAACAATATAAATAAAATGACTGAAGATAGCCAACAATCAACTCTAAGCATGCTGTCAAATCAGAAGGCCTCTGTGATAGCATTTCAAGAAGTCTTAACTATTGTAGCTACAAGGCAGGATGCTGAAAACCAGACTGATGATTTAACTATGAGTAGCAGGGGAACAAAAAAAAAAAGAGAGAGAGACTCAGTGTGCCTCCTCAATAGGCCATGTAGGCAACACGCCATGACATCAAAAGTACGTGCAGTAAATACAGCCCCGATCTTTTCCAAAGGCACATGTGTCCCTAAAATAAATAATCTGGGACTCAAGGGGTAGGAGGAGGATTGGTCCCTCTCACCATGACTCTTGTGACCTCTCTACCTGGGTCCCACCTGTGGAAGGTACACCCCCATCTCCTACTTAAGGCTCTCTGGGGTCTGGGAGGATCACTCCCATCTGGGGATACAGAAGGACGTTCACTCACCCAAGGCTGTGACCACTGCCTGGTCATTTGGGGCCCATCATGCAACAGAGCAGCAGACCAAGAAAGGCACTGCCACACTGTTAGAGACAGGGGAGCAGTGACTGACCCCTATCACCATGAAGGGCAAGAGTTGCTGCGACACTGACAGCATGAGGTGGTGCATCAAGAACCCGGGCACCTGAGGGAATGCCTCCAGCTGCTCTGGGGCCTGATGGTAACTATAAACGGGCAACTGCATGCCTGGCGCGGAGGTCTATGTCTCCCTGCCTGGAAAGCGACACAGATCAGCTGAACTGCTGGGCAGGAAGGAGGGAAGCTAGGAGGAGCATCAGTGTAGGGAGACAGAGAGGATGAGAGTTTCAGGGTGAGGGGGAGCAGGCGAGATGCAGCCTGCTGCGTCAACCTTCCTATCTTAAGGCGTTTTACAGAATGTGGCCGCGATGATGGTTTGCACAAGGAGCGCACAAGTGGGTCTGAGCAGTGCAAAGCACGGCCAGCATCGGCCAGGGCCTCCTGTCTTCAGGGCTCATCTCTCACTCTCGCCTTTGCAATTGCACCAACTTTGCACAGACACACCTGACCACAGCCCACCCAGCTGTGCCTCACACGGCCAGCTTTCTGCCTGGAGCCGCTCTCAGGCTGTGAGATGGGACTTCTCAGGGAGCTCTTTGGCATACACCCACTCACATCCCGAAACTGGAAGAGAGTTAATGCCATCTGGGACAACCCTTAATAAGTGGGGAAGAGCAAGCTTTGGATAAATGCTCCACCGTTCCTCTCTTGAACAGACCGGTCCGAGCCAGAGTTCAACACTCGCCTCAGAAAGTCCTGGCAGGGCCAAAACCTTGTTGACCTTGGTGGTAACCAATCTAAGAACAGTCCTTGGGGTAGGTTCTCCTTTCTTTCTTACTTGACTCTTCCCTGTGCCTCACTCCTGATCCCTGGGATCACTTCTCCCTCAAAAAACAACTCGCACGCAAACCTTTGTCTAGCCTCAGACACGGGGAACCAGGTTAAGACATCACTTAATATATGGCTGTGTGCTGTGTTAAATGACACCAGCCCAGAGGTAACAGAAATATGCCTGAGGGTGGACAACCGCTCACTCAAACACACCATCCTTAAATCACACTCTTAAGGTATCCTTGCAGATTTTTCATTTTAACTGCAAATGGGAATTTTTTCAGATGGGTTTTTATGGGTGCAAGAACCAAAGGTTAGTTAATGTCCCTGTTGATCACAGGTGGAGCCTTACGCTTGGAATCACTGAATCGTGGGTCTCAGATGATCAGCTCTCTGAGGCTGCCTTTCACCTGCTGTAGACGGGCTCGCTCTCCTCTGTGAAATGGACAACCGGGGTTTGCTGACTCAAATTGGTGTGGCTTGGAATCTGCTGGGTGAGGACCACAGAATTTCATAGCTGAGCTTGAAATCCCAGTGCAAGACAGTAACAGAGAGAGAAATAGCTTTTCTGAAATATTCTGCCCTGCACACGATTGTTTAAATGTTTTTCAATGCAACAAAACATGGTAGATAAGAACAGGTGTGCTAAGATGGCAAAAAATGTCATAGCAGTTCTTTTTTTTTTCTTTTTATTATTATTGCTTTCAGGGCTCAGAGGAAACTTGTGCTTTTTAATAGCATGATGAGATAGCTCACGAAAGCCCATATTTTGCTTGTTTCTTGAAAAATTTCTCCTAAGGGTTGCTAAATAAAAGGAAAAAAGTGTTTTTCTTCTCAGAATTTGCCTTCTTTGAACCTACTTTCTGAGATAACTTACCAGACAAGCAAAACAAATTATTTTTTTCTTAAAAGCTTCCCTCCCCATCCAGAACTCTCATGACTGTCACCTTATGCCATCTCCTAGAATGTCCTGGAGGTGCTGATGTGGACCACAGCGGCATCACATGATAGAATCGATGGGCAGTCATTCGTACCCAAGTTATGTGAGGTGAGGTTACTTGAGACAGGATGGTAATTAATGATTCAGTAGAGATCAGGAAGGAGAATTAGCCATGAAGTTGAACTTGTCCATATATTATAGTCAAATTTATGAACTGAAATATTAGTGGGCTATTGTATTAGGTTCCTTGGGCTACCATAGCAAACTGAGTGGCTTAAAACAACAGAAATTTATTCTCCCACAGTTCTGGAGTCCAGAAGTCCAAAATCAAGGTGTTAGCAGCACTGTGCTCTCTCTGAAGCTTCTGGGGTGGGAGTTACTTCCCTGTGTCTTCCAGCTTCTGGTGGTCCCAGGTGTTCCTTGGCTGTGGCAGCATCACTCCAATCTCCACCTCATCATCGCTTAGCTGTCTTCTCCCCACGTGTCTCTGCATTACCGTCCCTCTGTGCATGTCACTCGGTGTCCAAATTTACTCCACTTTTAAGGGCATTAATCATATTGGATGAGCACCCACCCTAATGATCTCATCTTAACTAAATTGCATCTGCAATGACCATATTTCTAGTAAAAGGTCACATTTAGAGATACTGAGGGTTTGGACTGCAACATATCTTTTGGGAGGACACAGTTCAACCTGCAATAGGTGTGATCTTTGCAAGCATCTTAGAAACAATCTTTGCAGTTTGAAGTTCTCGAAATGAACCCCTCTCAACTTGTGAGGACTCCACTGTTCACATGAGAGGCTCTATGTGAGGACATTGTGAAGGGCCATGGGACTGCCAGGAAATAGGGTACCAAGATTGTCCTTGGTCACAAGTTCATGGGCTGCCTGGCATCTCATCCAATGAAACAGAGACCATTCTATTGATGCAATAACTTGTATTCTTTTTTTTATGAGAGAACAACTATTACTATAAGTTCACTTCTAGTTCCTCATTTCTTGTCTCTTGTGTGGCTTTTGCATTAGCTACACTTTACTGCCAGTGTATTTAATGATAAACAGAAATCACTGATAATGTGATGGCATTCCAAAGAGAAAGAAAAACACCCAAGCCAGTGGCTGCATGAACACAGCAGAGTTTCGAGGTAGACTGTCTGGACATCAGTACCCATGGACAAAGAGTCACCAGAATGTAAGTGAATTCAGAATTTTAAAAACGAATTTCAGTGCAAAAGAAAGGAAACAAAACACCCTGTTGATGCAAACTGCAGTCCTGTTTGCACTTATGATACTGTCTTATCTCTTCTTCAATTTCTTTTTTTCCACCGGATCTCATTCACAATGATTTTCGCATGGTATAAATATCAGTGCAGGCTCACTTGGAGACATTGGGATTTCTTACAGAGATCACTGAGGTCTTTAGTACAATGTATCAGGTACACAGTCATAACAGAAGGAAGGAAATCTGCACTAAATCCAAACTCAACTTTTAACACTAAAGAAGTGACAAGAATCACCATTTGACAGTTTGTTGGAAGATTTCTGAATAACCCAAACCATGTTTGAAATGCAGTGGAAATTAGAAATATCAACATGATAAACTGTAAAAGGACACTTCAAAAATACGTACATGTTTGAATTTATGTGTATATATTTATTTACATATTTACATGCATTTATTATACACATATACACATTATACACACACACACACACATACACACACGGGGTTGTGAGTGCCAATTCTCAGAAAACATGCAAATAGGGTCATGGCCTTTTCTTTTCTTTCCCAGGATTGCTGAAAATTATTTGCTTGCTCTAGAGTTGAATAGAGCTTGATATATATACATTTTTTTGAGAAAGGTCCTGGGTTGAGGCAAGCAGTGTTAGCGGTCCGAATCCTCGAGAAGAATTATTTACTAAATTGAGTCTATTGCAATACACCTGGAAACACTAAATAGGAACTGTTCCAAGATACTGTCATACGCACTCATCCTCTGATTCAGCTTCTTGGGGAAGCAGTGTGAATAGCAGTGGAATAACTATACTTTCCAGGGAAGTTCACTCAGGGCGGTTCTTGTTTACACTTGTTGCCCTGAAATAATTCTCCATAGCACCCTGTTTTATTTCTAGAAAGGGCCTAGTATGGACAATAAATTATTGGTTACCCAATAGATACAGAATCTGAAGACAAAGTGGTAGATCTAACAGATCTGTCTAATATTCCATCTCGTCCACACTTCAGATAGGTGAGTGAAACTCTAACCGTCAGTTTCCTCATCTGTAAAATAGAAATACTCATAATAACAATCTTTAAAGCCTAGGGTTGTTGCAAGGATCACATTCACTGATTAACAAAAGCACATAGCACTGTGTATAGTTGAGTTACTGCCCAGTAAATATTAGCCATTATTTTTATGATCACTGAGTGATGCTTTCCTGATTTGAAACAGGGAGCACAGGAGCCCATCTCCCATTCCGAAGCCACATCTTGGGAGATGGTCCCCTCCTCACCCGCTCCACGTGCAGCCACCGTTCTGGGTCCCTTTTTTAGGGTGTCCCCAAAGGATTTATAACCTGAATCTCTTTCCTTTGTCAGAAGAGCAGCCACTTGGCTTGCTTCCCTTCCAGCTCTAGTTCCAAGCATGTCACTTCTGCAACAAACCCCATCATTGCCCACTAATTTTAAACTGAATTTTTGAAAATAGCTTATCGTTAGATTTCGCAGGAAGTCACATCCGTCACTCTGGGATTGCCAAGAAGGAGGGTGCTGGAACTCTTCCTAATATGTCTTCTGTTCTTTTCTGAGTGGGCATTCGTGCTTGTGCAGTGTGCGTCTTGGCCAGGAAGGCTTACCTCTGGTGGGAAGGTTAGGTGGGAAAGCAGTGAAATTGTAGCTGGGAGCGGATGCCAGTGTGGCGGTGGCACGATGGTCCTGCAATACCAGAGTTCCCACCGAGAGAGATGGCAGTGGAAATGACGCTTTAATTGTCCTCAACACTGCAGCTCAGTTCATGGAGAACAGAAAACTATTATTTAAACAGATGGCAAACCTGCCCATCCATAACCAGGCATTTAATGAGATAAAACAGAGCAGCCAGGGCTGTAGGTGTGAGTCCAGACCATTTTGGAAGATAGCAATTTAATTGCCCTTCTATTTTTGTGAAAGCTGTTCCCAGATGCCTACCATACCCTCTATTCTACCTTCCTTTTTCTCTCTTTATTTTTATCTTTCCTGCCTTTCTGGTGTTTGGATCACAATCAGATGGATGGTTTCCTTTCCTGATTCCCAGTGCCACAGTTTTTAAATCACGAGTATAATTGGGGCAGCCTGGCGAAGCTGAAGGCATATGGACTCTGAAGCCAAAGAGACCTGGGTGTGAATCTCTGCTCAGCTATCTAGCAGCAGTTTCCTCTTCCATAGAATAGTGATCACATTTTTGTGAAGTTTGAAAAATATAATCTATGAAAAAAATGTCAAGTATAGGTCCCAACCCTTAGTAGGTGCTCCATAAAAAAACAGTGGCTGCTATGACAACTATGCCCAAACTTCTTAAGTGATGTTGAATTACTCTTAATTTATTTTAGGCCTCCGGTATAATACTCAGGATCGCACTCAAGGAAATACAACTATATGATACTCATGACCCTTCATTAGTTTTACTCATTGCCCCATCCGAATTTCTCCTGCCCTGCTTGTAAGCACTGCTCTTTGTACTGCCTCTGGGAGTAGAAGACCTAAGAGCTGATTCCCATCAGTGATTAAGTCCTACATGTTTAATTCAAGTCAGTTACGTTTAATTCCATGAACATCTCCATCTGTAAAAACGGAGTATTACCAGTGCAGTGAGCTGGGCATAGTCCTGGCCCCTGCCTTGCGGGCGCTACTGGGTCAAATAATTACACCTGAATAAATATATAAAATGATCCTCTCTTCAAAAAAGAAAAAAGAAAAAAAAAAAACCAACCAAGATTCTCTCTTGGTTTCTATTCTGTCTTTGGATACCTTCCAAGCCCAGTGGGCCCCTGCGATGTTTCTGCATATCACTTCTGCAGTATTACAGCATCAGTCTCTGGGGAAGAAGTCCTTCCATCATGTAGCTTCAGTACAGTTAGGGGCAGAATAACCAGCTACCCCATATTTTTCAAGTGTAAAAATAAAATTATAAAGCAAACAAGAAGTCAAAAGTGAAAAAAAAAAAGTGATAACAGAAGACAGCCAAGTGTCCGACTGGGAGGAGCTAGGCTGAAAATGGAGCACAGATCAAGGTCAGGGGTCACCTGGGTAACAGGGGTCACCACAGCAAAGCCTGGACCAGGAGGAGGGGAAGAGCAAGAAGGAGGGCACCCAGGGTCCAGGGCTGTTTGACCATGAGTGGCCCAATTCAACAGTGCTGTGATCCCCCAGGAAGGCAAGCGGGCTGCAGGGACGTCCCCAAGCGGGTCTGAGAGCAAGGGGAAGAGAGCGGAGCCACAGGTGGGAGGTCAGCACTGTGTGGTCTGGACACTGGGCTGCTGCCAGCCTCCTTTTTGAACATCCACTCACTGACCCTGCAGGTGTGCGGCTGCTGGTCTAACTTAGGTGCTACTCACAGGTGGTGTCCAACCCGAAGAAGTCCCACAGTCCACCCCTGGTGCACATGGCCTCTCGCTCCCTCTAGGTTACACCATCTCTATAATAGCAGAACCCTATTGTAAGTTTCCGACTTAAGAGATGACTTTATTTTAGCAACAGTGAGGGCTATAGATAAAATACTGATGAAAAAGCCTTATGGCTTTATGAACACTTCCAGCGTTCAAAGAATTACATCTTTTAACATTCAGACTTTTTTCTTTTTTATGTTTTATTATAGGGAAGGGATTTGTGTCTATATCCTCTTTCTCCAAATCTTGATCTAAACCCAACCCAACTTTCCTCAAACTAGAGCTTTATCTTAACAGTTTTAGGTTAATGCTGAGTGCTCTGTGAAATGGGATAGCATTTTGCTCCTAGGCAGAGAGGAACAGACCCAAACACAAATGCCTTTAGGGTCCAGATACCAATATAAAGGGTCGAATTTAAGGGCAATAAGGAATGGGAGAGTTGGTGGCTCTACAAGGGAATGCAGGCCCACCTAAGGACATTCAAATGCAACCCCCCCCCCTTTTTTAATATGAAACATAAAACTCCCCTGCAGGCTGAATTTGGTCAAAGGCTTTCATTTGCAAACCCTGCTTAGATGATTTGATGTATTGTTTACAATCTAAATTTCGATTGCTAGGCATTTCTAAGCTTTATAAACCACAATATGCTGGTTCCTTTTCAAATTCTTCTTATTTCAGTAGATCCAACTGAACTTTCATAAATTTAGAACTATTTTTGCAAAGCTCTATATGATCTCTTTTGTTTCCAGACTTTTTCAGACTAAAATGCTGTGTGTAGCCTATTGAGTAGATGTGTAGCAAGCTCAGAGACAACTTGCCTGATTATATTTATATGTCTATATAGTATATGTATATATGTATATGTATATATACATACACACACATATATATTTTCAAGTATTTGAAATTTACTTGAGAGTAAAAGGTACACATCTCAACGATGAACAAACTCATTCATTAAACTGTTACTTTTTCATTAACTCTTAATTCACTAAACATTTAAAGAATACCTTCTGTGTGATGTATGTAGCTTTTAAGTGACTTTTATCCTACAAAATATAACGTAATAAGTTTTATAAGGAAGGAGTGGATAATTTGATATCCTTAAAGATGAGGTTTTTTTTGCCAGCTTGCCAGTCTGGCCAGTGGGAAAAAATATTCCATGTATCTACAGAAAATTCTATAAAGCAGTATCTTACTGTAAAAAATTGGTTCAACTCCTGGTCTCTAAGCATAACCTTTGTTTATAATAGAAACTAGTGTGGTGGTTTCCAAGATTGATTGTATGATATAGTTTCAGAGGTTAGGCACTGCTTTCAGAAAGATACTGAAATGTCCTACCCCAGTACCTAGAACAGTACCTAGTATATGGTAGCTATTCAATCAATATTGTCAAATAACGAGCCAAATGGATCACGCAAGGTTCAGTTAAGAGGACTGGAAGGCTTTGTCTTGTTTTTGGCACATAAAGCCCCTGAGCAATGTGTTGGGCAGTTCTCTTAGCGTCTGATACGGATCCATATGTCTATTTTTGTACCAATGCCATGCTGTTTTAATTACTGTAGCACTGTAGTATTGTCTGAAGTCTGGGAGGGTTATTCCTCCAGCTTCATTCTTTTTCTTTAGTATTGCTTTGGCAATTCTGGGTCTTTTGTGATTCCATATAAATTTCAGGATTATTTGTTATAGTTCTATGAAAAATGTCTTTGGTAATTTGATGGCAATTGCTTTAAATCTGTAAATTGCTTTGGGTAGTACAGCCATTTTAACAATATTATTTCTTCCAACCCAAGAACATGTGATATCTTTCCACTTCTTTAAGTCATCTTTAATTTCCTTCGTCAATGTTTTGTAGTTCTCCATGTATAAGTCTTTCACTTCCTTGGTCAGATTTATTCCTAAGTATTTTATTTTTTGGATGCAATTTTAAAAGGGATTGTTTCTTTACTTTCCTTTTCTGATATTTCATTCTTAGTGCAAAGAAATGCCACTGATTTCTGTATGTTACTCTTGTATCCTGCTGCCTTGCCAAATTCTTTTATCAGCTCCTGTAGTTTTTGTGTGGAGCCTTCAGGGTTTTCTCTATATAGTATCATGTCATCTGCATATAATGACAATTTTACCTCTTCTCTTCCAATTTGGATCCCTTTTCTTTCTTTTTTATGTCTAATTGCTGTGGTTAGGACTTCCAAGACTATATTGAATAGAAGTGGTGAGAGTGGGCATCCTTGTCTTGTTCCCGATTTTAGCAGGAAGGCATTCAGCTTTTCACCATTGAGCATTATGCCGGCTGTAGGTTTGTCATAAATATCTTTTATTATGTTGAGATACGTTTCCTCCATACCCACTTTGGTTAGATTTTTTTTATCATAAATGGGTGAATTTTATCAAATGCTTTTTCTGCATCTATTGAGATGATCCTGTGATTTTTTTCTGTCCTTTCTCTTGTTGATGTGGTGTATCACACTGATTGATTTGCATATGTGGAACCATCCTCGTATCCCTGGGATGAACCCAACTTGATCATGGTGTATAATCTTTTTTATGTGTTGTTGGATTCTGTTTGCTAATATTTTGTTGAGGACTTTAGCATCTACGTTCATCAACAATATTGGCCTACAGTTTTCTTGTTTGGTAGTGTCTTTATCTGGCTGTGGTATCAGGGTGATGGTGGCTTCATCTTAGTGTCTGAGATTCATCACTGAGCTAGCCAGGCTGCTTCTATTTGTGTAGATTTCTGTAATCACTTGACTCCAGTTAGGCAGATGGTGAGTAACAAACATGAGTTTGAGAAGGGGAGTTCATTCTTCCCCTTTCAATGACTAAGTGTTTCAACCAATGAAATTAAATTAACTGATTGGCATTAGATTCTTTAGTGTATCACAGAACAGCCATTGTAAGTACAGTGGGCATCCAAGTTTTAGAGTCGTGGGGCTGATTCAGTTACTTAGTGTTTGTATTTAAAATACAATTTACATAAAACGTCCATGCTTTCCAAATTTCTTTCTTTTAAGAAAATATGTGGCTTATTCCAATACTGATGTGTAGTATTTGGTAGTCAGTAACAATAAAAGATATACACTATCGACCACGCTTTATGTCATAGCTTGAAGGCACATAGCTGTGGATCCCAGGCTGTTAGGAGACGGTGTAGATCTCAAATATTCTGTCCTGGCCTCCTCAGAATACCAACAGTAACTACCGTTGGCTGAGAACTATTCTTTGTGGGACCCATGTCAGGGACATCATTTGTATTGCCTCTCATTTTAAAGGCGGCTGTTGAGATACACAGGCTAGGATGGAACAGCTGATGCACAAAGAGAAAAGAGACTTGCCTGCAATCACATACGAAGTATGGTTACTCCGTGCTTCACTTACTAAGACTTACTTGATCACATGCAGTTACAGCAATAGAAAAGGTATAAAATAAAGCAGAGCTTAAGGGGGAGAAAAGCACAATGGGGGCCCACCACAGTCCTCCCCTGGGGTTTACACTTACAGGCACACAGACCTTTTGTCAGTGTTCTCCATACCAAGCTCCTTCCACTTTCGCACATGTTCCTTCTGCCTGGAGCGCCGTTCCCCAAGTCATCACCATTTCCTGTGACACCCCAGTCTTAATCAGCTCACCCATTTATTTGTCCTTGCCACCCGGTTATTTTTCTTTATAGCACTTACTACAGTTTTAGCTTATATTTAATCTTATGTGCATTTTGTTAATGTCTATTTCTCCCACAAAGGCAGGAACCACCTTTGTTCATGCCTTAGTCAGCTGTTATAACAAAATATCAGAGACTGGGTGGCTTAAGACAACAGACATTTACTTTTCACAGTTCTGGAGGCTGGACAATCTGAGATCAGCGTATTAGCACGGTTGGGTTCTGGTGCGAACCCTCTTGCTGTATCCTCACATGATGAAGCGTGGAGAGGGCGGTGGAGAAAGCTCTTTGATCTCTTCTTACAAGGGCGCTAATCTTATCACAAGGATCCCACCCTGATGACCTCATCTAAACCTAATTACCTCCCAAAGGCCTCACCTCCAAATACCATCTCGAAGGGGATTAGGGCTTCAACGTGGGCACTTGAGTGGGAGTATCTCTTCACATATGACAGTGCTTGTCATATCACAGGCTCTCAATGTTTACCGAATGAATGCATGCAAAATGCCCAGAGAGCTCTATGGCCCTTTGGAAGCTGCTAAATTACAACTGGAATCTGGAATAGGGGGAGTGCTCCAGCATCAAAGTAAGTGAGGCCTCTTTGAGCCAGGAGATAAGGAGCTCAGGAGCTGCCGAGAAATCAAGGCTGCAAGTGGCAGAGCTAGGAGAGTGGAGCCCGGGGAGATCAGCAGGGAACCCAAGTGGGACAGCGGGTCACAGCCCACTTCTGGGGCTGCCGAGGTGCAGCTCTGACTTCTCCTTTGTCTTCTCTCTCAGGCAGGGCTATGTGATTTCTGGGGCTCAGTGCAAAATAAGAATGCAGGACTCCCTGTTCAAAAAACAGGGAAAATTTCCATTAAAAGTACTAAAATATACAGGCTTTTCCTTCTGCCCATGATCTCTCTCAACTTGTGTTGTTTTTATTTGCTATTTAACGTTGTTTTAAAGTAAAAACAAAAATGAAGCATTTTAATTACTAGCAACAATTTTACTGTTGTGAAATGAGTTTTAGATGTAAATATAAGAGCATTTAACTCCTACCTGAAATCACCAAAATTATCCAATTCATGTTCCATACTATATATGCGCATATGCGGTTCATTCTTACCAGCACAGTAGAAACACTACACTAAACTCAACTAATTTTATTTCTTGTTATGTACACACTTGACCAACAGTCTCTACCTCTGGCTTATTGATGAGTGAGGAAGGATAGAAAGAAAAAAGACCTATAGGCTGCCTTGTTTTCCCCTCTCCTTCAGTGTCACCATTTTCAGTTAAGCGGTTGGCTACTACAGGGAAGTCCAGGACTAAGAAAGGATATGATAGGATTCCTTGGTTGTGGTATCTTAGAACACAACTGCCTTCTTTCTGGTTTGAACAGAAAATGCGGGCTTCCGGGGATGTCAGTATCTCCACTTAGTTGTAAACATAGCAGTCGTACCTTGTTCACACAATGCGCCTCATCTAACTCCCACACATCATGGGTCCACTGCGACTCTGTGCTCACAAGGCACTCAAATGCTACAGGTGATTGAGGTGGTAAGGAACTCACCATCATGCTCCATTGTCCCACTGGACTGATTTGCTAAACAGAAATTCACAGTCAACAATGGCAGGAGGGAGAAGATGCTGGAGGGAGGTGGGTGGGGAAAGGAGGACCAAGACTAAGCCAGTTGCCTGAAATTCCATATATTCTTTCTTCTTTGTCTCCATTTTTTCCCCTATCTTTTTTTCACTCTTTGGTGGAGACAGACAGCACTCTGTTTTCACTTCTTCCCTGAATCACACTGCTCAAAAGCAGCCTGCAATGACCAGGAGAAGCTGCTACCTTTTGCCCACTTCTCTACCAAGATCAGTAAGGCAGGGGTAGTCACGGGGACAGGGTACCCAGGAGCTGGTCGCCCCCTGTGGTCTATACATAAGACTTCTGACCTCTGTAGAGCCACACATTGTCACTTACGGCTTAATTTTTTTTTTAAGGCCACGAGATTTTAGGCACTAAATAAATTACTAAATTAGCTAACATCAGAACAACAACAACAAAAGGCTCTTGTATCTAAATAAAGAAGTGTTTCAAATTAAAAATACATGGTTTAAAATTTTTGCCCTATAAAAAAATCCCACTGATAATTACCCCTCACCAGAAACTAAAGAATTGGCGTGCTTTCCGTGGATAAAATAGTCTATTTGCACAAATAGCATTACATAAGCAGAAGGAGTTTCATTATTCAACTATTATTAACAAAATCCTTTAAAAAAAGAAAAAAGGATTCCACTATACTTGACATCACATGAAAATGTACGGTAGCATGTGCAAACCGTTTAAAGCGCTTGTTAAAGATTCTTATAATAAGAAAGGCTGGGAAAAGTAGAGTCACATCTTATCAAAACAATCTAAGAAATCTTAAGAATGCTGCTTTTCTAGTAATACATAAATATACACGAACATGAGCAAGAATCCAAGGAAAGAAACAGTTCTTATTCATAGGATTGACAGTTTTATTATTACACCAGCCTGAAATAACATATAATGGTGTGTGAGTGTGCACTGGAGTTTCTAAAAGCAGCTTTTAAGATAGGCTTAATGTGAGAGGGGTTCAACTTTCTTCTTTAAATTCTGGAGGAAGGGGTCTCCTGGGGATAAAGGGGAAAAGTGGAGGTAAACTTTTAGTGCAATCTCTATTCTTGCTACAATTTGTTGTATTATCTGTGTAGCCACCATATGCCAGGTCCCGTGGATATAGTGAGGGCCTCAACACATACATACTCTGCCTCCAGGAAACTCAGAGCACAGGCAAGAAACAGCCTAGCATGGAGAAATTCACAGGGAAGTAAAAAATATTTAGGAAACCTTGGTGGGGGAACCTAATAAGACCAAGGGTTGGGGGGCGATCAGGGAACACTTCTAGGAGGAAGAGACATCAAAACTAAGCGCCCTGGGATAAGTGAGACATGACCAGGTCTGGGGTTGGGGCATGGAGAATGCTGAATCAGTAGAAACCCTGAGAAACTCCTTCACGACTTGGCTTCCTCAATTTTTATTAACCATGAGATGAGGCTCCTTTCAGATGGTCAACAGATGATTGGCTAAATTGACAGAAATTTCTAGGACTCAAAGACTAAGTGCTTGTTATGATTGTTACTGTTTAAGTGTCCGTTTAAACTTTGAATGTGTGTAAATAATAGATGAGATTGAATCAGAGAGGTAAACCAGTGGGGCACATTTAGTGGGGACCATTAGGAACGACAGCTACCCCAAGAGAGCTACACGAAACAGAAGCGTGATGTCTCTTCCTTGGGCCATGCCTTCCAGCACCAGGGAACTCTGTCCTTTCTGGGTGGGAAGCTGTTAATAAAAGAAGCTTATGAGTTGGACCTCGATGTGTGTGTGTGAGGGTTATTTTGTTTTGGGGTTTTTTTTTTTTTTTGGTGTTATATACAACTAAAGAACCTAAGACATATCTTTACTGAGGTCTGTTACTCTATGAGTCAGAGCTCTCTAGAGAAATAGGACCAATAGGATATCCATGAGGAGAGTTATTACAGGTAGTGGCTCACATGATTATGAAGACTGCGAAGTTTCATGATCTGCCCTCTGCAAGACAGAGAACCAGGAAGGCTGGTGGTGTAATTAAGCCTGAGTCTGAAGGCCTGAGGACCAGGAGTGCATATGTCTGAAGGCCGGGGAAGATGGATGTCCAAGCAAAGAGAGCAACTTCACCCTTCCCCAGCCCTCTTACTCTATTCAAGCCTTCAACCGACTGGATCATGCCATGCACATTGGGGATGTGGTTTTCTTTACTTAGTATATCAATCCCATGCTAATCTCACTCCAAAACATCCTCACAGACACACTCAGAGATGTCTTACCAGTTATCTGGGCATCCCCAGCCCAGTCAAGATGACACATAAAATCAATCATCACAATATTTCAAGTGCCAACTGTTGGCCATCACAATACTGTGTTCTAGGCAGAGGAAATAACACATGAAAAGACCCAGAGACTAAGAGGCACCAGTATTTCCAAGTGACAAGAGGTACTTAAAAAAAGACGGGGCCACATAGAGGCAGCAAATGGTGAAGGGTGAGTCAGACTAAGCCAGCAAGATTTTAAGTGTGTGGACATTTTTTGAATGCTGGAAATGGAAAACCATTTAATACTTTAGGCAGGAAAATGATATGATAAGATGTGCATTTTCAAAAGAATATTCTGGTTGCAATGTGGAGGCTAGGTCTGAGTGAAGACAAGACTAGAAGGAAGAGAAGTAATCTAGCAAAGAGAGGAGAGTGGCCCAGAGTTGGAGAGTGGCAGTGGGCAAGGAGAGATCTTGGACTGATGCACCCTGGTGATTTACTGGATGTGTGTGTGTGTGTGTGTGTGTGTAGTAAAAAAGCAGAGAGGCAAGGTTGACTCTCATATTTTCTGTTACAAGGACTGGGTGAATGGCTGATACTATTACAGAAAGAGGAGTTGATGTGTATAGGGTTATTCCAGAGATTACTACATCTCACATGTCTACTTGTATGAGAAATGGAACTGAATGTTGCCAGAATAAGGACCATAGACACTTGAGGGGAGTGTTTTAAAAAACAAACACATCTGTAAGGGAGAAGGTACTTAGAGATTTCGTTGCTGGAAGTAACTCTGACCTTGACTTCAGTCCTTTCCATGACAACATCCATTCCCAGTCCCACCCACCTAAATCTTGCCCTTCTTTTCTGAGCCCCAGGTATGAGTCCAGCCACTACAAAACATGGCAGCACTTCTGAAAGGAGGCAGCTACTTCTTTCTCCAATGTAAAGCATAACGGACCTCTAAGGAAAACCAAGTTCAAAGAGATCTAAGAAGAAGATGAAGACTCACCCAAAAGTCCATTACTCATTTTGTAATATTCCTTTTTTCAACACCAAAACTTGGGCCAAATGTCTTGAGAAGGGGAGATTCATACGTATGTCCTTAATATCAAAAAAGTATTTTTTGAATCAACTGGCAAGAAAGTATTATCATAACAACAACACTAATAATGTTAATAATTTTATCTGCCTTTATTTATTGTCTACTATGTGCTAGCTGCTTCTTGAACAGTATTTCTGGACTTACATAAACAGTACAGATTTATTATCTCCATTTGCCAGATGAGCAATTGAGAGCAAGGCTAAGTGGACCACAAAGGGAATGCAGGCCTTCAATTTGGCCTCCTTCCTATGGTCTAACCAATTGACCTGTACCTATAAGATAGTAAGAGGGTATTTTGGAAAGAAATCATTTGAAGAAAATAGATGTAGTCAGTGCTTTTGGCTCTGTCTTAATCTTTCCTTCAAGCCTAGGAGTTTCTACATGAAATGTTCATGACTGTTTAGCTATGAATATACCACAATCTGTTTTTCATTTACCTGTTGACAGACATTTGGAATGACCTATTGATTCAAATAACAACATATTAAATATTCATTACATTTTATTATTGAGTTGGATTCCGCTGTATGGATATGCCACTAGGAAATTCAGTTAGCAAGCAGCTTTTTCACACACAGTGATTTCAGGCCCACGTCTTTTCATTCGGTGGTGCCACAAAATTCACGGTGGGGACCCGGAGTTAGCTGGACACCATCCACTTACTTCTCTAACTGGTGTGACTGTCTTTAGAGACCCTGTAGTAAGCCCCCGCCTCACTCAACAAGGCCTCTCTCACCAAATTAAAGTCAGGGCTGCCACTTCCTAAAGTTCTGGCTAAAGGAAAATTACACTAATCTTGTTTTATAATCCTTTCTTGCAGTGGCCCAGATAGCTGGGGCATTTCTCTCTGTTTAATTGTAAACAACTGCTCGTAAATGGAGCCCACGGTCTCCATGCTACATTTTAGTCAGGGCACCGTCCAGGCAAGGAGCAGGCAGGCTGAGGGCCATGGCCTACAGTTCTGAGGATGGCAACTGTAAAGCTTGAAATTCCCTTCTGGCCTTCCCTAGCCTCCTACCATCTCTATCTCCCTTCTCTCTTATCCTAGGGGTGTCTGTCAATTTCTGTCCTTTTAAGTCCCACATAAGTTTTTCCTTTGCATGAGATAAAAGGCAGGCAGGCTGGTTGATTCTCACCTAGGTTAGGTCTCACCTGGATTCTATCTTCCTGGATTCCCATCAGCTTTCTCTTTTGTGAATAGTGTCCTTTCTGTTTTTCTTTTTTCTTTCTCTTTCTTTTCTTTTTTTTTAAGTGCCTAATCCAAAGTTTCTCTATTTTTTTTCTATTTATTTGATCATTTTAATGGAAATATCAGAGAAGAGGGTGTTAAATGTGTGCCATCAAATTATTATCTTGAAGCAGAAGTCTACATTTCTGTATTAGTTTTCATATTCTAGTCTTAGTAGCCTTAAATAGAAGAAGGATTTTATACCATGAATCTAAAGAAAAAAATTAAAAAGAAAGGAGGGAGGGAGGAAGGAAGGAAAGAAGGACGGACTCATTGAGCAAAGCTACTGAAACACCACAGTGACTAGTAAATTATCAGTGGTTAACTTTTTCCAACTGACAGTAGTTTGATAGCCAATAAGATCAGTAGTGGATGCCTGGTAATATTAAAACATTTTGAAGGAAAAGTTACAGAAAAAAGAAATGTATAATGTATGTCTAATTTCACTATCCAAGATAAACCCTTCAATCTGCCAAATGCATCCTCTGGGTTTACAACAGACCAAAGTCAATGCTGACCTTTGAGTAACCTCATGTGGATGTCTTTGGTCTTTGTGGAAAACACTGGCGTAGCTTTGATTTAAAAGTTTCTCTGTCCACATCACGACAACTTGCTAAGGTGTTGCATACCAAGTCAATCCCTCCAGCTTTACAATGCAATCTTTTAGATTACAAAACTGCATTTAAAACTGGCCGGAGCAGTTCTGGCAATTCGTGGCCTGTTGGCACAAGAGCTCTTGGAAGACAGACTGGTGTCCTGCATGCCCTGCAGCTGTTCCCTGTGCTGGATGGACTCAAACGCTCCCCAGCACTTGCCCCAGCTGTCCTCCCTTCATACATGGCTACCTGGCCTTGCCCCCAGAACACTTTCTGCATTCCCAGTTACCTGGTATACCCTTTACTCACCTGCTGCTTAAAGAATTCCCATAGTAAACAGTCAAGTGAAATAAATCCTCCCCAAGTTTACTTGTAAACAAACAACACCACTGAAAAATTAAGTTCCAAATAGTTTACTAAATTACAGTATATTATGATGCTGCCACTAAAAATGTACATGAAGAGATTTTTAATGTAAAATTACTATCACACAGGAAAATTCGGTAACAAGAAGCAAAAATAACAGAGTTTACAGGGAAATATGTAGTATCTACTGTGGAAAAGGAAAATGCATTCAAAACAGAAAGAAAGAGAATGCTAATAGTTGTTACCTTGATATAGTAATACTGTACATCACAGTTTTTTCTTTATAAATATCTCCCAATTTCTATGAAATGCATTTTCCTGGATAATTTATATTTTTTAAAAATTTAGTAACTTCAAGTCTTTTTTTCTTTTTTGGTTTTAGTATAGTTCATTAACTTCGAGTTTTTAATAACTTGAAATGTTAAGTATGTCACAGCACATTATAAAATTCTCTACCTAGTATGATTTCAACTAAAAATAATGTATAGACTTGATGAAAATATGGGAAAATGTTAATAGGCAAGCTCTTCTCTCAGTGAGATAATGAGTGATTGCTATTTTCATTTCATTTCAAAGTCCATCTCTATTTTCAGACTGGAAACATTGGTGACACGTTAATTTTATATTAGAAAATAATGCTTAAGACAGAAGAGAAACAAGAAAACTGCTATGCCCCTAATACTCCTGATAAACCAGAATGCCACAAATACTTTGGATAAAAATTACAAAGTTATCTTCAGAAATTAAAGATTTCAGCTTTGCCTATCTCAAGATAGCATTTCACACTCCCTAATTCACAAGCGGCAAATAGTTTCTCAAAAATACTTTTGTCTTAAAATGAAGTCAACTCAAATAAGAAGAAATCCTGTGAGAAAGTGGGGTGGTGTGGGGAGACGTCTAGTCAAAGGCGCATTGTGAAACAAGGATCCTGGCAGGACTCTGAGATGGAATGAGAAGGTCTGTGAATATACACCTAAAATTCAGGGCTCCCACTGTTTTCTTCTTCCATTGTTTTTTGTTTGTTTACAGTCTTTGGGAAGACATTTCGATCCAGAGAGGCAGCTGACGAATTAGATCATCTTCTAATTCTTTCTGAAATGGAGATGGGTTTGCTCTCTCCTTTTACCATCCAGGAAATTCACTGTTACTGAAGGGTATATGTACATATCACCTGGAGAGGTACCATGGTGTGTGTCTGGGTGGGTAAGGGAGCAGGGCGAGAGAATGACCTGAGTTAGGAAATACTGTTGCTATTACCAAGAGAAGGAAGTGGGAACATCTTCTTGGGGAGCCACCAAACCGTCGAAGTTAGACATTATCCCAGACATTTGCAAAAACCTGTGGTGACTTGATGGTTAGTGTGGAACTATACACAGCCTCTGTCTAAAACAAAAGAAACGGCTGATTTATCCGTTCAGGAATACTAAGACATAACGGACAGAGGACAAAGATAAAAAGAAAACAACTACATATATTAGAAAATACCAAGCATGGACCATGGCTTCACTATTCCTCCACAAAACAGGAAAGGATGATAAATACTGAATCTGCTTCTCTATCTTGCCATAACCCTCAATGCGAAGAACTTAAAATCTTGATTCTACTCTGAGTTATTTCTTTTGGAAAGGAGATGTTTTAAGAAAATACTGGCAGTAAAGCTGAACTTTTTTTTTCATCTTAGATGAGAATTTGTTTCATGATTCATTTTGAACAGTTTAAATTGTTATTTTATTTTTGTATTTTCTTTTTAAAACAGGGATTAAAAATTTAAACATGGGAAAATATGGCAAATCACATTTTACTATTTTCTGCTTTCATATCCAGACCACTATTTTTTTTTTAATTTCAAGGATATTTTGTCATCCAAAAGAAAAACAAAAATATATTTAAACACATATAGATGCAAATAATGACACTAACAATGCAAACACTTGGTAATGGGCACATTCTGCACAATTAAAGTTCCATATCACTTGAATGTGTTGTCATCTGTCTTGTATATTATTATAAATTAGAAAACTTAGTATGCCTTATTTTTTTCAAACTTTTTTTGAGAACTTATGGAAGGAATATTATGAAACATTAAGTATATAACAGAGTGTTTGATTTTTATTGCCAAAATAATCTGTTCTCTTGCTTCAAAATTGCCAGTTTTCAGCTAAAGATCTTAAGGGAGCTCAAGGTTGCTTTTTCTGTTATGCTTTTAAAAGTCAGGAAACAAAAACAAAAAACGAACAAAACCATGAAATCTTCAATACTTTCAAGCTCAAATTTCATCCCACTGTTTATTTTCCTTTGTGCTCCCACTAAGCTAATTAAACAAAGAATTTGACATTCAAAGTTAGGTTGGGAAGAGAAAGAGGAGGCACGACCAGTTGGGATCTGGCCCAACTATTGATAAATATGGAAGACAACAGTCATCATACCAGCTTTTGTTATGACTTTATATTCATCCACTGAACTTTTTAAGATAGTAAAATGGATTAACGGGGAAGGAGCAAAAAGAAAATCTCATAATTATCTCATTTACTGTTTAGTTAGAGAAATTATACCTATTTAAAGCAAAAAAAAAAAAACTTACAGAAACATATAGAAACATACGCAAACACACAGAAAGAAGTATGTATTTTTATAGATAATGCTTTACATACGATTCTGTAACCGAATTCCTTAATTTCTTTTCTTATCCTTCCATTATGGACATACTTCTGTATCAGAATAAATACAGCAACCCTATTCTTCTCAATGGAGGTCAAGTATTCCATTTTAGGGTTGTACCAGGATTTATTTAACCAAATCCTTATGGCTGAGAGTGTCAATTTTAATCTTAAACAACTACACACATACATCTGAAAGTTCAAAGCATATGAAATGGTCTAAAACAAAACATGAAGCCCTCTTGCTGCTCCTCCAAAAGATAATCAGTTGTTCCTGGGTTGTTTTTTTTTTTTTTTTTTAGACTTTTGATGGTTAACGTTATAACTTTTAAACCATAAACTTAAATGTGTTACTTGGCACAGTGCTTGTTCATTTTCTTTAATTAAAATGAAGAATTTAGTATATTTAACAATTATCTCTTGCTTTGCTTCTCCTTCCCCTTTGTCTTCATTTTACTACTTTTATGTTGTTAAATTCTACAACTTTTATATTGTTTTGTTTGCTAAACCTAGTGAAGCCTTCCCTGATCAGTGTGTAAATTGAGTCTAAGATCCCAAAGGCAGCGAGAAGCATCTGTGGTACCATGAGGGGGTGTGGAGTATTTGCTGCAGAGTGTATGTGATGGGCCCGTGAGAAGACACCTCAGATCTTGGTGCATCAAACAATAAGGTTCAAAGGACTCTTCTCTAAGTTTATTTTAGCTTTCTGGGCAGAATTCAGGTTTAATGGAAAGATGACAAAGATGACAAAGCTCAGAAGCTGTGTGACCCACAGGTAGGCTCTTCCGTTTTCTGGGCTTTGTTCTCATCGGTATACGGATAGCTAAACTAGTCTGTCTCTGCTAGCTTCAGCATTTTAATATTCCAAATCATTAAATATTACATAGAAATGTGTTGCAGGTGCAATGACACTGCAACCCTAGAAGCAGAGTTCTAAAAATCCCTATTTTTAATTCCACTTTTCTAAGCGATTGCCAAAGACATGTTCTCTTTGGTGCCTCCATCATTTTTAGTCCTTGGAGATATTTTGAAAATATGAGGAAATCACCATTAATGGCTTTATTGGTTATTTTTTTTTCTGCAAAGAAGAATACTCCTATTAAACCTTAGTGTGTTACTTTACAATGCAAAATTGTCATTTAGCCCTCTCCACAATAATCAGAGCTAACAATTTGGATAAAGCTGGGATATAGTAATAGGTTGTACTAAATAAAGCAAACAATATTTTCTTCTGCACTTTTGCACCTGTAACCTAGAATCATTTTCAATTTTCTCTCTGTTTAATGTTTGTAGGATTAGCATGAGATGGAGATGTTGATCGGAAAGGCTGGATTTGGGCATACAAAGAAGAAGGTATGGAACTCAACCAAGTCCCGTAAGCAGAGTCCTCTAGCCATTCTCTCAGGTCAGGAATCATTCCTGGTAGATCTATTCCAGCTGATGTGATTTTGATGCCTCCTTCTCTCTTTCCTTAAAGGAGGGACCTGAACACTTTGGCCTTACCAGCCCCGGCGGATGTTGCTCACTGTCTCTTCCCACCAGTTTCGGCTCAGCACGGTGTCTCCGGGGCCCACTGACTGTTGGTTGCCATAACGACATGCAGCAAATAAGGAAGGCCTGGTGGAGCAGTCGTTGGGCTGGGTGGAGAGGAGGAGGTACAATAGAGCTGAGCCACACCCTCGTCCCAGCAAGGACGATCAGGAGCCAGGTGGCCATAGGAAAGGAGGAAGCCTCTGCAAGGGAAGGGGTGGTGAGGAAGAAGCAGAACTCATTTCTGCAAATTAGCAGGATCTGGTCTCAGATGCTGCTGAAGTTAGAGACAGCGGAAGAAGCTGGCAGGGGAAAAGTGGAAGGAGAAAATAAAAAGATTAAAAAAAATTACAACAGGAACAAGAAAAATGGAGACCAAAAAAGGGACATTTCTGCAACTGAAAAAATGCCAACCTCAGCTCTTATGAATATAGTAAAAACATCCTATCCTTCTCCCTGGCCCATTTATGCTTGGGCTAACATTGTACTCACATGAAATTAGAGGAAAACGGAGAGACTGACTTCAGAATGGGAATGATGTGTACCACGGAGAGACTGACTTCAGAATGGGAATGATGTGTACCACTCTTGGTTATGACAGACTGCTGCTTCAGGTCTTATCTAAATTTGTAAACTGTGGTTGAAAATACCTAATTTGCCTTCTTCCCTGAATTGTCAATGACTCCATGAGTTGTTGAATATTCAAACGCTTGGTAAACTCTAAAACCTTCTACCAATGTAAGGGCTCATGGTCTCTTGATTTTTATTATTATCAATATTTAATAGGCTTCTCTTTCACGCTCCCAATCTCCTTTGAATCATCTTTGGAAGATTCTTCCTTTTCATTAATTATAGGATATTTGGACTCATATTTTCCTTATAGAAGGAATTGAGATTTTCAATCAAATAAGGCCAGGTAATTTTTATCTGCTCTAGTTACGATCACTAGAAATGAAATAAAGTTGGGACCTAATTCAATTCAAATACCTTTATTTCAATCAAAATTTTTTTATGCTATATATCTTTGATGGATTTCTCTTTCTCTGACCAAACTGCCCAGGAAAAAGAAAAACAAAATAAGGAAAGCTAAAATATATATTGTATAAATACGAATTAGAGCACAGTGCTACAGCTGAAAGTGAAGTTCAACTAGCACAATGTTCCTTGAACTTTAACTTGAGGTGGGTCATCTAATGATCTTGCTGATCTTGATTTGGAAGGTCCAGGGTGGGGCAAGACTGCAGTTTTAGCAAGTTCCCAGGTGTGCTGATACTGTAGGTCTTTGAGAAGCAAGAATCTATTACAGTGCTATTCAGAGATTCTGAGTTGCAGAAACTTTATTTTAATAAAATCTGATAACACAACACCTGTGCATACTAAAGCATTGGTGGGGGGCCCAGAGATCAAGCTTCCTCTCCCAGCCCCCAGGGGCTTCTGAGTCATTTTCTAGATGCTTTCACGGAAAATCTTAAAATCTGTGGAACGTGATGTGAAATGCACAGACTAATCTTAAAACTTCTTTTAATCATAAGGAAACAATGACTCAGGAGAGTTTAAATATCGATAAATGAATTCGTAATATTCTCTATCCATACACATATATCCAAAACACACACATGTAAAATATTCACACAGAGACGTTTGTACATGCACTGCAGAGAACAGTTGCTGCTTTTTGGCATCCAAACTCTATTTGGGAGGAAGCAAAGCAAACGATTAAAGATGACAGTGTCTCCCTCTATCCCTTGGCACATAAACTGAGATCTACATTCACCTAATCAAAAGCTCATTTCAGGGACTTTCAGACCTAGAGGGAATGAAGCTAAAATTCACAAACAGCTAGATATCATTTATGGTGGTGACACTGGAAACAAAAGTTCAGGAATGGTGGGTGGAGGAATTACTATTCCAGGTGAATCATGGGAAGTGACTACAACAAAGACAGAGTGATCAACATGATGAAAGTAAAGAAACATGGTAAGTGGAGCAAATAGAATATTAAAAAGTGGAAGAGCAGAAGAGCTTAAGAAGATTGGAGGAAAGGTTTCATACTGGTTTTCTATACAGGAGGGAGGCACCCATTTAGGTCGTGTGGGCTAGCCCAGTGGGCTTTAATTAAAGAAAATGAACAAGCACTGTGCCAAGTAACACATTTATGTTTATGGTTTAAAATTTATAACGTTAACCATCAAAAGTCTAAAAAAAAAAAAAACAAAACAAAACTCCAGGGGCTTACATGGTATCTTGGCAGATTACTTTGGATAGTCCCTAAATTCCATGAGGGCTGGATTTTATCCCCAATCCTTGCAAAAGTAAGTCTTTAATATTTGTTAAATGAATGACTGATAGATATACATCCAAGCAAATACATATTTAACATTTTTTATATGGTGCCCTTTATAAACACGCAGGACAAGTAGGAGTTCACAAGGTGAGATCAGGACACTGACTAAAAGATAACCATGAACTTCAAAAGCAAAAAGAAATGGAAGTCAGAAAAAAATCCTTCTTAAAATCTCTGACTTTTGACTCCTGCTAGTAAAATTAAAGGTAATGAAACTAAAATTATGAGAACTGTGAAATGGGAATGTATTTCTGTTTCTTTCAAGAAGCTTTCCAAACGAAAGGAAATATAAAATTATCAAATCTGAAATAAAGACAAACAGTTACTAAGGAATTAAGGGGACAAGATTACTATGTTCAGTTTCTGGTAATGAGAGTGAGTTTGGGCCAGAAGTAAAAATTCATCAAAGTTTAGTCATGTCTATTTATTTATGATTTTTCTTTTTATTTTAATAATCTCATTAAATTTTTCTGCTTCCTTGTTATTTTATTTGTTATGTGATTTATGTTATATTATGTTATATTGTTTACGTTTTCAGATTTGTTTCTTATGTGCCCAAGTTTTCTTTGTTTCTTCTCCTTTTTATAATTTGGAAATCATTTTTTCCAACTAATGGTTAATTTACATGAAACATATCTTTATAGGTATTTATTTAATTCTATCTCTATACATCTTTATCACTTCAAAAATAAAATACATGTATTTGAGAATTCCCCACCCACACACATAAAATGAAACACTCTGCAAGCAATTATTCACACTCCTACTCTAAGATTTTGTTGGTGTAATCTGGGATTTCATATCCAGAATATTATCCCTTTTTAAACATTTTTAGTTTCTTTTGGAAAAATTACTTAAAATTATTTTCTATTATTTTTAACTTCTCACTATATTAACAATAGCAATTTAAATATTGACTCTTCGATCAGTCTCCATTACTCACTACCCTTCTTTTTACAATACAGTCTAATCCCCATTGGTTTTAATTATTCACCGTATTTTCCTTTGTAACACGTAATTCTTATTATTTCATTTTTTAGTTTGATTTATTCCTCAGTCAGCTGGAATACTTTTTCAAGTTTTTTTCTATTTTTTTCCCCAGAAAAAGAATGTTGGTAAAAACATTTGGAATCCTTTAATCTCTATTAATGTTTCTCTATTGCTCTCAAATATAAATGATAGCCTGTCTAGCTGTAACATTCTTGGGTTTCATTATATTTCTTTCAAGAGTCTTGTGTTCATTTCTCTTCCATATTTTTCAAATTGTGGAGAGTCTGATGTCAACTTGAATTTTTTCCTTTTATAAACAAACAGTTTCCCCCAACTTCTTGATGCTTTCATTTTTCTTTAATTCAGGACTTTCCTCATCATAGTTTTGGATAAATGGCTTTCCCTGAGTTTTAAATCCCCCCCACCAAGAAAATACTCTCCTGTTATTTCTTTCGAATTGCTTTCCCTGTAACTGCTCTGTCTTCTCCTGTATGTATCTTTGACTCCTTAGGGATACCCTTTGTATTTTTGATTACTACACTTATCTCCTTAATTCTTCTACTCTAAATTCTGAGACAGTTTCTCAATCTGGTATAGTAATTCACTGATCCACTTTTCTGGAAGATTTAACTTTTTTTTTCCTTCATGCTATTGCCAACCCTTGTTAATCAACCTTTTCATCTGAAAGCTTATCTTTTCTGATAGGTGCCTTGTTTGGAAACACAAAAGCTCCTTGAATCACAGAAAACTTTCAAGATTTTTCTCTCTTTTTTTGCAGTGTCTGTTCCATAGATTTGCAGAAACATTTTTTTTCTTCCACAGGTTTTCTGCTCTTGGATTACTGGTTATTTCATATACCTGGTCATTGTTCATCTTTACAATTTGTGGTTTATGTATTTCTATTTTATTTTGTTTTTCAGTATGAAGAGAGTAAGATGGTAACTGCAAAATACACGGAGCTACTCTCTTATGCCAAATTAGTAGGAAAAGAAAAGTAGAGGTTTGCAGTACATTTATTTTGTCACTTCAACTTTCTCCTGACTGTGGGGTAAAGGATGGTTCAGTAAGACATGTCAAGCAACATCAGCCATGCCAGGCGACACTATCCAGAAGATGTATTCACTGTGACTCTTGCTGGAGCTCTTTCCTCTAAGTTGCATGACTACATTCACTAGGCATGGGGCGAAGCAGCATGTGTTACAAAGCATGATGTCAAGGCCACACACTTCTGACAGTGAACACTGCACTCATGTGTCAGTGAGCTAGCATCCCTGCACTTTCTCAGGGATGGCTTCTCAGTAGCTCACCTTCACTTGGGCATCTGTTGCAAACTTCTTGAAGCCTGTGGGATTCTCCCATCATCCCCAATTCTTATTCCTCAGGCAAAATTCTCTATTGCATCTGTTGACTCAAGAGATTGATCAGTCCTATCTCAATCCTGTCTCTCCTACTCTATGTTTTATGAAAAGTTTTCTAAGCATCTGACATGAAAACGTTATCTTCCCCTCACTTTTAGCACTTTATAGGTTTTACTCAATTTATATCTCTTTTTAGTCATCTTAATGGTAAGTGGATGAGTTAGACAGTAGATGGACATTTCCATCTTTATCCTGAGATTCTCGTTTCTCTTAACTTTTTTTTCACACATTTCTGACAGTATGGAGACAAACTAATGCTGTTTTTTAAAGCTGATTAGTGAACTTCTGAGATTAAATTGGGATCCTGAAATCTCCTAGATCAGCTCTGTCTAAAGAGAGCGTTCTGCAATGAAGGAAATGTTCTTCTGACTTGTCCAATTCTGAAGCCACTAGACTCATATAGTTACTGAGCACCTGAAATGTGGCTCATGCAACTGAGAAACTGAATTTTAAATTTAAATTAATTTAAATTTAAATAGCCACATGCAATTAGTGTACTGAACAGGGCAGTCTCAGATAAACATCATTTAAGCTTCAACATCTCCGAAAATGGAAGTCCCTAGGCCTCACTGTAAACTTATAAAATCATAACTTTGTTTGTTGGCATGCTGGGAAGGGTGCATTTTTTAGAATTTCTCTCCATGATTCTTAATGTGCACTAAGATGGTCTTAGATGTTGGTCTGATATCAGGAACGATGTAAATGAGACCTGGAAGGGTAATGACCTTGTCTTCTACTGATCTTTAAGACAAACTCAATCACAAAGAATTATACACATCAGAAGAAGTTTGACAAGAAATTGCTTATCTTAGATCATCCCTTACCTGAGACAGACACTGTCTGCCAATCACTGTGGACTTTTCTAAGCAAACCACAAGCAGAATCCTTCTCAAACAGGATTGTAGCAACCCCTGAGGATCTGTCCCAGAGACGAAATATATTTGCTATCTAGATCAGAGGTCTACAAATGTTTTCTGTAAAGGACCAGAGAGTAAATATTTTAGGTGCTGAGATCCGTATGTTCTTTGTCACAACGACTCAATTTGCCATTGGAGCATGAAAGCTGTCACAGACAATACATAAACAAGTATGTGTGACTGTGTTCCAATAAAACTTTATTTATGGATAGTGAAATTCAAACTTCATATAACTTTCCCATGTAATGAAGTATTATTTTTATTTTTTCAACCATTTAAAAATACAAAAACTATTCTTAGATCTCCAGCATAAATAAACAGGCATTGGGCTGGATTTGGTTCCAGGTGGTAGTCTGCCAACTTTCATCTAAATGAAAGCTAAGGTCTCTTCCATTTCCAATATTTTATGAGTCAAAGACTTTTTGCTATATATTTCCTTGAGTAGGGCATTAGTAAAATATGCTGTGGGTTTTTATATCCTCTTATAACATAATATCAGAATCTGCACAATTGAGTATGTGAAAAACAGACATAATAGTGATAATTTCCTATGGCAAAATCTCTGCAACATGAGTGGTTAATGTGTATATGTACATGAAGGCAAATGTAGTCATGTCTTAGCTTTTTGCCCTTCAATCTACTTTAAAACATTTTAAAGATTTTCAAGTAAATTTCTACTGAATTTTATTTCAACAAAACAGATCAACAACACTTTTAATTTGAAAATATTCTAGTCATGCTATTTTTTTTTAAAAAGAACGAACATTCTTTTCAGATCTAAATTGCAATTATGCTCTAAGTTGGAACAATATTTATTCCTACAAATCTACCACTAATTTTAGTTAACATTTAACTTCTTTCTATGCATATTAAATTGGAAGCATAAGTAATGAAAGCAAAAGCTTCTTAGAAAGATCACTGTGAGGACTTCCTCCAACGTCAACTGCCCTCACCCAATAACCCCTACTCAGCACCTTCCCCTCCCATGTGACCCATGTGTCCAGGTCAGAACATGTCATTGTGATTGAGCATCAATCTTAGCAGGGCTCTGAGTTCGGGAACGACATACACTCCACATTTCTCAACCACTTACACATTACGTATGCTTTGGTTATTTGCTTACCATTACTATTATTGCCTCCCTTACATTTTATACTTTTTTTCATATTTCATTCATTACACAGTCAAGATAAGACCGTTAAGTATCGATATATGATCCTAAAGCATTACAATTTAAAAAATAAGGACATTCTATTCTTTTTCAACTATTATTTTGGATTTTTAAATTTTGTTTTGTTCTGATTTACCCTTCTAACTTGAAACATACTCAAATATATAGGGAGGTCAATAATAGTCTTTTTTGTAAAGATTGCCTTATTTTGAAAACTCTTGTTTTGTTTAATCCTAGACTTGAATTTTAATTTTATTGTGCACGTTATTTTTATATACTACTACATTGAATGCAATTTCAAAAGTCTTCTCTTCCTAATGCTCATGATTCCAACTTATTTAATAAAATCTTTTTTCTCAGATAAATGGGAAATTACTAGCAACCTCTGACTGGGTTGTTAATTACTATCCTGGGGCCAAGTTGATGTACCATTGTCAACAATACTAAAATACAAAACCAAAAACAGACGCAAAAAAACTGACCTACAGATTTTAAAATAAATATACTAAAGTTAAAACAAAGAAAACATTTCATTATACTTATTATTCAGTATTTTTTTGTAAGTAAAATTTGCTGAAGGACTGAAAATGTTGAAACAGAAAAAAAAAACCTTCACTAAAAGGAAAATACAGAAACAATACTTCTCTCCATGAATTTCAAACATAAAAAAAACACTTAGTCATTATCTAAAAATAAGAGCAGGAAATGGCATTATATTTTAAATAAAAATGTTTATTTAATGTTTTGTCCCATCCTGCTTAATCTATAAGATGATATTTAAGGGGCGAATATAAGAATTTTATAGCTAAAAGAGACTTTAAAAATTCCTTTGTTTAATAGATAAGAAACAAAGTCTGGAAAACTAGGTGTTCATTAGCCAGAGAATCAGTACAGAAACACTTACAAGATACTTCCTTAATATGCCCATGATGGTCAGTGAGTTCCATTAAAACGATCTGATTTCAGATGGCTTTGGGGGGTCATTAAAAAGTTTGATTAAAAAAAAATACAGCTCACACTTATAGTGCACCTGCTGTTTATTTACACGTGGGCTGAGATAACCAGTATGTTAATATTTCACCCTAAGGCCCAATACATAAGTAGCAACACTTCTATGGAATTATTTTATTATTTTACCCATCCGGTGGGTGGAGAATGATCAACAAATGACAGCCACCATCACCATCTTTTTCAATTTTGTTTTCACAACAGAAAATATACTCTGCTACCAACCAGTACGCCTGATACACAGGTGATCAAGACTACGAGAATATTTTCGCTTGGGTATTAGGTATGGTGAGTCAGACGCTGACTGACCGGGGAAGAGGCACAGATTTCAGAGTCTGAAATATCCAGGTCTAAAGCAAATGCTTCCCAATACAGCCTGTGGGCTCATGAATATCTTTTCTTACGTGTCAAACACATTTATAATAAAGGACAGTGTAGGACTGTTAGTGAAGATGAGTGAAATTGAATATAAAATATCTGGTAGAATATCTGAAGTAATGATCTCTGTTGCTCCCTGTTGGAGGTCCTATAGTAATTTGCTAAATATTACCATTTTGGTCTGACAGAATTATTACAACTTTACATACCTAACTGCTACAGCTACTTAAACAAAGATGACATATAATTGCTGAATTCTGAAACCATTAGCCCAGGAGATTAAAAACCATCACAAGAAACTCAAACTTCCCATCTCTCAAGACCACTGAGCCAAAAGTGGAGTGAGTGATTTCCCTTCTATATCTTATGAGAAGCACAGAAATAGAAGTTTGGAAGAGTCAGACTTCAGACTTCTCGTGAAACAAAACTAGTAGGCTCCTTTTTGTTTTTTTCCTTTGTAGAAAAGAGAAGTTGGGGATTCATGCTCTGACAGCTCATTCAGTGACTCTCTAGAAAGTGGTGGGAAAAGAATTTGAAAATCTAAACTTCAAAGGGAAATACTATGAAAATACCTCCACCCAATAAGTAAGTAGCCCTGACTTACATGCCAACTCTGGTGGCTATTATTAGACCCCACTGGTTTCATTAGACAAACATATTTGGCTAATTTCCCTTCAAATTCACCATCAATGTCAACACATTTGGATAATCCTAAAAGGCTGGGAATTTACAAGTCATAAACATTTAACAAAATAGCTAAGCTTCTTAAAATACTTTTCCCATCTGTGTTAAACCACTGAAAATCTAACCGGAACAGCATTATATTCCCCAGCCTACATGAGTTTTTATTACAGATAGTAAGTTGCTTAGAGCTCTATGCTTTAAGTGTAGGGGGGAGAAACACAACACAACACAACAAAACAAAAAATCCAACTCTGACCCAACTTCTGTTACCTTTTCTAAGTTTCTTAGGAGTTTTATTCATTTATGAGCAAGTTTATTTTTATCTGTAAATGTTTTTCCACTGTCTCCCTTCAAATCATCGCCTGCACTTGCAAAGTCTGGCCTTTCCCCTGATGACCCAGTTACCCCTTCAACGCTCTTATGGGTCCTCTTACTTTCCTACTCTGCTTAATGCACTCAAAGTCTGGGCCGTGCTCCCCAGTGCAGCTCTCAGAATACTGATCAATTCTCATCATTTCACTTCTCTACACTGGAAGTCCACAGGATTTCTTTTTATCAGCCTCTTCACCATCTCTTAGCATCCTTCGCAAGTCACCATTACCTTCCTCAACCATTTGTTTGCCTGATTCATTACTTTCTGCCCCTTTCCTTTTGTCATCAGTAGTGACTTAAAGATTGCAGTTGATTTTCTGACTCACTGCTGTTCCTTGATTTTTTTTGACCTTTGATTCCAGCAACCTCAGCCTCTAATGAGTACAGTCATATCCTGTGGCTCTTGATCCAACACCTCCAAGATCTCCAACATTCTTATCCTCTCTGAGCATGGCTGATTATAGATCACACGGCACTTTATCTCCATGTCTTGCATTATCCTTTTGCTTGCTCTGAGCTCTCTGCTTACTCATTTTCTAATGCTTCCTACCAGTAATGCCCCTTGTCCAGTTGGGGCTCTCTGGTTAGTCACTTCAATACTGACCTCGCCGACACACTGGGCACCACAGGCCTCCTTTTCTTAACATTTTATTGCTTATGTCTCCTAAAGGATGAGTGTCTAGGGGGCTAGCTCCTGCTCTTCCCAAAGGGCACGGTCCCCATGGAGCTCAGTTTGATGGGAGAGTGGGAAGACGCCCTTCAACTCGCTGTTCTGAATCACGCTTTGTCGCTTAATGCTCAAAGTGATAAGACTTTAGGCTCAAATTTCCACACTTTCTCATGGGAGAGAGCTCTTATTTTTCCCTCCCATGTACAAACTCACCTGCTAATACACTTTTCTAAGAGACATCTCCCATCACACACAAGCGAACAACAACAAACACATATGCAAACTAATCAAACAATCCCATAGCGTCAACAGCAAACAACATAGCAACAGTCTTCCATCCCATAAGTCCCCCAGAAAATATCCTCCACCCGCAACCCCCCAAGAAACTTAAGTTTGCTCTGTACATACTGAGAAGGCATTCTGTTTTTTGGGGGAACCACACCCCTACACACACAAGCCCCCTACTCCAAGAAAAAAGAATACTATGTCTCAAAACAGATTTTAAGTATCTATTTGGTCTTCCTATTATACTAAATGCCAATCACTGAGAGCAAACCAGTTGCTTTCTCTAGCAGTAGTTAATTTATCTTAAGGGAATGAAAATTAAATGAGTCAATAGATTCCTGGCTCCCAGTCATAGCAATTCCGACTTGGTAGATCTGGGGTGGGGACTTGGTTCTGTGTTTTAACAAGCACATTAGGTGCTTCTGATACTTTTTATAATACTGCTTACCATACTCCAACTGTTGCTTGGGGACTAGCTCGAGTGAGACATCAGTCAATCAGAACCATAATACTATGGGTCTGCTCTCTGGGACATTTGCTCCATAAGTCAACCACCCACCTGATTTGTGATAGAAAAACCTTCTAGAAGAAAGATCAACTTCCTCACATTCCTTTAAATATTTCGTTAGACTAACCAACTCTATTAACTCTGCTAACATTAGACTAACCAACTCTATAAATCCATTGCTGATTCCAGCCATGTCCCTACCAGGCTGGCCTTCCTCTGCTTTCTGTGGCCCCAGAGAGTGTGCCTACAGGCCAAGGCTGAGCTCACGGTAAAATTTCCTCTTCAGGTCATAGTGATACAGTGACACACCATGTGCTTCCTTCTGATGTTTAAGATGCCACTCACAGTTCAAATATTATTGCATTTATTAGAACAGTCAAAATAATACTAAATATAATGGCAATAATGAGCAACCTCTTTTCTCACTGATATTATTCTTCCTTAAAAAGAGTTCACTTGTAGTGCACAAAAGCCCTACTTTGATTCGATGCCACCTATATCAAAACATCATTTCATTTATCCATTTCCCTGGAGAGTGACATCTAGGTTGCCCCCAGGACCTCACTACCATAAAAAAATATAAACAAGCATTTCTCCGGACAATATGCTGAATTACAAAAATGTTTCATACTTGCTTTCACTTAGAACTGACAGATTGTGCCCTAGCTGGCTGCATGAGTCCACGTATCTCCCAACTCATGTACTTGGTAGTTACCCGAGACTCCCTTCTTATGAGTCACCTACCCATATATATGGACCACTATTCTACTTGATCATGTATTTTCCTCTTTTTGATTTTCTTTTGTTTTAAACCATTTTATTGAGGTTATGATGGGCATACAAAAAAGCTATACATATATAATGTATACACTTGATGTGTTTGGAAATAAAATACGTACCATGAGACCATCACTACAATCTGCACCATAAACATATCCATTACCTCCAGAAGTTTCCTCCTGCCCTCTTTATTTATTATCATTCTTTTGTGATAAGAACACTTTATATAAGATCTACCCTCCTGGCAAAAATTTAAGTGTACAATACAGTAGTATTATTAACTATAGGCTCTATGCTATACAGGCGATTTCTAGGATTTATTCATTTTGTATGACTGAAACTTTGTACCCTGTCGTTAATACCCCCAAGATCCCCTTCTGCCAGTCCCTAGCAACCACCATTCTATTCTCGACTCCTGTAAGTTTGACTGTTTTAATTTCAGATGCCTCATATAAGTGGTATGATGCAGTATTTGTCTTTGTGTCTGGTTTATTTCACTTAGCATAATGACCTCCAGGTTCATCCATGTTGTCGGAAATGGCAGAATTTCATTTTTCAAGGCTGAATGGTATTCCATTATATGCATATATCACATTTTAAAGAATAAATTTCTTTGTATATGTAAAATTTGTTAGTTTAGGGTGTTGCAAATACCATTTCAGTATGTCACTTTTGTTTGCTCTGCCTACAAGACTTTACTAAACAGAAATTCTGAATATTAGGACAAATATATCCTTTTCTCCCCTTATTATTTGTGCATTTGGGTTCACTGAGGTGTTTAAAAACTCTTTCTCCAAACCAAGAAACAAAACCATTAGCTTATATTGTGCTAGAGTTACATTTTTACCCATCATCTTTAAGTATTTAATTCTCCTGTCCTTTATTTTTTTAACTTCATGGAATTATCTAATCTCATTTATCTCTATAAAGTGAGGCAGTTTCAACAAGACTATCAACTAAATAATCCATTCTTTCTCTACTGAGTTGTGTGCTATCTACTTCATATACTAAATTTCCACATATATACAGGTCTGTTTCATCATTAAGCTGTGTGTTCTTCTGCCAACATTCTCCTCTTGATTAATATGGCTTTATAACTTGTCTTAAATCCTTGTAGTGCAAGTCTTCTTTATTCTACCTTTTAAAATTGATTTTACTTATTTGTGATTCTGTGTCATGCACATTAATTTTATAGTGAGTTTCTAGAGTTCTTAAAAACATCCTATCATAGTTTTTAAAATTAAAATTAAAATTTTAAAACTGGCATGAATTTACAGATGAATCAGTATTAATTCATTCCAGCCACGAACATACTATTCCTTTCCATTTATTTATTCTTATCTGTTGTTCGATATATTTGTAAGTTTATTTCTTACTTGCCTTACTTACAGATTAGTTATGATATATTTTCTATTCTATTTATTACAATAATCCCACTGGAATAGGGAAACATTTAATATTTCTAAATTAATCTTGTGTATATGGTTATTTTGCTGACTTGTTACTTCTAAAGGTTGTCTTTTGCTTTTGAGGGATTTTCTTTGGTAAATAATCATATGATCTATAAATAATTATAGAGTTGGCACCATCCCTTCAGATATTCACCTCTTGTTTCTTTTCCTCATCTTACTCTCTTTAAGACTTTTGAAAATATCCTGAATGATAGTGATGATAATGGGCATCTTCACTGGGTCTCTCATCATAAAATAGGTTCATTCCAATTTCCTTAGGTTATATATTTGATTGAAGTTTTTGATAAAAGTCTTTATTAACTTAAAGGATGATGTTCTTTTGTCTCTGACTTTTTATTATAAATACGTTAGTCGAATTTTATCAAATTTTTTTCTCAATTTTTAAGATCATCACGTGTTCTTTCATGGACCACTAGTGCAGCAAATCATGTTGATTGATTTTTGATGACAAAACATATCTTCTTGGGATAACTTGATGGTCATATATTGCAGTATTATATATAATTATTAATACATGTATTTATAATAGTGTATTATAAATTTATATATAAATATATGTTATGTATTATATAGAGTACAACACTGATTTAATAAGCTAACATTATATAGGATTCTGCATGTACTTTAATAAGTGTAATAGATTCTACATTTTATTTTCCTATATTCAATTTATATACTGTTGCTATCAAAGTAATACAAGTCACATAAAATAAGTTGAGAAATTTTACCTATGTACATATTTTTTAAAACTACTTGTATGAAATAAGTGTTGTCTAATTCTTGGAAATTTGAAAGAATATAGATAAAATAACATCTGAGCTTCTGCATTAGGAATAAAGGAGGTTGAACAGTATTTCAATTTATCTAATGGCTTTTCTCTTTTTTCCTGTGCCATGTTGGCAATATTATGATAGAGAAAAAAAAATATATTTTAACAAGACTTTGAAATGTATTGTCATATAATTGTTCATAAAATTTTACTTTAAAACTATTATGTATATAGCTCTGTTCTTCTTTAATTCTTGTTTTTATATTTTCACCTTCTACCTTTTATCCTCAGTGCCAGATTTTTCCATTTTATTTATCTTAAAAACAATTGAGATTTTTCTTCAACTAATCTTCCCCATTGTTTCATTCTTTATGCTATTAATTTCTACTATTATCTTTAACATTGTTTCTAATTCCTTTGAGTTTACTCTGAAACACTTTCTCCTACTGAGTTGAAGGTTTTGTTCATTTAATTTCCATGTTTCTTCCTTTTTGAGAAATATATTTAATACTTTCAATTGTTCTATCTGTGCTTCTTTAGCTGTGTTTAGGAAATTTTAACGTGTTTTCTGTTTCATAAAAAAGAATTTTCTCATTTTTAGTGGTTTCTTCATCACAAATGTTAATAGCATAATTTTTAGTTTTTAAGCTATTATTTACTTATTGTTATCTAATTTCATTGCCTTACGGTGAGAAAACAGTCTGTATGATGCTGATATCACACAATACAGTTTGTGTATGTGGGGGGAGGGGTTCCATGTGTATTCAAAAATAATATGGAACCTCTGTTGAATGTAAATTTTCCAATGTACTTATCAGTTAAAAATCTATTACATTTTTGCCCTACTTTGCTAACTTTTTTTTATTTCTGGACACTGGTTTTGGTTTTGATTTTTTTCCCCTCTAGTAATACTCTTTTACTCTCTAAGTCATTTTGACCTGAGGCATTTCATTTTTTCTTAAATTATGGTAAAATCTCTGTGATTAGTTTGACAATTATTTCCTTCCTTCCACTTATTTTTATCTCATTTTAAGACTCCCATTGTATGCATGCTGACAATTCTGCCTTTGCCCTTCATTACCACTTAAATTTCATTTTAAAATTTCCATCTCTTTTTCCTTTCTTGTTTTGGCATCTGTAATAATTTATTCACCTGATTTTACAGAAACTTATTCATCCTGTGGCTGCTTTCATTCTACTATTCAATTACTTTTGATTGTTTTTAATCTACTGTGCCATTTCAGACTTAATTTTTCCAAGTGGTTCTTGATAACTATTGACTTCTGTTTCTTTTTATCAATATCCTTTCTTACCTCTTGGAGAATCTTATTGTGCTGACTTTAAAAAGTTATTCTATTCTTCATGGGGACAGTTGTTTAGATTCTGTTTCTTTCTTAAAGGAGTTTAATATTCAGTGGTTTTGTTACTATTCTCTAGCAGCTCATATTTCCTTACCTGGCAATATACACCCATGCAGAGGGATGAAGTCCAGACCCTAACTTGTGCCCCTTTCAGTAAGTTTACAGGCGCGTGCGTCAGGGCTCATTGTAAAGAACCCCAGTCATGACAGTCTGGGTTTCATTGTTCTTTGTTGACCAAACCCTCAACAGATGGCCCTGCCCCATAAAAAATTCCTATATCCCCATCTAGGTATGGCTTCTTCCCAAAAGCTACACCCTTTGCTTGTAATCACTTAGACCTTGGGATTGGGGAAGGATAAAGGCAGAAATATTCACGACTTGACTGGGTTACTTGTTAATCCACTCACTGGCAGTACAGGGAACAATCCCTGGATGCCCTTGGAAGTGTGGTCTGTTTCTGTCTTACAGCAGAATGGGAGGGGACGATGCCTTTCCAGTGATGTATGTGGAGAGGGGGTTTGCAAATACACACACACACATCCGTACAATGAAAAGGTCTTACCCTGCCCTTGGCTCCCAGACTTTCTTCCTTCTGGTTGCTGCATCACCGTTCATTCAACCCCACCTTCTCTTTCCTAGGGGTTTCTCAGGACGTAGCAAAACAATTGTCTTTTATGGCATCAATATATATGCAGCATCTACAGGAAAAAAATCAGAGGGTTATATTTTTTCGTTATCTTGCCGGAGACTAAAATCTAATCCCAAGTATTTCTGATAGGTGCCCTTCCCTCCGTGTTGAAAACTTTTAATCGAATATTTGTCCACTACAAATAATTTTGACTGTTAGCTTACAAAAGATAGTGTTTCTTTTATTGAAAAGTAAGTGTCCGTGTGCTTTTATAACCTGAAATCCACATTTTTAAGGAATGTATGTACAATTTCCAAGACATCTATAATGACTTTATGCAGATTGTATTGTAAGGATAAGGTCTCTCATATTTACACATTTATGTTACTGGATATACTTTACCTGATTATGGTGGATCATTCTTTTATCGTGTTATTTACTTTTACATGTTTCATTTAAGGTTTACTCACCTACTTTTATAAGTGAAATCCATATTTTCTCAAATTATTTTTATGGAATGTTATTATTTAATAAATTGTCACATTTTCATCCAGGAACAAAAGAGATGACTACCTGTATCTAACCGTTGAATGTTCAAGGAATTAACCAGTTCATCTATCTATGGATTGGACTCTATGAAATTTCCAATATCCAAGTAGCTTTGACCTAGGAAAAATAGACATTCTGTAGGTTTTCATCCACATGAATATTAAAGGGAACACTCCCTATAGTTCTAATCAAATTTTTACTTCACTGCACATAATCATTGATATACTGGCATCACTTTTTTGATTAAATGGAAAGGCATTCATTCTTAATTTCTCTCCCAAACCTACCACACACATTTGGAATGATACGCAGAAGTATACTTTAAGAACAACTCCAAAAAAATGAAAAACTTATCCTTTTACTTACTAATCTTCTGGCCTATCATGTTCTAGACAAACAACACAGGAAAATTCAGTTTCTATCTATTGCTTATCTTGTTCATTCCGGCCTTTGTTTCAAGGCAAAGTACATGGGAAAAACAAAACAAACAGTGAACCAAGAACTCATGGGAGAATCTTTTGAGTTCATTTTCTGGGTGAATGCTTTTCTACCCGACCACCAGAACAGAGGAGCTTCCAGGAAAGTTAGAGAATTGAAAAAATAGAGAGAGAGAATGAGTCACAAGAGGGTCTTACCCTTTTACTAAATTGGATAAAGGATTTGGAAAATCACTGCAACTTATGTCTACGTGTGCAGTTATCATGACTTCTATTTCTCAAATTAAGCATACACTATAATTATCTTGTGAGGCTATGAAATTCTAGACATAAATAAAGAACAGTAAAATGCCACAGGTCATGTGAATGTAAAATGATTCTTTTTGTCATAAATTAAACTGTATGATAGAAATTTGGGGATTTTAATGAAGAAGTTCCCTTGGATAGCGTCCAGTACAGGTCTTCTACATAAAACACGCTTCAAAAGTGAAAGACAGAATAGCAAGTTTCTAGGACAAAACATTGAAAAAATATACGTGACATGTGTTAACCTCAATTTGCTCTTTGTGCACAGAGGAGCATTTTGAAAGGTAAGATAGTGGAGAGAACCAGGTATTCCCATTGTACCTTCAGAAAATGTATTTCAGAATGTCCTCACAGGTTCCAGGATTGTTCGGCCTCATCAGAGGGAAGTGTGTGTTTTAGAAAGCCTCTTTCCTGTTACCTTTGTTCTTGCTCTTCCTGTGGTTACGGTGGCTCCCAGCCCTTCTGCTCTGAGAATTCAAATCTATTGCTTCTTTCATGACCTGTTTCAAAGCTCATCTTTTAAAGAAGAATCTCTAAATATGCCCTCCTTCTGCCCTGCCAATATATTCCTGACTCTCTTGACCATTCTCAGATGGGAAAATTGATATGATTTCCTAGGAGAGTGAGCCACACCCTCTATATTCCACAAAATTCTCCCTCATGTCTTAAATTTTCATTAATAAAGACTTTTTGTGTGTTATACCTTACCCTCTCCTTGATATCCTCTTTTTAAAAGACAAGTATCTGGAGAAGTTCTACCAAGAGACCCTTCATAAGTGAGTACTGATAACATTAGGCTATGTCCCTTCAGCCCAGAGCTCTCAGCAGAGCTCCAGACGCCAGGAGAGGAGGACAGATGGTGAAAGAAAAGAGAGACAAAGTCCGGAATGAAACCAGCTCATCCTTTTTTCCCTTTGGCCTTCCTAACTTGGCACATAACTATATTTCGGTTTAGTATGAAAAGCCTACTGTTAAACTGCCTCGGTTCAAATTCAGGCTCTACCACTTACCACATTTGTGACTTTGGGACAAATACTTTATTTTTCTATCCCTCGGTCTCCTCATTTGTAGAATGAAAACAATGCACTTACCTCCCAGAGTTGTTGCGAGTGTTAAATGAGAAAGTGCGTATAAACTCTTAGAACAGTACAGGGCACAGAATCAACACTCGGCATGACTTTGCTTTTCTCCACCTCATTTCATTCAACACATGCAGCTCCAAGAACCACGGTTCTCATGCTTTAATGGACTCACAGTAGAAATCTCACTTGCCTCTCTCTTTATATAAAACAACCCACACATAGTAGGACACTGCTCCCTAGGACATGTGTCCTACCTCTTCGTGAACACGTTTTCCTGAAGACCAAGATCTCTGTTAAGTCACAGTCTTGTTATTAGTTCAAGACAGTGAGAAACTTGAGAACAAAGAGTGCTTCATTAACCTCAACATCTCAGCATCTGGAAAATGATAACCATGGGAAACACTGGCTGGATTTAAAATATATTATTGTGATAACAGTAGTAACACTTGGGGATCACCTTGATATCCTTATAATACCATCTCTCTGATAAACTAGAAGCATCCTACACACCTGGCCAACTGTATTATACCATACTTGTTTCACATGGTTTCAAACAGGGAAATTATTCCCACTTAGGACAAAAACAGACATTTCTCAAATGCCACTAGGTGTTTGGGAATTATGAAAAAAGGAAAGACACAGTTCCAACCCTCTGCTCCCACCTCTCTTCTCTTAAGTACAGCTGGGGCTCCATTCCGTAAGTACATTTTTCTCTATCTGGTCCAAAGACACCACTCTCATTTCTCCATGGTATCTCACAGGGAGAATGATTCCATAATCACGTATACAAGGTTTGTTCACATTTGATTGCAAAACTTAATCAAGACTTTTCTTAGTGCTGTTAGATTCTACTCTTTCTTATCATGAAGGGCAATTGGCTCTTAATAATGCTTGCTATGTAATTTGCAATAATAACACTTGATATGTAAAGGCTGTTTACTGCAATGAAAAAGATAAAAACAATAGAGGTTAATCATGTTATCTTTTCTTTACATTGTGTGATGTTATACATTCTTTGAACAACAGGGCTATCCATGCTTTGCCCACCTTCTTACATCAATTATATGTGGAAAAATATTATTTATCTAATTATTCATTTGGTTGTGTTTAATAGTGGTACAAAATGAGTTTATTCTGAGCTTTTTATGGGCTACGTGACATTCTTCAGCCTTCATTTTGTGGTTACACACACACTTTCTTTTGAACTCTGAGTTCACAGAAAAATCTTCTTCCCAGAAGCCACATGATCTAAATGATCTTTTTCTGCTTTCTAATGAGAGCTGGAATGACTTGAGCATTTATTTCCCAAGGTTCTGCTTCCTAATCTCCTAATCACCCAGATTTCCTAATCACCAGCCACATGGTGGATCCAAGAGTATGGACTCTGAAGCCAGAGTTTCCATCCTAAATCCCTGCATTAATAATTACTGCCTATCACACCATTATTCATCTCTCTGAGTCTTTATTTCCTCATCTGAAAAACAGAGTTGGCAAATGCTCCTTCAACTGGATGTTAAGAAGACTCAATGAGATGATGCCTGTAGAATGCTTGGAAGAGTCTGATGAATATTAGCTCTTCTATCCTGCTTTGCTGACTAAATTCAAGGCCAGAGTCACCATTGCCCTTTAGATCCTTCTGGACTTCTGGTCATTAAAGAGTCATCTGGTTACTCAAGAATATATCAACTGCTCAGCATTTAGAAGAACAAGATTGCCAACAGAAGGCTAATTTCAATTCAGAAAGCATTTTGCTGGAATTTAAGGGGGATTCAAAGATGAGAGAGAGAAGGTTTCTGACACTAATAGTCTGAATATTTGAATCATTCTCAATATTAGGAAAGAATCAGTTTTATCTTCTTTCTGTCTCTGAGCAGTCTGCACTGTGGTATCTTTCAGCAACATTATTTTTTTTCCTCTCATTTATTTGTCCATATCCTTTTAGCATATTGTTTGATGTATCAATGTACTTTTAATGCCAATCCACTTTGTACATTAGATCTCTTTTGTTTAAGACAGATCTCGTCTCCTTTTCCACTGCTGTCACACATTCCTAAGACTCATCCCACCAAACCTTAGTGATAGCCATTACATGGATTTTACTTACATAAAATTGACTGTATTAATCAATTGCAAGATGCTGAGTAGCTCATGTTCAAACCCAAAATGATAATTTAGGCTCAGTGGGGTTAGACAGGTGCCTAAGGTGAATGCCACATAGTGATAAAGGAGGCAGAAATATACCTAAGAGAAGATGAAATCAGTAACATGAGATCACAAGACATCACAACAAGTGATGTAAGATACCACAGCATGTGGGCAAGAGAGCACAAGTGAGGAGAGGCAGATAGAAGAATAAAGGGTACATTTTTGAAGCTGAATAGAGGAGCGGACAGCCAGGTCACCAGGCTGAAGAAATGAATCAAGAAAAACATCATCATAAGTTGAGAGCTCAGAGGAGCTATGAAGTCAGAACTGGTCAGAGAAATCAATGAGATCAAGCTTTTGAGACAAATCAGATACTTTCTGAGGTAGCCTCCTTAGTATTTCCCTGTTTTGCCCAGTTCTTAACTCCAGTCACTGAGGACTTGTATAAGCCCTGGCAAGCTCAGCTGAAGTTATGAATACTGCTCAGGAACTATCTACAGCACCTCTGAAGATTGCTCTGTAATGTCCCATTCCACATCTTAGGCTATAATTCACCTGCCTTCACAAATTTCCAATTTAAAATCTGCTTGATCAGTCTGAGCAATCTTATGTCACACGGACTTTCTGCTTAAGTGAATCTCAGCTAATCATATAGTACGGTTGTTAAGAAGTGAATATAATCACAGATACTTTCAATATTAACATAAATTTGCAGCCCAGGTAATAGAACTCCTGGAACTTATGGTTTTCAAAACTTATTTAAAGTCCTTTGTGAAATTTTGGGCTGGCTTTTAAGGAATCTTTGAGAACCTGAAAAAGGACAAGCAGAATGGCAAAAATCTACACATTATTTTGTAATTGAAATGTTTGATGGACCTGGTTTTTATTAAAGATACTAAAAGGAGAGATGCTAGCTAATCTTGATATTTCAAATATTCACGTGTTAATAGAACAGATTTATTTTCTGGTGTATGAGAAGGTGGGACTGGGGGAAAAAAAAAGATGAACATTATAAGAAAGGAGATTAGAGATTTATACATCAGCAATACAGATATCAAATCTATAGAACAAAGCCTGATGCCTGGAGGTAGTCTGCGTTCTCACTTTACTCTTCAATTCAACATCGCTCCTTAAAGTTCTTATACATGCCTTCAAAAGAGGCCAGGTGCTGCACTAAAAATAGACACTCTGATTCCTAGTTACCCATCCTTATTACCTTTACTCTCAACTATCATTTCAGTTCTTGTCTTGCTCTTCATCCAGTTTTGGGGTATTTTTTTCTTCCCAGGTACAATTTTATCTCTTCTTGACAAAAGTGATTATTCTTCCCTGAAGCTCCTCCAAGTCTGACCCGTCAACCCTGTCCCCACTCCCCTCCAATCAACATCTGGCATTCAAGTAAAAGAAAGGAAACTACATATCAGAAATTACATTTAAAAAGCCTGCACTGAATAAGAAATTTAACACCTAGGATTTATAATCCCTTTCAAAATTAAGACATACCATCTTAAAAAATATATTTAAATTTTTGCCATCTCAAGGGACACAAATTTCCCTCCTCTGGGACAATAATCAAAGGGAAATATCTTTAAATTCTTAGCTGCTTTAACCCAAGTAAAAACTATATTCTTTGTGTAATCATAGTGAATTAATAATTATTGAGGCAAAAGATGGGGAAAAAAATCAAGCAAATTGTGATTTTTATTGATGATATAGTGATTCCACAGAGGCTGAACGTTGTTGGGCAGCGGTTTTCAGTCCCGTTTTGCATTCATTTTCACAAATAAAGCACAAGCAATTCATAAACGGTATTTAAAGCAAAGTGTGTGGATAAAATACACTACTGGGCCCTTGCTCACTTAGTCTGGGCTGCTTTCTTGAGCTAGAGCAATGGGATGGTATTGGAATGAGTGTAAAGGCACTACATTCAATCCCGGACAAGGGGGCTTGTTTTTTCCTGTGTATGATGGTGGGAAAAAAAAAAAATCAAGGTCTTATCTTTGCTTTAGTTCTGCTCACAAATGATCTGTGTCACCTCGAAACAGTCGGTTATATTCATTGGCACTGTTTATTCATTTACCTATTTTTAAGTCTTATTTGGGGGGGGGGTTAATTAGGTTTATTTATTTAGTTTTTAGCGAGGTAAGGGGGGTTGAACCCAGGACCTCATGCATGCTAAGCATGTGCTCTAGAGCGTTGAGCTATACCCTCTACCTTCATAGGCACTGTTTAAATCAAACGGAGGCTAAGCAGGCACAGCCGGACAGGGCAGAGGGACACCAACCTCTACGTTGCAGCTTCCAAGGCGCCGGGAGTGCCCTGACATCACTTCCAAGAGTCGAGAGTCCTCCTGAGGGTCACCGGAGGACCTTGTACAGGCCGCGCGGCCGCGAGGGGCCGATGGGAAGCAGGGGCCCTACCCAGCAGTCCCCGCGGGAGGGGCGGGGCGGGGCGCGGGCGCGGGGACTGGTGGGACCTGGGAGTGAGCATGCGCAGGGCTTCCAGGGCGCGCCGTTTTCTCAGTGACGACGCGGCAGCGGGAGCGGCACGGTTTGCTTCAGGTCAGCTGGAGAGGCCTGGGTACCCGGGCTGTGAGCAGACGCCAGGCCACCAGACTGCAGTGCTGAGTCCATGGGCCTTGCGAACAGGCCACCGTCTGTTGGGTCCCGGATTGGGGACCGTGGCTGCTGGGTGGAGTCGCGAAGCGAAGCGAGGGGACTCGATGAGCCTGAGTCTCCTGCGCGCGCGCGTCTCTCAGTCCCTGATGGAGGTGACTGCGGAAGGCTTGAATCTGTCATCATCCATGCTGAAAACAAACTGCTTGGAACCCCAGAACAGGTGCTGCTCTGGTCCGTGGGCCTGTGGAGGAAACATTTTCTGTATTTCTGGTCTCTCCTGGAAGCTCTTGGAGGACACCAGATTCACAACCTGGGACAGAAATAATGGGACATTCGTAGGCTATTATCGCCTGAGCAGCAGAGACAAAAGACCATCCCGACCGTGGGGATGCCGAGGCCATGGCTCCACCGCCTCTGTAGATATATTTGTTCTCTTCAGAAGTCCTTTTGGAAAACACTAGTGATGAATCTGAAAGGCACTTGCTACTTCTTGGTCATAATCCACCAATCCTACATTATGGGATGTGGATATAAGAAGTTGGAGAAGAAATGAAGACGATTGGAAAGAAAAGAGTACACTTCAAGTTTAAGGAGGCTGATTGGCAAAATCAGTTCATATGGTGAGTTCAAGAAACAAAATGCACAAAGAATAGTGCCTCTCCCAGTCTCCCCTGAAACTGTTTGCTTACACCCTAGTCTTGTCTTTCTGCAGTATACATTCATGAGACATTTGACTCTTCTTACTATAATTTATATGAATTTAGCCTATATGGTATTTACTAAGGACGGAGAGTTAGGGACCATTTAGAGTGGGAATTTCTTGTTGTACTCATTCTGCTTTTTCTGTGTTTTGTTTAGCGTTGGTTTTTTTGTTTGTTTCGCGTATGGGCAGCCAGCAGGGACATACATGTGTGTGAATATAGCTGAATGATTCATCCGCTGGAGCTGCTAAGACTACATTTTTTTTTTCAGTGAAACAATTATTTGTTGTGGTTAGCATTTGGCTTTAGTCAGGTGATGAGAAATTAGATAAATATTCCAGTAAAGCCTATATTTTGAAATCCTGCCCCTGGGATTAAAGAGAAAGCTCTGTTCATTTTGATACAAACTTCCAAAATGCATAAAAGACTGTAAGGTACCTGCCTCCACCTGTTTATTCACTGTTCATGATTCTTCCTCTTCAGATGGGCTCTAAATAAGGGTTTCCTTTTGCTAGCTTACTTAACCTTGCTGAACAACTTGTGAGCACAGAGGAAAACATTACAGGGAATTGAAAAACGCATGAACCATTCAATAATATTTAATACCATCTGTGGTTCTGTTAAGACACACTTGGGACAAAATTCCTGATTCTGTCCTGTTCTTCATTTTGAAGTTTCCTCCGTGTCATTATTTATGTCATTTACACCCCATACCCTCAAAGGTCTTAGCTGACTTAGAAAATGAGTAATAGGTAGGGCAAATAGAAATTCTCAGAAAAAGTCCTGTTTTCACAGATTAAAAACACGACTATCTCTGGACTTCTTCAGTAATTTAAAAAGTACACCCCACTGGTTGAGAAAAATAATTTAAATGATGGCCCCAAGCATGTTTAGACATTGGAACATGAGGCAAGTTTAAAGGAATTGCAAAATAAGCTCTTAAATTTTTATTTTTATTTACAAAGTTTTTTTTTTTCCCCAATTAAATACTCCCTGTCCTGCACCCCATTCCACTTCATTTTTAGAATGTTCTCTTGCAGTGACAGTTACCAGTGCAGTTACATATGGCCAAGGGGCTAACAAAATATTCCACTGGGGTTTTAGGAGCTTAATTTGTGACATAAATCTCTGTTCTCAGGCCTCTGCTCTCAGACCCCACAAGGCTGTCAAGTGGTGCCAGAGGGCAGTAGGACTTAGTTGTAAGTTTTAACTTTTATAGCGTTTCACATGACTCTTAAGACAATTGTTTTCCACTGGATTTCAGATGAAGCTGTTAGTTCCTCAGGAGTCCCCCATCTGGATTTCCATTAATCTTAGTAACAGGCTCAAATCCTTTCACACTCATGCTTTGTCTGCATCTGTAACAGGGTGATGGTGGATGGAACAAATTACTATCTTATTGTTTTCTGGTACCGTTGCTCATTACAAAATAAAAGATGGTAACTTGTGGGTGGGATTTGTAAAAAGGACAAAACAGGAATGGCTTAAAGAGATTTTGTATTAAAATACATTTTTTTTCTAGAAAGACCTTTGCATGTGTGTGTGGTGGGGTGGAGTGTTAACATAAGGATTATTGAGGTTAACTTAAATATAGAGAACCTTGCCCTTTTTAGGTGTACAGTTCTGTACATTTTTAAATAAGGTGTACATCACATAAAGCAAAATCCATCCTTTTTAGTAAATGGCACAAGCACCAGTTTTCACAGACATGAAGTCATGTAGCACCACTGAAATCAAGATACAGGATATTTCTATCACTCCCCCCAAATTCTCTTGTTCTCCTTTGGAGTCAGCTCCCTTCTCTTACCCTAGCCCCTAGCAACCACTGATCTTATTCTTCCTCCATAGTTTTGCCTTTTCCATAAAGTCCTAAATGAATTAAACATGTATGTAGCCTTTTGTGACTGGCTTCTTTCAGTTAGCATAATGCTTTTGAGATTCCTAGTGTTTTATGTCAATAGTTTGTGCCTTATTTCTTTTGAGTAACATTCCATTTTATGGATACATACATACGTACATTTTTGTAGAGATGTACCACAATTTGTTTATTTACTTACTTTTGAGTTAATTCTAGTTTTGGGTTATTTTGAAGAAATCAACTATAAATTCACGTTTATACAGATCTTTGCGTGGACCAACGTTTTCATTTACCTTATAGAAAATACCTAGAAGTGAGGTTGACAGATCATGTAATTGTATATTTAACATTATAATAGACTGCCAGATTGCATTCCCCGCAGCAATGTATGAGCGTTTAAATTGCTCCAACTCTTCACCAGTGCTTGTTGTTGTCAAGTTGGGGGCAGGGGAGTTGTTAGTTTTTGCTTTGCCATTCTATGTGCATAGTAATATCTTATTATGGTTTCAATTAAATTTGCCTGATGACTAAGGATGCTTTGTATGTGTGTAAGTGTGTCTTCATATAATGATGACATATATGCACACATATATTTATTTAGGGTAAGTGTTACAATGTGCGTACTGTTTTAAACAATGGGGACATCCATCATAATCCCACCTTGGGGGCTGAGTTTGACGTAGTGGGAGAAGTGAGAACTTTGGAATCGGGCAGATAAGGGTTTGAATTCTGACAGTTGTGTAGACCTCTGTGTTCCTGGTTTCCTCATTTATTAGGTGACAGTAATAATAACCACCTCATGCAGTTGTTAGGAAAATTACATAAGATAGCATATCTAATGCTGCTGGCAGAAGGCTGCAGTCCCTTCTCCTTTTCCTTGCTGGCCTTCACATACGTGAATCTTCTGCAAAAATATCCTCCACAGAGGTCTGATGTCTGAAATTTCAGGAGCCAGAAACATCACCTCTTGAATGCCCTAGGTGGAGGGAGAGGTCTTGGGAGGGTGAAAGCAAAGAACTGGTGACACTCCAAGGAGTCAGCTAGTCCTCGGGTGTTCTGCATCGTTCAGCTCGTATCTTCACCATCCTCCTGGTTTTTAATCATGTGGGGAAATAGATTTTGCTCTTTTATGAATTATCATTGCTAAGACTGTGTATGTTCTTCCTTTGTCCAACAGCAAAACAAACCATATAAGATGTTAGACATCCTTGTGCTCAGAAAAAGGTCATTTCTTCAAATTCAGTCCAGCATCCTGATTTGCTGCCCAGATTTCTTTCTTCTGCACATTGAGGGTAAACAAAATAAAACCACAAAACTTTGTCTTAGGAAAACCAAAAGGTTGTTTCCATTGTCTTATAAAGGGCATTTCATTCTTCTCTTTGTTCTAACCTCTCTTGTACAGCAATTTCCATTTCCATGGTTCTGGTTCTGGACCTCATCATTTCTTTTAAGACTTTCCTATAGCCCCATATATACATGCTTTTAATATAACCAGATGTCTTTCTAAAATCACAGCCTCCTTGCGGGGAGAGGGGATGCCTCATGTCCTTTGCTTATAAAATAATTACAAGTTTCTTGCTATTAATATCTAAGATCCTTCACAATCTGGCCACAAATTAACTTTCTCCAATGAACTTTTTAACTTAAATGAATGAAAAGAATTCAAAAATCTTAAAGTATGTCCCTAAGCTACTTCATTTTGTGAGTTCAAGACCCACATTTCCAAATGCCTTAGAGCTGATCCTCATAGATGTCTCTTAACAAACAGTTCAAGATCAAAATGTCCCAAATTAATTATGTTTGCTATTTTATCCTCCTAAAACAATCCTCTAAGGATTAGTAGATGATAGCCGTGTTATAAGAAGAAGAAATTAGTAAATGATAGTCATGTTGTAAGAAGTTGGCAAGTGGTATCCTTCTCTACTTTTATACAGAACTAGTTGCTGGGATGAAATGGGTGTGAATTTTAATAGAGACCAGGGAACCTCCAAGGAACAAATGGATTGCGGCCACAACTCCTTCTGTTTTGAGTCTCTATATTATTAGGTATTTTCTCAGTGATTTCAGTGTATGCAAATGAAATTCCTTCACAGGAAATGAATGCTTTCCCGTGTTCCTCACCCCTCCCCGGCCTAAAGAATGACAAAAGGGGATCTTATGATGGAAGGAGAGGAGTGTGGATTGAAGCCTGGACTCAAGCCAGAGCATACCTTGCCTGTTGACTGACAAGGCTGGTCTGAATGTGACATGTGATTGAGTCCTGACTCCTCTTGTGGCCCAGCTACACTGGCATAGTGGGTATATTTGACAATGGTGGTGTAGCCCTGGGTACCATGGCACTGGAAATAAATGAGGTAACGTACGTTAGTGATTAATCACATAGAGTCTGCAGCCAGATCGCTGACTTCAAAATCCATTTTGGCATGTTACTTGTCCATACTGCAGTTGACTCACCTGTAAGAGAGAATACTAGATTAAATGAGTTATTATTCATAAAGCTCTTAGAATAATTTCTTGTTCATAGTAAGTGCTGTATAAATGTCTGTTAAATAAAATGAAATCTTAGGAAGCCAGTGACATATCAACCTAGATGAGGTATGTCAGTAGTTGAAATGTCCTCTCTCTAGGAACTAAATTTGTTTTATAGTGATTAAAATATCTAACACCTTAGTTACTTAATAAATAAGACATTGTTCTCCTAAAATACAGTTTTATTTTAATTTTGTTTCCTTGTGTATACATGGATCTTTTTTAAAGTAGAGTACAAAATCGCTGTGATGTTTTATTAAAAAATCCATAACCGCGTATCCGCTGACAATTCAAACAATTTTTCCCAGTAATGGCTTTTAAACCAATTATACAAATGTAAGTGCAAGTGTTTTGGTAATGTTATGCAAGGACATAGTCTTTAGGCTTGTGCGTACAAGTAGTCAGATGTCTGTAAGTCTGGCAATCTCTGTTTATTATTAGTATCAGAATGAAAAAATGGACTGTTTTCAGAGTCCTACCCCATTAGAAATGGCATATCACAGTCATTCTTCTGTCTTGTTTTGTGGCCTGAAACTGGGCATCATCCCATTTTGTTAACCTCAGAGAGTCTGTCAGACATTGGGTCATCCCTCTTCACTAAACTAAAAATTACTTTTCATTTAACAACAGTGCATCGTTGACTCCTCCCAGTAACCATGATGAAATGGCAACATCAAGGAAATAAGCAGCATTAGCAAATTCAAACCCCCTTTAATTGCTTCTGGAATCTGAAAGACTAAAAGAACTATTATATTCCTAGACAAGGTTGGCTTCTGTAGGAAAATCAGAGACTTAAATTATGAGATTTCTGAATTTGGTAATCCTCTCAGCAGATCGTTGCTATAAAATAAAGCAGGATATCTTTTACACCTGAAACAGAAATGAAATGACATTATTTTTGTGTGAGTGCTTTATCTAAATTATAGCTAAAATGTCTTCTATTATCTCACTTATCCCCAGGTCACTTACTAAATAGTTTAGATCTTTGGAGTATGATCACTGATGTGGAATGAAACAGAAAGGTGGCCAGTAATGACCACAAAGTTCATAAGCTTTTTTCAGGTCCTCACTTAGCATCTATCTAGTCCTACTTTAAATCCAATTCCAACAAGTTTGAGAGCCTGATTTCTCAACCCCTGCAGATTAGAGTTTGTGTATTTTAGGAGGGCAAGGACAGAAGATATAAGTGTAGACAGGTCATCGTCTGATTGGCTTTGACAATGCAGTAAAACCGTAAGAAATAGATACAGCATCTCAGAGAAAACATAGGGTCACTGAGTTTAAGGGTAAATAGCTATTTATACTTCAGGAATACTAAAAGTATTCTCAGAATACTGAACATATACTTTTGTCCTTAAAAATAGGTTAAATTATGCTTAGAATAATTTTAACACATTTTAGGAAGTTTCCATTAAAAATATTGGGGGGAGGAGGTTGGTTTAAAGTGGCAAACTCATATAGCAGAAAAATCCACTATTTCAACTGATCATTCTCTTTAGCTATCTTGTTATCTGTGGTTCTAACCTAGAAACACCATGAAACATGCTCATTCATTGTTTCCTAATATTTTAGCCTCATTTTTAAGTCAAAAAATTTAGGAATAAGATATATATCACATAGAATATTTTGACAGAATAAGCTGAATTCTAGTGCAAGAGTTTATGATGTTATTTTAGAGAGACTCTGTTTATCCAGAATTTCATCTATTTTTCAGTGTCACAAAAGGGAGCAAGAGGACAGAAGATGATTCTCCTTCTCCTCCTCTACCACCTTTTTCAATTTCCAACTAATATATAAAGTCGTCACTCATTATCTTGGGGGGTTGGTTCCAGGACCTCCACAGATACCAAAATCAATGGATGCTCAAGTCCCTTATATAAAAATGGCATAGTATTTGCATATAACATCTTCCCATATACTTCAAATCACCTCTAGATTACTTACAATACCTAATACAACATAAATGCTATGTAAATAGTTGTAAATACAATGTAAGTGTTATGTAAATAGTTGCTAGTATGCAGTGAATTCAAGTTTTGCTTCTTGGAACTTTCTGGAATTTTTTAACTGAACATTTTCTGTCCTTGGTCAGTTGAATTCGAAGATGTGGAGCCTGTGGATATGGAGGGCCAACTGCAGTTGAGAGGCTCTGTGTAGTGCTTTATTCTTCCTCAAAGTTTATCCTTGCTTGATAGAAAAGAAAAAAAACTTGAAAAGGTGCAGCTTAAGCACAGAGACAGCTAGAAACATGGGAACTGAAAAGAAAACCAATTGTTGTCCTTCCTAGAACATTCCAGAAAGAATGATGTGAATGAAGTGATGACAGTGTGGGACGTTGATCAATTGAAACTAGATTTCAAAGATTATACCTCAATAATATAACTAAGTGCTGGGATGCCCAATTTTTGTGTGGCTAAGGAAAACTCCAGAAAGTCAGTTGCCAGCCTATCACAAATTAATACAAGTAATTATATGTCCACCAGTGTCCATTTTGCAGATAGCACTCCAAAAAGTTCAAAGGCCAGACAATGCAAACTAGTGATGCATTCAGATATGCCATTGGCCTCATCATTGCTCTAACTTCTCACAACTGTCCTTATTACATTTAGGTAGTATTTCTTTCCTAGGGTCAATTATGGCCTTTCGAACACAAACGACCATCAGTAGACAGAGTAAACTCATTTTGTTTTGAAATATTTAAAATTGTTCTTCCCTCAAGATATGGAAATATCTTGTACAGAGTACTTGATTCCTCACTGATTTTATTTATAGTTAATACCATCCTACATTCAAATTACCTGCTCCTTCACAAGAATCATCAAACTGACTAACCCTTTATACTTGTGCAAGCATGATAATTACACGTCCTTTCTCTAATGACATTTTGAATGTACTTGGAGAAAACTCAGAAGGTGATTTGAACTGAGGGACCTGCATAGTCTCATATTCACTTCCATTCTGAAAGATGATTTTGATTTGAGTTTTTATTGCTTTGTTAATGTTTCTTGTTTATGGGACTTTTCATTGTTTGGGGTTAAAGTTAAGGATTCTTTTTTTAAGCATTTACAACTGATTTGTTAAAGATGGTTTAAATTTGATAGCTGGGAGTCCGAATGAAAATTTCTTATTAGAATTTTTATAAAGTTTATAGTTGATTATAATTTTAATGTCTTTAATCTTTAACAGTACAAGCTACCAGCATAAGAAGCATGTTTTACATCATGAGGTCATTGAGTAGGCTGTAGACTTTCATTAGCACAAGCCTTGGGTAATACTGACATTTGGCTTTGCTATTCATAATCTCATCTTTTTTTTTTTTTTTTTTTTTTTTTTGCTTTCTCTGAAACTTGGTACAGCTGGTATTCCTTCTGGCCTCGAGCACCCCTGTGTGCTCTCCTTCCTTCTATCGACCCATACTAGCTGCCTTAGGAAATGTCTGATTTCAGTTTTCATCTCTTTGTATGAATTTAGGTCTAGGTGTTACTCATATTGTGGAGGCAAAATTGATTGATTGATCTCCTACTTAAAGTATTTCAGGCATCACTGAAGGTGTGAGAGGAGGCAGAGGGCCTTCCCAGTGACCTAGAGGTAAGGTCAGCCCTGATGTCAGGAGCTCAAGTAGTCCAAGGGGGAAAAAATTTAAAAAGAAAGAAATCTGAACCAAACTTATCCAATATTAATGAGTTTGGTAGAGCTGAATTTCTTTCATAGAATTTATTGCACTGAAATTGGCAGGCTGAAAAGTCAGATTCTGATTTCTTTCTTTCCAGCTACAGACATTAATTTGATTCAGGCAAACTATTTTGCAAGCCACCCAGCATTTCTATGTTTTCAAAGCAAAATTGATCATCCTTCCCTCCTGCCCATCATTAGCCTAAGGAAGTGTACTAAGGACTCTGGTCAAGGGGTGCTTTTACATCCCTGAGTCAGATACGGCTCCATGTGTGCAAGCAACAGGGATTAGTGAGGCAAAACGAATGGCTGGAGGAGAAAATGACATCATCGTCATCATTAGGAAAATGTTGATCAAATAACATGTTTTTCTTGATATAACCAGCTGCTTTGCATATTTAGATTGTATCTTAAAACACGCATTACATGAAAAGATTATTTTGATAAATTTATAAAAATCTGGGTCTGCTCCTATTACCTCACTGATCTGAATTCTTCATAAAGTAAGCCCCGCTTCCATTTTCAGCCTCACCTCTAGACACAATTTAGTCATCCATAAACATGCCCGTGCTTCTCAGATGAGATAGAATGGCGTGAATTCTGGAGGAGTAGTTTATGAGGTAGCCAGGACACACGCAAAACCACGGGATGCACTTATCATCCTGGGGCTCCAGATTCACATGGTAAGCAATTTTAAAACATTATTGTAAACAAGTAGAGTTTGGACTAGAATTCCGGTACTAATTTTTAAAATAAAATTAAAGCTTCCAAAGAAATTCTACTTTGGCAAGAGTATTTCCCTCCTGACCCTAATTTTGCATAAAAACTTTCACTGTGCTCCTCAAGGGTATTTAGGAACAGATATCTAGAAGTGCTTCATTAGCTATACCAGATTATTCACTGTTCTGGAACATTCCAGGAGTTGCTTGCCTCTGTACCTTTGGTCATGAGTTCCTTCCATTTGGAACCCTTGGCCCATCTTACTTCCCTTGAGAATCCTTACTCAAGGATCAAAAAAGCTTCCTGATTTTTTTAAAACTTTCCTTGAGCACATCCCATCATAATTTCCAAAATAAACCTTTCCTTAGCCATGTCCTGGCCCCTTAGCATTTTTATGGCCAATTATCTTACTTATTTAACTTTCTTTCCTTAGACTGAGAGAATTTTAAGAGAAGGGACCATGACTTTTTGGTTCTTTAGATCTCTTATAGTATCTATACCTAAAGCATATATCAAGTGTATCTTGAGTGAGTAATGAATTTGCTTAATCTAATAACAAGGGCATATATACTGGTTTTCACACATGGATCCAGACAAGAAGGTAGACTGGTGGCTTCAGTGAGACTTTAGTTAATGGACTAGAGATAGGAAATGTTTTGATATCAGATCTGGATTTGAATCCCAGCTCTACTAGTACTTATTTATGTGAATTTGCAAAATTTATTTAATTTATCAAAACTTTAGTTTCTTCATGTTTGGAATGGGGATAATAACAACTATCTCATGGTGTGGTTGTATGGTTTCTGAAATGATCCATGCAAAATATCTGGCACCTAATAGGTGCTGAATATTGTGTCCTGCTCCAGACCTCTCAGTCCCTACCTACGTGATCTGATTTGAAGAGTGATGAGTAAATTCCTAGCTCGGTAATCACCCAAGCCCAGTGAGTCGGAGTCTCAGAAACTGTGTTGAGGAAACGGAGTGGGCTGGTTAAGGCGAAGACTGGGCAACTGGGACAAAGGGACAAAGTAAATGAAATATCACTTCTCCAGTGGGAGGCAAAACATAAGAACAAATCCAAAGCTGCTGATCTCCGAGTTAGCATCCTGACTATGGCCCCTGCACAAGACAAAATGGGTTGGCTCGAGGAGCAGGTCTATAACAGATGCCCTTCAAAGCATCAGTAGGTGCAGGGGGTCAGCTTTACTTGGAGCAGCTTTCACAAGAAGGGAGAGGGTCTGTTCAAGCTTTTGAGATATTTAAAGACTTACCCAAAAATACATCCTGAAAGCTTTAAACCTCCACCCATCATATTTCCTCCTTGAGTGGTTTGTGGAAACAGTCGTTTTTTTTAACCTGAATGAGTCCGGTCTGGCTTAAGAGTAACTTGGCATTTGACTGAAGATTGTTGTATCAAATTTAAGACATAATAGCTGTGCCTGCTCTCAGGCAAGCAGAAAGCAGAAGCTTGATGGGGCAAGAAAGAGCACAGGTGAAACTTGGGGGGTAATTAAAAATGAGACATTGTCCAAATTCTGACGGGGTGTCATCCAGTGGTGGGTGGGAAAAGGTGAGTCCTGAGGTTCAGCGTGTAGCTAGGGAAGTTAAAAAAAGGACGGGAGCATGGAATTGGGCAACTGAAGGCAGACACTGGGAGAATGACGTTCTGCCAAAGCCCCTGGCTTCTTGCAAGTCCTGTGAGATTGGGAGGCTCTACTTGGAACCCAATCCACCATTCCTCTGGTTAGAAATAAGGGGGATAGCTCATCCACTCAGTGAAAATGGATTAAAAGGGTCCAAAGAGAGGGTTTTTGAAGCATCATTCCTACACATGACTGGCCCCTTTCTCTGCAGTCTGGCAAATAAACCAAATTGCAGCCAGTCTGGTGTACTCACGTGTCTCCACTTCTCTCTCAGCTCTTTCATTCACTTCTCTTTTCCCTCCATCTCCCTGCTACTTCACAACATTGACGCACAGACAACATAGCAGGATGAAGCTGTGTTTTTCAAATATCACAAAACGGCATGCAGAGGAACAGCTCTGTTTTCAAACTTTCCCCTTTCCTGACTTCACATCCTGAATTCCTCTTTCTCCTTTACCCATTTACACTAAGCCTGTGGTTTTAATAGAAGGTTCACTAACATCTGATATTTATATGTTCCTTCTTGAAAATGTATAAACCTCAGCTGATTAATAGAATAAAAATAAAGCTATGGGCATCATTTTGGGACTGGATAAAAATATTACTATCCGACAGGGTAAGGATAAACTTGCACATTAACCAGCAATTCTCTCTGTAAAATATTCCCGCACAGGATCTTTGTAACTGATGTGTTCCTTTGGTTTGAGGCATTGGTGCTTTAAGCTATCACGATGAGCTGTGAAAAACTAGTTACCCATAAGAGGTAAGGAAAATACATGGCATCGTTGTCACTGACACACAGGCTAAAGTCAGGACTCTTCAATAAAACTAATTACTGCTGTTTTGATTCCACCTACAAATGTCACTGGCATAACATTTGCGATCATCTTGAAAAAAAATGTAGTCATTCCAAGCATAGAAAAGCAAAATAAAGTACTTGTGAATTAAATAGCAAAGTAATTTGGTAAGCTACATTTCCTGAAAACACATTTGCTAAAAAATTCCATAATGTTACAGAGAATTTAGTCATAACTTGGTACAATTTTAAACAGTCACGGACTTCAAGTCTTTTCCAGGGGGCCATCTAATTGAACTCCTTCTCTTTAACCATAGAAGTACCCATGGTAGTTTTTCTGTCATTCTGCTAAACATATTTGAGACCAGAGATTTTGCAGTTTTTCTTCAGTAAAACAGCGTGAGGCGGCTGAGTCATTCCTTGACTTTACTGAGAAGCAGTGGATCTGCACTGCAGAGGTTGGAACCGGTCCGCTCCCTCCTTGCCGCAGAAAATAGCAGGGGAGAGGAGAATGGGCTGCAAGGAGAAGGAAAGGTGTGGCTACCCCCGGTGGAGAAGGCTGAGTCTGACTTGGGCTGCTGACGTTCATGAAATCGGGAGAGTTAACAACATGCTTGGCATTTATCAGGGATAACTTGATCTGATTTAAATATATGAGCACTGCCACCCACTGTTACTACTACCCACTGTCATTGGGGGATGTGGTTCCACACCCCAGCAGCTCATGCCTCTTGTGTATCATTTCGTGAAATTACTGCAAACTGCAGTTCGGATCAGTGGGACTTCACTGGTCGCTTGAAATTCTGCCTGCCAGGGGACCTTGGTTCAGTTTGTGTGGCTGTGACCTCTGAGTGTCCCACGACAGCCTTGATACTGTACAACAAGGGCTTCTTCGTCTTTTTGGGGGCAAAGCCTCCTTGTGAAAATGAGGAACATTATGTATATATATCCATGATACACAGGAAACTATGCAGACAGTTCCAGGAGGTGTGCGGACCCCTTGACGCCCATGGGTGAATGCCTGGGTCCCCTCTGGCTGCTGACATTACAGAAAGTGGCAAGTGCCCTTGGCCAGATTGAAGACCTCACATTTTCTTTTTCTTCCTCTCTTTCTTTTTTCCTTTCTTGTTCTCAATTTAGAAACAGCACCACCAGGAGCAGGGACTTTCGCATATACAGTAAAAATGTACAGTATCTTCAATGCAAAGTTGGACAGGTGCCAACCCCCTCCCCCTCCCCACCCAGAAGCATCTTCATTTGAATTTAAAGGGGTGGATGAGTGACAGCAAGACTCTGTTCTCCTTCTGACAGGGCTTTGGCAGATCATTGGTTGTCATCAAACCTATTCCATTTCTTGCTCCCTGCCAGGAATTCCACCTACATGCCTGATGGCAATTAGTCCCTCGTAGGTGCTAATGAATAAAACGCAGCACGTAGACTTCACGAGGATGAAAAAGCCTACGATCCAGATCCAGAGAGTCACTCCAAGTATCAGTCCCCCACGCCGGTCCCCCTCAGATGTAGCTCTCACCCGGTCCAGCACGCGCTGTTCCAGGGCGCACCCGCCCGCCCCTCCTCCATGCACTTGGGCACGGGAAATAGTAAGGGAGCTATCTGATGAGGACACTCAGCAGAAATCACGATTTAGAACCTGCAGTGTTACCCTGTTTTTCTGTGGCTGTCACAGGCCACGATGCTGCCAGTTAAGGACAGTCTGTGTTGGGGCATGCGTGTTGAATCTCCAGACCAAAAATGCTTTGGAAGAAGTGTTTAGAGATCTCCTTAGAGAGCACTGAGTGTGTGTGTTGGGTGAGGGGGTTGTGTATTATCAGTGATTCCCAAGACTTGCTGATAATCAGAAGTCCCTCAGCAGCCTTTAGAAGTACAGATTCCTTAGCCTTGTCTCTGGAGATTCTCAGCCAAAAGGCCGGGGTTAGAATCAGAGAATCTAAATTTTTAAAGTTCTTTCCAGAAGAATCTGATACTCATACCAGGATCAATACGCCAGGATTAGGTAAACTGCTGTATCTCATTCAACTCAAAAACTCCAGGCCTGCATATTGATTGAACGATTCTCTAAGATCATGCTCACTATTCATCTTTGCCTTTACTATGTTTTGAGTGTTTAAAACAAACAAAAAATTCTCTTGTCATGTGAATGCCTATCAGATACGAATCGGTGTTCAGAAATTCTTTTCAAATGAAACCATAGGTGATTTTTAAATTTTTCTTTATACTTTTATTACAGTTTCCAAATTTTATACCTTTACTGAGAAATGAGCATGTATTTTTTTAATAATGAAAAAGTTAACAAATCTTACTTTTAAAGATCTTTCTACATCCCAGGAGAAGCTAATTTGTTCACAGAGAAAACGATATTTTAATACTGTTGATGTTCTTTAAATACTATGTGTTTTAACTAATGTATTTAGAAACTTACTTAGAAAAGGGGTTTATAGACCTCAGCAGACTGTCGCTTTGACAGTCCAGAGGGGAGAAAAAAAGGTTAAGGACCCCTGATACACCAAAGACCAATTCATTATTCATATTTTGTATGTACACAAACACTGTCTTTCTAGGATCTCAAAACATGTTATAAAACAATAGCAGCTAAAGCCTTGGAGTGACACATGCTTGTAGTTTTGTCTCCTGTGATGGTAGCAAAGCAAAGACAGTGACAAGGAAGAAATTTTTCTCCTGGTTTTCATGGGCTCCAAAAGTTAAGCTAGTTTGAATAGGATTCCCTGGAGCATTTAAACTCCATCATGTTTATCAGAAAGAGAACTTAATCCAAACCCTTTGAGGTTAGTTCTTCTCGAGTCAATATCTATTTCGGCAAAACAATCATGGTTCTAAAGTATAACAGTGAAGCAAGGAAGAAAAGAGAGATTTTTCTTCCTGATAGCAAAATGGGCAGGTGCAGTTGAGACTGAAAGGCCATAATTAAAACATTGTTCAGCTAAGGCACTGTAGAAGTTCATGCAAGACTGCACAAATCCTCCCCCTGCCCCACACGCCCAAGTTCAAGGTGCACTGCCATTCAAGAAGCAGAGTCCTGGAGCTGAACTTCATTACCCTTGGAGACACAGGGAAGAAATTCTATACTGCTGGACCTGTAAAATTGGCTTATTTAAATCCATGTATTTTAGCCCACTTAAGAAAGGAAAGGAAAACAGACATTTTTAATTGAACATATAGTTATTTGGCAGGACGTACACATATAGTAGGTTTTTAGAGACCTGATGGAATAAATATTATTATTTCTATTATACAGGTAAGAACTTTAGCCTAAAAATGTGACATAAGTTACCCCATGTCAGAATCAAATGTACTTTATTTTTACTGGCTGAATTCTAGGATGGACATTGAGTGCATCTGTATATGATCATATTAGAACATGCAGGCTAAGAAAAGTGATGAGAACAAGCATTGGAAAATTCCCGGCACATCCTCTGGATCCATACCTGAGCCAGACCTCGTAAATTGATGACTGTAATTTTTTTTTTTTCCTTTCTGGCCTAGAAACCTGCCTAATGAATCATTCAAGGAAGTCACAACAGATCAATTAGAGTTAGCACCTACCACTGGGGTGGCCAGGAGCAGTGGGCAGGGTGGAACCCTGGAGGAGGAAGGTAGGGGTTGGTTGATGAAGACCCCTGATTTCTAGCCTCTTCCCCAGGCCCTATAGAGGGGCAATTCTGTAGAAACTCCTTATAACCCTTAAAAGATCACCTACATGATTGAGAAGGTGTTATCCTCCGGTAATAGTTCATTGTGTTAACTGTTGCATGGAATCATTGACTAGCTCTAGATTCAATGAAAATAGATTGAGTTAACACAAAGGATTTAATCTCTGTGGAAGCAACGACTTACTCCTTGCCTAGAGGTTAAGGCAGCTTTCTTTCTCTCGTTGTATTTTTTATTATTTTTTTCAAACTTGGTAGAGCTTTCCCACATCCCTCGTGGGTAGCTGCCTCCTCTGCATATGCGTAAACCAGCTGTCCTCTGGAATGACACAGGCCCCCACAGTGTCATGGGGTACGACTGGTGGGAGTTGACTGAGAACTCTGAACAGCGATGGTGGGTGGGGGCTACTGGCAGTTGTGGGCCAGGTAATACTTTGCCAGGGTCCAAAGCCAGAAGGCCAAGACTTTTGACCTGGACCACCATCTTTCAGGCTGTAGGCCAAGGATTGCGGAGGCCTAATATAGGCAGGGAGTCAATCAGGAGAACTTAAGAGGGAGAAAAAAAAAAAAAAAGACTCTGCCTTTGCTTAGTTCTCCAGATTGGCTCTCCAGATGGCCCTCTTTTCTCTGGTAAATTATGCAACAAGCTGCTTCAGCCGAGTTTTGCAGACCTGGATGATCTTGAACTGATTTCAGCAAACGGGCGGACTTGTGGGGTTGCAGGGCTTTCTCCTGGTCCTTTCACCCGAGGAAGAACACTGGGGAAGGAAAACCAGACAATTTCTGGTACCAGTCCTAGAAATAGAGCAATACAAATATAAAAAGGACCATCGCTTTTTGTCCTTCTTCTTCAAATAAATGATTTTTGAAGAAGCTAAGAGGCTGTCTCATTAGGAAAGGTTAGAGTTCATCATGATTTCTCCATAAAGAGGAATTTGGCCTAGCAAATTCTCACCAATTAAATGCCAGAATTGCTGTCCGGTAGTGTTGCTGGAATTGAAAAGGTAGACGATTTGCTTTTCAGCATAGAGAGGTCTGAGGGTCTCACTATCTGCTGCTATTAACATGTCCTGGAACCAGAATCAACAGTGCATGCAAATGAGTCTCTGATTATTTCTTTGATTTTCAGAATGTCTCCTCCCACTTGTACCCTCCTGGTTGAGGCAGAATGGATTAGCTCATCAAGCCTCAGGACTGCTCTCAGTGCTGAGGAAGACGAAGTGGGGGAGGGCAGTGGGTGGCAGGGCCACTCTGTGCCTTCCCACCCCCAGAAGCAGGATCACAGCCCTGACACAGCTTCTTCCTGTCCCTGCACTGGAAAAGAGAGGCACTGGGACCAGATTTGCCACTGAGCAGGGAGGAAGGCAGAGTGAGAACAGGAGGCAGAGTCAATAGGCCAGGTGGCAGGGGGAGCAGATGGGTAGGTGGTGGCTGAGCTCAAAGCTACAAGATGAAGAATTTTAGGAAAGGGGAACAACCCACTAGGAAGTACAACTTGGGAACTCAAACAAAAGAGGAAACAAAATAGAAGATTCTGCGGCAAAAAAAAAAAAAAAAATTGAGATGATGAAAGTGTATAAAAGCCAAATTGCAGTCCACCCAATCATCCATGCAAAGCTTATCAGGCACCTTTCAGCCCCTGCACTGTGTGTTGGAATGCCGGTAGGAACAAGGTATGGTACCTGCTCATTGTCTGGTGCATTGGGGAGACTTTTAAGAGAGAAATAAAATATGATGTGGTAAACTGCCTATAGAGAAACGTCAGGTGCTAGAGGGACACAGAGGGAGGACCGACTCAGGGGGTGAAGGTTACAGGAAGCTCGACAGAAGAGGAGATACTTGTGTTGGATCATGAAGTTGATCAGGGTTTCTCATGACAAGGGGGAGAGAGCATTCTTGGCAGGGGGAGCAACCAGACATTGGCATGGATGATGGGGTGGAGGAGCCCACTTGTGTGTGAAACGGAGGTGTTTCTGAGACAGTGGTGCTGCCTGGGAACAGGCTCCGGGGGCAGGAAGCGCTCATCCAAGGGTATGGAAACAGGCTAGCATCAGCCTTACATGTCATGCTAAGAGCTTCGGATTTCCCTTTGAAAATATAGCACATTTGAAACAGTTGGAAAGAGAAAGTAATAAGATTACTTAGTAGACGGTAGGAGGTGGGAGGTAAGGAAAGGATTAGTGAGTACTCAAAATTCTGGTTCCCCAAACCAGAGCTTCCTTAGTTTACCTTCAAGCATAAAGTTATTACCATCTAGTGGAGTGGAGGCTGATCTATTTAGTGACTCCAAGTATAACTCACAGTGGATTTCGTTATTAGTTATGCTTCTGAGAAGGACCATTGTAACCAAACAGTGAAGAAAATGCTTTTGTGAGTGATTACTCTTCATTTACTGAAATGCTACCTCTAGGAACACTTTCCACAAGTCAAGCACTGTGCCCAGCGCTGGCTAAATGATGAAGAACATGACAGTCGTGTTCTGTGACCTCTTGAAGCTTTCGTTAGAAAGGGGAAAACAGTAAACATGTAAGGAAATACGTAATTATAAATCATGACATCAAATGAAGGAAAAGACCAGAAAACCAAAGGAGAAAATAACAGGGTAGAGGGAGAGGACCAGTTTTACATGATACGTGAGTAGGAGTTTCATGAAATGGGTAAGGTTGTAGGAGGTGGAGGGAGAAGGGTGTGTGATGGAATGAGTGAGATGATGTTGGAGAAACAGTGAGGATCAAAGTATGCATGTCTTGTAGGCAGCTTAAGGGGATAGTCTATTATTCTACATGGAATTGAAAACCATCAAAGGGGGTGCTTTAAGTTTTTTTAAAGCTCACTCTGGCAACTGTGTGAATGAATCAGAGGAAGGAAAGTTTAGAGGTGAAGAACACCAGCTAGAGAGCAGCGGTCTAGGGAAGAGATAACAATAGCTTAGAAAACAGTTGTTCACAGAGAGGAGAAAAGCAGATGAAAATGAGAGTTTCTGAGCATCCAATTAAAAAAGAACAATCAGAAAGCACTATTTAGAGTAGAGGAAATGTAATCCGTGGAGTTGCTCGTGAAGCAATGGGAGGGCTTAGCCAACAGGGGAGAGTGAGACAACTTTGAGCTTAAACAAGACACTTTCATCCTTCTTGGCGGGAGGGACCAGGAGAGAAGGGGGCACAATGGAGCTCCTGGGCAAGAGTCACCTGCCTGAGAGCTGAAGCCATTGCAAAGACACCACCTAAAATGGAGTGGAGGAAGAAATACCCTCTCCTCCTGTTCTCCATCAGTCTATCGATGCCCTTCATTTGTGGAACACATCCAGAAGCCAGTTGGCATGGGATCCTGGAAACACGATTTCCAGGGATAAATCTGCTATATTATAGAAGAGAGAAGATAAAAAGTAAAGAGTGAATCTGAGTGCAGTTAGGCCCAGGACTGGTATGATAGATGTATTTTAAGGTAGAATTGACATGACTTGATGATGGATGAGTAAGGAGTAGGGAGATGAGCAGGGAAGAAATGTCAAGAATGATCGCTTGGTTTTTGGCTTCAGCAACTGGTACCATATGCAGAACGAGGAAGATGTGGGGCAGAAGTAGATTTGGTGAGGAAGAGTATAAAAAATTCAGTTTGGGAGGGATCAATTGTAAAATGCCCATTATATATATACTCAAGAAGCCATCTAAATCAGGAAGTCAGAATTTTTGATTTGGAAGTTGTCAACAGATAGGTTCTATTTACAGCCATGAAAATCAATGAGGCCACTAAGGAAGAGAATTTGGAATGAAAAGATGGCTAGGACTTACTTCTATGAAGCCCAATATTTAGAGGGCAGACAAAGGAAGAGGAGATGAAAAAAGATGGAGAAGCCCATCTTGCCAAAACAAACAAAACCTACCAGTCTTGACTGACAGCAAAATGCCCTCTAGCTGAAAACTACTTTTCTGCTCCCTTTTAGAGCAAAACTTCTGATTCAGTTGTCTTTACTCATTATCTCTATCTCCTTTATTCTCATTCTACCCTGAGCTCCCTCTGTCCAGGCTATTACCCCCATTCCCTCCACCACAATTGATTATATACACAGTAATAATGAATAACTTTCACATGTCTAGATATTAATGGCCAATCCTCAGTTGATTTTACTTGACCTGACAGTTGGTTGACCACACTTCTGACAGTGAAAGGCCGTATTAGTGATGACTTTGCTGAGACAACAGGTGTAATAGAAAATTGTCTGGGCAAACCAAGACCTGTAGCCTTCCTATCTATCAGCAGCAGTAGACACAGGTCTTCACTCCCTCCTTGACGCAGTCATCTTACTTGGCATTCAGTGCACCACATCCAGTTTTCTTCATTGTTCTCAGGCTCCTGTGATGTTTCTCTCATCAGCCAAACCACCTCACTTTGGAGTGCCCTGGGGCTCTGCCTTCTTTTCTTCTCCATCAAAACCCATTTTCTTGGTGCCTTCACCAGTATCATCACTTTCAAATCTATCTGTGTCCTAGGCTCTCTCAAATGTATCTCTCTAGGTTGAAAATCTTTCCAAACACAAATATGCAATTACACAAATAAAGCCATCTCGACAACCAAGACTCTAAACATCCTCCCCAAACATTTTGTAATCTTTCCTATTTTAGTTAATGCAACTCTATCCTGTTTCCATTCAGGTCAAAAACCTTGAAGTCACCCTTAACTCCTCTCTCTCAGTCTTTTTCACACCCGCATCTAACCCATCAAGAAATACCACCACCTGTACCTCCGCATTTTCAGAATCCAGATGCCTCTTGCCACATCTACCATAACCACCCTGGTCCAATGACTGAAAAACTCTAATCACCTCCTTGCTCCTCTCCCTGTCCCCAGGTGCTCTTCTCAGTTGAAAAGCCAGAGTGATTCTGTGAAACAAGCTGGATATTATCACTTATATGCTCAAAATTATCCAGATTTCTCTATCACATAGAATACAAAGCCAAAGTTCTAACAAAGCCTACCAAGCCCCTAAACAGTGTTATCCGCACCACCTAAGCCTCATCTTCATCCCTGTCTTCTCAGCTTTCTTCTCCTTGCTGATCCTCAAACAAGCCAGGAATGTCTCCGAGACTTGGCATCTGCCTTTCTAATCCCTCTGCTTGAACAGATCTCCTACCATTTACTCACTTGGTTCCTTCACCTTTTTTGCTCAAATATCACCTCCGTGAGGTCTTCCCTAAACTCCCTTCTCAAAATTGAACGCCTCCATACCTCTTCCGATTTTTTGTCTCCTTTACATTTGTCATTATCAAATATACTAAACTTCGTTTTTGGTTTATTTTAGCATTTGTCTCCCCATGCTGGAACACATGCTCTATGAAGTTGGAGTTTTTGTCTGTGTTGTTTACTATTATATCCCAGCTCTAATCAATTTGTTAAATAATGGTGAATAAGAGGGGTGGGTCATAGAATAAAAGAATAAAAACCAAGAGAGGATCATGTTATATAAAAGCCAAGAGAGGAAAGCGATCAGTGGCATCTCAGGCTGTTGAGACACCTCCTGACATGAGATTTGATATCATATGGGTCTCCGATTATACTGGCAAGAGAAGTTTCAGTGAAAGGGTGGAGGAAGAATACAGGCTTGAAGGAGAGACAGACTGGATGTAGTTGATGTTGAATGGGAGAGGATAAAGGGATACCTCGTCATGCATAGCCAAGAAACTTGGCAGTGACAGCCTGGAAAGAGGGCTGAAGCTGAGACAAGTCAGTGCCATCATCAAAGCCCAATTAGCAAAGTTTCAAAACAAGGAACTTTTCTTTGGTGCATGATCTATCCAATTATAAAGTCCTAACAATTGACTCGCAATTCAATTCAATTTCAGTTGTTAGAAGGACCTCTCAATTCCACTCTTTCTTTCTGTTGTCATAGTTCCAGCTCGGATTTTAACACTATTTCAATAGATTCCTTACTGTCAGTAAATGAGCTAGCCTCAGGCTCACCCTGTGTTTGGAGTTTCCCTCAGGGAAATTAAATAGGCCATGATCACAAGATTAACAGCAGTAAGAACTGATGAAAATGGATCAGATTAGCAGGGGTACTCTTCTGGCCCCTACCCCATCAACCCAACAGTGCAAAACCATGTAGAAAGAGATACTTTTAGGTCCAGCCCTTACCTAAATCAATAATCAGTGGACATTGAGGGTAGGAAAACTTGGGTGTGGTATCCAGATTTCCAGAGGGCAACTCTTCTCAGTATGTGATGGTTTTGCAAGCCTAGGAAGGACATTCAAGTAAAGAAGTGAGAATACTGGCTGCATGATGTAGCCTAGATAAAAAGAAACTGACACGAGTAAATGGGGAGCTGATGGGATGGAGCGATGAAATGCATACCAAAGAATAGAAAGAAGAGAATGAATGGACACATGGAACCTGAGCAGAGACTTCAGGACAGTTGCATCACGTGGGATGAAGGTAGACAGGGAGACTATGAATCCAGGCTCCCGTGGGCTCAGGACTCCTGGAGCAGAGCAGCAGGGCATTTTCAGACCTTATCTTCTGCAGGCAAGGAGACCTCAGTGTAACACCTGGCCTAGTTTTTCATTGAACCGGGCTCTGAGCTTGGGCTAGAGCTGGCTGGTGCTGACACAGGTCTTCACGCCTTCATTCTCACCTTTAGTTCCATTCCCTCCCCTTGAGAACACCGGAGTTATCTTCCTAAGGCATGTTCTGACCACACCACTTTTGTGACTTAAATCAGCTAATCATGTTCCATTTGACAACCTGCTTCTAACTTAGCTTTCAAACCTTCAGGTCCTTCCTACCCGACCTGCCCTTCCCATTTCCCAGTCATGCAAACAGGGCCACTCTTGAGCTCATTAAGCTCCTCTAATGCCATTGCTACTGCTGTTCCCACTGCTGCAATGCTTCTCCTTTTCCCTTCTCTGTGAGACGAACTCCTACTCTTATGTCAAAGTCCATTTTACCGTCTGTTTCTTCCCCAGCCATATCTGTTAATATGTACTAATACAGGACTGTATCAAGTGCCTCAAAATAGAAGCAAATATCTTAACACTTGAAATAATAGCTCAGTGTTTGTTTCTAGTATTTTAAAGCTTTGAAAATGTAATGACCCAGATAAAAGTTGCAATAAAAACCCCAGAGTTTAGCAGCATCTTGTACTCAGGTGTCTATGCGACACAGCATGTAATGAGGCCATGGTTCCATTTTTTTAAATGCATTTTTTAAAAAGTCACCTTTAGAACTCATGAACAGCATCCCCGCCCTTTGTATTAGGTGAGGGACAGGCATGTCTAAAATAATAGTTCTCAACTGGGGGTGATTTTTTGCTATCCAGATGACATTTGGCCATGTCTAAAAACATTTTTGATTGTTGCAACTGGGGAAGTGAGTACTACTGGCATCTAGTGAGTAGAGGCTAAGGATGCTGCCAATATTGAGTAACTGTTAATGGAGTAATTTATTTTCAAGGGAGCTTTGAGGAGCCTGGGATGAACAGATAATAGACAGAGCTTCTGTCTGATGCAGAGGAGGGAGCAAGGTAGAGGCAGATGCATGAGACCAGCTGACTGGGACAGGAGGTGGCCCCGAGCAGTTTCTGCCAAACACCGCACTCCACAGAGCTCAGCTGGGAAACCACTAATGTATTGAAAAGAAGATGGGGTTTTAATTCATTTTGATCTATGTTATAACCCTGAATCGACCACTCTCTTTCATAAAGTTGGCTAAGCTGTTTAATCTTACCAAGTCTTAGTTTCTTCCTCTGAAAAAGAAGAATGATAATGATCACTTCACAGGGCCATTGTGGGGGTTAAACAGAATGTCTGTACAATTAAGCCAGTACCTAGGACGTGGTGCCTAATATTTATTAATTTATTTTAAAATAATTCTTTCCATCCTAAAGAATGCCATAGTCAGCTCCAGAAATACTGACTGAAAGTTTGTAGTTTACTATTATAAGTTTCACTTTTTAACATTAACTACTAGGAAAGATTTTATAGCAATATTATTTTTAAAAGGAAGGCATGTCAAAATCTAGTATTTGTAGGACTATTTATTTATCAAAACAATCAACAAATTTTGGAAACAGTGATTGATTGCGTATCCCTACAGTGCATAGGCATGTGAGCTATTGTGTGCTGGGCACACGCAGAGTTTGTTGTAACAGTAGAGCATCAGTTGACATCTACTATTTCACTCGCATAGACCAGCATACACACTTGTATCAGGAAATCTTTCTTACACTTGGACTTTGGGTTTAAATAAGAGCTTCTCTTGGTGTATAACACTGTTTATTGTTCCAGGGAAAACATATAACCCAAGCTGGAGTAATATTCTTGTCACTTTCCAGCTTCTCTGTACAGGCATGGACTCTTGATCCATATTTTACCAGTAAAGCCCTTTCCTGGGATTTTTGAGCTTGGGGTCAGAGAGAGAAAAAGCAAATCTTAACTCTCTCTGGTGGTGAAATTGGAACATATAAATCAGCAGGTAGATTTCTTTCAGTCTGAGAACATGAAATAGGAAGCAGCTACGTGGGCATGGGTGTCCACACCGCAGTGAAGAGAGACTTCCTCATTCCAGGTGTATGTCTAAGGCCTGGCTGTACAACCAGCTGAGTCCCCTGCCTTTCCCCATGTGTCAAGGAATTCTCCCTTTGGCCTAATCTAGTTCTATTTGGATTTCTATCACCTAAAACCATAAAAGTCTTCACTAATTCAAGTGAGTTGTACTTAGTTGGAAAAAAAATTTACTCTGTCTCTGCAGGTATGTATCTAACTGGAGGCTATTGTGGTGACGGCTGAGAGGGGAAAGATTTCTTCGGATAAATTACAGTTTATAAGTTACAAGTTAGTCATGGAAACTTTAAAAAGTTCAATAGATTAATTAACCTATTTAAGTTTTAGTTTCAGTCAGGAGACAGAAACCACTCTGGTTATTTTAACAGAGAGAATCCAGTATGAAGGGTATGAAGGACTGTCAGTTATGTGTGAAAGAACTAAGAGTCAAAGGAGAATTCTGAGGTATCATAGAGATGGCAGTCACAGCAAACAGCCACCACCCACAGCACTGGGGCAGCCAAGGGAAGAGCTAAGAATGACTACCTCTTCCAAGCTTGGAGGAGCAGCCTGCAGGGGCCGGGAACCAGGCCTATGAGAAGGCGTTCCAGTGTCTCCAAGGGGCTTCACAATACCTACTATATCAGTGTAGGAAAAACTGCCAACTAGCTTCATCGGCTGCTAGGGTGCACCGTCATGGCGGGGATGAAGAGGCATCGCTCTGGGGAGAGGCTCAGACAGGGAAAAGCATGTCCTGCAATCCTGCCATCTCCCCCCAGCATTCTCCATCAGCAGAGCCTCATACAGAGCACTCAGATGATCAGAAATGCAGTTTCCAGAGTCCCAGGCTCCGGACACATAACTGATAATAAAAGATGGGTTTGAAGCTGAGACACAACAGTTTAATAACTTGCACAGTCTGGAAGGATAGTGAAATGTTCATCAGCAGGGCTTGGGGAACATTATTGGCATAACATACAAGAACATTGCCTGAAAAGGAGTAGTTTTTCAATAAAAATTGTGTCCCTCCTTCCAGGGAAAATTCAGCCTCCTGCGGCTGCTGGAGGCAACATTAGAGGTGCCGAGGTCTCGCTCCCCCTGGGGAAGCACTAGTCATCCTTCTCCATCAGGGTCAACATGGTGCCACAGTACATGGCACCAAATCAGTTTCCCAAGTTCTGGCTGTAATTATTCACTTCCAGTCTGTTTCCTGCAATTTGGATTTGCCTTTTTCTTTCATCATTTGCCTACACAGAATGTCTTTTTCAGCTGTTGTCTACCTTGAAAACCCAACACGTTCTTTTCCCTCTGGGAAAATTTTCCAGCCTAAAGTGATTTCTCTTGTCCTCTTAGTTCCTAGTACATTTACTATGTTTTTCCTTCTTTTTCCAAATAATGGTGATATGTTTTGTAATGTGGCTGGGGCCGATAACCAGGCTCAGAACTCTGAACTAGAGAAGAAATTGCAAGGAACTGGAAGGAGATGTGAAGGAATTGACAGGGGTCGGCAGGGAACTCGTGGCCGGGGCAGGAGGGCTAGCCACACTGTCTGCATCCCGTGGTGGGACTAGGAAGTGAAGCTGGAGCAGTTTTCTACCCCTGGTGCCAAGTACCCTGTTCACCCCCCGAGCACTCGGACCTTAGGGATAGGACACTAATAAACTATCTCCAATTCCTCAGTGTTCATGAGGAAGGATGTAAGGCTCTCCTGCCAATCTAAATTTGCTTTAATTCCAGGACTGGGTGTGTTTAAGTCTGTGCTGGAGTATCATTATGGGCTTCTGGAGTTGGACTAAATTTGGCATTACTTAGATTCATTAGAAAATGCTTTGTATTCTCATGGGTCTTTACCTAGTTTTTTAATAAGCTACTGTGTGTAGAGGAATGATATTCATTCTTTCCCATGAAGATCTGCCTTTCCCATGGATTGAGAAGGAGACTTTTCCAATCTTTTACCAGCTCTGCTCCGGGACTGAAACTAAATTTGGATACAAATCTGAGATATTATCTTGTTTATACGGAATCCCCTCAATGAACTATGGACCAGACCGTCATTACCAAAGACCATTCTACTCATGGTAGAATCCAGAAACTATATGGAGGGGCAAAAAGTTCTACACATGAACACTGCATTCTTCCTGGTAAACCCTTTCCATGGAAAGATTTCTTGTGACGGGTGATAACAATCTTCCGCAATTACTTGTGAAAGTAAGTTGACAGTACAAAATTTCTTTTGAAGGCACTCTATTAAGTACATCTCAACCAATGTTTACTGTCAAGCTGGGAATTTATGCCAGACAGGTAGAATCATTTTCCTTTATAAACCTATTATTAGCATCAGATAGACAAGCAGGCTGCTAAAAGAGTTTTCATTAACATTCACACATTGCCAAGAGACAAACATTTTATCTTCTGGTCCCTCCATATATAATCCCAATGAAAAATATAACTACTATTTATCATGCCAATTACCAAACCCTGTGCTAAATGGTTTCTTGTATTTGACACCGAGAGCAAATACTGAAATGGGTTGAAATCCATGGCCTTCCTTTGATAATTTTCAGGCCACGTTTATGTCAAGTGTGCTCACAGTTTATTGGTTTTGCCAGGAATACTTATTAAATGCAGTGATTTCCTCTCAGTTCCTTGGTTTCTCCTTTCTAGGCAAGCAGTGAGTAGTGAAATGAGGAAAGATGGTTTCAAAACATACAAAACCTGTTCCTGTGTAGATACAGCTTAAAGAATATAAACAGATGGGTTTCTCCCACAAGGACAGGTCATCATACCATCAGGGGAAAATGAGTTGGCTGCTGCTGAGTTAAGAAGCAGTGAAGTCATTGCTATGCACATAATTAAAATGTGATATTTCAAGAGGAGTGAATCCAAGGAGGAAAAAAAAAAAAGAAAAATTACAGATAATACATACTGTGGTTGTGGCTTTGAATTAATATGTGCCCGGGTGCGGAAGCAGCACAGCAAACAAATGTCAGCCGTTAAATGTAGGCAAAACGACAACACGTTTAACTTGTCCCCTTTCCCACCCCACCTTCAACACGCACCCTTAAGGCTAGTGTTACTTACTTTTGCTAAGCTCACGTGAACCACGTAAGGGTTGTTAGCAGACTGGATTTAGGACACGCACCTTTCTGATGTCTAATAGAAGCCCTAGTCAGGATGTAATAAGACAAACCAATCCGGAAAACATGGGTCTGGTTCACGCCCCCCCTGATGTTGCACTGATAGCTCTCACAGCCCTCTCTGAATTCCTGAGTGGACCAGGTTAGGAGAGAAGTTCTTCTTGTCATGGCCGTTATCTGGCTTACAGGTATTCTCCCCTCTGAGCAGCCTTAGGCCTAAATAAAGAAAAGAACACTATAGGATTCTGAACAATGGATCCTGTGCCCTTCCTGTCCAGGAAGCTGCCTAGTGAGGAGAAAACAGCAGATGTACAAGCAACTGTTATCTTGGGTAAAAGAGATGCTTTTCTTGGGACCATATCAGTTTCATGTTTATAGCTCCTTAGAAGGCTGTATCTATATAATGACAGGCTTTCTGGTGAAAGCTGAGAAACTCAGTTGCAAATCCGAATGCTACGAAATGTGTGGCTATTTGGCAACGGGAGGATGAAAACATCTGGATCTTTGACTCCGTTTTTCCATTTTCACCCAATATTTTCATATCGTGAAAGACACCAATTAAAAAAAAAGCAGCCAATCTGGTGTTTTGGCTTTCTTAACAGCCAGTTTGTATCTCAGAATGGTTGAGACCAATTGATTGTTCTGCTTTACATGGCCAAAATGAACAGATAAAGATAAAAATAGTTGGTTAGGTAGCTGTTCTGACTTATTTCAATTGATACAGTGGTATTGTGAACTCTAGCTGGCAAGTGCTTTACAAATGCGAATAATTTCTGACATCTCAGAATTCAGTAATCTCTCAGGAAGTAGACAATTGTCATTTCTCTCCAGTTCTCCAGATAAAGAAATGGCACCAAAATTAACATGATTTTCTTCTTGTTTTTATGAAAAACACACGTCAGTGTGTTCATTCTCTACCAGAATTTGTGGGTTCCTGTCTCAGTGGGGCCTCAAACATGCCAAATGAGACCAAACTACCCATGAGTATTCACAGAGAGCACACCACAGTTTACTTTCGAGGCTCTGCAGAACAGAATTACTGCATGACTTAAAAAAGAAAAGACAGAAAAGTAAGAGAAATCACATCGAAATTCTGTTTCACTGTGTACCACACCGGAGTTTACAAACATCCTAATTCTGGAGAATAGCCTACATTTTTTCAGGCTGTTCTCAATGTTAACATACTACATGCATTTCATTTAGAAAATTAAGGGGTATGTACATCAGGATAGAAAATACTGAGCTTATGACACAGTTCACGTCCAAGTGCACCTGAGTAATACTAGATCTAATATTAAAATGGTCGAGGTCCTAGTCAAGGAATAGATTGATTTTGGTAATATTTACATAATCAGGGAATGTTTTAAAAAGAAATGTAATTATATGTCTAAGTAAATCACCTTTGCATTTATACACGCCATTCTTTTCAAATAAAGATTACCTCTCTACAAATATGAGTATAAGCATTTTTGTAGACCTTCATCTAGGTCTCCATGTGAGGATGATTCCATAGCTGCCTTCAATATGACATTTTTTTTTCTCTGGCAAGGAATCTGATGCTATGGAAAGATTGAAAAAGAAAAAAAATACTAAGTCAAAGAATAAAATTGAAATAATATTTAAGGAAAATTATTTTCTTTCCATGTATTTTTAAATTTTACAGCTTTCAAAATAACCCAGCATACAGTACCCCTCAGATTGACTGACTCATCTCCATGTCCACACACTTTCTTTAAAAACAGAAAAATCATTTTTGAAAATGATCAAAACATAACATTTTGCTGGAACAGATGCGTTGCCTGCGCTCTGTGCCACATTTTTGTAGTATTTAAAATGAACGTTTCAGTTTTAAACACCATGGCGTGACTAATCGCCAAGGAGGAGGAAAAGAAGGTCCTAGAGGAGTCAAAGTTGGGGTCCTCCTCTACCCCATTTGTGAGAAACACCGTAGCTCTTGATCTGTGTATACCTGGCACTGGTCCCAGGGCTGCTCTTCTCAAAATTTCTTCCCAACAATAAGTATTTTTGAAAATTAGACTATCTTGGTATTCAAAGGGGGGGGGTCATTTTTTAGTATCTAAGACTGATATGCACTTGTGGGGGATCTGTTATTTTATTTTGCATATCTAATTATATTCCAGGCATCCTTTTAAGTACCATCTGAATTTTAACCTTTCAGGATACATTCTAAATCCTGATTTAGCTTACTATCCCAATTTATGTGTGTTTTTCCAGCGAAGTATTAACAGTGGTGCCTTTCCCTTTTAAAACTGGCCTGATTTGGAAGAAAAATTATGTAGTGACCCAAAGTATAAAGATTCTCTGTTCAGGAAAAGAAATACATAGTACATTTTTTCTCTTGTTACTTTTTTTTTTTAATGTTAGTGGATTGATGGAGATAAACATAGATGACACTTTAAATCTGACAGGCTTTCCTACGTTTCTACAAGTTTGGAAGTCCACCTACTATATGATCTTTTACTTTTCATCAGGGTAAGAGATCAATATGGCTTTTCCCTCTAATATTCTACCAATTTTCATATTGTAAATCACTACTGTGACCAGTCCAGTGGCTTTCTTCTTCCTCCCTCACTTTTAGCTCCACATGCATGCCTCTGAAACCTGAGAAATCAGTTGAAGAAAATATTTTTCAGAGTAAAAGTTTTATACTATAAAAGATCTATAAAAGTTTTATAGATCACTGCAACATATTAGAATTATATGGCCATCCCAACAATGATGATAATAATTCTTCACTATTGGGCTGTAAGCAGTAGGACTAACGTGTTCTTTCTATTAATAAATATTTTGCTCATTTCTAATTTTAACACACATGTAGGTTTTGGTCTGCGTGCATTCTAGAGTTTCTTTGTGTGTGTGTGTGTGTGTGTGTGTGTGTGTGTGTGTATGTTTTCCTGTTGGAGTTACTCAAATTCTGTAACTTCTGGTCTTTGGTGGAAAATGTAGGATTCGTGGAGAGAAAACATCAGACGAGTCTGTTCCAGTTTTAAAATGTTTCTAAAGTGTAAGGCAATTGGGCAGAAACTAGAATTTACCATTATGTTATGCCAGGCCATTAGAATTTCTTAATAATTACTTAGAGTTTATTTATTAACAAGGGTACAATGGAAATATGGATAGAATGTAGGTGTTATTTCATGATCTACAGTGTTGCAATTAATGGTAAATCACTGTTACTTCATCTTCTTTACATAATGTATTGGTTTAACCCTGAGTCTAGAGTCTTTGTCAGGGGCTCACTCACATATTACATAATCCTGAATTTTCCAAAGAGGAGTCATAGCTCACACCCTCAGAAATACGGTGAATGTATGGAAGGGATATAGCCAGGTGTGGAACCAGACAGGGATGGGGGCTATGCATTCATATTTCTTTACGTCATTCTGATTTATCATTTGCGGGAAAGTTCTATTTAAGTGGATTCCTGAATTGCACGAGACACCTGTCTCTCCCTAGTGGATGGCATTTGTGAATGAGGTTGATCATAAGGTAGAATGTGGAAATGGAGAAATTGACAAAACATTAACCTGAACAGAAACTGCCTAGCTCTATTGTTCCTACTGCAGGTGTGCAATATGAAACAATCAGTGCATTTTTAGAAAGTGTTTAGAATTTAATTTATTTTGATTTCTTTTTTATACTAGAAAAGATTTGAAAAGCTTCTACATGTACTATGGGCAAGAGTAAGTCAGAAGGACTGAAAAATATGACCCTTGAGCATCTAATGACCTAAAATGCTATTGAGAGTCAGCAACATGAGCTTATTATGGGAATAAATAATTACTTGCTAAATTATGTCACATGAGAACATGTCACATGTATTTGAGACTATCTCATATATCTCATATATTCCAGAATTATAATGGTTTCTAATATTTTATTTCATTCTTTCATAGATGCCTTTTCATCAGATTGAACATTTTAATTTTGGGGTTAGAAAGTATAATCACCATTAATATAGCTTAGGAAACTTAAAGGCATTTAGGGAGCAATTACATTAATATATATGTGCATGTTCAGTAAATGCTTCAAGAAAAATAAGAAATAGGTTGGGTCTTAAAGAATTACTGATTGGTTCAAGGGGAAAAGTTGAATATTTCAGGCAATCAGAACAGAACAAGGAGGACCTCGGATATTGTGAGATGATAAGAACATTAGCTGGTAATGTTGGGGATTAGGAGAGTGGAGGAAAATAAGGTTGGATGAATAGGAATTCTGGAAGATCTTTAAGATGAAGTAGTGCAGGAGAGATTTGCCCTGGGGACCACCCCATGCTTTGGTCAAGGAGAGTGGTTGCTTACTGTTGGACTTAGAAAGGTTGGTCTGGTGGTGATGTGGAATAAAGCAGACAAAGGGCAGAGTTGGGGCATCCAGGCTAGAAGTTGGTATAATAATCTAGTTCAGAAGTGAGGAAGACATCAAAAGCTAATGAATTTTATTTTTTTCAGTCATACAAAGACACTTTACTATTGACTTATACTGGCCCAACTTAATCAGTAACCGCATTCAACAAACATAGGATTGAATGAAGGCCCAAAGAACAAAGTTTTACTGTCACTTAGCATGTTCTAAAGATCATCCCCATAGTGTGTTAAAGCAACATGAGTGAAATAAACTGTGAGTAGCAAAGATGTTTGAAGCATTGGCATCATCAAAGAGGTGAGCATACCGGCCTGCTCCGTGACTTACCGTCACATCACAGCATATCAGCATTTCTCAAAGGGTGTTGTATGGAGCACTGATTCCGTGGGATGTTAAGCAGGTGTTAGGGTAGAGAAAAGGAATTCATGTTCACACATATTTGGAATGCTAGAGTCAATGAAATTAAACAAAATCCTTACTGCAGGATTTCTCAGAACATAATAATATTCCAGTGTCCTTTGTGCATAGCAATGAGGGGGCTCTAAGGTGCAGCATTTCCAATCAGATTGGACTATGGCATTTTTCTTTCCTGTAGCATCTCCTGGGACCAGAGGGCTACTGAACATAGTAGGAAATGCTCATATATACAAATAAAAGAATGCAACGTAGTCTTATGTGTGGTATAGAATATAAAGAGAATATGTTATAAAGATATGTGGATGTATAATTTCATGAGGATGGAATAATTTCATAACTGCAGGGAATTCAAGTAGCTCAGCCTTTGCTAATTGCCTTTGGCTTTAAGGCTTGTCAGAATTCTTCTGCTCTTTAAATTCATAATCTCTCCTTATGAGGGAGCGTTGAGGACGACTTCACTGGAGTGGCTCACCCACTCACAGCCCCCAAATCAGGCTGTTCCTCATCTGAGTGTTTTTCTTCAAGCACACAAAGAAACTATTTTCTTCAGGATAGGGGCTTCCCCTGACCTCCCACCTACCCCCGTTAGGTAGAGAGTCATCCCCAAAGAGATGTGTCATTCTTGGAACAGAACATCCCTTGGCGAAGATTCACTGAGTAATCATTCAGCTAGAAGCATAAATCTACCCCGAGGGTCGGAAAAACCCAAAGTGAAAGAGAATACTGGGCAAAGGGAATTGCATTCCAGGCTATTAAAATAGACACAGGCAGTGAAGTGAATGTGCTGAGATGAAACAAAGGGGATTCTCCAAAATTCAGAAATGGAACTCTGGCTGATAAACTCTTGCCTGGGTCATGATTAACTCTTCAGTCACTCAGGAAGAGAGGATTCTTGCCTTTTACTCAGGACAGTAAGGTGGTTGATCTACACTGAGCCATTTCCTGTTGACTCCATAGGGCCGAGAGGGAAAGCAAGCTTTCTACCTTTTCCTCTTTCATTTCTTCCCTGCTCCCCTTCCATTTGTGGCTATCCTGTTGACCCTGCAAAAGACATTAGACAAAGGATTAGTCAGAACTCAGGATTCTCCGGTGAGTCAGAATAGCCTACCTGCAGCCAGACAGGCCTGGGGCAGGGAGCAGAGTTGGCACCAGCCCTGCTCTGTAGGTTGGAACAGGAGCTGAGAGAGAGCTGTCCTTGCTGCAGAGGCTGGCGGGGAAGTTACTGCTGGGTGGGCTAGGCACAGGTCCAACAGGGATCAACATGTTCCCGTCACGATTCAGACAGACGCCTGACACCAGGGGGGATCCAGGCTGGAGCCACCCAACAGGTGGGCAGAGCATTGCTCAGAAATTCAGACTGGCCGGGGGCTTGATGATTAAAAGGACAGGATATGGAAGGGGTTAGAACATGGACTCCCCGTCTTATTTCCCCCTCTCCCTTCTAACTATGTGGTTGTGGATAAGTTACTTAACCTTTCTGAACCTCAATTTCAAATAATGTTACTAAGGGTTTTTTTATTTTTAAGGGTGAAATGAAATAATAAAAATAGCTAATATTTATTCAGCCCTAAATATATGTTAGGTCCTGTGCAAAGAGCCTGCTGTGCATAATTACATTTAATCCCCATGACAAACCTATGGGTTAAACGTCACTATCATCTCTATTTCATTTGTGAAGAAAGTAATACTCAGGTCACCAGCTGGTAAGTGATAAACCCAGATCTGACTTCAAGGACCAAGATTTTAGCCAAATGCATATTCCCTCTCAAAAATCTAACTCCTCTAGCACTGCTGTTGGGGAGGGCATGAGGTTTCTGGCCCAAGTTCCTAGTGTGGGTAGGAGAAAGGGCAAGGCATTGGTCTATTCTTAGTCCAGAGAGGGAGCTAGGGTCCTGCTCAGTTTGTTGGAAAGGACAGCAGGAACAAAGTTCAGCCCTATAAACCATAGCGTGTACAAGGTACTTGAGCACAAGGAGCCATCTTTAGAACTCAGTTCTCAAAATGGAGCACCATGCGGATGGGCAGGTAACAAAGGAGGAGCCCGGGGCTGATCAGCCCTGGGGCAGTGATCCTGGATTATCCCCCAACACATTCAAAGGAAATTAGGAAAGGGGCAGCCTGCTACATGAAAGGTAGTTGAATCCTAAAGCCCATGACAGGAGGCATGGGAAATGTGAGGCAAGGATAGGGTCCGTTCCTTGCAGCTCAGGAACTGGAGCTGGACTGAGCTTGCAGGTTGGGGATGTTAGTGGACTTCTGTTGATTTAATGTAGAAGATGGGACATTAAATTGATTCAGGTTATTTCTTTCATAATATGGTGCTGTGTGATTTAGTGTAGTATACTGTAGTGTAGTATACTACAGTGCGAAACAGTGATGACAGTAATACAGTGTGGTATGATGTATTGCGGTACAGTGGAGGGTTGTGTTGTGTGGAGCAGTTTTTTACCATACCACAGTATGGTACAGGCTAATGAGGTGTAATCCAGTGTAGTGTAATGCAGTGTAGTGTAGAGTTTAGAGTAGTGTTGTGTTGTGTGGTGTAGTGTAGTATGTTGTAGTATGCCATATTGTAATGTAGCGAAAGAACGGTGGAGCTGGAAGTCAGGAAACTTGAGTTCTCATCCTTTCTGTGCCATTAATAGCTGTATGGCCTTGGCTAAATGACTTAGCCATTTTGGCTGTAGTTTCTTGTAACATGTAGAATGGGGAGGTTGGAAAAGATGATCTTGAAGGTCAATCCTGAGACATCCCACAGCTTGGTCTTACTCATGAGACCTCTAACAACTTTGTTTTCTGCCAAGATTTAGAGGTTGCTTATACAGACTTTCCCCAAGTTAAGAATGCCAGATAATGTTCCTGGAAGAAAGTAGAAAAGGAAAAAGCCCATAAATAGATTTTAGTACCAATCTAACATTAGGAACTAAATGAAATGAAAGGTTAACTTATTGCAATCCAATTTTGGTCATAATTCTCTGTTAAGTGAAAGGCATTCTTAGCCAAAATACTGGGAGGTCTGGGTAGCTGGAATCCAGCTTCAGAGAGTTTCCTTTGCTTTACTCTTGGTACAAGTACAACTGCAGTACCTGGAGGGTAAGCAGTCAGTTTGGTGAAAATTGCTGGACCAGATGACCCTACCCATCCAGACCTCCATGATTACCACTATCAGTAGTCAATTTTAAACAATGTATCTGCTGGAAGAAGTAGGAATTCCGTACAGTATTTTCAACCTAATTATTAATTAATCTAAAATAAGTGTACAAGTTTTAAAGTTAAATCATACTAAGAGGCTTACTGAAAAACAGAGAAGTTCTTTGTCCTATTCCTTTTCACTTACTTCCTCTAGTCCTCCTGCCCCAAAGCAACCACTTTTGACTGTTTCATCTGTTACTTCCAGTATTTATACATTTTTGTATTTATTAAATAATGTCATACTACTCTCTTTTGATCCATCAATTTCAGACTTTATCTTTTGTCTTCCTGTACTGACAGATTAGGCTTTAACTCTAACACTAACACTCCCTGTGTCCACTCTCCCATACTCAAAACATAATACTGTGTTTTGAGGTTGAATCAGTATTCAGTGTCAGCATTATTATGTCCTTGAAAATACGGTATACCCTGATTCAGTTTCCTTCCTTACTTTGGTTTCTCCTTAATCCATGTCTTATTTTTGTTAATTTTCTTTGTATGTATAGTTCGTGGTTTAAACATCTTCCAAAAACTTGTCAGATTAATTTCTCACAAGATAAATCACATTGGTAATCTTTCAGTGCCTTGTTTCTATTTTATTTTCTTTGGAGACATCTCTAGGTCTGTTTCATAACAGTCATCCTGGGACTTCCCTTTGTCTATCATCCTTAGAATTCCCATTTCCTTTCTCCTTATATGGATTCCCTATTCCCTATGTGTCATGATTTCCTCTGTAATGACATGCTTCTTTGTTTTGAAGGAGCAATTCCTTTAGCCATTCTGTCAGATTAAAAATATAATATTAACGCAGGTATCATGATGATAATACACCCTCAGCATGACTATCTACTGAGTCACAGGGTTCGAATTTGGACTGATTTCCTTCAACTTTGGGGGCCCTATTGTCATCCTGAAGTTTCCCTTCTTCATCATCCTGAATATTTCCTTGTTTCTCTTTTGTATTGACTTGTCTGATGTCTGAATGCTTTTTCTTAATATTTCCAGATTACTATCTCCACTAGTGGAGAACTTCTTCCATTAGCTTCCTGAAAAAGGGTACAAGGGAGGCAAAATATTTGAGACCTTGCATATTTGAAAATGTCTTCATTTTTACCATACAATTGATTGATAGTTTGGCTAGGTATAGAATCCTAGCAGGGAATTCCTTTTCCTTCAAAAATTTAAAGAAATTACTTCATCACCTTTTTGTTTTCAGTCTGATCTAGAAAAGTCTGATTCCATTTTGGATTATTGATCCTTTGTGTGTATGTGTGTGTGTGTCTGGAGCCTTCTAAAATTGCTTCTTTGTCTCTAGCCTTCTGAAATCTCACAATGATGCTTCTTAGTGTGGCTCTATTTTCATCTATTATGTTGGAAATAATGTAGGCCTTCCAATATGGGAAGTCATAAAATTCAATTCTGAAAAAAACTATTTACTGATTTTCTTCAACCAATTTTGTGTGTTATCTCTTTTTGTAAAGAAAAGTTATTTAAAAATTGGGTCTTCTGGGTTTTGTCCTTTACTTCTTAAACCTTCTTTTCTGGTTTCCATCTCTTTTTTCTTTTTTGTTCTTTTTCCTGGAAAAATTCTTTATTTCCTAATCCACTATTGAGGTTTTCCTATTTCTGCTATCTATAGTGTTTTTAATTTCCAAGAGCTATTTTGTTGTTCTACAAATGCGCGTGCACACACACACACACACACACACACACTTGATCTTCATTATTCACAGATTTTTTAGTGGCCCTTTCACGAACATTCATAGATGTGTAGAGCTGCAAGAAAATTTGAGTCAGGTGATGTACACATTTCCAGCTGAGGTCAAACAAGATGATATTCTGCCTTCTTTTTTCAGCTCACATGCTGCAAACAGGTCTCCTTTTCATGGTATATTTAATGCCATATTTTCCACATTTCGGTGCTTTCTGTTTGTTCTGTATTGATCAGTTGATGAAAATGTCACCAGAGGCTCAAAGGAATCTAAGCCTATATTTTCTTCTAGGAGCAATGACTCAGTATTCTCTAATTCAATGTTGTAGTGACTTTAAAGACTGTAACTACCACAAATAATGAGAATCAACTGCATATATGTAATATATATGTGTGTGTGTGTGCCTGTGTATATGTATTACTAGTTTTATTCTCTTTGCATGGTCTCTATTTCTTCCAAATTGCCATTTTTTCTTCCATATCAAGTGCTTTATCAATTGTTTGATAATGTTTGGTTTCTTGCTCATGATAAAAGTGAAAAGCTAATAAGATGATTACATTCTCAGAGTGTGAGTAGACTCATGCTGACCGTGAGCTTCACTTTTTGTGAAAACCCAGGTGGGTCAAAATCTCTACAGTTATTTTTGGTTGGTCAGATTATCTAGAGATTATCTGAAAGAGATTATCTCTTTCAAAACGAATATTCTTTCAGTTTTATGCATAATCATTAAACTTTTCGTCTCAACTTCCCTTTTGAAAATAACCCTTTAGAAAGAATAAAAAGACAGATAAAAATTTAAACAATGACTATCTTCATTGCTGTATACTCATTTTGAAAAACTGTCAATGGCCTATATTCTCAACAATCAATTAACTGAAAAGAATATACAAAAAAAATTCCAGTAGAATATTATATAATCATCAACTATTATGTTTACAAATAAATGTTAACATCAAAAACAAATGCTTATGTTACAATAAAAATAAAGAGAACAATGTAAAATATAATAGGATCAAAATGATATCAGAAAATGTGTATTGATGGAGAAATCACCAAAGGGTTAAGAAACAATAATCTATCTAAATAATATGATAATCTATCTAGATAATAGGATTATGAGTGATTTTTATGTTTTTATGTATATGTCATCATTTATTTAGCAAGTTTCCTACTAAAGCATGCTTTAAGAAGAAGAACTAAGTGCTAATAATAGTCTGCTTTCCTTTGCTCCCAGGTTTCCATAGGACCTATTAGTATCCAGAACTAGGATTAGCAACCATCTTGGTTTGCTAGGAACTAAGAGACTTCTTAGGATGTGGATATTTCATTGATAAAACTGGGACAGTCCTGGGCAAACTGGTTGTTGGACACCCTATAACTAGAAATCTTAGTGAAAATATATATGGAAACGTATAAAATTGAGTTGAAAACTGGATTGTACTCTTCTAAACAGGCAAAAACAATAAAATCTATTAACTTTACACAGAATACAAACTTTGCTGAATTATAAACCAACTCAAGATTGTCTAAAAATTATAGCATAAAATATTTGGTTATGTGAAAGTTTAATTATATTTTATAATGAATCTGACACCGAGGGACTATGTTGTTGGATTGTGTAATGCTAGAAAAAGTTGGGAACTTGCCTCTCTCTTGGCTTCTTCTCAATTTCCTTTTCTTTCTTTGCTCCATCCACCCAATTCTGAGGTCCTTTCCTATGATCTCTTCATCTATACGCTCAGTGACCCAAAACAATAGCTTCATGTCTCACCTTTACACTGGGACTCTCAAATTTACCCTTTCTTCTGATTTCCAGTATTTAATTTCCATCTCTATATTTCCTGTCATTTGTCATATCCCAAACTACATTTCCCTCCCTGAGTCACCAAGACCTTACAATTAATCACTCTACCAACATTCACGTTGCCATCCGTTTTCATTCATTCTGCCCCCTCACCATTCCCAAAGCAATTAATTGCTAAGTCTTGCCAAGTTTAATTTCATAATGTCTCTCTTCTTTGTCTATTTTGATCATTTCTGACTTTGTTAGCCACTGAGCGGTACTTTTAATATAGCCCATAGCACTACTAGGAAGGCAAGCATTTTATTCTTTTAAATAGTCAGATGCCAGTTAGTTATTATCTCTCCAGGTTCAGCAAGGTCTTCCTGCTCAGCTGACCTCTTGCAGTTTCTGTACTTGACCTCTACACTCAGTTCTAATTCTGATATCCACACCAGTCAGTGCTGGGCATATCACTGACCTTTGCTTTGCCCTTCTACTTTGCCAGTGTTTCCTGTACTGTATTACTAGACAAACAAGATGTAGTTCTACAGACACAATCTATGCCTCTACTTGTCACCTTGATGCGTGCCAGATCTTGCTTGCCTGACTATATCAGAAACTTGCAAAGGACACCTGGAGACTTTCAGGACTTCCTGTGTACTTTACCCACATATGAAAATCAGGAAGATCCTTTTCTCATCTTCTTTCCATTGTTTCCTAGAACAGGAGAAATACTTAGGGCACAAAGAATGTCTTTCCAGAGCAGTATATTCTCTTCTTAAAAGAGTTCCAGAGGTATCTGGAGACCTTTCTCAGTGGGAAATTTCCAGCTAAGTCAGCTTCATCAAAGGTAAATCTCAAGCCAAAAGGATACCATTATTTTTTGCCTCTTGCACATGAAGCAGAAGTCGTGTCAACAGAGTTAGGTGGATCACTCCCTCCAATGAAATAACTTGGCACATCAGGTTGGAAGGAGTCACAATACTACATAAGGTCTCTTACCTGTGAACTTGGTACCCATTTGGTCTCCTCAGATAGAGAAAACAAATAATACTTGTACTGAGATCTCAGAATCAAGTTATGAGTTTGATTCCCAAGTGTACACATAGAAAAATCTTGCATGCATGGAAAATACAGAAGTGGTTTTTGGCAGGACTCTTTTTTAAGCAGTGGATCTCTTTCTGAAAAAAAGTTACTTGATATCAAAATGTAAAGAAATAAAATTGGAATTATGTGCTTTAAGCTGGCTAAGCATCTCTGGATAAATTCCATTATAACCTTTAGAGAATTCTAGTGTTTTAGGAAACTATATTTTGAAATAAATCATAATAAAGATAACCTCTGTCTCCATTTCCATAGAGGAACTATTACATATGCAATGGTTACTGAGTCCAAATTCACTCTGCTAACCACACAACAGGCCAATAAATTGGGAGACGAGGTGTTGGGGCAAGGAATAACGACTTTATTTGGAAAACCAGCAGACCAAAAAAGGTGGGGGACTAATGTACTAGAGAACCATCTTCCCCAAGTCAGAATTTAAGATCCTTTCATACTAAAAAGGGGAGAGGGTATGGTTGGTTGTTGCAAACTTCTTGGTGTCAGAATCCTTTGTCCTTGCAGCTGTCCAGGTAGGTCAGGTCGTGATGTTCCTGCTCCTATAAACCTCCAACAAGACAAATGAATATTCCCTATACTGCAACTTTTTATCTTTATATTAATGGAAAAGTGTTATACCCTTAAAGGTCAGAGCCTTGAGAATGGGTTATCTTGTGTATTTCAGGCTGTAGGCAGCATTCTTTTACAGAAGGTGCAGAACCAGCAGGACTAAGCACAGGAAACAGAGCACAGGATTAGAGCTAAAGGAACAGGTCTAATATGGAGTCAGATTTGTTCTTCCCTATTGCACAGCTATTCCCAGAATTAACTTTGTCCCCTTTCTCCAAGTATCTTAATGACAAGTTCCTGCTGATTTGGATGCAATGTGCTTAAGCTGACTGGGTTAGTGGCCTGAGGCACCAGTCACACCCCCCAAATCTAAGCTGATGGGTCTTCATTGACCTATGCAATGACATAGACATAGACATACAATCTCAGGGCCTGTATGAGGAGTAAGAAGACCTCAATCCTAGTTCTTTCAAGTTAGTCCCATATGCGTACAACAATCAAACAGGTTTATTTTTTTTCCCCAGTAAGAATAGGCTGGCTTATTATTTGCAGAAACTAAGGTTTGTTTTATGCCACAACATTGAAACAGAAAACACCTTGTTTTACCACAGAGTACTTTTCACCAAAGAAATATCCAAACTTTCAATTTCCTTCAAATTGATGTCAGACAACAAGAGTGCCGTGCACTTGTTTCTCAGTTTTGGACTCTTTGAAATGCCCTTGCACTTTACTTTTTAAGGAGGAAAGAAAATTCTGTACCTCCTTTCAGAATTTGTATTTCTTTCCCTCCTTTGATAACCTACCTTGCCATACCAATAAAGACATATTTTTAGAAAATATAAAAATATAGGAGTCTTCTCTTCAGAGATGGCCAGCAACTTCTAAAACCTCAGTGATATAGCTTGGCAACAAGTGATTATAGCTTGTTCAACCAAATCACCCCCGTTTGTAAATTCTGGACATGAGTCAACAAGCTATTATGTAGACTTGGGTGACCGACCAGGTAAAATGTGGATTCAAGTCTTCTTTCCATTCAGTTGTCCACTGATTTCTTCCTCAGTCCTTAGAGCTGATGATCCCATAAATGTAATTAGTAACTTCTTTTCATTTAAATTCTACTTTAATGTCAAAGGTCAGCTGCCCTTCATTATTAATGCATTTCATTCCAGAATAAAATATAAACATCCTTTGCAGAACAGAATGTTAAAACTAAAAATTCTACTGAAGTGGCAAGGTTCAATTTCAGAATTCTACCAAAATGCAGAATTCACAAAGGAAATGATGGAGAACCAATCCCACAGTACCTTCATCAAACTAAGGCCAGAAAGGGGATCAGAGTATGTAATGAAGGAGTTGTGAGGCATTGTCTTTCAGGAGAATTGTTATGTGAATGAGCCACTTCCAACCTTAAGAGGATTTGCTGGGGGGCGTGGGTATGGGAGTGGGGTTGTTGCTACCTACTCTGCTTCGAGCACAGAGCCATATGGAGAACTTGAAGCATGTTCTCAGAATATGGGTTCATCTTGGATGGCAGCCTTTATTCATGGCTGAGAAGGCTGCCTGGAGGAAGTGGTCTATGGCAGGAAAGAGAATAGAAGTCTGTATTTGGGAAGTAATTAATCTCTAATTCATGGCAGGGCAAAGGGTGTGTGAGTTTTTTTCATATACCACACAGAAAAGAGAAGGCCTAGAGCTACTTGAATCCTTCCTGAGACAATACTGGGAAGGAAGATGCCAACTAAAATTGGCCATCTCCCTCTACAAGGATTAACATGAGCTGCTGTAACCACCGATCTTTAGCACATCCTGAAAGGAGTTCAGAGTGGAGGTCAGGAATGAGGCGCTCTGTGCTCTGGGAAAACTGGCGAAACAGGCTTTCAGATAGGTATTTTTCAGAAGAAGATTTTATGGGCCCAAATTCTTGCATTTCCTCATATCTAGAAAAGCACTAAAATAATTAACGGTGACACCTGATCCTCGTGACCAGCAGCAACCCTCTGCCTAAATGTGTGCTTGACTGCATGTAACCCCCCTTCACTAAAATCATATATATTACTGATGATCCCCCTGCCTCTTCAGAGCAGTTACTCAGAGCTATCTGAAATACTGTCTCCTGGGCTATAGTCCTCATTTTTCCCCAAATAAAACTTAACTCAGTTCTCACATTGTGGGATTTTATCTCAGTCGACAAAGGATATTCATGGAAGAGAATGAGCAGGAGAGCACCACCTGAGAACCAGCATCTGAGGTGGGAGTTGGGGAGGCAGCTGACTGCAGTACCAGTCGCTGGCTGCATGAAAATTGGGAGGAAAAGAGAGAAAAGGCTAAGGCTGCCCCTCCCCAGGTGGTGGGTGGCTGTACAGTACAGGCCTTAACAGGAGGGAGGGATGGAGGAGTCTAGTCTTCAAATGAAAATTGAAATTATAATTATCTTAATCTGGATATCTTAATCTAATTTGTCAACTGACTGGTTTGCAATTTAAAGTGATTTTAGGCCTATCTGTGACCCAAGATGGACTGGAAAAGTCTTGGTGGTGGGAAAAACAACCCCCTACCCCCACATACATTTCCAAAGAACAAAGGGGACAAAGGAAGGTTGTATTTGATTATATTTTGGTTGCATATCGGTCATGACTTTTCACATATTATATTTGAATTGTTGAATTCAATTCAGTGATTGTTTATTAAGTCCTCACTGCAAGGAAAATTAGTATTGTTTAGTAAAAGAAGTATGTGCTTTGGGATCAGAAAACCTACCTTGGAATGCCAGATTTTAATCTAACTCACAGTATTGTCTTGAGGAACTTGACCTCTCTGAGCCTCGGTTTCCTTATCTGTTGACTGATTGTTAAGATTATTTTGATGATTGAATGGGATAGTGGAAAGACCATCAAATTTTTGACACTTAGAAAGTGCATTAAATGGTCACTCTGCATAGCGTGTAATTCTATATATGTACTCTTTAAGTAAGCTCAAAGAAGGAATGCTGATATTCATATCAGGAGATCATTTCTTTGTAATTTTGAACAAGTTCTTTCTTGTCTTTGGAGGAATTACTTTCTTTAAATGTGTTAATTAAGCAGTCTGCAGACTCCTCTCCACAGTCATATAAGGACAGACACACACAGAATAACAGTAATCGTCAGTGGTACTAATACTGGTTAGCCACAATGACACACACCTCTGAAATGGATATTCAAAAAGAAATGTCAGAAAATATCTTTTTAAACATATGTCTCATAATAATGACTACATCTTGAGTAGTGCCTAAAATAGACTGACCTTGTACTTTTTTAGTGTCTAAAAAATGTAGATTCAGCACATCCAAAACCTCAAATGACTTATTCCAGGCTGTTGAAACCCTCGTCAGTGAAAAACCACTCATATTTTGGTGAAGGATGAGCCTACAAATTCTGCTTATTTTCTTCTACATTTAAGATCCTGAGCTATAACTCTGTGGACATTAAGGTGACTAATGCAAACTCCCTGGTCCTCAAGGAACTTAACAATAGAGTTGGGTAAACACAGCCTGGATGAACATAGTTACAAAGAAAGACATTTTATGCTAAATTCCAAGGTAGGGTGGGGTGACAGGGAGGCAGGTAAGAAAGTACCACGAAAGTTCTAAAAGGGTCAGGCAATTATTCTCCAAACAAAATACCTCTGTTCCCCACCTCATGCTTTATAATAATTATATGGTCGTCTGCCCCTTCTCCAGGCAGAATTTTCCAGAAGACTGTGGAAATGCTCCACTAAGGCTGATGTCATCATTTGGCATCACTCACAGCACTTACAAGCCACCCTGGACAAGGAATGTGAACTAGCCACGTCAGGAGGATGCTGTTCCTTCTCTGATCTGACTTTATACTTCCCAGTCCTCAGGCCCCTTTTCCATCCCTGGCCATCTCTACACACTTTTAATCACCGTGTGACAAGAAACGCTAATCAGAATTTGTATGTGGCCTCATCAGTCCTTCATAGGGGCCTGAGGTAATTCCCTTCCATTTACATTCATTCAGACTCTCTCTTTCTAGTTCCTAGCCTTCTCTTCATACTGTTTATTCTCAGTCTGTGCTGGAGACCTGGGAATTTATTTTTCCAGTACCCCCCTCAGAACGCTCTCCCTCCTAATGCTGCTAGGTTTATGCAGTTCCTTTTTCTGGGACCTTTGACCCTCTGTTCATTATTTGGCATTTCTTCACATGGACTTTCATCAGCCAGTTATCAGAGTATATTTCCATTTGCCTTTTCACATCATCCTGAGTTTTACCCCTGGTCTTCTGCCCTGTAGGGATCTAATCCTTTACCTCCATCACCTTATTACAAATAATTTTTCTTGGGCAAAATTACTCAGAAAGAACACATGCCCTTATTCCTCCTAGCAACTACTTTCCATCTTTCTATATTTAGAAAAGTCAACAGAAAATTAACCTTCTCCAAAGGCAACAGCATGCTCTATATATTTATGTGCAAATGTAAAGATGATCCTTAAATGTACCTGCTATCCCCAGGCATCATTCTCCCAGAGATCAAGATTTAAAAGTGTGTCTTTTGGGATACTGTTTTCAGAAGGGTCGTTAAAAACCGTATGCCTCCTTCCCTTGAATACTTTACTTTTACCACTTTTCAGTAATTTATTCCTTCACAGGTGCTCCTAATTTGCATCAAAGTGTTATCTCCTTTTTTGATTCATTAAGCTCCCAAAACCTCTGTACCTCCTAGCAGCCTTTGACACAGCTGAGCACTGGCCCTGGCTTCTTTAACACCACACACACCTACTAGTCCTCATACTTCCAGCCATTCTTTCCTTTCTTTTTTTTTTTTTTTTTTTTTTTTTTATTCAAGTACAGTCAGTTACAAAGTGTAGATTTCTGGTGTACCACCCGATGTCCCAGTCATGCATATACATACATGTATTTGTTTTCATATTCTTTTTCATTAAGGTTACTATAAGATATTGAATATAGTTCCCTGTGCTATACAGAAGAAACTTGGTTTTTTTAAGTCTATTTTTATATATAGTGACTAACATTTGCAAATCTCAAACTCCCAAATTTATCCCTTCCCATCCCCCCTTTCCCTGGTAACCATAAGATTGTTTACTAAGTCTGCGAGTCTGTTTCTGTTTTGTAGATGAGTTCATAGTGTTCTCTTTTTTTAGATTCCACATATTCGTGATATCATATGATTTTTTTTTTTCTCTTTCTGGCTTACTTCACTTAGAATGACAATCTCCAGGTCTATCCATGTTGCTGCAAATGGCATTATTTTATTTTTTTTTTGTGGCTGAGTAGTATTCTAGTGTATAAATATACCACAACTTCTTTATCCAGTTATCTATCAATGGACATTTAGGTTGTTTCCATGTTGGCTATTGTAAATAGTGCTGCTAGTGGGAGTATAAAATAGTACAAAAACTTTGAAAAATGTTTGGTAGTTTCTTAAAAAGTTAAGCATACACCTACCTATTAGTGATAGTGAGTATACAAGAACTAGACCAATACTTTGAAAACAATTCTCTTAGGTGGTGTTCTGAAAGCACAAGATTTCCTTTGGGTAGACAGGTACTTACTGTAACCATGCCTTCAAAATCCTTCTTGCTGTGGGTCATTGAATACCACCTCAATTATTCAATCAATAATCAGTGATAATTTTAAAATACTTACTAATTGGCACTGTGCTAGATATTAAAGATCTAAAAGTAAATAAGTATTGGTTTCAAGAAATTTCATTTTGAGGAATACAGGTGTATACATAAACAAATTACATCAAATTTTTTTTTAAGTCCTAAAACAATATTTTAAATGCACATAAAGAATGATTCATTTTACTTTTAAGTGTTTCCAAAGAAAGAAACATTTGAATGAGATCTTAAAAGATGTATTAAGATAAGTTCAAAGAGAAGAGACAAGAAATAGGGAGCATTATGCAAAGGCATCACAGAAGAATCAAACACAGAAACAAAGATAAGGAGTGCAGTGAAGATGGACATGAGCAGCATGGACAGAGGATGGAATGTGATGTGTGTTGGTGACATGCCATAGTATAGTATCACCCTGATATTTTGTCCATATGCTACATTCTACATCACTCCTTAGTGGGTCATGACCATCATTTTTTAAAATGAAATAAAATGCATAATTATAAAATAGAAATATTAGAGTACAGTGCATGTAGTAAGGGTTCATATTATTTCATAAAAAAATGTCTTTCAGTTATACTGGAGTGTGTGTTAATGAGTATGTTTATGCATACACCCACTAAATGAGTTTTAAGATCCACTAATGTACCATAACTAGCAGTTTGAAAAACATTGCTATAGGATATGGAGACTATTAAGTGTTTAAATAGTCACGTAATCTAGAGACAGGGGTAGAGACAGGGTAGAGATGGGGGTCCCAAGTGGCCATTGTGATAGTCAAAGAAAATGATACTGAGAGCTTGGATTAAGGCTGTAGACATCAGTATAAATATGGACATCAGGAATTGAGAGACTTCTTTGAGACGTAATTAACAGGACTTGTTCCCTAATTAGATACGTGTTAGGGGGCTGGAGGAGTGAAATGAAACACTCATCTTTTCGATTTAGATGATTATGTAGTAAAGCTAACTAAACAAACAGAACTCAGGAGAAGGCTTGGAGGGGCAAGAGTGGACTCAGCTTGTGACATAGGGAGCATGAGACACTTAGGTCAATGAAACAGAGCTATTTAGTACAAGTCAAAGCTCTAGAGCACAAGCATACCAGAGACACATCAATTTGACTTACGAGAAATTAGGTCAATTATTATATCTATACATTATATATAACATACAATATATAAAATATAAATTTATAAATATACTTGTAAAATATAAAACCATATATAACAATGATGATTGAATCAATATTTACAACCAAACATGCATAACCTAAAGCATGGAAGAGCATGCCACATGGCCTTCAAGAAGACAAGAGTCTTCCTTTCTCACCATGATCCTTTTTGCATTTGTGTCAGTTTTTGGTGCTGTTCTTCATTCATTGGTAGTTGTTTATTTAATGGAGTAAAATGCCTGATTTTATATGCAAAGACTGATGGATATTTTTACTGATTTTATAGAACCCTAGTGTATTCAACAGAGTCTTGGCAGGAAACAAGAGTTACCTGAAGAGAATTTAATCAAGAGACTGTTCTTAGAGATGTAAGTAGGGCAAGGGAAACAAGGAATGTTGGGGCACCCAGAGATTATAAGCAAAGGGAAGCTAATAACTCTCCTAAGCCTAAAGGGGCAAAAGGAAGAAATACTGGTGCCTGAGCCACAGCTGGAACCGTGGGCCTAGGGCCACCGGCAGGAGCTGTAGTTTTGTACTGAACTGAAGTGTCAAAGCAGGGAGAAAGTTGGGAAGAGCTATTCCACACTCATTCTCCTGTCACCTTCTGATGTCTAGCTGGTACCTTCCACTGGCCAAATCCAATATGAAGTCAGAGAAGTGCCTAATCAGCACTACTATCCTGGAATCCCAATTAATAGACTAATTAGTTTAATTTCCAGATCTTGTAATCATTTCAACTAAAATTAATCCATTTTTGCCATTGGTGTTTAAAGCCAATGTCTACCTCTTGCAAGTTTTAATATCAGAAGTTATGTGTGAGACTTCTGATTTCCAGTTCAGCATATTAGGAGATTGGAAGCTGACAAGTCATCCTAAAAACAATTCAAAAGCCAAACAAAGTGAAAAATTAACAACTCTTCCAAGATCTATTAGAGAAGTGAGATCACAGACAAAAGTCCCTGTCCCCAAAGTTGAAGAGATCAACAAGAGAATACAAAGAATCACAACTTACCAGAGCAGAAACCCATGAGTGGAAACCTCCTCAGGAACTAGTAGGAGTGTAGAAAAACTTGAACTATGATTAATGGATGGAGGCTCAATGTAGACAAGTATGACAAATAAAAACTCCAGTGGGATCAATCACTGGGTACCATCACACTTTTGTGAGTTTTACCTCTAGGAGCTCTACCAGCTTTACACAGTGAAAATTAGAGAAAAATCACATAATGATTAACAAGTCAACTCTCCAAGAAGACATAACACTCTTTAATGTGTATGCACCTAACAACAATCTATTAAAATACATAAGGCAAAAAATGATAGATCTACAAGGAGAAATAGATTAGTTCACTATTATAGCTGGTGGCCTCAAAACCCCTCTAACAAAAATGCATACAGGAGGCAGAAAGTCATTAAGGACATAGTTAAAGTCAATAGCATCATCAATCAACTGACTATAACTGTTATCATTCAACTACTTCATGCAACAACAGCAAAATACACATAAATCTTTTCAAGTTCACATGGAATTGTCATAAGATAGACCACATTCTGGCCATGAAACCCACCTTAATAAATTTAAAAAGAGTAGAAATAATATAATGTCTCTTCTAAGACCACAATGGAATTAAACTAAAAATCAATTAACAGGAAGATATCTGGAAAATTCCAAAATACTTGGAGATTTAACAACATACTTTTAAATAACCCATGGATCAAAGAGAAGGAGCAGAAAGAATTTCCTAACTTATTCTATGAGGCCAGTGTTATCTTAATATAAAACCCAGATAAGGACATTACAGGAAGTAAATCTACAGATCAGTATCTCTCATGAACATAGATGTAAAAATTCTCAACAAAATACTAGCAAATATAATTCAACAATATATAAAAATAATTATCCAGCACAACCAAATGAGATTCATCCTTGACATGCAAGCCTGGTTCAACATTCAAAAGTCAATTAATGTTACCCATTATCAAAACAGGCTAAAGAAGAAAAACCACATGATAATGTCAGTATTACAGAAACAGCATTTGACAAAATCCAACATCCATTCATAATAAAAACTTTCAACAAACTAAGGCTAGAAGGAAACTTCCTCTAGACAAGAAAAGGAAATAAAAAGTATACAGATTGGGAAGAAGAAAAATAAAACTGTCTTTGTTCATAGAGTACATGATCATCTATGTAGAGAATCTGAAAGAACTGGGGAAAAATTCCTGAAATTAGTAAGATATTATAGCAAGGTTGTAGGATACAAGGTTAATATATAAAAGTCAATTGCGTTCCAATATATCAGTAATGAAAAGTGGAATTTGGAGTTAAAATGCAATGCCATTTACATTAGCACCACAAAATGAAATATGTGAGTATAAATCTAACAAAATATGTACACGATCTATATGAGGAAACCTATAAACTCTCGTTAAAGAAATCAAGGAAGAACTAAGTAAATGGAGATATATTCCATGTTCATGAATAGGAATACTTAAAATTTTCAGAATGTCAGATGTTCCTAACTTAACCTATAGATTCAGTGCAATCCCCAAATCCCAGCAAGTTATTTTTTGGACGTCAACAAACTGATTTTTGTTTGGTGCCTACTTCAAAGAAATGGTTAGTAAAACCACTAAGAAGGCAATAAAGAAAATGTGATATTAAGGGGGAAAAAACTGATTTTAAACTTTATATGGAGAAGTAAAAGACCCAGAATGGCCAGTACCAAATTGGAGGACTGATAGTACCTAACTTTAAGACTCATTAGAAAATTATAATAATCAATACAGTGTGGTATTGGCAAAAGAACAGGAAAATAGATCAGTGGAGCAGAATAAAGAGTCTATAAATAGACCTAAATATAGTCAACTGGTCTTTGACAAAGGATCAAAAGCAATATAGTTGAGAAAAGATGGTCTTTTCAGAAAATTGTACTGAAACAACTGAACACCCACATGCAAAAAAAAAAAAAATCTAGACACAGATGTTACAGCACTCACACAAAAATTTGCTTGAAATGGATCATAGACCTCAATGTAAAATGCAAAACTATCAAACTCCTAGAAGAGAACATAAAATCTGTATCACAATGAGTATGGTGATGACTTTTTAGATGTAACACTGAAGACACAATCCATAAAGGAAATAATTGATAAGCTGGACTTTATTAAAATTAAAAAACTGCTCTGTGAAATATGCAGTGAAGAGAATGAGAAGACAAGCCACAGACTGGGAGAAAATATTCACAAGAGACACATCTGATAAAGGACTTTACCCAAAATATACAAAAAACTCTTATAACTCAACAATAACACTATGAGCAACCCAATTAGAATGGGCAAAATATCTGAACAGACACTTCATCATAGGAGATATACAGATGGAAAATAAGCATATGGTAAGATTCTCAACATCATATCTCAGAGAATTTCAAATTAAAATAAGATTCTGCTATCCACCTATTAGAATGGCCAAAATCCAAAACACTGAAAACGCCAAACGCTGGCAAGATTGTGGAGAAACAAGAACTCGCATTCATCGCTAGTGGGAATTCAAAATGCACTGCCACTTTTGAAGACATTTTGACAGTTTATTACAAAACTAAACATACCCTTACCATATGATTTAGCAACCATGTTCCTTGGTATTTATGCAAATGATTTGAAAAGTTATATCCACACAAAAGCCTGCACATGAATATTTATAGCAGCTTTGTTCGTAATTGCCAAAACTTGGAAGCAACCAAGATATCCTTCGGCAGGTGAATGGGTAAATAAAGTGTAGTACATCCAGATAATGGAATATTATTCAGCACTGCAAGGAAACAAGCTATCAAGTCATGAGAAGACATGGAGGAAACTTAAACGTATATTGCTACATGAAAGAAGCCAATCTGAAAAGCCTAAATATTGTACGATTCCAGCTATATAATATTCTGTTAAAGGCAAAACTATAGACAGTAAAAGAATCAGTGGATTCCAGGAGTTAAGGAAGAGGGGGAATGAACAGACAGAGCATAGAGGACATTCAGTGCAGTCAAACTATTCTGTAGGACATAATAATGGAATATACATGTCATTACACATTTATTGAAACCACAGAATGTAGATCACCAAGAGTGAACCCTAACATAAACTATGGACTTTGGGTGGTGACGATAACTGATTGTACAAATGTACCATTCTGGTGTGGGATATTGTTATGAGGGAAAGTTCTGTGGATGTGGAGGTAGGAACTATATTGGAAATCTGTACCTTCTGTTAAATTTTGCTGTGAACCTAAAACTGCTCTATAAAAATAATGTCAATTTTTAAAAAATTATATGTGATTTACATCGTCAGGGGAACTCCCCCCACCTTGAAATCTGGGAAGTGAGTGCCGACTTGCCCTATTGTGAAGTTTGGCATCAAGCTTACAGGAGAAAGATGCCGTGGAAAAAGCAGTAACTGACAGCAGTTAGCAAAACTAATCAAACCATGTAGAGCTGTAAGTGAAATGGGAGTCAAGCTGTATGGTTTATTGGAAAAAATAATCTGACTCACAAACTCTAACTAAAATAAAAGTTACAGTTGAACATGTTAGAATACAATTTAGAAATAATGTCTTCCAGTTTGGAAGTTGTTTGATCCAACTGTAGTTGATAATAGTATTAATGATAATAGTATTAATATTAATAGCTCTGACATCTCTCTAAGGAATGACTCTTTGGGTCTCAATAGCCTGGCCACTCATTTTTAAAATCCTTCTTATATGTTATGGCATTATGTAAATTTTTAATGTACAGTTTGAAGATTTTTGAAAGTCTCTGAATCATCTTAATGAAAAAATGAAATATAACAAATACAAAAGTCAAACATTTTTAAACAGACATTTTTTGAGGGAAGAAAAAGAGTTGAATTAATTTATATAGCAATTTACTTTTAAAACAACTCTGTAGTAACTAATACCAGTCATTTAACCGAAACTATTAATTGACTCAAAGAGAGGAAAAGGACCATGAGGAGACATTTATGTCATGTCGAATTCCAGACTGTAAGTTTAAAATATTAATTCAACAATCAATTTTTCTTTTTCACAAGGAAATTGCAATGCTTGACAATTCACTCTCTTCAGGCCCAGTTTGAAGTCCTGTGTGGTCTGAATTTGTGTGGCCATTCATCAATATGATGATTCATCAGTGGTTTTAGCTCCCAACACACTAGAAGATTTTTAACTTGGGCATTGCTGGGAGTTACTCACAAAATTGGCTTCTCTACTCTACAGAGGAAAGGAAACTGAGAATACAGCCATTATCTTATTATGCAGCTCTAAATTTTTATATACACCGATGGCTTGAACATTTCCATTTAGAATAAGAATCAGTTTCACCTGGTGGGTTTCAGTCAGGGTTCAGTTTATGCAGGAAGTTAGTGAAAGAAAGATGAATCTTTCAGAATTCCAGGAAGTAGGTCCAAGGTAGCAGTGAGGAGCTTTGACAAGAGTTGATGAACGTTCCCCAACGCTGTTTTCCTCACATATTTTAGTGATGCACATCTATTAAGGGCTATTTCTTTAAAAATTTCATCCTTCTCAATAAGTTGTTGCATTACAAGTTTGATACCTACTGGTCCAATTAATAAATATCTAAATAATTGCTTGTATTTATTTATTTTTGTTGTTATCTGTGCACTCAGGATCTATTTGTCTGTTTCATTTGTAATATACTTGAAGAAGCGAATCCACTCATAGTTAGCTTTAAATTTTCAGGGCATGGCTACAGCATAGAAAATTTAAATCTTCTTTCAGGGCTTCAAGTTTAACTACTTAATAGAATGACTTGGTTAAAATAATCAATAAGTAATCCATTTATAGTTCACTCTACTCTCTTTGACGAAGGCGAGGTATATAATAAGAGTATCTTACTTTCCTTTCGGCCTGCAAGTCCTTTTCTTAAAACATAAGCAGCCGGACTGACAGATAGACAACCTATGAATGCACAAACCCTCTTTGTGGAAACTACCGTGGCAGTTTCCAGCAAACAGAGGCTCATTTCCTCTGTTGTATCTGGAAGGTACTAGCAACATGTGTCAGTCTGACCGCTCCCTCTAGTCTCCTACATAGCTGGGCTTGGAACAAACCCCCTTCTGTGTTGTGCCTCTAGTACTTCTAATAGTTTGGCTCATGAGGAACATTTTTAAAGTGGGCTGCAGGCCTCTCTCCAGACAGAATATCAGAGTGTTAGAAGAATCCCAGAGCATCCCACGTATCATGCTTTTACCAACGTCCACGTCCTGCCAAAGATTTTTGGTGCAAGGCCCGCATGGATGTCCAGCAGAGGCTCCTCAGGGCCTGAGGAGGACAGGGACCTCGGGGATTGGTCACACCAAGGCACCATGGATGGGGTGTGCCTTAGTAAGTAGGTAATTACTTCACAGAAGGCCGTGAATGAGGACGAGCTCAGGAAACAACAATTTGTACAAACTGCTTTTGAGGATTGAATAGGAAAATGTGTTCACTAACATCCTGGTGTGTGTGTGCGCACGTGCATGCACATGCATGGATGTATGTGAACTTAGGTGTTAGCTGATATATTATTGAAAATTTAGTGCCCTGCAAGATAAACTGGTCACCCATCAGGAGATATTCAATGAGTAGCTGAGAGACATATCAGATTCAAGATTGAAGTGCTATTCATATCAAAGGTTGTAAGTAAAGTTATGGGATTGGATTAGATCACCAAATTAGAAACTAAGGGACCATCTAAAGAAGAGTACCTCAGAGGATTGCAAGAGGCTCATGTAGGAAGTGACATCTGAATTGAGGCGTGGCGTATTGATAATATATCGGTAGGCAGAAAAGTCAGAAAGGACATTTCTGACAAAATATCCAAATGTATGAATACATACTCAATGTTCAAGGAGTAGAAAACTACAATTTGGAAAGTACACAGGTTATAGAGAGGTTGCATTCAAACATTGGTGTAAAGTTAGATTGAGGGGAAATGCTGTATTTGTCCTATTAAGATAGAGCTATTTAAAATACTTGTTCATGCTATGATCAGTTAGTACAAAAAATAGAGAAGATAGGGGAAGAGAAGAGAACAGGGGAAGAGAAGAGAACAGAGGGAAAACAGGAAAAGATAATAATATGAAAAAAGAACTGAATCATAATAGGAAGAGAGAGACACCAGAGGAATAGAGAAAACTTGACAATGAGCAAGACAAGGCTGGAATAAAGGAGAGGCTCTGGGAATGTAAGATTAGTGTTAGGGGCCCCGTCACAGCCACACATCTGACACCCTGGGCCATGTGAAGCATCTGTCAATGCATGGTTAGGCGTGGCTGTCACACTGTTCCCCTTCACTCGAGTCTCTACTCTGATATAACCATATAAACATCGTAGCGTCTGGGACAGTCATTTTTGTGTGCACTGAAGCACAGGTGACCACGGGAGAAAAAAACAAGTCTGAAGGTCAAGTCAGTCACCTCATCCACAGGTTCCTCATCAAATACTAAACTGACTCAAAAGTTAGGAGTTTTACCCAAATGACAGTCTATCCTTCCCTCATGGGAAAGAAATCTCAAACTCTAGAAGAAGAAAAAAAATTCCTTTGTGTATTAGACATCTCCATTCTGGCTAGTCAAGAATAATAAATATTGTCTGTACTTTAAATTAATCTATGGCATGCAAAGCGAAAATTCACCAACAAATTACTTGTGGATATTTTTGCCTTGTCACCAGTAGAGTGTCCATTTCTGGACTTGAAGTTTAAGTGTGGCTACATCTCCTTTTTTGTTGTCATTTCCCTGCACTGTGCTGAACCAGGGGAAGCACTGTTTGCCCCCTGACCCCAGATTGCTCAGTCTGCAGTCTTTGCAGCGTGACGTCTGCTAGATCCTGTAATGTTATCCCGCTGCACTTGGTACAGACGGAGCTTGGGTTCTTACCTGTGAACTTGTGTAATCCTAAGACTCAATTCGCCTGATTCATTCGTGTGCTTGTGTTTTCCAGACTTAACTTCTCTTTGCAGGTTATTAAGACCCAGAAAAGCAGATTTTTGCTTAACTGATTACACTAACTAATAAGTGTAGTCTGGGTTGCTTTCACACAATTAGCCTTACTACATTTGGCACCAATTACAAATGCTTATGCACGGGTGCAGCATTCCCCCACCCCTAAACTACATGACAGTTTCACGTTTCTCTTGATAGGTTATTTCTCTAGTAGGCCAAAATACAAAGTTCTAAAGTCCTTAAGATTGTGAATTGCCCTGTCCTTTTAAACTAGGTGGGTAGGGAGGTGCGTGAGAGTAGAGTGAATTTTCTGAGTGTTTTCTAAGTACCAGGCGAAGAGCTAGGATCTGTGCATATTTTATCTCATTGAATCCTCACAATTCTGTGAAAGATTTTATGATAAAATGGGTCCCTTCTAGGTTAATTAACTGCCAAGGATCTTACAGCTAGTAAGAAGATGCTTATCAGTAAAGATCAGAAATCTTTGTGATGCTATCTCAGGATTCTGAATCTAGAGGCAAGGCTGGAGTTGGACAAATCTACAAAACAGGGACACCTAAACCCTGTGTGTGTGTGTGTGTGTGTGTGTGTGTGTTCTTGATCTTGGGGATTCTTGTGCTGCAAACCCACAGTTCTCTTAATACATACTAGTCTCTCCAGTTACTGGGGGAAGAAATTTCTTTTACAAGTCATCCAATATTTCAGAAAGCTTACTTGGGTCTATTTGCCATAAGCCAATTCGTGTTTTTTCAGGATTCATGACCTTGTGAGTGATTATTATTGAATTTGAATGTATTAAACTTCTTACTGTGTATTCCCATTTTTAACTATCTGTGTGGTGCATATATTCCCTGCAGATCAGATTTCTGTGTGGTCCATGTATTCCCTGATGGTCAGATTTCAGAGTTCAACATAGCTATCCCACATAGACCCTTCCAAAAATCAAACAAACATAGAAACAAACAAATAAATCTTATATTTTATTGCGCTGACTTCGCAGCGGGCTTTTCCATCTATTTTCTCATCAGCTCCCCACAAATTCTTGAGAGATAAATAGGAGCTTCCAACCAAAAGACAAAGACCTTCCCTGTCCATCTTAACCTGTGGTTAGTTACATTTAGGCTGCCACTCATGCAAAATGAACTTGGCACAAAGTTCCAAATACAACACATTTTAAGGGGGAAAAAGCCACTGGATTTCTAATTCAGTTCTAAGTTCACAAACTCTTGATTATTGAATTCATCAGAGGTCCCCAGTTGCCCAGCCATGAAACTGTGGAATTGGGTGTGAGGGACTCTGGGTTGTTGCTGTTGTTTAACTGGACAAGTATTTTTTTTTCATGCATTTTTCTCAATCACAGCCTCACCTGGCTTGCTTTTCAAAATCATCCTTGGCCTTCCTCAAACCCAGCGCACTCAATTACTCAACTGCCTGCTTGTTAATCAGACTAGTGGTTCTCCAAGTGTGTCCTGAGGGTACCTGTGGGTCCCTGAAATTCTATGAAACGCCTTTGCAGTCAAAACTATTTTCATAAACAGGAAGACATTATTTGCCTTTTGAAATTCTCATTCTCTTAAGATTGTACAGTGGAGTTTTCTAGAGACCATAATAACACCAATAGCACAACAGGTTGAATGCAGAAGCAGATGTAAAAATCTAGCAGACTTCTGTTAAGGCGGATATTAAAGAGATTTGGAAAAATATAAAATGATTTTATTTTGGGGGGGACATATAGTAATTTTGTTTAAAATATGTTACTTATGTTAACATGGGATAGGTTTATTATTGTTATTTTAATAAATTATTAAACAGTTCAGATTTTTTTCAGCTTTTATTTCTAATAAGGTACCTATAGATAGGCATATTTCATATAAACAAAAGCTGTCTGGGACCCTTAGTAATTTTTAAGAGTGCAGAGTGGTCCAGAGACCAAAGAGTTTGAGAATCTCTGATCTAGAGGAAGATAAATAATTTCTTGTCAAGGGAGAAGTCAAAAACCTGATAGAATTCAATTAACATTTTTTCTTTTTAAAGAAATCTTATTCATGAAGCATCCAGAACAAAGATAGCTGGAAAAACTACTCCATTCCCCACCTCTGACTTCCAAATACCTCCTCTTGAGTCCATGCAACCTGCTTTTGCAACAGTTTCCTAAACCTCATCCCTTATAAGTACATGCATTCTCTCTGACTCCTTGCTGCTGGAAGCAAGTAATTTCTTTGTACACACACACATACCCTCATAAACATAATTTTTTAGCCTCCTCTTGTAACTTTTCTGAACACCCAGCTCTGTGAGTCAACGGTTAGGCCTTGATTTGCACCCATTCCTTATACCACTGGAGAAAATAAGGCACGAGTCGGGGAAAACACTTCTGAACAGTGCACGGAGGAAGAGATTTGGAATACCACAAAGTCCTTTTATTTTGGCCGTTTGCACCAGCCACTTCATCAGTTCACACCAACTATGGACTTGCGGAAGGGCTGATTTTGTTTCTCTGTGGCCCAACAATAATGGCCTGGTCGCCTCTCTTACCCTCTCTCAGAACCTGGGAGAGAACAATGCAGCATTCTGGGGGTGTCAGGTAGCAGCGAGGAGCTTGCCAGCGTGCTTGACACCTGAGCCCTCTAGTGATGGATACAGTAACTCCTCCTTTGGAGATGGCCAACTGGCTGGTGCCTGGAGACATATGGTGACTTCTTTCCTGCCAAAGAAACCAAGCCCCCGTGCCAAGAACTTAGCCAGCCAGTGCTGGCTCTCAGGCCTTTCTTCCCAGGGGACGATAAGTGAGCACCCCCCGGCATTGTTGTTTGTTTGGAGTCCAGCAGCCCTCTCTGGGCTCCCGGGTATCACCGTGTCAGGCACACAGAAGAGAGAATTGGATCGATCGATAGGAGAGACATGATAGAGAGGGCAGCATCCTTCTCTGATCTCTTTGCTGATAGGAAATGCAACACAGTGGCGCCCACGTTCTGCCCCAGCAAGTCAGTCCCATAGACCGGCCCAGGAAAGGAAACTCAAAGCAAAGAGCCTGCCCCTCTCAGGGTCAGTGACTTCAAGTTTCATTGCTCGGTGCCACAGCGAGAGATTTATGCCAGCTGGGGTCATTTTTCCCTAGAGTTCCTGAGGACGCCTGGGATCCCTTCCTTTTTTTTTTTTTTTTTTTTTTCTCCTCCTTTCTTTTAAGCTTTCTTACTTGTTTCATCAAGAAAAATTAAAATCTGCATATGGCTTTTAAAAAATCAAACACGTACAGAAAGTTATCAAATGTATGTAAGTGGCCCATATTCCAGTAGCCGACTTTATTTTTCTACCCCTGGTAGCTACAAATAATAATTTTTTGTATCTAGAAAATAATTGTGTGTGTGTGTGTGTGTGTCCCCTACAGCACAGTGATTAACAGTCAACAGTGCAGGATTCGGAGTTGCACTGTCTGGTTTTGAATCCTGGCTCCATCATTTGCTGAGAACATGGGCAATTTACTTTGGCTTTCTGACTCACAGAGGCCTATCTTCTAGAGTTGTTTAAGCACGTAAAGGGCCTAAAATAGCACCTGGCACATAGTCATAATTAAATAAGTGCTGGGCATTATTATTTTTTATTACTAATGTAATTAATATAATTATTATTTATAACTCCTTTTTAAAAATTTACATAAACATACTAAACATGATATTTTTGACTTTGCTTTATTCTTTTCATTAAATGAAATAGCTACAAGATCTTTCCATGTAAACATAGATCTGCCTTATTCTCTTTAAATAGTTACATGGTATTTTATTGTATAAATGCACATTTAAGAAATTTAATTAGACTTTCAGTGACTAGCATTTGGGTGTTTCCAGTTTTTTCTATTATAGATGATGTTTGGAAAATTTTTATCAATGTATCTCAGGTAATTTCTAGCAGTGGGATCATATGGTCAAAGAATAAATGCACTTTGAAATTTTTTTATTTTTAGTATTCAAAATTTTAATCTACTTAGAATTTATTTTTGATAAGCTGTGAGGTAGGGATTCAGTCTTGTTTTCTTCCAGATTGATGACCAATTATGCAAATATTAAGTAAAGCATCCTTTCCTCACTGAATTGAAGCCCTGTTTTATATTAAATTCTGAGGTTTTTTTTAATTATATGTTTCAAATATGTAGCATTATAATTTGATACCTGTATACACTTCAGAGGATCACTACCAGAAGTCTAGTTACCATCCGTCACCATACAGTTGCCCCCTTTCACCCATTTTGCCCACCCTACTAATCTGATGTCTATATCTGTGAGTTTGCTTTTGTTTTGTTATTTTATTTTATTTTTTAGATTCTACATATGAGTGAAATCACATGATATTGGTCTTTCACCTTCTAACTTATTTCAGTTAGCAGGATACCTTCAAGGTCCATCCATGTTGTTGCAAATGGTATGATTCCACTCTTTTTTATGGCTGAGTAGTATTCCACATCTTCTTTATCCATTCATCCATTGATGGACACTTAGTTTCCATATCTTAGCTATTGTAAGTAATGGGTGCACATATTTATTCTAATTAGTGTTTTTGTGTTCTTCAGAAAATACCCAAAAGTCAAAGAGCTGGGTCATATGGTAGTTTTATTCTTAATTCTTTGAGGAATCTCTATACTGTTTCCCATTGACTATGCACCAATTTACTGTACCATCAACAGTGCATAAGTGTTTCCTTTTCTCCGTATCCTCTCCAACATTTGTTATTTCTTGTCTTTTCAGTAATAACTGTTCTAACAGGTGTGAGGTGATATCTGATTGTGGCTTTGATTTGCATTTCCATGATGATTAGTGATGTTGAACATTTCAATCTGTTTTATTTTGATTCTGTTTCAATGATCTACCTATACTGTAATTTTTCTACACTATTTTCATCAGGTGGTAAGTACATTTGAAATGCACACACATCAAACTGTAATAATTTAAATAAATCAAATTGTATAGGTTGGGATGATTAAAATGTGTCATCCCTGTAAAATACAACCTGAGCATGTCTCTTCTCTGCCCAAAACCCTTCAAGGGCTCCCATCTCACTCAAGACTACAAGCCAGAGTTGTACTTGGCCGAGGGACCTGGTGCGGTTCATCCTGGCTTTCTCTCTCAACCCATCTCTGATTACTTCCTCTCTTCCTCCACACCAACCACGTGGGCCTGCTTGCTGTATTTAAACACCCGAATCCTCTCCCACTTCAAGGACTTTGCACATGACTTGCCTCCTTTCTTCCTTTGGTCACAGCTTTAATTGCCACCTGTCAGTGAGGCCTTCTGGCCACGCTGTTTGAAAGAAGAAGCTTTTATGCAACTCTTCAGCACTCTCTAGCTCCTTTCCCTGCTTAATTTTTTTTCCACAGCACTCATCAACATCACTTATGATATATTGTCTGCCCCCCTTCACTAGACTAGTCTGGGACTTGTGTCTGTTTTGTTCACTGCTGTCTCCCCAAGGCCTAGAACAGTGCTTGATATATACTAGGTCTTCAATAAATGTTTTTTGAGCAAGTGAATGAATAAATAAATGAATCTTTTCAGCATTCATTGTTCTTCTCCAGGAGATGATATAGTTTAACATTTGAGTTTTCTTTCAAGTCCTTTGTCTACAGGTAATTTACATAAAATATATAATTCCTATTTTTCTATTGTAAAGGAAATGTTTATCCAATCTGTTTTAATTGGATATTGTTTGCACATAGAAAGGCTGTTGATTTTTTTAAGTCTTAATTTTGTAACTAGCTCCTTAATACATACCATTCTTTCTAATCATTTTTCAGTTCATTCTCTTGAGCTTTCTAGGTATTAATTGTATATTATGCAAATAGTGACAGTTTTTGCATCTGCATTCCAATTATTATACCTGATTTATATGTGTTCCTTAATTGCCTTGTCTGCTATTTACAGAACAATGTTCATTATAGTAGTTACAGGGGGCATCCCTGTCTTGATTCTTAAGAATACTTCCAGTGTTTTATCCTGAACATGGTGGTGGCTTTTCACTGTATGTATTTACACATATACATATGCAAATGCCCACATAAATGCACAGAATGTAAATACACGGAATGTCACAGGAGTAGCCATTGAGTTCTGCCGGTGCTCTTTTTATAAAAATTAGCAATGGATGTTGAATTGTATTAAATTATGTTTTGATATATTTGAACTAAATACGCTTTTACCTTTTGATCTATTTATATGATGAATTAAATGATTCATTCTTGCAAAAACTCTATCAGATTATGCTGCGTTTTTCTTTCAAGGTACTACTGAATTTTATTCGCTCATGTTTTAAGATTCTTGAATTCATATTTATATATGAAATTGATCTATGGAGTATACTTTCCCTACCATTTGTTGGGTCTTTGATTTCAAATATGTCCGATAGTTACTGATTTCTAAAACTGTTTTAACCTCATTTTTTTCTTCATTCTTTCATTGATAAAAAGCCTTTTTCTTGGTTACTAATTTTCAGTGATGCCAGTTGGGTTCCTGATATTTCTGATTTATTTAGTTTTTCTCTAATTGCTTTATTTTGATCCTGAATTCATTTCCTGAGCTTTGAAATTGTATTCTATTTTAATGTTTTGTCCTTGATGCCTTTCTTTTTAAAAATTTTTTGTTCTGTTGAAGTTCTAGAAAGAAAAACTTTCTTTCTAGCTTTGCAGGGAATTTTCCTCCACTTCCTGGCTGACCTCATCTTACAGAATGCAAGCATTGTCTGTCTGAAGCCTGCACTTCCTGTACTCCGTACATATTGCAGCGGAATTCTCACATAGTTACCATCAGTGGTTTGTGGAGCTGATTCATGAGTGTCAAATCTTTACATCTCTTCCCAACAGCACATTCAGTGATGTCACTTTGGCAGGTTGAACTGGCTATGGTGGGAGTATTTACCCTGCAGCAATTGGCAGATGCTACAAATTGCATTATTTCCCCTGTGTTGTTAAATCACTTACCAGCACAATCCTAGTTACCATGATATAGATATTGATACCATGTAACCAGTCACCATAATATTTCTTTTCGTCTCATTATGTTATGAGCAAGTCTATAACTTCTATTAGATCTTTGTTCTGATAACGTGCAGATGAGTTTTCCTGGACATTCTGCCACCTTTCCTTAGCTTTGTCCTTAGGGCTTCAGTTTGGAGTCAGGATAGTGTGTGTTACCATGAACTTGGCTTCTTTCCCCCAAGAGCTTGGAGAGAGTAGAGAAGGCAGCACTTTTCTACCTGTGCCTGAGGGGCCTAATGTTTGCTCTGCCTTTAGCAGTTTGGTGAAGCAGTGTGAGCTGGGTTCACTTCACTGGGCCCAGGGCATCCCTCCATCCTGCTGGGTTACCTTCAGGTACAGAAATCCCTTCTCCCACACCCATTCAGGATGGCTCCTCAGTAGGTGACAGAGTCCACTCCCAGTGTTCCCCTCCCCTGCTATACCCACAGCCCTCGGGCAGCTGTCCCCTTCGCCTCCCAGCAGACTGAGGGCAGAATGAGTGAAACCCATGATCATGGGCCCCAACTTATAGTTTAGAAGTTGAAGAAGCAGTTCCTTAACGTAGCTGCTGTTTGCCTTTTTCACCGGGGCGCCTCAGCCCCTCAGAACTCACTCTCTGAGGTTTTGTTTATTTTCTCTTTTGTCTTCCTTTCAGCTAAGTACATGTTCCTGTTGGAGGCTGACAACTCAAGGTGACTCCCGTTCTGCAGGGAGGAGTCTTGTCCAGCTTTTTGCTTTTTGATCCCAGGTGAGTCCTTGGGGTGTCTAAGGGGGATCTCCTAATTTGCAGACTTGTCTTTGTTTCTCCCCATCTCCTGCCCAAGTACCTCCCGCATTCCCTCTTGTCTAAGTCTCCCTCAGTTGGGAAACATTCATGGAGTTTCATTCTGGATTTTTCCACTTCTTTTCCCCAGACTGATTCTGAGGGTCATGATTAAGAGACACACCAATTTTCAAATTGATTATCTGTCTTTCTCTTTCATAACTTTGCAAAGATTATCGTCTAAGGTTGTACCTTTTTTTTCTGTAAGATTGTGTGTGTGTGTGTGTGTATGTGTTTGATGCTGTAAACACACTATGACCTCATTTTGTTAGATTTGAGAAAATAGATACTATATGATCTTTTTCTTCTTTACCATATTTCCCCAAGTCTCCTCTTTCTGGCTTCATTTTTTTTTTTTATTATCCTGGTCAAAGAAAAATAAGATTTACTATTAATAACATTACTGGGTGTGTAATATAGACATGAATGAGAATTTTCTTACCATTCTGCATTTAGTCAAGTAGGGCTGATTCAAGTGAAAGAAGAAATGAGGCTTCCAGTTAAATGCATTCTCACTGGTTTTAATTCACAAAAGCCTTCTGAATGACTATGAAATTCAGGTTGGGTTGGAATTTTTCCATGGGGAGCACAACAGTTCATTGACTGTACATGATATAGGATTAGGAATTGCATTTAGTTCCTTTAGACAACATGAAAAGCTACCATGCTAGTAACTACTATCCTACCTTGAAATGCACCTATTTAGATAAAATGATCTTTATCTGTCAAAAGTACAATTATGTATTTACAAGATGCAACAATTCTCCCCATTCAAATTCTCCTGAGCAAGTTTCCAAGTTCTGCAAGGAACAGAAAACCTAAAGATGCCAGTTCCTGTTGCTCTCAAGGCAGCCAAGTCCTGTAGACATTGCCCTAAACAATCTTTGGTACCTGGTGAAATTCGGCAGATCAAACTAATTCTGCAACAACAGAAATATTGTATCTTTCCTCGAACTTTCTATCTTATACTGGAAGAGAAAACAATCATAAGCAGAGGGATTGGAAATTAGTCGAGCAATGCTGAGAAGTTTGATTAACATGTGTTGGGACCTACTTTGGGTCAAGTTCTACATAGCTTGTCTCATTTAGTTATCATGACAACTTTGAGATGTAGGTGACAAGTATGGGGATGGAGGCTCAGAGAAGTGGTGGAACTTACTGCAGACCACAGGACTGATAACGGGTGGAGGCAGACTTTCGGTCTAAGTCTGAACCCTTTCGGTTGTTCTGTAATGCTTCCCCAAGTAGTCAAGAGCATTCCATCCTTGGAAACCACAATTACTCTCGAGTGAATTCCTTAGTACCTGTCTGTGTGGCCACAGAGAGTCAGACCTAAGGCCATGGTAGTTGGTGGGACTTGTTCTTTAGACGCTGTCTGGAGGCTACCAGCAGGCTAAAAAGCAGTCGAGAATAGTTCATTTTAATGACAAGGGGCAAGGACAACTGACCTTATAACCCCATTTTCATAAACTCATTGAATCTTTACAAAAGCAGCCAAAAACTAACCAAGACAGAAATGCTGTATGTCTCGTCAACGTCTGAAGCATACATGCTTCCCCGCCAAGCAGGTAAGGGCGTGCAAGTTCACACTAGAGTCATGTATGTCTACTTAGGTCCAGTAGCAGCCTTAAGAAGTGGGTGTAAGAAGGAAAGAAACATAGTAAAGAAAAGCCGTCGTTGTACTGTTCATATACTTGGAAAAAAGAACACGGGGTGGAAAATGAAGGCTTCACGCATTCTTCAGGATCACCTTTTACATGTGAAAATACAGGACAGTGGTCCTTTAATTGTTTGGAGAGTGGATTTTTATCTTCCCTCCTCTCTGACAAAGGATAATGCTCAGTATGTGACAAGGAGAAACAGAAACATCAGTGCTCTCTCTGAGAGTGGGTTGCCACTAAAAGTTGGCTTCCCATAACTTGATTAGAGAAACATGGAGGAAAAGCCAGATGTCGAGCCTCGAATACTTAATGGAGAATCCCACTGCTCCCTCCAGTCAGAGAGCAAGATTGAGCCAGATGTAAAGCCTGTGGGAGAGAGCCAGGGGGTCAAGGCACAGGGAGGTCTGGCCCAGAGAGCCTGGAGGATGATGACAGGATGGAGGAAATATCTGCACAGAACAGATACACCCTAAAGCAGTCATCATACGTTCAGCATCTCTACTTGGGATGACCTCTTATTAAAACACTCAGGCTCTCCCGGGAAACTCGTTGCTTTGTTCTAGACCAAAGTCTAAACTATTACTTGAGGGTCACTGAGAATACGTTATATGGGCGTTGTCTGTTCCAGTGTTTTCATAATATTCTCCCATTCAAGGTTGGCCAGGATAAAATCTAGACAGAAAGGTAATGACCACACAGAGAAAAGAACAAGTTAGCTATTACCTTGCTCGCTTGTTGGATGTAAACAGCAGTATCAGTTATTTCTGGCCACAAAACATGCCTTCTGATGTAAATTTCCTAAGTGTGTTTTCCCCACAATGTCAGTTTCTGAAAAATTCACTTCTCCAAATTCATCTGTATAGATTTACAAGGATTTGGAGTGTTACAATTAGATGTAAAATTTTGAAAAACAGTAAAATAGTAAAACAATGAAAACGTTATAACTCCTGACAACTGGAACTTAATCAGCACAGGATATTTATTTGTGATGAGTGCTAAGTATAAAAGAATAAAGTTCAAACTCATTTGTAGTGGGTTTAAGAATGTCATTAAGTGCAGGCATGTTCTCTCATTTCCTTTTGGTGAGAGGGAGAAAGCTGTTTTTCTTTAGATATGATGAAATTATAACCACTTGTCTTGACCCAGTTGCAATCTCACGGGCCAAGCACTGATCAGAAAGAGCATTTTTGGTGCCCAATATGCCTGAATCTGCTGAATTCTAAAGACACTGTTGACACAACATTGTAAACTGACTATTCTTCAATAAAAATATATTTTAAAAATGAAAAATAAAGACACTGTTACAAGGTAAGATTCATGTATAATGAGGACATGGTGAGATTTCAAGAACACTGAATTCTGACAGTCCACTAGCCTCAATGAAGGGGCATTAGCCTGAGGAAAATCCAACTCTTGCCAGTGAAAACATAAATCTCTTTGGTGATTGATGGTTTGAGATCCTTGGATGATCCTTAGTATGCACAAAGAAAAAAATTTTTAAATAATAATAATTAGGGAATCAGCTATTTCAGGAGCTATTTGAAGAACCTTCATTTGAAGTTATTACTATTATAATTCAAGATGCCAAATGCAAAAAAACAAACAAACCAAATTCAACATCGTGGGATAAGGTTCAGATACCATGTAGTTGTTCTAAATGTTAGAAGAGACTGGCTTATCTGTAGATGAAGAAATCATGAGGACTGTATAGCTTTTCTTGTTTTGTTTTGTTTTGTTTTTCTTTTAAAAATTTACTGAGCTCCTGTCACTATAGCTTTGGCTTGTGGGAGGGAAAGCCAATGTGATCCTTATTCTGCCTCAAAATGCTTTTTGGATGACTTCCTAACTCTCTCTTTATTTCTATACATTTGGCATTAATTGTGCTTAAGGTTTTGGATGAGGCAGGCACCCAGAAGGGACATTAAGCTATATCACTCAATAAAGCATTCTGTTTGGCCTGATACGTGGCCCTCTGGATCACGGTGGGGTCACTGTTGGAAGATCAAGGTCCGTCTGCCCTGGGACAGCAGTAGCCGGAGGAGAGCCAAGATGGAGACCTTCATGTACCGGGCCACATGGGCAAACTTGGAATTCTCCTGACTGGGGAAAAATAGCTCAAACTTTAAAATTGGCCTGAGGAACAGCAGTTCCCCAATGGATTCTTCGAAGTGCTTTCCACCTTTAATTTAGATATTTCAAGGGAAATTTAATCCATATGTTTTGGATTCATTTGGACTTAACTCATAAATATGCTTCATCAAGTACTGCCAAGCTCTATGTTCATAGACTCAAGTAGTTTCATGGGACAACAGTGCAGACGGAGGAAATTTGATATCCAGGGGTCCATCACCCAAACAAGGAAAGGAAACCCTCTGGTTCAAACCACTATCTATAAATAATCTTGGAGCAGTAATTTAGCCTCCAACACTGTCATGGTAAAATAAACCACTTATGACGGTACGGGGCACATACAAGTACACACACAATATGCATATGTCCTTTCCCAGAGAAGTATCACAAAACGGGGTCTTCCTTGACATCAATTCTGGAAAAGTTAACGACTCTCAGAAGGAAATTGAGGATTCTAGCTGTTTTAGCAGCTTTTAAAGTCCTAGCAGACTCTTTTCTCACCGTCTCTCACTTCCTTGTTGTCTCTTTTGCTTTCTGTCTCTGTCTCTGTCACTACACGAGACCGCTACCTGGACTCTGCCAGGCCACAGGCTGAGAACCCTTTTACCTCCTGTGTATCTCTATTTGGTCAGATCATTTCAACCAACTTTACTTTCTTAGTTTGAACTGTAAAACATTTTTCCCAATATAAAATATTGTATTATTGAATATGCTTTTTTTTTTCCGAACTAAGTCTCCCTTTCTCGGAGATGGTTTTATGCCTTCCTGGGGCGCTGTGCCCTACAGGTCAAGCATATCTGTGTGTTCACTGCTTAGAATAATGCAGAGGAGAGTGGCTCAATGTGAACAGTATTACAGCGCCTCCCCATTCATTTTTTTTTTCTTAAATGTTAAAATGTGACAGATTCAAGATGACCAGCTACTATATACTTTTAAACAGACACTGTATTTCAGGGCAATATGTGATTTTAATATTCTCTGTCTCATAACATCTGTGTTTAGGGTTTTCAAAAATAAAGCAAGGGAATTCATGGCCCATTTCCAAACCAGCTCAAATCTCTTGTGCCAAAGGCACCTGATGCCTCAAAGGCTCTGAGGGCATCTAATAACCAAATACATTTCAGGTATTAGAGGAGCCTTTGGCCTGGTTGTTATCTTCGTGGTCTCATGTTGTAGAAAGTGAGAGGGGAGAGGGTTGTGCAGGGTGACGTGTCAGATGGGATCCGCAGATTCATGCACCCTGAATTCTCAGTTTTCAGTAGTGCCACGGCGGACAAAGCCCAGTGGTGCAGAGTTAAGTTGGCCTGGGTTACTTTTATCATAAGGGTACACTCCCTTAGCACTTCTGAGTCAAGAGAGTGCACTAACGGTTATGGTGTCTGTTGGTTGGAAAGTCTAATGACATAGATGAATAATAATCAGATGGGGCAACTGGATACTCATGCAAAATATTGTATAACTATTTTTTAAAATGCATAGCATCTTAGGCCAGTTGTCCAAAGACTTTTGACTTGTACAAAAGAACAACACTGCATTTTTTCCCCCTTCACAAGAAAGGACTGTACATCTGTTTACAAGATGGAGCAAGACAAGTAGGTTCAAAACAACATAGAATCCGCTCAGATTGCTCTTTTCTGCAGCTGGAGTTTGTGTCAGATGAAACTCACCTTCCTCTCCTGTTAGACAGTTGGAAACCCCAGTGGTGAATCTCCGCAGGGTCAACACGAAAACTACCCTTGGCTTACAACCCTAAATTCATCCTGCTGGGTGTGGTGATTTGTTGAGATCTAATAAGCTTTCAAGAAAAGGAAAACAAAGACAAAAGATGAAAGGGAGAAGGGAACCTGAGTAAGTAAAAATGTTTACTGGTTTCCTAGCTGGTGAGAGCCACCAAATCCCTTTCCTGGTTTCAGTGCAAGACAAACAGATCCACAAGGAAAGAATTGTACTTCTTAGCAGCGGACTGAGGCAGTCTTAGCCTGAGCAGCCAAGCCCTGCTCAGAACCTTGGCAAACTTACCTGGGTTACTTCACCAGCCCCAGCTACCTCCTTCTCCACCCACAGCCTCCAGGCACTAAACTGCTTCTGAGCAGCTGACCTCAGCCTTACCCTGAGCCACACAAAGCAGCATTCTCCCCATCGCCATTTCACTGGCAAGCCTTTCACAGTATGTCAGTGCCATCACAGCTGGCAATCACACTTTTCAAAAAAGATTTTATTTAGTTTTTTAATGGAGGTACTGGGGATTGAACCCAGGACCTCGTGCCTGCTAAGCATATGCTCTACCACTGAGCCATCATTACCCTCCTGTTGGCCACCACACTCTTATGTCTTTCAAAGGGTAGTTTCAGCTTCTAAATCTTAATTTCTAATTTTTGCCACACTTCTGTGAGTAGGAAGTTCCAATGTATTTACCTCTAATGGAATTTTTCACGTGTTAAAGGTGACTAGAAGTGGTTTCCATTCAGCCTTGGGTGGGTTTCCCTTTGTAATCCTCAGAAATACTCCAAATGTATAACGATTGAGTTGGGTGGAGGCCCTTTGCGGAGGGTGTCCCTGGAGAGAGACTCTTGTTAATGCCAAGTACCACTCTAAACTGCGAGGCACGACGTTTAGTGTCGGTGCTAGCTCCCTTTGGGGCTTACTGAAGAAAACGGTGGAGGTGGGGAAGCAGTGACAGAAGGAAAATGGTCTGGGGAGCTTTTTGGCTCAGAAAAAAACAGGAGAGCTGCAACCTACTATCTTAGCAAGGAAAATCAGCACCTTGAATCAGGAAGCACAATGGGAAAGATTTCATAAAAACTGGGAACCGTGTAACTTCTTTTGGTTTTGTGCCCCTTGTACTTGTATTAGGGTCAGCAATTGAATCCTTGTCCAGCAGGAGACCCCAGCACCAAGCAGGGGGAAGCCAGGGAGTCTGTGCCCCACCCCACAGCCTTGTGGTCAGCACACCAAGGATCTATTCAAAGAGCACAACTCCTAAGACGGATGCCAAGTTAGCCCTGAGCCAGAGAAGTAATTCAGGCTAAAAGCAGACTGAGCTGTGGCGTTCTAGGACCCTAGTTGTATACATGACTGGTGGAGGAGGGCTGCCGTCCCACGGAAGGGAGGTAAAAGCCCAGCGGGCTGGGGGAAGTGAAGAAACAACATGGTCAGAAGAAAACCAATTATTTCAGCTCTTCAGTCCTGGGAGGTTCCCAGCTATTAAAGGTATAGAGCAGACACTTCATGTGTTACGTCCATCTGGAATCCATCCTTGCTCTTTCAGTAATAGCACCTTAATTTTCCCTGTGGAAACCCTCCCCTACTCTCAGTCCACCCCACTCTCAGTCTCCATGTGGACTAGTACCCTAAGCCTCAGTCAGTCAGCGTTACTCGGCCACCGTGATTGGTACAGGCTTGAGCATGTGAAAGATTTGGGGTCAAAGAGACCATTGCTTAAGACTGTGTCAGAGCCGTTGGCAAAGTAAAGCTCTGTTCCCCTTGGGCTCGTATCTGTGAGGATGAAAATCTGAAGTTTCAGGGACTAGGCAAGGCCAGACTGAACCCTCATGACACCCTTTGGGTTCCTGAGTCAACTCTGCTCCTAGACTTTCCAGTTAGGTCATCAGATAGAGTTCCTTTTCTGTCTCAGCTGGGTGCAGTTTGGTTCTCCATCACTGGCACCTAGAGTTCCTGATGAATACAGAATAGCATCAAGCATCAAGTTTTTTTTAAAAAGAAGGGACTCATACAAGAGCATAAAATTAAAAAATGAGCAAGCAGATTAATTTAACTAGAGTGAGAGTCCATATAAGAGAGTAATGAGAAAACCATATGATCATCTCAATAGATGTTGAAAATGTACTGGACGGATTCCAACACCATATGTGATTTTTTTTTTTTTAAACAAAGGACTTAAGTAGAAATGGATGGCTGCTTCCTTATCATAATCAGGAACATCTATTTTAAACATCATACTTAGTGATCAAACAGTAAAGGCATTCTAATTAAAGTTAGCACAAAACTAAGGTAGGTAGGCAGGTAGATAGATAGACCAACAATTTATAGGTTTGATATTTGCACAAATTCCTGAAGCAATGATCTGTCTTCTTTTGTTCTTGGAACTTGACCAAATCATTTTAAAGTTCATGGAAGAAAAGGCAGATGAGAACAGCTAAGACTTACTCTAAAAGATATTAAAATATATTTTAGTACAACAACAGTACAAATGGTATATTACTGGTATAAAAATTGACCAATGAATCAATGGGATTGTTCAATAAATGTGGTTTCTGAAATTGATTTGGCAGGAAATGAAGTTAATTTTTATTTATTAAATATTTAGCTGACCTTGGAGTGGGTACAAACTTTCTAAAATTAGAAGAAACAGAAAAGACGAAAATATGCAAGAAGATATTATGCGGGAAATGATTGGTAAGTTACTTGTGCTGTGCACAGCACATCCTAGGAAAACATAAACATCAAACTGGGAAAAGAATTACAACAAGTATCTGAAGCTTAATATTCTTCAAATGTAAGCTTTTTTATTTCCAATTTGATTAAAAAATAACTTATTTTTATAAAGAACTCTAACTAAAGGAGATGGTTTGCTCATTCTCAGGGCAAGAAGTAAATTGCAAATGGTCAACACAGGAAACAGGAATTCTGCAGTCTGCTAATGGGAAAGAAAACCATTTCAATCTTCCTGGAAAGCAATTAAGTCATAAGTGTCAAGAACCTTAAAGAGTTCAGACTTTTTGTGCCACTAATTCTGGTCTAGGATGCATCCTAAGGATACAATCAGAGGTCTAAACACATCAGTGAGAACAAGAAAATGGGACTCAACTGAATAAATACATTGTATTACACCCATTTTTATTTTTAAAAATTCATGAGAATATTTTCTAACAGTTTTTGAAAATTATATAATTTTGAACATTATAAAGACATTTTATTTATTAAATGTAGGTAATATCATTATAGGTTAGTTTTATGACTTATGAAATTTTTTTCAGATTCCAAAGATAAGTGAAATCATATGGTATTTGTCTTTCTCTCTCTGATTTATTCACTTAGCATAATGCCCTCAAGCTCCAACCATGTTGTCACAAACGACAAGATTTCATTCTTTTTTATGACTGAGTAATTTTCCGTTGTGTGTGTGTATGTGTATGTGTGTGTGTATGTATAAACACATCTTCTTTACCCATTCATCTATTGATGGGCACTTAGGTTGTTTCCATATCTTGATTATTGAAAAGAATGCTGCAGTAAACATAAGGGTACACATACTTTTCCTAATTAGTGTTTTTGTTTTCTTTGGATAAAAACTCAGGAGTGGAGTTATTGGATCTCATGGTAGTTCTAGTTTTAATTTTTTGAGGAATCACCCCACTGTGTTCCACAGTGGCTGCCCCAGTTTATGTTCCCATCAGCAGTGCATGAGAGTTCCCTTTTCTCCACACGCTTGCCAACACTGGATCCTCTGACTTTCTTCATTTTATTCATTTGATGGCTAAAAGTGTATACCCTTTGACCAACCTCTCCTTATTTCTACCATCTCCCACCCCTGGTAACTACTCTTCTACTCTCTGTTTCTAAATTTGGCTTTAAAAAATGATTAAAATATAAGTGATAGCATGTAGTATTTATCTTTTTCTGGCTTGTCTCACTTAGTGTAATGCCCTCACGGTCCATCCATGTTGGTAGGATTTCCTTCTTTCTCATGGCTGAATACTATTCCATTGTTTGTATACACACACACACACACACACACACACACACACACATCTTCTTTACTCATTCACTGGATTGTTTCTTATTGTGAATAATACTGCAATGACCATGGTGGGGGTGCAGCTATCTTTTCAATATCCTATTTGCGTTTCCTTCTGATGTATATCCAGAGATGAGATTGTTGGATCATATGGTAATTCTAGTTTTAATTTTTTGAGGCTGGTTTCCATAGTGGCTGCACCAATTTACATTCCCAGCAACAGTGTACAAGGCTTCCCTTTTCTCTGCGTCCTTGCCAATGTTTTTTATAGCCTGTCTTTTTGATGATAGCCATTCTAACAGATGTGAGGTGATATCTCGTTGTGGTTTTGATTTGTGTTTCCCTGATAACTGATGGCATTGAGCAGATTTTCAAGTACTTGTTGGCCATTTGTATATCTTCTTTGCAAAAATGTCTATTCATTTCCTCTGCTTATTTTTTAATCAGGTTTTTTTCTTTTTTTGCAGTTGGGTTGTATGAGTTCTTTATATACTTTGGTTATCAACCCCTTATCAGATATGTGATTTGCAAATATCTTCTATTCAGTACGTTACCTTTTCATTCTGTTGGTGGCTTTCTTCTCTGTGTAAAGGAACAGAACAAACAAAATAGAAACAGACACATAGATATAGAATATAAACTGGTGTTTGCCAGAGGGGAGAGGTGGCGGGATGGGTGAAATTAGGTGAAGGGAATTAAGAGGCACAGCCTCTCAACCATAAAACAAGCAAGTCACAGGGATGTAAATGAACACCTAGGAAATATATTTGATAATACTATAAGATTTGTAACTTGGCAATCAGGTTTCGTTCTTACGGTTTTAACTCTCTCATAATACGCGGTCCCCTCTTGGGTATTCATTCAATCAGTCTGTGGGTGTAGAGCTAAGCAAATGCTTTAACCTTTCTAAGCCTCGGTTTCGTCACCTGTAAGGTGGGGATTATGTGACACCACTGATGTCTCAAAGAGTGCCTGCTTACAGTAAGCACGGTGGACAAGAGTTCTATCTGACTCCCACTGGTGTCCCTGGCCGACGGCAGTGCCACGCTGCAGGTCACAGAAGGAGAGGAGCTCGGTGCGAACTCTGTGGCTGGGCCCCCTTCCCAGATGGTCCTCTCGCTCTGCCCGGGCTCTGTTCACTTCAGAAAAACATAACCTGGACACGCCCAGGACAGCGGCATCTGTCCAAGTGGTTTGGATGGTTGGCCCCATGGTTAGAAATATATTCTTTTGTAGACCTTGTGACTCATTCACTGATAGCAGTAGTAGGTGAGGGATTCCCACGCTTGGTGCGCAGGTATTGTCTGTCACTCAAACACAGGGCCAGTGTATGTGAAGACAATTCACACCCTGGTTGCCATTGTCAGTCATGCTTTGCAATGGCTTCAAGTTTAGAATAATCTAAAGTTTCCAATGTGCTGCACTAAATGCTAGCACTACCTCCCCAAGCCTGCGGGCACCTGCCTGGGGCCCTTCCCTGCACGTGGCCTGCGGCTGGGCTTTGGTCTCGGGGATGCTGGTGGACAGAGGGAAGGACTTTGTTGTTTTCTAATTAATTAGACTTTTTAAAGAAAGTTTTGGCTAACAGTGAGTTCTACCTTCTATTCCAGGAACGAAGTGCCAGATTAAGCTAATCGTTAGACAGGTGTCATTGCCCATGGTGGGTTGACTTTAGTACAAGTCCCTTTGTAAGACTTTAAACTGAGGCACCTTTTTTTTTCCCAGTAAGTTAGAGACTAAAACCACCTCCTCTGTTAAAATGCGAATGCTCAAGGGGTGGTCAGAAGACATACTATGTACCCTGTTGCTCCTACCTTCCTGAAGCTGACTTCTGAGAGCAGGCTCACTGGGGTCACTGCTGCTGGCCTCCGGACAAGAGGAAGTGGTGAGGATGTAGCCCACCATGGGAGGGGACAGAAGGCCTTGCCATCATCCCCGTGGCCGCCCCAGGCTGCGTCTGGCAGCACTGGACTTACAGGTGCAGCTCCCTCTGCCTGCCCACCTCCCTGGGGGCTCCACCCTTCCATTTCTGTCCCTTTGTGAACCACAGCAAGCCCTATGGATGTTGTATATTTTTCCTTACAGTTGAAGGCAGATTTCCTTATTTCCTTCCTGAACAGCTGACTCTTGCTCATTTTGGTACCTGCCTAGGTGAGAGTTAATGAAGCAAAAGAAAAGTTCCCCTGCTGTTTTAATCAGATCTGGGTCAGAGCAAAGTGGGGGAGCGTTTTGAGAGTTCCAAGTGTCGGCACGTCCCTGTATTACTGTCATTTCATGCTTCTATTTTCTCTAAAATTTCCTTAATCTTCTCCACATTTACCTGCATAGGCGATCACTTTATGACCTGACCTTCTCCTCCCACACCGGAGGCTGGGAAAGATGGGAGACTTAGCAGCGAGGAGACTGCCCTCCAGCCAAGGTCGGGCAGTGCCGGGAAGTTGTCTTGGTAAAGGCCATTGCAGAAGGTGCTTCCTGTGGATACCTGATTGGAACTCTCTTATGTCCCATCAGTACCTTGATACCAGCACAACCGGGGGCTTTTAAATATACCCAGTGGACAGATAACTTATTCCCTTTTTCAAACTGGGAAACTCTTGGCTACACACGGTAAACTAAATACTTCTCTCCTTGGAACTCTCAGAATAGGTCTGTGCGATATCAAACACCTATGCTGGGAAAAACAGGAACAAACAGAGTCATGAGGGACTGCCTTTGAAATGGAGCCTGGGAACCCGTCAACCACATTGAGTATTTGTTTGCTTTCCTTGTTTCCCCAGGACTGTGCTCACCTGGAGGCAACAGCCTGCACTTTGTCGTTTGCTGGGATGAGGAGGGGCAAGAGGGAGGAGGCGCTTTGGCTGGCTTGTCAAAGCATCCCTAACAGGAGACTGTTTAAAAAGGTCCTCTCTTAGGTAACCCTCAACCTGCCATGCCTTTCATTTGGGGACACGCCAGGGGCTGCGGCTGACTCAGCTTGGGCGCAATTCTGCTGTCACCACTTAAACCCGAAGTTCCTGGTTCCCTGGCTCTGGTGGGGAGTTTGCCCGCACAGAGAAGGGAGGGACAGCACCTAGGCTGGGCCTGGCTTTGCATTAGGCGTGTTTGAGGCTCTCAGTTCCCTCCATGAGCTCTAATTTCTGGTATCAAAGGGATTAAGGAAACAAGGAGCTCTGTTTTCCAGGAGCAGCCGGTTAAGGACACATAAATCCTATGTTGCGCAAACAGGAGGGTGGAGGAGGGGACATGACTTTCCTCTATTGATAATGGCACAGGAGGCAGGTCTTTGGAATCTTTCAGATGAGAATGGATGCACTCCAGTTCTTATTACTTGGGAGCTACCTCTTATAAGGATGCAAAGGGAAGGAACCGTTCTTTACCAGGACTGAAATGTCGTATAGGACAAAACAGAGACCTTGCTGCCTGGTATGTTTGGTGTTCCCAAGCTGCAGGCCTGTGATTACTCCAAGGCTCTGCCACTGGGGTGCTGTGTCCCCTCCCTATTTCTGCAGTCAAGTCACCAAGTCACTATGTAGCTTGGGTTCAAACTCCCCAAGGAATGGGAGCTAGTTAGTCACTATCTGGTATGAGTTCCCTGTTGACCAGAGCATCTCCCCAGTCTGCCAGCTGGCTGACTTCTATCTACATGGCTACCTTTGGCCCTGATGCCCATCCCTGGCCCACAGGTATGACCAGCTAGTGGGACCACGTGGTATGATTCATTTGTGCAACAGAGATCTCCGTGGTTCATGGCCTTTGCTGGGGGCCATGGATGTGCCAAGCATTCAGCATCACATTTTGCCCAGTTCTGGAGAGGCAGTAACGAAATGGGGCGGGGGAGGTTGGTTGCTAAATAACCTGAATAATTTGAGGCACCAAAAGTTTGGCTTTGGTTCTCCTCTAAGGGTCACTCAAAAGTAAGATAAGGAATATTTTTCTAATTCCTGGGAGGGGTCCTTGGCAACTTTGGTATATGGAGAATTCGCCATGGAGCTAAGCTTTAGCACGCCAAGGACGTCAGCACCTCAAGGTGAATGCAGCCCATGTGAGGGATCGGAGAGAATAAAAGAGGTGACATGGGAGGGGCTAAAGCAAGAGAGGGCTAGGACACTGGGTGGTTGAAGCTTGGAGAGAATTGACTGTGAAAACACATGGAAACTCTCTGATGACTCTAAGACTTGATTGTGGGGCCTTTTGGAAAAGGCTGGAATTCTAAACCAGCAGGTGTAAGAGGAGCCACTAAAACATGTGCTATGATAAACAACAAAAGGACACGAAGAAGTCCTAAGGAAAGGCGTAGGGGAAGAGAAAAAAATGAATTAGGGGTTAAGAACCTCAGCTTCCTAACATGTAAGAATCAACAGGCAATTCTGAGATTCCATTCCTTCAGGAGTTAAGAAAGAGACCCAAAGTAAAGCTCAACCTAAGAGCACTTTCTCTCATCTTAGAGCAGTTAAGAGACTCAAGTGGTCATATATACATCATGACAGGTGGGGAGCCAGCATGAGTGAAGTTGTGACAGTGCCCTGAAGTGAAGGCTCGAGGTAAAAATGGTGAGAGCTTTGGAGCTGGAACTGGTGGAGAACTCAGGATGTAATCTGGTGTCTTGTGGAGCAAACCAAGTCGCCAGCCCAGCTGAAGTAACATTCTGTTACATGAGCTGCTGGCCTACAATTGTGCACGCTAGCCATTAACATCTTGATTATAATCGCCAAGCCAACCCACCAGGCCACAGGTCTACCTGTAGAAATACCTGTAGGTGTTCCTCAACTTGAGGTCCCATGACAACAAAAGAAGAGATTTATTGCAGATGGAAGAATTATATTTTAATATACAAGTCAATGCGAATTAATATATATATCTAAATCATTCAATGATTTTTTTTAAAATGGCTCTTCTATAAATTTGCAGCTCTTCCTCACTTACGAGTCATTGGGGACTCCTAGGCTGGGGATGGTCTGGTGTTGCGATATCTGCTGTCAAGTTCTGCTGACTTCACTCCACCTGTGTACGGCGCTCTTCTCAGCCAGGCCATCTTCCCTCCTGGCTCCATTTTATTGTGTCAGGGCTTTTCCTCATAGTTCCTGCTGATGACATTGCTCAAAGTTAATTTTAAGGACAGTCTTCATCAGGAATTGCTAATAATTTTTACTTCCCACCAGTCCCATCTGGAAATACTGACGCCCTACTCAGCCTGGGGCCCTGGGGGATTGGCGTTCTCTCCGTTCCCCCTCCAGCTCTTCTTTCTGTGTGGTTCCAAATTACCCCTGAGATTCCTGCTTTGTATTCTCTGCCCTTAGTGGCCATGGAAGGAGTTAAGCTCTGCCCCCTGGGTTAGGTCTGAGCATCCTCCAATATTAAACAGAAATATGAACTTTTTGCCCCTTTCTGTGTAATGCTGGCAGGAATCTCCTCTATAACTGCAGCTCAGGGATTGTTTCTGTTTAGCCATCTTATGCCTCCTTTAGTGAAGGTGTTGGATATTTGAGACATAATGAGTTCCAGGCTCTTATTTACCCCCAGCCCTGAATGTTGTATGTCGTTATTGAAATGTTCCAAATCTCCCATCATAAGAACTACTGTTATCTACACCACTGCTTCCACCACCATCACCACACCTTTACTACCTTACACTTGTATATTACTTCACAGTTTTCAAGGTACTTTCACAGTCTTTTCCCTGTTTGATCTGCACAAATTCCTATGACCTATTTATAGTACCTATTATGACTCTGACATTTCTTCAAATGAAGATCGATCCTAAAGGTTACATGTCCTAAGGTCAAGACTTGTCCCAAGAGCACACAGCTAGTAAGTGGTAAAGCTGGGGAAAACCAGATGCTCAAGGCATTCACAACGCTCAAGGGCCCTCCTCAGTTTAACCTCTTCTCCATCATTTGTCCAGAAGGAGCTGATCTCTGAGAGCTGGGAATGATGAAGTTTGGAAAGCCTCTGACAAACTAATTTACATATGCTATTATCCAATGCTGATAAGTTTCAACATGTCACCCCTTTCAAGGACATTGCATTTTAATGAGCTTCATTCAGTTATATAACATGAAGGAATACTGTCCCAGATATAAAACCGCAGGCACTCGTGAGAAGTTAGCCGGGGAGGTATTGGTGGAAAATGGAAATGTTCTGACATCCTGCAAGTCACATCATGTCCAGCATCCCCATTTGATGAACTCCCGATTCCTCACAAGGCCGCCCCACCTGGGAGGTGTTGATTTACTCACCTGCTAGGAGCTTTGTTTCCAGCCATTCGTGGTGGGTCTGTGCTGTGTCTTGAACTCACACTTCTTCCTCAGATAGGCATCAGCTCTTCTAGTGCGCCCTCCCCAGGGAAGTTTGGTTCCAGTCTTTGTCACATCGGGCGGTATCAGATCTCTGACCTTGAAAAGGAGCAGCCTGGCAACCCAAACCTTGGACCAGTGGCAAGCAGCAAGGGTTAACCAGTTTTGCACGAAGCAAGCCTGGCTCAACCCGGCGAATCTCTTTTTCACATTTGCTGCTTGTTCATAACCCAAGCCCATCTGCTGCACAAGTAACGATCAGCCGCTCCTGTTTCAGATGTCAACCGCCCCAGCTGTTTCTCTCTCTCTGTAAACACGAAGAGGGGAAGCAATTACCACAATATTAATATTCTGGCTTGATTGTCTCCACGCAGTGAAATGAAGACTGACGAATTCCCCTCTGGGGCCACCGTCACTTCAGCCCCACACAGCGCATACCTACGCAGTGCAGCCTGGGTCCTAACCTCCCAGGAGGCCCAGGTGAACCCTGAAGCTTCTGCCATGACCCTGGAAATGCCAAGGTGAACGTGGTGTGTGCGGGGGAAACTGACGGCTCACTTGGGTCCTGCAGGACTTCGAGAGTGAAGTCTACGTTGAAATTAAGGAATGAGGCTTAAAGATGCCCCATGTAGTTTAGGGTGATGCTTAGATCTGCTTTGATAGAGACTCCAAGAGTCCTAAGAATTTCCTCCATCAACATTTCTTTGGGCTAAAGTAAATGTCAGACAAAAGTTATCATCGAGAACGTTTTTGCCTCTGGCTTTCCTCTACCACCCCAAGGCGGCAGGAATGGATGATCTGACTCATCAGGAAAGCTTTCTTTATTATTTCCTAAATTTGAATTAAGCATCAGTACATCTTCCCTCAGTCATAAGGACGCACCACAGCACCTTGTGTGAGGTGTCGTGAGATACGAAATTTAATACAGACCATTTCCTGCCCTCCTCGGACTTCGTGCTGCCTGATACTGGGGTAAGCACTTTAATAAAAAAGAGGCTAAGTCAGAGTCAGTCTGCCCGACTTCAGTTCTAGGCTCCACCATTTACCACCATGTGACCCCGAGGTCCATGACGTATCTGGGCCTCAGTTTCCTCATTTATAAAATGAGAGTAGCACTGTTGAGGTGATCAGAAGAGTTACAAGGCGTGAAGTGTCTGGAACAGGCTCTGGCCACACTAAGTGAAATACAAAGGCTGCCCCTGTGCTGCTCCATGTGATTCCACGTGATAATGTCTGGGGTGGAGGACCAGGGAGGGCCTCATGGAAGAGGCACATGTAAGTCATGCCTCGGCCAAAGGAACTCAAGAGTTGAAGAGAAACTGGGGACCAAAGGAAACACAGGATGGCCTGATGAAGGAAGAAAAGTTCTCCACATGTTAGAAGTTAATTAAGTCGCCCAGGGAACAAGAGAGCAGGGTGCATGGTGCCAGGAAAGGGCACTAGGGTGAACAGGGGACTTCAGTGTGCAATTGATGAGAAAAGACCCGGAGTGATAAGCTAAGGAATTAGGATGTGTTCTTCTAAGGAATGGGAAGCTTTGGTAAATTACTAAGTAAGAAAATAACCTAAACAAATTCATATTTTAAGAAGGTGTAGGAATAGGCAGTTCAGAAGATTGAAATGGCAAAAGCGTGGGGAGAGTCCTGCTGGGTAAGTCTAGGCGAGGGTCTGACCTTGGCAGCTGAGGACAGATGGGTGGGCAGTGTAGGGGGTGACCAGTGTGGGGGTCAGAGAGAAGTTCAAATGGAGGCAGACAGCGAGGCTCCAGGGCCAGGCACAGGGGTGGAGGGAGACCTCCTTTGCTGGTGTGGAGACCACAGGAGGATGTGAGGGGCAGTGGGACTCCCCTGGGGGCTGACGTGGTTTTTGGTCCCTGCAGGGAATAGGGCCTTCCCTTCACCTGTACTTGAACAAGCTCATTCTCCCTTCAGCAGCAAGGACGAGCCCTGAGACTCCACCCACCTCACAAACCAGCCTGCCAAGCCCTGCCTGTGGAGGGAGCGGATCCCCACAGTGTTTTGTTCGGCGTATTCCAGCATGCTGTGAGAGTTCTACATTTTATGATGGAAGGTCTTCTTTCATGAAGCAGCTATTTTTAGTCTATGTGCACATACATGCCTGTATATGGTGTGCACGTGTGTGCATCAGTGCGCATGCGTGTGTATGTGTGTGTGAGTTGGGGGAGGGGTGAATCCAGTAAGAAGAGTCAAATTTGCATGATAAAATGTCATGGACTTCGAACCCTGTCTTCAAAACCTCTTACCCATCCCCCTACGCTGAAATTTCTTTAATAGAGACCCGATTCCTTCTTTCTGTTCAGCTTAACCCTACACACCACAGTGGGGAAATTTTGCAGGTAGAACCCCTACCCCCTCAACTAGATAGCTCTGTGACCTGGGGCGGGTTCCGTAACTGGCTTCCTCACTTGTAAATGATGATAGTTGCAAGGATTGTAAGGAGTATTGTAAGGATTAAATAAGATAAAACAGCAAAACCTCACATCTACTGAGTGCAAAATAAACATTAGTCGTTACTGTTGTGGCAGGATGCTGACAAACTGACAGTGCTCACGGTCAGGGGTCGGGTCGGACACGGCCCTCCCCCCGCCCCCCAGCCATGTTGTGTGCTGGTTAAGCCTGGGAGTCCCAGCTCTGCCTCTGCATAGCCTACCCTTCTCTGTTCCTGAGCTTCTCTTTGTGCAAAATGGGGATGCTCATCAATTCTATGAGTTCCTACGTAGAGTTCCTATGTCAAGTGTTGAGAACGGTGCCTGGCGTATAATAGGTACTATTATGTTTCGCTGCTGATAGTTCTAAAGTAGAGGAAATGCAGAGACGAAGGGACTGGTGGGACAGAGGGGGGAGTCATCGGTTCCGAAGACCAGCTTTTCTGATCACCAGGCCCTGAGGACCCAGCAGGACTGCAGTGTCCCTGGAACTAACTATAGTGCACCGTGACTATAGGTTTGGCAGACTGTCCTTATTTCCAAACTGGAATTAAAAACAACTCCCAAAGTACTGTGCCAGAACGTTCTAGGCTGTCCCAACATGCTGACTTGGAGGGTGATGGCATTCATTTGGATGTATGAGTTCAAATATCTTTAGTAACTATTACATCCCCACCCAGTCACCACTTTCTGAAGAGTTAAGCACAAGCTGGAAGAATGGGAGACACATGAAGCTGTCCCCAGACCTAAGAGTGACTATTGCCTGCGAACACATGGGTGTCCCATTTGGAGAAATCCCAGTGCATATCAATGAAGATCTACTATGCTTATAAAAAATGGAGTGTGGTTTTCTGGAAAAAAGAGTGAAGAAAATCAATCATTTGCATTATCGAAGGACTCTTTGCTTCAGGGAGAAAGAAACCATAAAGAAGAAAAGAAAAGAAAAAAAATGTAAAAAATAAGAATTACAAGGATTCCTGACATGCTCTCTTTAAATGACATCCTTTCTTGGTGAATGTCAACCCTGATTCAATTTGCAAATATTGGATTTATACTGCACTGCATAAACCATATGTTCCTGAGGAGAATTAAAGGTGTGTAAAGTGGGGTCCTTCTGTAGGAATGATATTTAGGAGAAATTAAAACAAACCAGAGGAAAAGAGCTCTTTCCTTTAGAAACCGAGTCATTCCACTCAGAGTGTGTGAGCTGAACATCAGCTGAAAAACAGCTGCTCTTCAGGGGAGGATGAGCCAAGACGAGTGAGGTTGGGAGGAAGTTGAGATGAGAGCTGTTTAGTTCTTTAATGCTCCTGTGTGTGGATAAAAGGCTGAGAAGGAGGGGACCTTCTTTGGCACGAGCAGCGGTTCCAAGCAGTTCTAGAAGTTTCTGCCTCCCTGAATATGATCTTCCTGTCTGGCGGCTGGAGTGGAGGACCAGGGTCAAACACACGATGCAGTGATGCAGCGAGGCCAGCGGGTCAGGCACCTGTGAATCCACAGCCATAATACTTTCTTCAGAAGCTGCTTTTCGACTTAACCGAGTGCAATTTTCCATCCCATATGTGCAAAGCATTTCGTCTATTAGCATCTCCTTGGCTCCTTTGGGCTCCTTTTTTTCCATTCAAAAAAAAAAAAATCGAAAAAATAAAAACTCCCCAAACTCCAACTCATCACACACAAATATTTTGCTTCTGAAATCCACTCCATTTTCTGCTCAACAACTGGCAGAGTTGAGCCTGCAAAGGCTCAGCTGCCCGCATCTGCTTTTGATTAATGCAAGCTACCCCTTTGCTGGGTCTGAACCCAACCACGTTAAACAAGGTGCTTTGCTAAGTGTTGTGAGGCGTAACAAGGGATCATGAGCAAGGAGCTTACATTTTAATTTAATGTAATTTAACTTTAATTTAATTTTCATGTAACTGCCTGTCTGATTTTCTCGATTTCTACTGTAGAGTACCCCCTCAAAAAAAAAAAAAAAAAAAAAAAAACCAATACGCGTCTAGAAACTTGTAAACTGACACTTTAACTCTGTGTACTTGGAGTTACGTGTCTATGTGCGCGCACGTGCACACACACACATGCACAAACATCCAAACTGTCTACCTCAGAGTCTATGCTGTAACTATGCTTTAATTAGTTTTGTAATCAAAAAAATTTTAGCTAGGAAATGCTGAGTGGCACTTAAAATAGTACTGTGCAGTTAACTGAGTGAAGGGCATAGACTGTCTTTTTTTTTAATACCCCCTTCACCTATTTCTCTGACCCCAACTGCCGATCTGTTCGCTGTGCCTATGAGCGTGTCTTTTCTGTGTGTTTATTTTTATTATGCTTGTTTGTTTGTTTTTTGAGATTCCAGACATAACAGAGGTCACACGGTATTTGCCTTTCTCTGTCTGACTTATGTATATATGTAAGGATATATATATCCATATATGTATGTTTTTTCTTTATCCATTCCATTCATCGATGAATACTTCCGTTGTTTCCATATATCGGTGATTATAAATAATGCTGCAATAAACATACATCTTTTCAAGTTAATGTTTTCTTTTTCTTCAGATAAATACCTAAAAGTGTAATAGCTAGATCATATGGTAGTTCTACTTTGAATTTTTTGAGGGACCGCCATATTGTTATTGATAGTTACTGTACTAATTTACATTCCCACCAATAGTGCATGAGGGTTTCCTTTTCTAGACATCCTAGCCAACACTTGTTATTTCTTATCTTTTTGACAATAGCCATTCTAACCAGTATAAGGTAATAGCTCATTGTGGTTTTAATTTGGATTTTCCTGATGATTAATAATGTTGAGCATCTTTCCATGTACCTGTTGGCCATGTGTATGTCTTCTTTGGAAAAATGTCTATTCAGATCTTCTGTCCATTTTCAATTGGATTTTTTTCTTTTTGCTACTGAGTTATATGAGTTCTTTATATATTTTAGATATTAGCCCCTTAACAGATAGCGATTTGCAAATATTTTCTCCCATTCAGGAGGTTGTATTTTCATTTTGCAGATGGTTTTCTTTGCTTTGCAGAAGCTTTTTAGTGTGATATAGTCCCATTTATTTATTTTTGCTTTTGTGCTTTTGCTTTTTGTTGTCAGATTTGAAAAAATCATCACTAAGACCTGTGTCAGAGAGCTTGTTGGCTATGTTTTCTTCTAGTTCTATGGTTTCAAGTCTTACATTCAAGTCTTTAATCTATTTTGTGTTAATGTTTGCGTATGGTGTAAGATAATGGTTCAGTTTCATTCTTTTGCTATCCAGTTTCCCTTAAACCATTTATGGAAAAGAATGTCCTTTCCCCATTATATACTTGGCTCCTTTGTGGTAAATTAATTGGCCCTATATTCATGGGTTTATTTCTGGATTCTCTGTTCTGTTCCATCAATCTATGTGTCTGTTTTTATGCCAATACTGGTCTATGTTGTGATCACGTTTTAACAGTAGCAACATTTTTTGGAATCTAGAATGCAAGGGCCTTTGACCTAAAGACTGTACGTAGCCCAGACCTAACTGACCGTGATGGAGATGGTTTCAAAAGGGAGAGATGCTGGAGTCAAGAAGAGTAGCAAAGGACACTATTGCAGTTGTGCAAGAGTGAAATGACAGTGTGCTAACCAAGAAAATGATTGTGGGAAGGGAAAGGAGTCAACATACATTCAAAAGTTTATTTGTAGGACTGGGTGGTTCCTAGGATTTGGGGGGGATGAGGAAAGTTTTGAGTCTCTGTCTATTCCCTTTTATCTGACCAGATGGTCAGGAAAATAGCATTGATGCTCATCGAGATACAGAAATCATGGACTGGAACCAATATTGGGTGGAAACAAAATGAATTAAGTTCGGGACAAACTATGTTTGAGATTACTGTGGAAATTCCAAGTTCATATGTCCAGGCAGCACTTGTACAGGTAGAGGAGTGGAGAGGAGAAATCACTGCTGGAAAGCAGCAGAATGACCAGTCATTCAGAGAGGTGGGTGAAATCATGGAAGTCAAAGACAGAGACAGGATTGAGGTAGGGGGAGTGGGCAACTATGTCGAATCGTGCAAATATTTTGTGAGATAAGGACTGGGACTTGTCCACTAGACATGACAAAATGGTGGTTCTTCCCAGGCAGCCGCCATGACGTGTCAGGCAGGGACGAAGACAGCAGTGGCAGATTTGGGAGTTGGTAGAGGCTCTCAGGAAATGGCAGTGACTGTAGCCACACAGACCATCCCAGTCATCCTGGCATTTGTTCTGCAACTGCATGGCCTTTAGTTACAAAAAGGGATTAGAAAAGCTTAAGAAGCTGTGTAAAGGCAAGTCTATGTGAATTCTCAGGAAACACAGAGTCCAGAGCATCCTTCTAGTCTCTAGTCTCATTTTAAATCTAAGTCTCAGCCTAAGACACATGCCCATGGCCAGATATGTGAGCTCCAAGAATGTAAAAGGACTCATACCATTGATAACTATATAATCAAGATGATCTCAAGAACATCAGTGCACTTACAGAGCTCTCTCGCCACCTTTCTTGGATATTGGGTGGCGGGTTGGCAGGTGACTAAAACCAGCATTTTCATTTAACAGGTGATGCAATCAAAAAATGGTCAGGTATTGTTTAATTACAGTTTAGTAAGCACTAGAAATGATATTCAGAGATGGCCAGAACCCCAGAGCCTCACCTGTGTGCAAGGGATTTTTCAGGGACATTGATTCAATTCAGTTTCTCTGCCCAACTCAGTCCCTACAGATCCTTGAATCCTTCAAGGTGTGGACTAAACAGCTCTAACATATGACAGCATTACAGAGCAACTCTGTATTTTAAAAGCATCTCTCTGACGAGGCTGCCCTTTATATTCAGAGAGCATGTGGTCAGTTCTTCCTGTAGCAGTTGTGCAGAAGGGTGTTGACATACCCACACGCACTGACTGGTTCCCTGTGTATGCAGCACGCGCTCCGAAAATGTGTAGAGTGGTTCATGGAAGATGTGCATGTGTGAATACCTTGCTAGGGTGCAAAGTAGTTCACAGTTCTAGAGCAACACTTCAGCCTTTCTCTGCAACCTCGGATTCCCTCCCCGGACCCTGGTCAGGATGACAGTGGGTTGGTTCTCCTCCCATCTGAAACCACACCCGCGTAAACCTCCTTCATCCACAGCTAGAAGTACCCACTCACCAATTCCTGCCCCTCATAGGAAGTTTTTAAAACTTATTAAAAATCCAGGTGCCCGAAGTTTGTGTTTCAGGGACTAATATTGTCTCTTGACCTCCTTGATTTGTTGATCTTTGGAAACTTTGCCCACCTTTGCTGGCTGACCTGTGACCCCTTCTAGGTAGAGGCAGCTCATCCTTGTGGCCAAGATTGTGAACTCTGGCATCACACGGTCTGGGTTAACTTCTTAGCTCCGTCACTTCTATCTTTGCGCCACTGGCAAATTGCTTAACCTCTCCGTGCGCTGGTTTCCCCGTATCTAAAGTGGGGATGAAAAGAGAATCTCTCATCTGGTTATTATGAAGATCAAATTAGTGAATGCATGTGACACTGCTAGAAGAGTGCCAAGCACAGGGGAGACACTGACTGAAGGCACGACAGTTGTGTTATTACCTGCTGGCCTCAGCATCTCAGCTTCCCAGACCCTGACTTGGCGGAGTGGCCAGTGGAGCAGCCCTGAGGAAGCTGGGACTGGCATCCTCTGGCCTCGCTGACGGCCACCTACAGGACAAGGTGCATTTTAGCCACAGGTTCTCAGCAGCTCTCAATAAAGACAGATGTTCACTTGGGGCTCCAAGTTGCTCTCCTGGCTGAAAGGAGGTGCAAATTGAAGAGAAAATTCAAGTCCCCTCAAATTATTGTGCAGTGTTTGCCAATCCTTCGAGTTTTTTATGTACTGTCTCCTGAGCCACTCACCTTCCAGGGAAAAAGAGAATTTCGGAGATGTCCTAGAATTGGACAGGGGCTAGACACGTAACAGGAAGACCCGTGTCCTTTATGAGTCTTCACTTACGAAACGTTCTTCATTCATGAAACCAGCGTCCTAACCCCTCGGACAACTGGCACTCCCCGTTCTTGGATGAACCTGCTGATTCTCCATCCCTGGAAAAGAGCAAGCCCGGCCACCCCAGGCGATCTTCACGAGCAGCGTAGTCAAGGGCCACCTCTGCAACAAAGCTCCCAGGCTGCAGGTCCCAGGTGTCCCTGTGGGGACCTGAACACAGAAGGCTTTCTGTGGGGGGACACCAGCATCGGCAAATCAGCAAGCACTGGGAAGGAAAAGGCACTCCGTCTTTTCTTACCATACCTTACAGGCCCTTCTGGCAAAGGGAAATGACACCAAGGTCCAGGTAGCCTTGGAGACATTGCTGATGACAGAGACGGGAGGCTGGGGATGAAAATCTTAGTAGCAACAGCGGCAGCAAAGGCAGCTTGCTTTATTGAACGCTTACTATGTGCCAGGCATTGCACTTGGTGCTCATATGCGTCATTCCACTTTATCCTCCCAAACCCCTCCTCATGGACGTTACGTGGATAAGGAGATGAGTCATTCTGGTGGCCAGGAGGACAGGCTCCAGTGCGAGGTTTCCCAGCCTCGGCACTGTTGACATTTGGGGTTGGGTAATTCGTGGTTGTGGGGGGCTGTCCTGTACATTGTGGGATGTTAAGCCACATCCCTGTCCTCAAACCTGTAAATACAAGTCACACCCCTCCCCTGTCCCAGTTGCGACAACCAAAAAAATGTCTCGAGACATTGTCAAATGTCCCCCAGGGAGCACAGTTACCCTGGTGGAGACTCCCTGCTCTGGAGTCTCAGAAAAAGCACAGAGAATTCTAACGCCAGCATTTACTACAGCATTTACTCTTAGCTTCCTCACTGGCAAATGCACCAACCACATCATATTTGAGACTCTTGAACTGAAATAATTTCATGCTTAGAACCATGCCTGGCCCATAGGAAATTTCAGTGAAGGTTAGCTATTTGAATTACTTTACATTTTCCCTTGTTTATGATTTTTTTGAAACAGATGAAGAAACTGAAATTCAGGCAAGTTAAATCACTTGCCATGTTCTCAGCTGAGGCATGGCTGAGCCGGGTTCAAATCTGGACCATCTGCCATCAGAGCTGCGTGCCCTCCACCTGGCTCTCCTGCGGGGACAGCTCACCTCCGGGTGTGCCGAGCTGTGAACTGTCCAGCCCAGGGCGCGGGGCCGGCTGCCGGGGTCATGGCGGGAGACAAGCCCAGGAGCCTGGACTCTCTCCCTGACAGAAGCAGGGTCAGCAGGGGCCTGAGCGGCTCAGCCGGGGTGGCCACAGCGCTTCCCTGGCATTTGACACTGTTTGTCGGGGTCACAAGTGGCCGCTATCAAAGATGACTATTTGTGTATCCGTGAGTCACAATATGCCAGGTTCACAAGAGCCAGATGTCACAGCTGGCCCAGACGAGGCCCGCAGACGGATCCCACGCGTTCGTGTGTCAGATCCATATCCATTCATAAAACAGCTCCCTTCCATCCCTCAAATATAGGTCTTCAGAAAAAAAAAACAAATGGATGTGCATTTTTGAGACTAGTTGCAATGGATTTCCAAACCTTCCCCCTCCACCCCCCGCAAGCTTCTTACCCTTTAATTCTGAGTTAATTCTTCCACAGTTCAAAGCAGAAAGAGGGGCATGGTATCCATCATTCTGCCCCATAAAGGGAACAGGAATTCAAAGACATATGTAGGTGAGCAGGGGATAATGTTATTTTTGCTGTTGTAAATGTTAAAGCTACAGAACTAATTTGTGGTTGGAATCAGGCCCTTGTGTCACTAACTCCCTCCCTGCCTTGCCTTGCCTTGCCTTTTCCTTTCTTTTCCTTTCTTTTTCTTTTCTTTTCTTTTCTTTCCTTTTCTTTCCTTTTCTTTTTTTTTTCTTCTCTTCTCTTTCCTTTCCTTTTTTTTAAACTTTGGATGGAGCCTTTTTCTCAGAAGCACAGCTGAAAAACCCTTAAAAGCGCATGCACAGTGGTCTCAAGAGTTCGAGGTGTCTGGAGTAAAGATTAGAGAGGGTCAAGCCGGCTCCCCCTGTTAAAATTACAGCTGCAGCAAAGATGGTACAGAATCTCAGCCCAGGGCTCAGGAAGCTCGTCCGGTTCTCAGGAATGAGCAGATGCAGCTGTGCTGGATCAGACAGAACGTGGAGGGTCAGGCTTCCCTCTCCCACCACCACTCTGTCCAGAGAGAAAGGCCAGGAAGATGCCCGCTGCGCCAGGCAGCATCCTGGCGGCCGTGGATGGAGAAGCACCGGGCCTGTTGTTCCGCAGATGGTCATAAGAAAAGACAGGGATGCATTTTTTTAAAAATTTGCGTGAAAAGTAAACCCAGGGTTTAGTCTTTCTCGCTTTCAGTTTTCACTTTTTGTTTTCCTTCAGGGGCTGAAATTTAATCTCTCTTTTAGCAAACTGGAGCTGGCTCCTTCCCTTCTTCGGGCTTTCTCTCCCCAGCGTACTCTCAGTGCCTGTCCCACAGATCTGCTCAGCTGATTAGGAAGCCTGTGCATTGTCACCAAGGCCTGTTGTCACCAAGGAAATGTGTCGGGGCAGGTGCTTTCCATCCCACCTCTCGCACCCCCCGGCCCTGCCGACCCTGCTAATCTTCAAGTTCAGCCCTTCCCAGGTGCTGACAGCGAAGGGATCCCTTTCCAAAATGCACCCACCCTGGGGTGTCCCTGCGTGTGAGTGTGTGTGTGCACGTGTGTCCCACTCTCCTGCTAGGTTCCATGTTTCCCAAGGGTCTCACTAGCGCAGGGCTCAGAGGGAGGCAGCCTCCTTCAGTAGCTGTCCTGAGTCACTCCGGCCCAGGGCTAAGCTCACCCGTCTTCCGTGGAGGATGACCTCCCTGACATTCCTCCCCGCCCCAGGAGGCGAGACAACACAAACATCACTGAGCAGCTGCACCCCCGCCCCGCAGCGCCACGACCTGCGTTCCTGGCCAGCACGGAGTCATTTTTTAGGTTAACTCACATCCGGTTAGGCACACGGATATTTTTAAGGCGACTTTGTGGGGGGTCAGAATACATCAGGGGTCACTTCGAATGCATTCCAAATCACAGTCTCGCAGGCCAGCCCCGCAGAGAACCAGGAGGAGGAAATGACTCACCCTCAGAGCCCTTCGCTGTCTTATAATCCGTTCGACTCTCCCCCAGCACAGAGAGCCGGGCGGGGGGGAATCGCTGAGGGGCAGCTGCTTCTTGGAATCAAGGCCTGCCTCTAACCACACCCGTGCCCTCCACCTTCCAGACAGAAGCCATGCCCGAGGGACATGTGCGCACACACTGGGCCATTCTTGGGTTGGACAGAGAGTGGACGGAAAGAGTTTTCCCACGCTCTCACTTTCCTGATAACCCTTGGAATGTCCACTGTTGAAATAGATTTTGTCAATCTTTAGCAAATGAGAATCATATATTTTCCCTGACTCACAATTCTTCATCACTATTGTTTTCAAGTAAACTGGTAAATTAAGTTGGAATTGTATAAATGTGATGCGTCCTCCTCCATTGACCAAAACTTAGATCCATTTACTCACTAACCTCTTCCGCAAGCCATCCATTCATTCAAAAATGCGTAAGTGCCTTTTTTTGTTTCCTCAGAGGTTTATTAAGCTATAGTTGACATATAATATACTGTACATGTTAAAGCATACAATTTGATGAGCTTTGACATAGATATATATCTGTAAAGCCATCACCACAAGATAACAAACACACCCATCAACTTCAGAAGCTTATTGCACCCCAGTGTTCAGAGCAGCACTGTATACAACAGCCAAGACATGGAAATAACCCCAATGTCCATCGACAGATGACTGGATAAAGAAGATGTGATACACATACACACACACACACACACACACACACACACACACACACACACACACACACACACAATGGAATATTACTCAGCCATTAAAAATAATAAAATAATGCCATTTGCAGCAACATGGACGGACCTAGAGAGCATCACACTAAGTGAAGTTAGCCAGAAAGAGAAAGAAAAATGCCATATGATGTCACTTATATGTGGAATCTAAAAAAAAGGGACACAAATGAACTTATCTACAAAACAGAAACAGACTCACAGACATAGAGAACAAAGTTACAGTACCAGGAGGGTAAAAAGGGTGGGAAGGGATAAAGTGGGAATTCAAAAATTATACCTCTTGGGGAATGGTGGAAATGTTAGCTATCTTGATTGTGGTGGTGGTTTCATGGGTGTATATGTCTATCAAAATTCATCCAATTGTACATCTGAGATATGTATAGTTTACTGTACAGGAGCCATGCCACAATAAAGGTGTTAAAAAAGATATTAGAGTAAAAGAAAACTGAACATACAGGCTTTCAAAATACTCACTTCTTGAATGGAATATCAATACTGAACACTTGAAAATCACTGAAGTATACCTTGCTGTTTATAATATCTGTGTTCTTAAAAACATGCCTTCCAATAAAATATCACAAAAATCAAACAAACAAAAACCCCCCAAAATCAAAAATACGTAAATGCCGGATCCACTGGACACAGAGAGTGAGCCCTGGGCACAGACATGAAGACACAGTCCCTGTGGCTGAGGGGCTGGCCAGGCGGTGGAGAGTGACTGACGTTTAGTAAACTCACACAAGCATGTGGCACGATGATCTGGGTCTTCCGAACGAAGCTAGGACCCTGACATAGTGTAGGTGGTCAGTGCCCGCCCGCAGGCATCAGAAAGGCTCCCGAGACTGGATGGGCAGGTATTTTTGGGTGTCTATGTGGGCAAAGGCGCAACAGACAGCGGGAGGCCTTGGAGCGGTTTCTCGCCTCTGTCTTTACTCCCGGGGCTTTCTGTGCCTGGAATCCCCTACCCCAGCAAGAAGGGAACTTCTGGCAGCTCCCATTTGCCCCTGGAGGAACTGATGAATACATTAATGATGATGATGAGATGTGAAAGGCAAGAAGCCGATAGAGAAGCAGTAAATCAAAGGAAGTGGAGGCATCGGCAGACACAGCCCAGCGAGCACGCGGCCGGTGAATGGCTGCCCCGTGTCCTCGTCCACAGTGGACGTCACCAAGGGCCACGGAGGTTTTCCAGTTGAGCTGAGATGGCAAAGGACTCAGAGTCTGCACAACAGAGCCCCTGACCAGCATGCAGAGTGGAACCTATTCGCCATTTGCTGTTGTAGACTCTTCATATGAGAAACTTGACGATGTAGAGTGAAATAAATTAATACCTACACAGTATTAGAGACAAGACCGTTTTCTCCATAAAGAGGCTTTGAATGTTCCTAGAGGAAGAATGTGAGATAGAATGTCAACACTTCAGTCACATCTGGTGACAACAATAAGAGAAAAAGATTTCTAGAATGCCTAGGCTTTTTTGCAACGTGGCATTCATTTCTACATCGAACCAATGCTTTGGACTGCCTGTGATGGGTTGGAACCTCTGAGGGTGAGGGGAGGTTGGTAGAGTTGAAGACGAAGGGCTGTGGAAATTCAGAGGAAGGACACGAGCCTCCCAACGTGAGCCCTGAAGAGAGCTCTAGGGGATGTAAAGTTGAGCTGTCTTTGAAAGCACATGTGATGTTGACACATGAAGGAACTAGTAGGGAAATGACATTTTAGGGAGAAAAAAGGTGCCTGAAAAAAAAAAAAGGCCTAGGAATAAAAATGTGAGGGGTGGGGGGTTACAGGGAAGAGTTTAATGTGTAATAATCTGCACTGTGTCGGGTGCATCCTGGGCCTCAGTGAACTGAATCAGCTCTTAATCACATGTGATGTCAGTCAGCACAAGGGTCAGGCAGACACGATGCTCGTGTTTTCATACTTTAGGGCCTTAAGGGAAAAAAAGTGACATTTTTAAGAAACAGGTTATGAGAGTGAAGGCAGTAAGAACTCCTTTATTACATCTGTTTAGTCCTGGGAGAAAAAGTCCGAATCACTGGGATCACTGGCTCAGCACGGGGCTGTCCTTCCATCCCTGGGCAGGAAGGATGTACAGCTAGACTTCTCAGCCTCAAAGGATGGCTGTAATTAGTAGAGGAAAAAGATGAGTAGAGGAAAAAGACAAAGCCAGGAGCCCAAGATGTACTTGGCGCACAGGAATTGTGGATTGTGGATAGTAGAGGAATGTTCCTAACTTTGCTGGTGCATCAGGACCACCTGGACGCTTCTTAAAATGGACTGCTGGCCCCACACCCCCCTGGGGTTTCTGATTCCATAGGGCTGGGGAGCGCCAGGGCATTGGCAACCTCCGGAGATGCTGCCCGTTCAAGGACCACTCTGTGGGAACCCGCGCACTGGGCCATATTGCCTTTCTGTGCTATGTCACTTGACACACCTATTCTGAACTTTTATGTCCTCCAGGCAGGGACCCCTTAGCAATTCTAGACTCAGAGAGAGAAAGTTGATAAACTCATCCAGGGAAAAGTTTTAGACAACCCATGAATTTACTTCTTCTTGCTTAAAGTAAATGAGAAAAAAAAATCCAATGGTAGAAATTATTTCAGTCACTTTAGGTCATGAAACAGAAAAAGATTTGGAGGAAGGAAGGGTTTATAATGCTTTTGAAATCATACCTCTCCTGTTGGTGAGGTGACTTTGGAAGTCTGAGAATTTCATGGCTAATAAAATGTAATCAATATTCCTACATAGCAAAAGAGGCCAGTGCCTTCCCATGGGTCATGAATGCTGCAGAATTCTAGTTCTTCTTTCATCTGTTCATCTTTCTCCCTCCCAATTTCATTACCTAGGAGAGTGCTGCCCTGGGCACCCAGGAACAGCTTTGACCCTTTTGCAATAGACAGAGCATCAATTATTATGATGTCCAACCCGGCATGGACAAGTTGGCACTAGTAGTAGGTCAAATGCATTCCTCAAGCTTTGATGCTTTCTCTTGAAGGTCTAAACATTGAGCTGCAAGAACAGAAAACCCTAATCCCAGTCTGTCACTCAAGGATCCTGAGATTGCCACAGGGCGGTTTAGAAAAGAAGCTGAGATTTTTTTGGGGGGGAAGCACCCATATTCCAGCAAAAGCCACAGCATAGTGAGAACTCCTGAGTGAGACTGGGAAATACCAGCTATGGAAAGAAATCGCAGTATGTTGGCCATACATGTAAATAATTTCCTGCCCCCATGCCAGCCTTTATCTCCGGTGGAAAAAAGCAAATCTATGTGAGAGAATTTCTGCCTCCTTATCAGCAGAGGTCAGGAGCCAAGTCAGTTAGAAGAGCCCCCTGGAAGCACCAGAAACACAGCTTCAAAACATCACTGGCCTTAGAATCTGGAGTGAACAGTGTACCAACCCTTTCTCTCCAGTAAAAAACTGGGAGGGATTGTCCACAAAGTACACGTCACTGTTTCCTGACAAGATGCCTTCCACGTAGACCTCATTTCCAGTTGCCCCCCACTGACGTGTATTTATGAATATCAGGGAAGAGAACCAACATTTACTGAGCACTTTCTGTGTACTAGACGGTGCTAAGCACCTTACACATAATGATACCTTATTTAATCCTCCCATCAACCCTGTGAGGAAATGTATGTCCTCCATTAACAGATGAGGAAAAAGAGGCTTGACCTAGGTCGAGCCACCTGCTTAACATGAATGATGTGATAAGATTCGACCTTGGACCTGTTTGAGGTAGAACAGCATCCAACCAGTGCTTTCAACAAACCTGGTTGTTTGTTTGTTTTGGTTGCTTTTTATAATTATGTGAAAGTGCACATAATGTAAAATTTACCATTTCTACCGTGTTTAAGTGTTCAGTAGTGTTAAGTATATTCACATTGTTGGGTAATCGACCTCCAGAACCTTTTCATCTTGCAAAACTGAAACTTTCTACCCATTAAACCACAGCTCCGCATTCTCCCTCCCCCCACCCTCTGGCAACCGCCATTCTGTTCTCTGTCTCTGTGATTTTGACTACTCTAGGAAACACATTTAAGTGAAATCATATAGTGATTGTCTTTTTGTGATGGACATATCTCACTTAGCATAATGGCCACAAATTTCATCCTCTTGGGAATATGTGTCAGGATTTCCTTCCTTCTTAAGGCTGAATGATAGTCTAGTGTATGTATGTATCACCTTTTGTTTATTTTTATCTATCAATGGACGCTTGAGCTGCTTCCTTCTTTTGGCTATTATGAATAATGCTGCTGAAAACATGGGTGTGCTAATCTCTCTTCGAGACCCTGCTCTGATTTTTTTCCCTGGATATATATCCAAAAGTGGAATTTCTGGATCACTGATGATTCTATTTTTAGAGGAACTACAGTACTGTTCTTTATAGAGGCTGCACCATTTCACATTCTCACCAGCAGTGCACAAAGTTCCCAGTTTCTCCACGTCTTTGCCAACCCTTGTGATTTTCTGTTTTGCTGATAGTAGCTATGTTAATGGGTATGAGGTGTTATATTACTGTGGTTTTGATTTGCATTTCACTGTTTCGCTAAAAACTAGTGAAGCATCTTTTCGTATGCTTAATGTATATCTTCTCTGGAGAAGTTCTATTCACATCCATTGCCCATTTTTAAATTCGGTTATATGTTTTTTGTTGTTGTTTAGTTCTAGGAGTCCCTTTTATATTCTAGATATCAATCTCTTATCAGAGATATGATTTGCCAATATTTTATCTCATTCTATAGGCTGCTTTTCACTCTGTTGATTGTGTCCTTTGATGCACAGTTTTTAATTTTGATATAGTCCAGTTTATTTTTTTCTTTTATTACTTAGACTTTTGATGTCCTATCCAAGAAACCATCATCAAACCCAGTATTAAGCTTTCTTCCTATGTTTATTCTATGTGTTTTATAGTTTTAGGTCTGCGTTTAGGTCTTTGATCCATTTTCAGTTAAATTTTGTACATGGTATAAAGTAAGGGTCCAATTCCATTCTTTTTCATGTGCCTATGCAATTTTCCCAGCACAATTTGTTGAAGTAACTGTCCTTTCCCTATTAGATGGTTTTGGCACCAGTATAGAAAATCCTTTGACCATATATACAAGGGTTTATTTCTGGGGTCCCTATTCTATTGCATTGGTGCATGTCTGTTTTTATTCCAGTACCACACCATTTTGATCACTGTAGCTTTGTAACAAGTTTTGGAGTCAGGAAGCATAAGACCTCCATGTTCTTCATCAAGATTACTTTGTCTATCAAAAGACCTGTTTTGAAGAGACCATCATCATCATCATAGACTGTTAAATTCCAGAAATGGAGTGGAGTTCCTAACATATGAACTATTTGGCTTTCCTAGGAATAATGAATATAGATGCCAGAACAGTCTTCCAGTTTGAGAGGATCACTTTTTATAAGAATTTGAAAATCTTGTCCCCTCATTCATAAGTTAGGTCAACCGACTTTAGAATTAGCCTTGCATTGTCCTTTGTCTCATCCCTACTCTGAGCCATCCAGGGTCCTGGCTGAGTCTCTGGTTAGTTAAGCTGCTCTAGATGGGAAGTTGTGCTATATTCTCAAGCTTCAAAATCAGGAGTCCAAGAGCAGCAGGGCGGAGGAGATCAATAGTGAACAGAAGGAGATTTATGGAGTCTCCGCAGAGAGTCGGGGCCATTCATAGAAAGGAATTCCCTCTCCAGTTTTTGGTTTAGTGGCAGAGGGTTAAAGCCTGGCAGAACAAAAACACCAAATTCCATAGGAAATACCTCTTTCAGTCCAAGGCATTGTGGTTGGATATGTGGAGTGGAGATGGAAAACTTTTTTTTTTCCCATGAAAAAAAATACAATCAACAAGAAATATGAGAAAAGACGATATTGTTAGTGCATTGGGAGAGAGTGGTGAGAGGTCCGTGGGAGCCTGGAGACCAGTCCTAATGCTGGAGCCAGGGAAACCTGAGCAAAAAGACAAGAATACCAGTGGTGGGAATTAGGGAAGCCCAGGAGGCGACTACAGCAGAGATTTTTCTCAAGATCCCAGTGCTAACCCTAGGGATTGTCCTGAGGCCCCAGCAGGCTTCCTAAGATGGTTTGAGGTAAATGATGGGGAGAAGGAAAGAAGTCCTTTACCCCGTTTCTCTGCTCCATAGCTCTCCCACCCCCAAAGCTCTCTCCTTCTCAGATATTCCCTGATCATCATCACTGTGGTCTTTCCTTCCAAGAAATCCTTGGCTTCTCAATTAACCCTCTCCATCCATCCCCTAACTCCCCTGACCTCAACCCTTAGCAAACCCTAGACATGTCCTATGTCCTAGACCCTAGGACACAGGCACACACACACATACCCACTGGACCCTCCACTTTTCCTGTCTCGAGCCTGGTCTCACAAGAGCCTGCTCCAAGGTGCCTCACACAGGGGATGCTGAGAGACTGGCTGTCAGTGTCAATGGCAAAGCCTTGTCGTGGCCTCACGACACCTTCGCCTTGTTAGACCAGAGCGTTACCGGGGACTTTGAAATAGAAAAGGAGTCTGGTGGGGAAAGAGTTGCCAACAGAGAAGTTAGTGAAATGACAGAGGTAAAATAAACTAATAAAATTTGTATAAAAGAAATTTAACAATAATTAGGATTTTGAAGACCCTTTCTATTTACCTGGCCCTTCCTCACACGTGTCATGTGTACTCTGGCAGTTAATCCTGATAACCACACTGCATGGTAAATGCTACCGTCTTCAGTCTGCTGACGATGAAACTGAAAACAAGAGAGAGGAGGCCCATGTGCTCTCCTTTATGGAAACTATGAGGTCGGGTCTGAGCTGCGGAGATCTGGCCTCCTTTGATTAATCTGTTCTCCTTCTGTGGATAGACTCAGATTTGGGGAGTTCAGTCTGGGTTTGCAAAGATGTCACACCACTCAGGGCCGCCCCTCCAGTGTTGAGAGAGTCAGCTCCTCTCCCTCCTCTTTCTGAAACCTGCCTTGGTCACAGAAGGGGTGGGTCCATGGACTAGTGAGTAAAATGTGCCCACTTGGTCTGTTCAGAGCAGTGCCGTGGGTATGGGTATTGGTGGGGAGTGGAGGGGTACCCTGAATGATCAGAGATGAGAGACCTCACTTGGGCTTTTGGCCAAGGTGCCATTTTTGAGGGTCACTTCTCAGGGCCTTGGTTCACTGTCTGCAGCACGGTGGAGGTGAGGGAAGAATAAAGGAAAAGCAACACCCGGAAGGCATCAGCGGGAGGCCTCCAGGAAAACCCCGGGGAGGAAGGAGAGAGGAAAGAGGTGGAAGAGAGGGAAGGAGGTGTTCCGGCAATGGGCGGCATCCTGGTGCCCTGGGCTGCATTCTCCTCAAGGTCCTCTCACAGCCCTCCCCTTTTCCCCCTCCCCTAGTCTGGGTTTCTCGGGAAGAAAAATAGAAGGATAAGAAGAACCATTTGCCTCCCTTGCGGGGTGTGTACGTATTATAAGAGAGTTCTTTTCCTTTCCTGTGCTCTGAGTGACCCAACAACATTCCCTCTTAGCAACTGCACTTTTTTATGGATTAAGGACCAAATGTTGAAAACACAGCAGCAAAACGAATCTTACCGCAGTTTCCAATATCTGACCTGCCAAGAACCAGGAGCTTCAGGGAAGCTAAATCAATTACTTAAGAAGTTTCCATTTTTTCAGCTTTTCTCAAGAAAAATTGGAGGGAGACTCCAACCTACCTTTCCAAAAAAAAAAAAAAAAGTGCACACATGCCAGTGAACTGATAACTAAGGCATTTCCACAAATTACGCATTGGATGGGAGGGCCCGCCTAGAGGTTTGCCAAGAACACCGAAGCCGACTCCAGAAGCCTTCCTGGGATTGCAGTTGAAATGGCCCTTTTGATTAGTGACCTTTCCCAGATTAGTTAAGAAATTTTCTCTTTTCCCCTGTCAGTATACTCAATTTTTTTTGGAGCTCAGCATTTTGAAGCAAAAATGGTCTAAGGACATAGACTTCACTGTCTTCTTTCTAGAATCTTCTTGAAAGGACGGAGGGTATAGCTCAGTGGTAGAGCGCATGCTTAGCACGCATGAGGTGCTGGGTTCAATCCCCAGTGCCTCCGTTAAGAATAAATAAATAAATAAACTTAATTAACCTCCCCCCCAAAAAAACAAAAACAAAAAGAGATATCGAAAAACTAAAATTGCAATAGACTCTTCTTGAAAATTGTGTGGTGTGTCATTTCTTAAAAGCTTCGTTCAACTCAATGCAATTCCCCTAACGTTTGTTGAATGCCTTAGTGAGCCTTGTTCTTTGAATACCTGGTGTGAAAATTCAGAAATTCAGTGTGAACTCAGAAGCTCACACTATAGAGGGAAAGACAGCATGCAAACAGAGATCTGTGAGTGAGGGAAATCTATCCTTCCAGAAAGGGAGCCTCTGTGAGGAAAAATGGGTCTGCTTCAGAGGGTCAGGACAGACTGGAGAAGAAGGACACCCTTGGTTGGCAGGTGAAGGAGACGAACCAGAGCGAGGGGCTTCCTTTGTTCTCCCTATTTTACACATTTGATCTCAGTTCATCTACACGCCTGCAGGTGGGTTTCAGGTCCTGCAGAATTAGTCTTTCCATGTTACAAGTGAGGAAACAGAGGCAAAGAGAGACCAAGTTTCTTGCCCAAGGTTACAAAATGGTAAACCAGGGTTTGGCCAGGCATTGGAGTCACTGTCAATGAGCTAGACGCCAGCTGTGCTCTGGATGGAGGCTGACAGGCTTTGATCGGGGTGAAGCTCACGTGTTCTGCTCTTAATATGTCAAGTTCAAGGTACATGTGGGGGTAGATTAGCTAGAAATAAGGGTCTGGGATTAGAAAAGTGTTTGAAGAGAGATTTGGGGAGCATGGGCAGATTGCTGACAGTTGGGGTACGTGTAAGAGTGGACGCGATTGTCCTGACAGGTGTGGGGTGAGCAGAGCAGTAGTACACAGAACCCTGGGGTCAGGAGAAGAGTCAGAAGATGGACAGAGGGAGTGGGGAGAGTGTCTGAAACAGGAAAAAGGGAGGCAAAGCCATGGAAACCAGGAGAGAGGAGAGTTTAAGGAGTAGACAAACAGAGCCAGTGAAGGGCATAAATACTGCCCAGAGCTTACACAGGATGAGAACAGCCACTCAGTCTGGGAACTGGAGGGTCGCTGGGGACTTTAGAGATGGGACTTTTAGTAGATTACCGAGGTGAGGAGCCAGGTGAGAGACTGGCCAGGAGGAAAGTGGGGCCAAGAAAGCCAAAGTGGTCGGGAAAGCTGACTATGAAAGCAGGGAGAGAGTTGATCCTTGAGCTTTTGAAGATCAGAGAAAGTATAGTTTTGCTTTATTTGTTGGTCTATTTCAGGATGGAGGATTTTTAAGAAAGTTTGAGTGCTGAGAGCAGGATGTCAGTGAAGGAGAGAAGATTCTAGGGTACAGTAGAGGCAGTAGGTTTGAGAAGGAACAGAACCCCAAAGGGAATGGTGTAGAAGTCAGCCCTGGAGAGATGAGAGATGATGCTGGCATGTGTGGAGGGCACGCAGGGGCCTGGGAGCGCTGGCCCCGCCTGCTGGCCTCCATTCTCTCCGTGATGCCATGTCGGGAGCCTCCCCTGAGAGCGAGGAGCCTTGTGGGGTCAGCAGGGAGTGGAGCTACAGAGGAGGATAGGAAACCAGCAGAAAGGGACTTACAGGAATGAGGAAGCATGGTGGAAGGCTGTCAGAAGCAGGCGTGATCAGGGAAGAATGACATCTGGTGGCCTGATAACAACAGAGGAGACAGAGAAACACCAACACAGACAGAGAAGTGAGTTACTGTGTAGCCAATATGTGATTCTCGCACTGAAAACACTCAGTAATTAAGCACATTTTACATTATACCCAGTATCCTCTGTGGATGAAGATAGGAGTGTGCCTGCAAAAAATTAATAATAATAAGTGGATAATTTTTTCAAGCACTTTCTACATGCTCAGTATGATGCTAATAGTTATTTATATATGTGTATATGTGTGCTATTTTAACTTTCCCAATATCAAGGGGGAGGGTATAGCTCAGTGGTAGAGCGCATGCTTAGCATGTGGGAGGTCCTGGGTTCAATCCCCAGTCCCACCACTAAAATAAATCAATAAACCTAATTACTCCCGCCCCCTAAAAAAAGTTACACTTCATTTTCCCAGTATGAATTGTGGTTGATGTTACCTCCAGCTTAGAAATAAGGAGACTGAGGGTTAGTGAAGCAACCTGTCTAACGTTATCAAACTCGTTTGTCAGAAGCAGATTTAAAACCCAGGCCTGTCTGTCTTAAGCATGCTCTTAATAGTGTTTTCCTGATGTAGAGAAATTTCTACTATAAATGGTCACAAAAGGTTTGATCGCTACAAAAACCTTCCAGAAAGGGGCCTTCCTGTGACTACCCTCCTGATGAGGTGGACAAAAGCTGTCTGTCCATCACTTGTTCATTCATCTGTGCACTCATCCATGCATTCATTCATTCATTCCCCAGACTTTTTTTTTTTTTTTTTTTGAGCCTCTATCATGAGCCTGGCATCAGGTAAGTCAGCAAAGATCCCCGTGTGAAGGAGACCTGATTCCTCGCTGAAGGAGACTTCAGCCTCACAGCAAACAGGCACAGGCAGAGACGCTCACTGCCCTGCAGAAGGCAGTGTGAGGGAAGATGGTGTGGGCCCCGGGGCGCCAAGGGAAAAGGATTGTTCTTACTAAAGGTCAGAAAAGATTCAAAGAGCGAGTGGCCAGCTCTGAGTCTAGGAGGCAAGTCGGTGTCATGCAGGGCCCCCCGTGGGGCTGGGGTGCAAGGGCCTGGGAGGCAGGGTCCTGGGGGGTGAGGCTCAGGGCTGTGAACAGTGTGGCGTGAGGAACCACAAAGAAGCCTAGGTGGCTTCCCGTGAGCTCTGGAGGATGCGGGAGCTGCCTGCTTCCCGTGCTTTGATATACCAGCCTGCACCTGCATGATTATTTGAGAGATACATTTATTTAAATCAACTATTTAAAAATAATCCAGCTTCAAATTTAAAAGTCCACCAAATTGCTGTTTTGATCCGTCGTTATTTACGTTTTCTAAGACATTAACATTAAAAAAAAATAGTCAGGGGTATCTTACATTCATCTGCCATGTACATTACAAAGTGTGAGCTCCCTCTGAGAGCACAGAGGTGACTGTCTAGATTGGGGGGGTCTTTTATTGTCGGGGCTCAGGCCGCACTTGGTGAGTGTAGTGGAAACCCTGGACCCTCGCTGGGTCCTCCTGTGTACACTAGCACACGCCCTCACGGCTGGCATCTCGCGTGTTATTGAAGAACAGGGGGTCCCAGAGGTTCCTGGATGCGAGGGCAAGTCACCCTGCTGTAGGAGGAGGCGGGCTGCAGTGCGAATGGTCCTGTCAAAGTCTAAATGAGCAAAAGTGAAGCCACCTGCTATTCATCGAATTCAGATCCCAGGAGGCCACCTGGTCGGACTAAATAGCCAGAGATATCATTTCAGAAATCTTGTCATCTGAGCAATAGGAAGGCGACAGCCAAGAGAGGTCCAGGCAGTGCAAACCAGCCTCCTCGGCCTCTGTGGATGGGCACTTCAGCCCTCTGCTGGCTGAAGGGAAAGCCTGAGTTAGCCTAGCAGGGAGCTAGCAGCAAAAGAAAGCCAGGCACCAAGATGCAGGGCCACTGCAGCCCATGAGCTGGCCTTAGAGGCAGGGGGCAGGGGCCTGGCCGGTCCATGCCAAGAGGGTCGAAGAGGGTGGCTGGAGCCACTCGCCAGGAGCAGAGCCACGCTTTTCACATACTCAACTCCATCACTGGGGCTGGGGCCTCATTAAGTGACACCCCCTCCCCAGCTGCTCTAGAGAGAAGGCCAGACAACAAGTAATGTTCTTCTTCTGGCTGGCAGAGCACCTCTACTCACAGGCCACTCCACCTCCCTGCAAAGGCCAGAAGAAGGGCAGACGGAAGGAAGGAAGAAAGAAAAGCAGCAGAGGAGGATGGATGGACACGCGGAAGAATGTGGCTGGTGCTTCAGATGTCGCTCTGTTTAAGCTCCAAACGCGGTAGCCAAGAGCTCATGTTAAATGGGGAGTGAATGAAAAGGTCACCGTGTCCAGGGACCCAATTACCCTCCGCCCGGTGCACAGGAAGGCCCAATTAATCCTCATTAGCTCGGCTCTGTGCGCGCCTGGCCCCTCCAGCTCCAGCCCGGGTTGTGTCCCCGGGTCCAGACGCCCCACTGTGAACCTTGTTTTCTCAAGGCTCAGACTCAGTTTAAAATGCTTGCTGGTTTGACTCAAGAGAAAAGAGCCTGTGGCCCCGAAGTAATGAACTGTTCCTTCTAAATCTGTCTCACTTTTTTCTCTAAAATAAGAATTCTCTCGACCACACTGATAGGACACGAACCAAGACACGCCCTGCCCCATCTCCCTTGCACACGCTTACACGGGCAGCCTTCTGAGTTCAATCGATCTGATTCTAATAAGCTGGACCATGCCAACATAGCCTAATTGAAAGGCTTTAAAAAAATCACTAGTACAATTAAACTGTTTTGGCCTCTTGTGTTCTGTTGGTCCAATACCGATGATGACAAGTTTGTGGTTGTTAAACTAAGCCGACAATTTGGTACTAACATCCTGGACTGGAAGATTCCAAGGACCGCACCTTGGGGGGCTGAAACCTTCGTCTTCTGACAATTTCATCCTTCAGTTTGAGCATCATTTCCCCTCCCTCGTGCCAACATTCTCTTCCCGTATCCCTTATCCACTCTCCGCCACCCCAAGGCCAGGCCAGCATCATCGTCCTTAAACCTTGTTCTCCGCTGGGGACCACGTTCACACAGAGCTATCTCAGGCCCATCATGGGTCAGGATTTCTTCCGGTCTGATTCAGGGACCACCTGCATCTGAAGCACCATATGGTGCTTGTTAACCATTCAAATCCTGGGCTCCACTGACTGAATCACAATTTCTAGGAGTGGGGAATTGAAATAAGTATTTTAAATGTTTCCCAGATGATTCCTGTGTGGATGCACACACCCACACACACGTACACACACACCTAAAGAACCACTGAGGTACGGTATTTGGCCTCCCAGGGTTGTAAGAGAAGTTTGTAAACCATAAAGACTGAGAGATTCCAGGATGACGTCCTAAGAGTTGGTCTCAGCTGGAAGACGTATGGATATGTTTGGATAACAGAGTTCCTGCTGTGTATGTGAGCGTCTCACATCCAGTTTGCCACAAAAGGCCACCAGAGGAGTGGAGAAGTTCAAGTGGCCATGCCTCGTCACCCAAAGGCCACACAAGGGAGCTACTGTGGTCAGAGCAGAAGGTGGCAGGGAGACTGGCAGGGGAGATGCCATGGACGGATGAAGGGAAAAGGATCTGTACTTGTTGATCTGATTTACTGCAACTTCTGGACATCACTAGGATGTCCCCACAGAGGCAGGACTGATGGAGCCTGATTATTGAGCACTGAAGGACCAAACGTTTGGGCTCTGCTCGTTTCCTTTGCCTCATGGCCATTAGACCACACAAATTAGGAGCCCAAATTTGGGGCTTCCCCTCCCGTCATCCCTCATTCAGATGCACTGACGTCAGGATCCGGGAGATGAAGTCCTGGGTCATTTAGAAATTGGATTCTTCAGAACATCAATCAGTCTGCTCTGGCTTCACCAGTTTATTTCCCTCATTTGATGAGACCTCTGCAGGTAGGCGCCACTAGATTTTTAAAGTCCAAGTCTCCTTCTATCTTTCTGCTCTACCTTCCTCAGAACACAGCCTCCTCCTTATGAGGGTGGTCCCCTCAGCCGCCCTCTGTATCCCGGGCAAAAAGGGAAACCACCAGGAGGAGACTCAAACGTTCCCTAAGTCCCCAGAAATCTGCTTCTCACTGGTGAGAACTGGCTGGGATGGCTACCTCAGTTGCAGGAAGATCTGACAAAGGAAGCTTTTATTTTTAAAATCTAGAACACTGTCTCCTTGAACAAAATTGGGATGCTCTTAGTAAGGAAAGAGAGACAGCTGGATCCTGGGTAGGTAAGCAGCCGTGTGTGCCCCAGGCCGGGAGACGTGCCCTGGTTTATCTGGGGAAGATGGTGCTTCTTGTCATGTGTATCTGCTTGTCCTGACAGTTGTGGCCTGACTGGTGGGGATACAAAGCCCCTTCCCTCTTCACATGGTCCCCCAGCTTTTATCAAGTGCCTCAAGCTTTCCTTGAGTCTAATTTTAGGTTCACTGGTTCATTTGTTCTTTGGTTGAGATCCTACTCGGCGTCAGGCTGGAGGGGGTGAACCTGATTTCTGCTGTCTCAGAGCTCACATTGCGGTGGAGGGAGGGAGACACACAGACAGGTGTGTACAACACAGACAGCCATGTCATGATAAGGCATGAGGGACGCTCATGAGGCAGCAAATGAGGCAGCAGGGGCGCTCAGTACTTCAGGGACACCCAACCGTGGGGTGGGAGGGTAACAGAGGTGAGTGGGTAGGTTATTCTAGGGGAAATGGCCAGCATCTTCTAAAGGATGTGAAGGAAGAATATTGGCCTCCTGGAAAAGTTTAAAGTTCAGAATGTCTGAAACATAGCCTACAAAACAAAGATAGGCAATCAGGAGAGAGGTGGGCAAGGGTGAGATCTCGGGTGACCTTGTCACCCACCCAGGGAAGTGCAGGGAGGCACAGCTGGTCACAGAAGGTCACAGTGAAATCTCTCTCAATTCTAGTAGCCTGTCTGGGAAGGACTGTTTTCATTGCCTTTAATAAAGTCAGTGCAGATAACTCCATTCTAAATGGTTTTCCTCTTATTCAATGAAGTAACTGGGTGGGGAATAGATGACTTTATTTTTCAGTCCTTTATGGTAGCTACTGTGTAAGTACAGCTTCCAAAATTTTTGAATCGAAGAGCCCAGACCATGCTGCTAGTGTGCTGACCGGCCTGTGACATCTGAAGCCATGTCACTGAGCCATCAAGATGACATAAACTGTTGGCATAGAACCTACTGTCACACTAAGAAATCCTCACCTGCAAGCCAGCACTACAGCACTCCCTGAATCCCCCCGCCCCCACTCCCAGGCCCCTCCCCTGTTCAGTAGGCAACTGGCTACTTCTGGCCAATGAAGACTTACCTTGGAATTAACCCAGCTTCTCTTTTCATCTTAAGTGCAGAGCCCAAACAGAAATGTCAGCATCCATTCAGAAGTTCTAATGTGTGATTGACGGAAATCAGGGTGGGTGGTACGGGAAATCCTCCGATACTGAATGAAAATTCAAACAGGAGATCTGAATTTCTCAGCAGGGAAAAATGAAGGGAGAGATGGCAGGAAGGAGTGAGTGCCAGGAAGTAAAGAAGGTATTTATCAGCTACTTCTTATTTTATAAGCATCATCTTTACACAATCCCAGCCTTTACGTTAGCAAACCTCCGGCAGATGAATGAACTGAAAGGAAGAGAGATTCAATGAAATCCTAAAGGGTGAAGGCCCATGCTTCTCACTTCTTCAGCCTCCTTTCAAATGAGCAGGCTTTAAAATGAAAAACCTCATTTTATTATGCACTCTCTAAGAAAAACCAAGTAGGAGCAGAGGACCTAGAATGAATCTGAAGATCTTAATAATGAAAAAAATCATCCACACAAAACTTATGTCTACACAAAAACCTACACATGAGTGTTTGTAAGCGGCTTTATTCATCACTGCCCAAAATGGGTAGCGACCAAGATGTCCTTTATCAGGTGAATGACTAAACTGTGGTACGTCTATGCCGTGGAGTATTATTCAGCAAGAAAAGGAAGTGAGCTATCAAGTCATGAAAAGACATGGAAGAAACTTAAATGTATGTTACTAAGCGAAAGAAGCCAATCCAAAAGAGGATGCAATCTACATGATCCTAACTATATGACATTCTGGAAAAGGCAAAGCTGTAGAGACACTAGAAATCTCAGTGGTTGTTAGGCGCTGGGGGAAGGGATGGAATTGGCGGAGCACAGGGGAGTTTTAGGGCAGTGAACCTATTCTGTACGATACTATAATGATGGATACATGACAGTGTACGTTTGTCAAGAAGGCGCAACACCAAGAGTGAATCCCAACGTAATCCCTGGGCTTCAGTTAATAATAATGTATCCGTACTGGTTCATCAGTTATAATAGATGTCCTGCACGAATGCACATGGTGATAATAGGAGAAACTGGGAGTGGGGAGGGGGAATGCACAGGGACTCTCTGTACTTTCTGTGCAACTTTTCTGAAAACCCAAAACAGTTCTGGAAAAAGAAGTCTATTTTTTAAAAAGTCTCTGGTATGAGTTTTTCCTGGAAGAAAAATACTAGAGTTTCAGATGCTCATGGTGGACCTGGCAGAGGCGGGGGCTTCACAGGGTAGAGGGGACAGTTTCATGGACATCCATCCGCTCAGTGGGGAGCCGGGCCCCAGCCTTTCATGGAAAGGTGAGGCCGAACACCGTTTGCTCGATAGGGTCTGTAAGACCTAGGCAAAATCTGGAGGTACGCTCTCCCCTCTGATTTGGAGGTGGTTTGACTAATACGTGACTAGGAATTTTCACGGAGACGTGACCCTGCACAGCCAGGGCCCCCACTGTCTCTGCAGACAAGTATCACCATCCTCCTCAAGTGTAACATTCTGAGTGAGGTGACTCATGCTTACGTCAGAGTCTTCAGATGACTGAGTTTTCAGGTCATCACACGGCATGTAGGCTGGCTGGCTGAGGCGTCCTCACGAGGGCTCCCACGTCCCCGGGGCCTCCAGGAGCGGAGGGCCAGGGGAAAGGCTGGCTGAGCCGGGCTGCGAACATTCAGAAATGCTAACCCTTGGATCCACTGTCTGAGAGCCATGCCAAAAACGTGACTTGTGGTGCCTCTGTGTCCTCTAAACATAGCTCTTCTCTGGGGACCTATTAAAAAGAGTACAGGATAACACTATGAGGGCTGAACATTTAACACTTCAATAAGCCCACAAGGGAGGCATGAGTGATAACCTGATTTTAAGGTGAGGAGGCCTGGGCTTACAGGAGGTGAAGTGATAGTCCTATGGCACCCACCTGGGCCCACAGCGGTGAGGGGACAGGCCTACAGCACCCACCTGGGCCCACAGAGGTGAGGGGACAGGCCTACAGCACCCACCTGGGCCCACAGAGGTGAGGGGACATGCCTACAGCACCCACCTGGACTCACAGAGGTGAGGGGACAGGCCTACAGCACCCAGCCCGAGTATGGGGTAGGTGCTTATCTCCAAAGCTGGAGAGCTGAGTGGATTAAATATGTTGATTTCCACATTAGTAACCCAGGGTGGCTGATGATGACTAGTCCTCTCAGGGATTACTTAGTATTCAACAGAAACAGGAACTCTACTGCTTTTTTTTTTTTTTTCCTTGAGCCCTTCCTTAGACCTACCTACTCTGCCTCCTCTGTCCCATGCTAGCTTTACCCACACATCCAGGGTCTCAGCCTCAGAAGAACTAAAGCCTGTCTCCTTTCTCTTTGACTTCTGGGTCACTGCTGTAACATAGGAACCCTCCTCACTGAACTTAGGAACAGGAGTTAGGGTCCGGACACTGCAGGCCCTCCCTGACTGCTTGGCAACCCATGTTCATAACCCTCCTTTGTCATCCACCAAAGGCTTCCTGAGTTCCGGATTCTCAGCTAAGCATGTTTCATTCATGATCTCATCTAATCCCCAAAACCTGATGAAGAAGGAGATCCCAGTATCAGCCCCATTTTACAGATGTGGAAAGTGAGGCTCGGAGAGGTAATCGCCCTGCGCGGGGACAGAACTGCACTGTTCCAGACTCTGTGTCCCCTGCATGTTGTGATCATGTGGTAACTGCAGACCAAAGAGGAATTCTAGTCTTTCATATCACAGACTCTCTGCGGTCTTTAAATGACACTAAAAAATCAAATATGTCCCTGTTATGTCTGTTTTCTCCTGATGTTTCCCCAGTGGGAGCTCGAGACACTTCCACTGGGGACGGCGAGTTTATACTCTCTGGGAGCCTAGTGGCATGCCATGAGCAAGGATGTCATTGCCCCGAATACCTCCCCCAATTCTCTCATAACCACAGATCACGGTATGTATAAAATGTACGGACAAACTTCCTGCATACTTGTCCCCTCCATTCCAGGCAAGCTGCTTCTACCACAGAATGTTATGTCTGTCCAGGAATTCGTGGGTCTTCAAAGGGGTAATCTCCCTCCCTTCAATAGAATATACGCTTCAAGCCTACTCAGCCGCAAGGCAGGATTACCACCTTTCTGCTCACCAACACCACGGAGCCACGGGGCACACAGCACCAAAGCCCTTGGTCCATCCAGCCCTGCCCCAGGAGAGCTCTTCCTTCCAGAACCGTTCCTTCCACTCATGGCACCCAGACAAATCCTTTCCTCCTCGCCCTCGGATAAAATTATCCGAGAAGTCTGTGGAAGGCAGTGACATTGGATGAGACCTGGAGATTTTAGAGGTCGAGCCCTTAAGGTCCTAGGTAGAAAGCCTGAACTTCTTTTCCCCCAGAATTGCTTCAGCTTCCATAAGAGAGCGTTTGAGTTAACCATCTCTGCTTCCATTCTGGAAATCATACTGATCTTTTTAAAAAAAAAAATTAAATATAAAACCTAAGAATCGATTAATCAGTATTTATGAAAGCCAGCATTACGCAGGTGCCTTTGACGTGGATAAAGCCTGCACGAGACACTACCCGCTAGGTGTGTATGTTAATGCTGTGTAAATACCATCAGATTGTGTTTACCTAAATACAACCGAAATAATCATTTCTGAAATGCCATAACTGCATTTCTTATTCAGCGTTTACTTTAAGTTCTCGTTGTTAGTTTCGCTGAAGATAAACAGAAATCAGGATGTCAAAATCAAGTTGAGGGTGGCCTTCTGCCCTGGACACTAGAGTTTTCCGGATCTGCAGCTGAAGGGCTGCTTTTCTCTGGACACCCTTTAGTGCTGCATAGACGGATCGGCAAGATCGAAGCTGTAAAACAGAGGAAGCCAAAGCAGGTGCCTGCAGACGTCCGGCAAGCACCGTAAATGGGAGATTCCATGTGCATGTTGGGAGCGGTGGTGACCAGGTGAGAAGGGAGAAATACAGGCCTTTTCACACTGTTGGTGCCACAAGCAGGACCAGCGACATGCTATGAGGGGCCCAGAGCAAAATGAAACACAGGGGCCTTTGGCAACAGAGCTGCAGCAGAGGATCAAACCAAGCCCGGGGCCCTCCTGAGTGCCGGGCAGTGTGTGACCCCGCGGGTCGGGGGCCCAGGAAGATGGCCCTGGCCAGGAGAGATGACAGGCCGAATGGTCTTGCTGTCTTCTTGAGACCTTTAAACCCAGAGCGAAGCCCAGCCTGGATGTCATAGGAGGTGGCCTTGTCTGCCGAGGGGTCAGCTCTCAAGGGCCCACCCTCTGCTGCCTTTTCTGGGGGCCAGTCCATCCCCTCTCTACTTCTACCTGCTTCCAGACTTACAAGTGCACACCTGTCTAGAGCTCCTGAGCTCAGCTGCACCTGAGTTTTGATAACCTGGCAAGGAGCTTTTCCAAAAGCTACGGGCACCTGGGTGAACTAAGGGGAGAGCCCCAGTACATCTTCCTTTCCCTTCCTTCCCTTCTGAAACAGAATGGCTGCCTTCCTTCCAACCATGATCTTAACGTTTTCACCTTTCTTTGTAGCTCATTTAACATTACGTTTATTTTATAATTTGTTATTCATGTTTTATTTTAACATTTTTGTACATTTATTTAATTCTAATCATGCCAAATAATTCATTACATTTCAAACAGAACATACAGGCATCCAAGTGTATCTAAGCTTAAGATTTCATAAATGTTGGCATTGAGCATCTTTTTTTTTCAGGTCCACTTCTTTGTTTTTAGAAGGAAACCTTGTAGATGTATCTGAAATGCTCCATATACTCCTTTCCCTTTTACCCAGAATTGACCACAATCTTGAAGTTTTTACAACTTTCCCATCAATGGTTTTATGTTTTGACACTTAAGTAAATATATAGTATTACTTGCTTTTTCTTCTTTTTTTTTTTTTTTTTTAATGGAAGTACTGGGGATTGAACCCGGACTTCGTGCATGCTATGCATGCAGTCTGCCGCTGTTTCTTCTTTTTAATTTACCGTAAATGTATAATACATTTGCAACCTGTTTTCTTCACTCCCTCAACATAGATCTATGTTGATACAGTAGATCGTTTAAGGGATATTCGTTTTCACTGCTGTTTATTTAGCCCATACAGGTATCCAGCATAATTTATTCATGCCTCACGTATGAGTCATTCTGCTTCTTTCTGGTTTTTTGCTATCATAAACCGTGTGCAGTGAAATTCCTGCTATACGGGTCCTTGTGGAAGCGGGTCCACTTCTCAAGGATCTGTACCTGGTTGTGGGGTCTGAACACCTGCAAGCTGGGAGCAGCTTGTTCCTACCCACCAGGGGCTGTTCCAGTGTACACCCCACATCGGGGCCGAGAGTCCCCAAACCCCACATCCTCTCCCACACTTATGACGATGACACATTATTTTTTGCCCAGTTGATGGGTATGAAGAGACATTTCACTGCTAAGCTAATCACCATTTCCCTGTCACTGCTGGGGTCAATATGTGTTTCTATATGTTTATTGGTCTCTAGGAATTTCTCTTCTGCTAAGCACATAGTTATATCCTTTGTCATTTTTTTAAAGTAGATTGTCTTTCTTCTATGACTATGAGGGAGTTCTTTATACATACTACATGTGGATTCTTTGTTGGTTTACAAGTGTAGCAAATATCTTCTCCTGGTCTGTGGTTTGCCTTTTCACTTTGGATTGCCTTGTGTTATACAGATTTTAATTTTAATGTCCCTTAATGTATCATTCTTTTTTGTTTTACCATTTGTGGTTTATGTGTCTTGTTGAGGGAATTCTTCTCTAATCCAAATTTATAGACACTCTCCAATATATTCTTTTTCTAACTCAACTTCATAATTTTTTATTGATTTTATTAAGTCTTTGTCCATAAACACATATTTTTTTTAATTGTGGTAAAATACACATAATGGGAAATTTAACATCTCTCCGATATAGTTTGAAATATTTCAAAATTTTGCTCTCCATATTCATGTCTTTAAATCCTCCTGGAATGTAATTTTCTGTATTACAGAAATAGGTAATATTTCTATTAGGTAGAATGTAATATTCCTGTAGTATGATGCTAACTTACTTTTTTTTCCAAATGGAGTTTTCTCAGCACATTCTGTCTCCACTTACTTGTAAGGTCACTTCTGTCACATATCAAAGTCATATCTATATGCTGTCTTTTGTAGGTCAACTTCTCTCTCTCTCTCTTTTTTTTTTATTGGAGGTACTGGGGACTGAACGCAGGATCTCATGCATGCTAAGCATGTGTTCTATCACTGAGCTATTCCCCCCACCCTGTTTATTCACTAATACCATGCTGTTTTCATTGTCAACTTAATCTAACTTGACCTGACTTGATTATCACTATTGACACCAAACAAGGCAAGTTCGTCTTTGCATTGTTAGGATGCTGTGGGCTGCAACGTAAGAAATGGGGTTTATGAAATACCGTCTAGTGTTACTTGCAACCATCGCTTTCTTATGAAATCCCATTCAAAGACAGGAAAAGGGGCGGAGGCATAAAAGGCATCCATTGCTTTTTATTAGGAAAAAGACACCCTTTCCCAGAAGCCCTGATAGGTGCCATTGCTCGGTTGTAGGTGACAGGGACAGCCATCCACCATCACCTGGCATATTGTTGTGGACTCGTTCATCTCTCTGTGTAATTCTCTGGTCCATTTTGACCTCATATATTTGGGGGCTATGCTGTTAAATGTTTAAGGATTCAGGATGGTTATCTTCCTGGCGGATTTTTTTTCCTTTTATTCTGATATAAGAATATATTTTATATTTTTTTCTTTATTTCTTTTTCCTTAGTAATTCTTTCTTGTCTTAAAGACTGTTTTCCCTAGCATCAATATTCATATGCTGATTTTTCTTTTGATGAATGCTTTCCCATATCTCTTTTCTCATCTCTCTACTTTCAAAGTGTATTTCTTTACATTTTACATATTTCTCTTGTATATATCAGTGAGAATGGGCTGCGATAGGCTGTGGTGATAAACAGTTCTAACATTTCAACAGCTTAAAACAACACAGATTTATATCTCTCTTTTCAAGCTGCAAATCTTGGAAGGGTCCTTGGGGAGCTCTGTTCCCCTTGGTCCTTACCCTGGGGTTCAGAGCAGCCACTCTCTGCAGTGATGCTAATAGTTGCAGCAGAAGGGGGAAAACTTGATACATCATCAAGGTGATGGTAGGATGCTATGGTGGGGGGAGACTGTTTCCACCCCCATGTGGTGCGCGTCACTCCAGTTTATGCATTATTGGTCATAACCGATTATGCATCTACCTCTCACTCCTGGGGGCAGAAAAGTGAAATCTAAATATCATTAATAACTATCGTAACTGATAGTTGGTTTTTTGGGGAGGACGGTAATTTGGTTTATTTATCTATGTATTTATTTTTTAATGGCGGTACTGGGGATTGAACTCACAACCTCAAGCGTGCTAGGCATGAATCCTCACCACTGAGCTATTCTTTTCCTCCATAACTGATATTTAAATTTAAAATAAAATTCAATTTGAGGGGCTGTATTAATCGCTAAGTGTCTTTATATTTACTATGAATGCTGACATATGGGCTAATTTGTGTTTTCTATTTATTTACCTTGCTTTTCTTTTTCTTGTACATTTCCTTTCCTCTTATCTATTGGGGTAAAAAAAATGCATCTTCTATTTTAACTTTTCATGCTTCTCTTAAATTTTAAGTATATTTAATGTAGCAAATTAGTATTTTTACTTTTGTCCCCAACTTTACAAGGAACTCAGATCCATTAGTTGAAAGGAGCATCTCCCAATTTCAACGGTGTCATTTTCTAGCATTTTAGGTCCTCCTTGCTTTTAAATCTCTCTCAAAATAGTTTTTAAAAATATTTTTTAGCAGTCAGTGCTCTTCAGACTTACCCCTCGTTCAACTGTCACTTGCTCACCACCGCTTTCTGCATCTGACTCCTCTTTCCAGGGCTCATTTTCTTCTAATCTGATCACATTCTTAAGTAGTTGTTTCATCAAACATTTTTAAAGAAGTAACTCCCATTCAGTGTCTGAAAATGTCTTCATTCTGCCTCTTGAGTAAAGTGTAGCTCCTTGTAGAATCCAACACTGACAGTTGTTTCCAACATAAAGTATTTAGTACTTTGAGGATATTGCTCCATTGTCTTTGGGTCTTTTTGATGATAAGAAACTCATTATCAGTCGAATTATCATTTTTTTATGTAAACTATCTTTTTATTTTCTAGCCATTCTTAAGATCTTCTCGTTGTCTTTGGCATTCTGTAGTTCCACTGCAGTGTGTCTACGTGACGATTTTGTTTTAATCTGTCTTGCTTCAGATTCATTGGGATGCCCACATCTGAGAATTGATGTGTTTAACCAGTTCTGGAAAATCCTGTGCCATTACCTTTTTGAATGTTGCCTCTCTTCACTCTATTTTTTTTTTAATTTTTAATTTGACGTGTTTTAGACTGCCTAAATCTAACCTGCTTATTGCTTGACTTTTCTTTTACTTCTTAGGTAGTTTCAGGCGCTGCATTCCAGGTAATTTCCCGGACTTTGTATTTCGCTTTGTTGATTCTCTCTTCTACCACGTTTAAGATGGCATTCAGTCTATCCTTTGGATTTTTAATTATAATTTTTTTCTTTGTAGGAAGAAGCTCAACTTAGTTCTTCTGTTTAATTCATTGTTCTTTTACACAGCATCCCATCTTTCAGCATGTTTTCTATTTCTTTTAAATAAAATATCTAATACTTTTAGATAATCTTATTTTCTGGTTTCTTTCAGGTTGTTCTGTTACTTCTGTTTCTTGGAGGGAGAGGAGATATTAATCTTCTTACAGCTGTGCCCGTTGACTTTCCTGTGCTGAATAATTATGTATATTATGTGCAAGCACATCTTGATGTTTTTCAGATGGACTTTTTTTTTTTCCTGAAGGATGATTTCTTACATGAAAAGTAACTTATTGTCTGATTCTAGCAATAGTTAGACTCAAACTATTGCAGACTCAGTTCCAACTACAATCATACAAAACTGTAGGATAAGCCATAACAACAGAGCAGTTTAAAAAGATATATCTGAGGAAAAAAAATAAATAAAGGGCATCTCCCTTTTTTTCTCTGTAAGTCCTTTGAGCTCTGAATCCTCGGTGGTTTTGTTTTTTTCAGGGTACCTGAGCATTTCACCTGTGCGAGAGCAGATTTCATGTTAATTTCTGGGTTGAGATTCTGCGGTAGCTGGAAGTGTTGATTTGATTGCCACTGTGCATGTGGCAGGCTGCAGATCTATTTGTTTCTTTTTCTGCTCTTCCCTGAGCCCTGAGCAGAGCAAGCCTACTGCAGCTTGCCAGGTTGGTCCTCGTGGTTTTCCTAGGAAGGTTTTTCACAGAGTGGGTAACCTTCTAGGGTTCAGTGCCAGACTAAGTTCAAGCATCATGCCTTACGGGGCCAAAGTCCATGTTTCCTGTCAAGGTGTGAGCGTCAGTACTTCAGTCCATCAACGGTAGGACACCTGTCTAAATCTGATCACCCCCCCACACACACACACATCAGGCTGCTGCTATGTTAGCACTGTGCTGGCCAGTTCTCTTTTCATTTCTGGCAACTAGAGACTTATATATTTCTCCCATTAGATATGTTTTAGAAACCACTGTGTCGTTATAACTTATCCAGAATTTTTACATGGTGGCAAGAAGTGCAATGGTTCAGTGCAGCACATTGCTAGGACCACTCAGGGCTTGGCTTTCTATGTAAGAAATCACCACTCAGGGAGAAAATAATCACCAATCCATAATTAGTTTCATAGACGTTTATTAAAACATTGAACTTTCTTAATGAATACGACCTGGAAATACGTATGTGAGTGTGTCAGAAAGGCATCCACACCTCCGGGTAAGAAAAGGGTTCTCCACAACATCCGTCGCTATTTACCTGTCCACGGCTGCGTTGTTTTAAAATCTGAGTTTCGATAATGAAACTTTTCAAAATTAACATATGGAACTGCATTTTTTTACTAAACTATTTACTTCTCATTTCTAGTTTCCAGGTTTAGTTTAATATTATCCTTCACTTCAGCTCCCATCCTTTGTAGAAAATGCGTTCTCTTGCAGAGCCAAAGAAATGTAAAACAAAAATGACACTCACACACATGTCCCAAAAGTATCCATCTGTTCATTCACCCTTCTGGAATTTAGGAATTTTTTCATATACTAGTATGGAGACTTTTCCCCTTTAAGACTCATATATTTGATATTTTGTGGCACCTGGTAAATCCATAACATAGCCTGAGATAAGTTCCAGGGAGTAAGATAAAATTTATTATTTACATTTCATTCAATCCCCTTGACAATTGGGTGTTATCTTCACTCTCAGAGAAATGGTAAAATGGATGAGAATGAGAATTAAGTGATGGGAGTTGGCAAAATAGGACCTTTATGTTGGTGAATATTGAACACAGGGAGAATGACAAGTAACAGCCAGCTAGGAATTGTATTTCATGGGAAGGTATTTCATCGCCAAACATAGACAGAGGGGATTACAGCTCATCGAAATCCTGTTTTGAAATATTTCTTAAGATTTTTAAGAGATGTGTTTGTTTTACTATAGCCAAAACCCCAGAACACCCATAACAGTCTTATTCCTCCTCACACAGTTCAAGACCAGAGTCATTACCAATAACACCCCCTCAGCCAGAAGCTGTATTTACTGAATCAGCCCTAATTACAGCTTTAGCTGAGGTTGCGAGGTCAAGAGAAACAGTCACATCTTTCTCAGAAGGAAAACATGAGGTTGGAAAATTTGATCTGCTGAATTTGTTTCCCCACCCCAAGTATAGGTAACCTATTCCAAGATATACAAATAACAGTGCACTTTTAGTTCTATCTTGTAATCATAAAGACTACAAAAACAATGTTAAGGCAGCTGCTAACATATGAACAGGTTGCATTTCCGAAATGCATTCATAAGTAGAGGAACCAGAATGGTGGACAGTGCCACCTCAAAACCTGGGAGACCGTTTGGTCTTTTGAGAGTCACATTATAAATCAGCCCACAAGGGATCAGGGTCAGAAGAGCAAAGTCACTTCAAGACGGCAGACCTTGAGGTTCTCATGTACCTATGACAAGTGCATGCAGAGACCTACAGATTGGTGTGATCTGGCAACTTACCACTAAAGTTTTCATCATGAATGTAAACTTTGATCCAGAAACCTCACAGTTGTCCTAAGGGATCCTTAAAGATACCCAAAGGAATCACATCAGTGTGGTTTATAGAGAAAAATTTAAAAGTAACTAAAGTTCAATGATGTTGGTTAAAGAGTTGTTAATACTTACTAATAATTATTTGTAATTGTTAGTTTCAGTATCATGTTACAATATAGCTCATGCAAACCAGGGAAATTCATTTAGTGTCTTTATTTTTATCTTCCCCAGCTTCTTCCAACTCTATTAGGTAGGGGGAATTCTCCAGATGGAAAATTAGGGAGCCCCATGTTTTGTTGTTTTGTTTTGTTTTGTTTCGTTTTGTTTTGTTTTGTTTTGTTTTGTTTAATCATCCTTAGCATGGAATTCTCAAATCTGAAAACTTGGTTTTAAGATTAAACCTTCTCTAACTCAGACTCTCTACAGGCAAAAGTCTGGAAGGGCTGGTGGTTCTTCCTTCCTCATTCTCCACTTTGTTTCCTCACCTTTCCCCCACTTTTCCCTTTTGTGAACTGTAGCTTCTGACCAGTTCAGGGTTCTGGTGGGGGAGGGGAGAGGTAAAGGAGCAGGAAAGATTTTGACCAGTTCTGTAATGAGAGGAGCCCTGCTTTGGGGACCTGTTTGGAGGTCAAAGCTCTCTTTCTCTGGTTGGCCCTTTGCCGGCCTTTCTTGAGCCCTCTCCCAACCTCTACCATTGGACTCATTTGATTGCATTTCCCATGTCTTTGTCATGTGTTCCTGCCAATTAGTCTCTCACCCCACAGCAGCCCACCAGACAGAGACTCCCTAAGTCCCAAGGCTCCCCAAGAAATCCTCTTGGGCTGCATTAAAGATGATCTGACCAGCTGTCCCTGACTGTGGGGCCACATCTGGTCCTTAAGCAACATCTACCTTCCTCTTCCTTGAAGGCAGGTGCCCCACCCCACCCCAGGGCATCTAGCCGAGCTCCACTCATATGTTTTCCAAGCAGAAGTCAGACATCAACCTGCTGCACCTCCCCCATGGAGGAGAACACGTATCAAATCAATTCTGAGTGGTCCTTGAAGCTTTGCTGTTATCCAAGAACTTGATAGGGAATGGAAAACATCCCAATCCCCGTATTGGGATGGGGGTTCTTACAGCCCATTAACTGCTCGATTCAGTGAAATCTTCCTAAAGCCTTTCTTAATCTCCGTTCTTGTCTCTTTATATCCTTGATGTGAGGGAGGGGCCTAAGAGCTATGAAACTCATTTTTCAAATATCTCCTTTGAAGTTCCCCCATGCAGAACATCTTATTTTCAACTCCCTCTGTCTTTGCCATGCACTGCATCTCTGTATCTCAGTGAAAACTTCCTGCTGCATCTGGGGGTGTGAACGGCCCTTATCCAATAACTCTAGCCCCTTTGATAATGTCAGTGTCAAAGCTCTGAGGGAGACTTTGTGTCTAGGAAGGGAATTCCTAGAGTTAAGTTTGTCTTTAACTGAATTGCTTTGTTAGGAAAAAAGAAAAAAGTGAAGAATATGGTTTCTGCCTGTGAAAGGGAGAAAGCAGAAACAGACTGAGAAGAAGGGGAAAGTGCATGGCTGAGTAGCACGGCTTAAGGACCAAAGAATTTTAAGGAAAATGATGTCAAATGTTCAAGTGTAATGGTCTTCACATCCTGAAGTGAAGTCGGCCACGCAGCAAAAAAACTCCTCGTTGGGGTGATTTGTTGTTTCTCGCCAATCAAGGAAAGAACCTTACTTCCACCTTTGGGTCTATGGCCAAAGCAAAATAGAGGAACAGCTGTACGCTAAAGAGAGGAGCATGAATTCAGAAGAAGCAGGAAGTCAGAGTCACAGGTGATCATTAGAATGTGAGATTCTGGGAAGTTGCCAAAATCTTGAGGAAAGCAATGAAACAAGGGACCAAGGCATCTTATCTAGATAATAAGGAGCAGAGAGACCCAGTTGACATCTGGCTTATACATACAAGTGTGCGTATTAAAATGTCTGGAAGATGTTAACCATGGTTATTGCGGAATGGTGGGATTATAAAAGATCATTATTTTCCTCCTCAATTTTTCTTTTTTTTTACTAATAAATGTTTCTTAGATTCTTTTACCATGTTTTTGTAATTAGGGGGAGAAAGCAAATTTGAGTTTAAAAGAAAAACAAAAGAAAAAAATACGAATCAGAACCAGGCGAGTCAGGAAGACAGGAATCCATGGGTCCTACCTGGCAAGTCTGAGTCCTTCCTGGATGTAATGTGATGTCCCATTGGCCGTCCCACTTTTAAACATAAAACAGTGTATTTCTATTTTGTTTTAAATGTACACCAGCCTCTGAGACTAGGTAACATGTGTCCATCCTGAGTATAGTTCCCAAACAGTAACAAATAAAAACAAACAGTAATTTACAAAAGTGCATTTCCCTGAAGAGCTAAGAAAGCTAAGGAACCAACTTCAAACTGTAGTGACTTCAATAAGGAAAACATTCCCTGACTTTGGACTACATACTACCACCTTCCCCAAAACACATCTTGGTGGATGTCGGGAAGGTAAGTGGGAACAGTTTGTCCCCAAAGAACACCACCACGCATAGTAGGGTGGTAGGGCTTGTCCTCAGGTTCCAGCCAGGCAACTGCTCTCTGATTTTCATAGAACTGTCCTCCCCGTCACAGTGTCTAGTGTCTCCTCCATGGTTCATGGCAGTGGGGCAGGGTGGCTGCTGAGAGGTTTACCAATGGTAGACGGCAGCTGATAGCAGAGGATGTAGGTCCCAATGAACTGAATTATTTGTAAAGCTGGCACAGCTTGTAAATGAGTGATTCCCAGGTAACCACACTTGGAGAGATGAGGAGTTGTTGCCTTGTGTACCGGAAGGTCTTACCTTCCACTTTCATCAGAAGTATAGTCTTAGGAGGGGACGTGCCAGTGCCCTGACTCCTCCTGGAAAAGGGCCTTGGGTTGGGCAAGTGGACCTTCCTTTCCCAGGACATCCTGACTGATGGAGAGAAAAGGAGAGGGAGGAGGGGGAGAGAACAGTAGAGAGCCATCACTGGTTCGGTCAAATTAAAAAACTTAGGTTGACAGAAGTGACGCCCAGATCACACAGTGGTAAGAGGCTGGCCTTGCGTCTGATTGCCTGGATTTGAGTCGTGACATTGCCACTTACTGACCCATTTCTCAGCCACTCTCATTTGTGAAATGGGCATCTTCAGAGGGCCTGTCTCATAGGTTATTTTGAACATTTGATGAGCTCCTGCGGGTAAAGTGCTTACCACAGTGCTCAGCACATAGGGAACGATGGAGAAATGTCAGCTCTGAGGACAGGTATTAAGGCAGGAGGCTGGGCTGTCGTAAGTCCCTGTCTGCACCTGCCCCTCTTACCCCACTTCCTAACTTGCTTTCCCCTCTGGGGCCTCGCATGTTGACCACCGGGAACCAGTCTCACTGCTGTTTGTGTGAGACTGGAATTCTTGATTTAATGAAAGTCATCAGGTTTAGCCTGTTTCATCAATACTGAGCTGCCAGGTCACCCAGACATTCTGGACTGGTCTCCACCAGCCAGGAAGAGGGGTGACGATATAGGCTAAGTCTGTAATTTAATCCGCCCAAAGCTCACCAAATGGGCATTATTATTAGCCTATTTTGTAAGCTCTGTAAACCAAGTCTCAGACAGGGTAACTTACCCAAACACACGTGGGGAAAATAACCCCACATTTTTTCTAATTTCAACATGAGTGCCTAACTTTTTAAAATAGGCCTGGAAATAAATAGGTTCTTTCTTCTTTCCTCTTCTCTATGAATGTGTGAAAAAAAACAAAATTATTTAACTTACCACTTTTGAGTGTAACATTATTTAAATGCAATTGAAGAATCACTAGTTTTGCAAGACGTGAATGCATAATAGGCAAGAGAGGGGAAAAGAGAAATGAAAACAAAAGAAAACAAATTTCCAGGTCAAAGCAGCTAGGGTGATGTTGGATTAATCCTAACAAGATAGATGTGTTCATTAAGGGGAGTTCTCAGTCTCTTCCACATGCCTGTGTAGCTCTCCAGAATTATGGTAAGGAATTTTGTTTGGAATTAGTTTGAATTTCCCAAACCAATCCGAGAGTTTTTAAATAGGAAATTTTTTTTAACGGAAAATCTTTCTGGATTAATATTCCTCTGAAGTTCTACCTTATTGCCACTTGGTGAAATTTTCAAATATATTTGAGAGATTCTCCACAAAATTTTTTGAGATGACATGGAAAACGGGCCAATTATGATGAAAACAAGTCTCTGTATAAGTTATTGTTGTTAATAATAGAATTTGTGATATAAAAAGTCTGAAAGTAGTGATCTCAGTGAAAACAAGGAAAGAAACTTCCTGAATCCTATGTGTGTGTGTATGTGTGTGTGCGCGCACATGCACGCATGTGTGTCTAAGGATATGTTTGTATGTTTTAATGCAGGGGCATAAGAGCTTTTAATTTTTGCATTATTTACCATCTGTCTTGGCCCATGTTCTTAGAGGAGCATGAAGCATGGTATTGAAAAGGTAATACAAGAATTGTTCTTGGGAAATGATCGCTTTGCGATGAGCAAAGATCGAGGGAACAGATATACAGGGGAAACGAGTGTAAGGGGAAGACCCGAGTAATAATTTCTCAGTAGACAAAGTGGTTTTTCACGGCTACGAGGGAAAAACAGCTGTAGTTGGGTTCAGACTGACCCCTAGGATTAATGTCAAGTTTGGGAGCTTCCCCCTTCAGTAAGCATCCTCTCCAGCCTGGCAGTCACATCCCCTGGAAGAAACTGGAACCCACCCGGAGAGGCTGAGATTTATTTTAGAGTTTTCAGATCGCTTGGATCAATACTCATTGTGGTTCTCCAGTATGAAAATTGTGCAAATTGACTGAAAAGGTGAAAGTAAATGCCCCTCTTCTTAAATTTGACATGAGCCAGAGAGGGTGGTGGTGAGTGAGTTAATAAAAATATCTAAACTTGATGTTTCTAATGTACGCAATGATCAAACTTTTTTAAGGAGTCACTGGAAGTTCCACCAGAATATTTGCCATTCCAAACCAGTTCATTCACCACAGCTCACACCCCAGCACACACACACACAAATATACTCACATACATCCACTTAGAATTTTTCCGAAATAATTAGATTTACCGGCAATTGTGAAACTTCACAGAGAGAGCCCATATACCCTTCATCCAGTCTACCCCAATGTTTTCATTGTATGTAACCATAGTTCAGTATTAAAACTAGGAAACTGGCATTGCTACCATGTTGTCACACACACTTTTTAAAAATATATTATTATCTCCTTCCCCAGGCAAAGCGTCCTTCTCAGAAGCCAAAATCGACTCACTGACTTTCACCAAATCATCGTCAAGTCACAACTGTCCACCTGTGTGACCCCAGGTTAGTGGATTCAGTCAGATGTTTTGGTTTGTCTTTGAATTGGATTATGGTTCCCCAAATTTTAAAAAAAATCCCCGAAGAAAAAAGTCATCAAGCTAAATTCATATGATACATGTTCCAGGTATCTGTTGCTGGGTGAGAAACCACCCCAAGATGCAGTAACTTAATTGCATTTATTTTGCTATAAGTCTGCAATGTGGACAGGATTTGGTGGGGACAGCGGGTCTCTGCCCATCTGGGTCTCTCCATCTCAGCTGGGGTGGCTGGGCTGCTGGCTCCATGTGGCACGGGTGAGGACAGCGTGAGGGTGGGGCGTGGTGGTGTCTGAAAGCCCCCTCGGCCACATACACGTGTATCACTCCAGCCAAGAGGACTCAGACAGCTGGGGGCCGGACCGTGGGCTTCTCAGGCACGGCCGTCTCTGCAGTGTGGCCTTTCCCCGGGCTGCCTCCAGCATGACTGCATCAGGGAGGGTGCACTTCTTACCTATCAGCTCAGGGTTCCCAAGACATGTGGGAGAGAGACTGACAGAGAGAGAGAGAGAGAGAGAGAGAGAGAGAGAGAGAAGTGATAAACTCTTTATGGCATAGCCTCAGAAGTCACGTAGCCTCACATCCACAATATCTTATTCATTGGCATAATTAAAAAAAAGGCACGATTTCAAAGACAGGGTATTTAGACCTCACTTTTTGCTGGAAGAGTAGCAAAATTTTGGAAGAGCATATGGGACCAGAAATATAGTAGGGAGAAATTAGGAAGACAAATAAATCAGTGAAAAAAAAAAAAAAAAACCTAATGTTTCTTTTTTTTTTTTTCCAAAGCAACTAAAATATGTCTTGATCCAAATTTTATTAAGTAGCCACTTGAGATTCTGTTGAAATATTTGCCCTCCTAAATTAGCTCATCACCACAGCCACACACACATACATCCATGCATACACACGTGTACACACATTTGCACAGACACAACACACATACATATGGCCAACTATGCACACACAAATGCACACACATACATCACTTTTTTTTCTTACTGTATTTTTTATCTATGTCCTGAGCCAAAGTTTCCTTCTCAGGGGTCAGACTCACTGGCTGTCCATGAATCCAACCTCACGACACAACTGTCCCCTGATGTGGACCCAGGCTGGTAGGTGCAGCCAATTTGTTTTCGGTTTGTCTGTGAATTGGGTTGTGGGTCCCAAGAGAAGGAACTGAAATCATCAAAGTAATTTCACATGATGTGCTGAGAAGAACACATCAAGCAGCACATGAAGGAGCCGAGTGATAGTTTACCAAGCCGCTGAGCCCCTATGGAAATGACCTGTGATAAATGGCTGGTCAGCCAAAGGAGTAGAAACCGTGTACCATTTCCGCAGTTCCAAGTGAAATGCCATTTGTATTTATCATTGTTCTGAAACAGCCCAGTCGACTGTAGGGCAAAACTTTCTGCCATCACTGGAGTGACTTTTTAGTTAAAAAAAAAAAAATCACAATGTCAGATTTTATTAGAGGTTCTTTACTTGGATCATCAGTGGTGGCTTGCACGTGGTCTTGTTGTGCCGTGCTTTACGCAGACATTTTCAAGAGTTCTGAATGTGGAAACACTTAAACAAAGTCAGCCTCTCTTGCCTTTTATTTACAATTTTCATCATAAATCCTGAGAGTCCAAAAGTACACCCATCACTTTATCACGACACATTCCCTCATGTTACTTTCTTCTGCTTTGTCTAACTTTTCATTGAGTTTTTCTGGATATGAGATTAGTGTCATTGAACGGGCAATCTTCTCACCTAAAACCTATGTGAATCTTAGGGTAGCCCTGGCTAGAGAGAATTGAAGTAATCACAGTATCAGTGAGGCATTTGGATGATTAATGCTTCTTATAAGTCAAGATTACCTAATGAATGTACCATCGAAGGCCCCGGATAGCTGTCACTTCTTCTTTTTTGAGCACTTTCTGTGTGCCTGAGCCATGCTGACAGCTTTTGGTTACGATGCGCCTTTGATTATGACAAATTTCTACACAGCCAGTATTATTATCCGCATTTTACGGGCAGAGAATCCGCAGCTCCTGAAGACTGAGTAACTCCACCAGGACCACAGAGTAGTGGAGTTGGATTGAGTCCAGATTCATCAGCCATGAACCTCCTACCCTTAGTCATTCTCATGCCCTGCCTTTTACAGAGACTAAAAAAACGACACAGAAAGGCAAGAAGCAGTTTTGAGGTGATGGAAAGAAGCCCAGTAGAGTAGGAGCTAGTCAAGTCCGGAACCTCATGAGAAGTATAAGTAAATATGAGGGAGGGAAAGTTCACCGGAACTAATGAGGGAGGATCCCTCGGCCCTGGAAAGAGGCTGGTTCCGGGAAATTTCCACACTTGAGAAGCTGGGGAATCATGATTTTTCCAGCTGAATAGCAAGTAACAGCAGTTCCAACTGTCTTGATTTGGCTTCGCTGGTTATTGGTTGACCCGGGGCTGCACTCGAGAAAGATGCAGGAGTGGAGTATGAAGTCAGACAGGGAAAGAACATAAAATATAATTGATGAAAGGAACTGGGTGTAATTCAGGGAAAAGACAGTAGCTCCAAGGTCACATTGCAAAGGGAGAAAAAAAAAAAAGCTGATTTGGGGCTGGAACAGAGGAAAGTCTCCCACCAGTGCACTCCCAGCAACTTGTATCTGTGTCTACAAGCGTACATCTGTGCGCCTGCGTCTCCAGGGCTGGATGGATGCATGTGGGTGGGTCTTGTAACCTGTCCAAGTCCAAAGGCGGGCGGGGGAGGGGGGAGAGACGGCTTACTCTGCTTCCTGTCCCATGGGATGACTATTGTCTCTTTTCTCACCTCTGATTTTACCTTACCTAGTTTGCTCCAAAGCCTCTAACACAGCGCTTCTCAAACTTCAATGTGTTTATGAATCATTTGGGAAATATCGTTTAAAGAGCAGGCTCTCCTTTAGTAAGTCTGGGGTGATGGAATTTCTGTATTTCTCACAAGCCCCCAGGGCTTATGGATGCCCCAGCTGGGGAACCACACTTTGAGTCACAGGGTTCTAAACAAGAAAATCATCCTAGCACCAGAGAATAAGGATCCTTATTGTCTCTGAAGAAAACAGCCTTTCTCTCTGCCACCCCCCACCACCACTTTTGCTGGATCAGGACATGCCATTTTCTGTAGGTTCTCGTTTGCAGCTGAGGCTGAGGAATGGATGGAGGGTGACTGCCACGGTCCCAGGCCGTCGGTTCCGTCTCTTCCCAGTGCCTACTTTCTCTCCCATCCTCCTCCCTTCTCCTGATCCCATCTGGATGGCTGGACTTGCTTCCTCTCCGGAGGGAATTCCACTCAAACAGCTGCTTCCTCCTCCTGCGCCTCCACCAGCATCCTTATAGAATGATCAGAACCAAGAGCTTGGACTTGAGCATGAGAAACCAGCCGGCATAGCCTTCCATCCTCAGTCCCGGGATGTCTCAACCTCTTGGAGGGAGAGAGATGCCTATTTTCCACATCCAAATCACCACCATCGTTTCTTTTTTTTTTTTTTTTTCCCTTAACTGTTCGTATTTTCAAACATCCAAGTGGGCCTGGTTCAGTTGGAAACTCAGTCATCAAGACCATTATTGGATTAATCTGGTTCCAGGTCAAACATTTCAATTTCACACGCTTCTCCCATGATTTCCTAATGCTGTTGAATGACACATCATTTTATTTTTCCCTTTGTTTTTCTCTTTCAACTAATTTATTTAATGGGTCCAAAATGGGTGATTAGACCATAAAACCATGTGGTATGCTAATTGGATTTTGAAAATGTGTAAACATGGCCCTCCAGTGGCTTCCTGTTACCATCTGGACCAAATAGAAGCTTCTGACCATTGAGTCCAACTTTCCCCCACCTGCCCCGCCCCGGTGCCCCCTCACGCGCTCCTCCTCCCCAGGGTCACTCTGACCCAGCTACGCGGAGGTTCTTATTTTTCAGAACCCATTTCTCAGTTTCTGCCTCAAGGCCTCTGCCCAAAGCAGTCTACAGATGAGGGGTGGCCTTCTAGCCTTCACTCTTTACACCTCTCAGACGGGCTTTCGATTTCAGCTCAAGATCGGTACCTCTAGGAGTTGATTAAAATTGACTCCGTACGTTCTTCAGTCCTCTGGGATCCCTAGTCCACTTCAACGCCTTCTGATTATTTTGGCAAAACTTGTGTTCTCCTCACGTGGATATATGCGGCTCGTTGAGTCATTAACAGACGCTAACTGCATATCTTTTACCTGTTGGGTACTCATCTAAGTACTGGGATCACAGTGAACAAGCAGGCAAGGTTCTTAATATCCAGGCTTGCAGAGGTGGCTAATAAGCCAGAGACAAATAAACAATAATTTCGGATGGTGAAGAAGTACTTGCTATTTGATGGTATGAAGCTGTCTGGCGAGCAGTCAGCTTACTTCTGATCTGAACTCTCTGAGTGCACTTTAAAAAAAAAACTCTTTCACATACTGAGCAAACCCTCGTAGATTCACTTTATTTAGACGTGCACATTCAAGTTTGCATGTGAATAAAATGTGTTGGACACATCTCAAGGGGAGGTTCTTTGGGAGACCAGTCATGCCTGGGAAAGTATCATGGAAGAGACTGACCACTGCCTTCATTGGTGAGAGAGTGCCCCGCTTTCGTTTTCAGTGCAGCACAGAGTTTCACAAATTTTAATTTCTCATTAGTTTCTCAAACTTCAGTCGGACTTCTCTGGGGTACTTGTTAATACCCCAGATGATTCTGGTGCAGCTGACCTTTGGACCACATAATTAAACACTGCGTTACAGCAATTTAATTGACAACAATCAGGACACTGAGACGGATGGATGGATAGATGGATGTGACGGATGGATGGATGGAAGGATGGATCCAAGGATGACCCAAAGATCTTTAAGCTCTGAGTTGGTAGCTTATTCCTAAGAGGATTCTAAACAAGTGGGCGTGTGATACAACAAACGCTTCATGACTATAACTTTATCCGTGGTTCAAATATGCCTGTGATGTGGAAGGTAAACTCCATTCAGTCTCCTTCCTCTAACTTTCATGAGCCCTATATATAAATCATTTGGAGAATGGTTCAAATAGGGTTGTGAAATAGTAAGCTTTCCTTCAGTTGCCCATTTCTTACCACAGAACTTACATTTCTTTGGAACCACATTTTTCCCCAAACAAGTCCCTTTCTAGTCATGTCCAATTTGGATGTATAACAAGAGCTTTCATACCACTGGAAACAGATATTCTAACAGGACCCATAAAGAAGCCATGCTTTGGAACCAGACGCTACCCTTTAGGGTGATGCAGAGACTGTAGGATAGTCCCATCAAGCGCCGTCCTTCCAGGCCCTCCCCAGCCTCGAGAAGATGGCAGGAAAGATGCTCTGCAAGGGGCTTGTGGGAATTCCCGAGCACTGGTCCCAGTCTGTCCTCGGCCCTAACCAAGGGCAGGGAAGAGTGCGTTTCCATTCCTGAAACAAAGTGAGGGGGTTCCAGAAGAGTCACTTGTAATGACTGGGGCACTTGCAACGCAGGGAAATGGGCATCTCGTTCCTTAAGTGAACTTCCAAAGCTGTCAGACTCTCCCTCAAGACGTCTCCACAGAGGAGTGTGTGCCAGGGTTCTTGGGGGAATTTGATGTGTAGCCCTGAGCGGGTGGCAAAGCATATGCAACCTGTGACCTTTCAGCCTAGAAATTTCTGAAGGCCTGAGGACCAGAACTTGGAGGGACTATGGCAGAAATGCCGGGGAAGGGCAGGATGATCCGCCAGCTCAGCTGGTTTTCGTCCATGCTTGGATGATGTGAAAGAGGACCCCAGCCTTTCATCGGTTCCACCTGAAGGAGCCCAGACGTTAGTGTGGGTGCTGAGTGCTGGAGCCATGGGATCCCTTCAGTAGCCACCAAGTCAAGACCTGGGATGTCTACGGAGGGCTAGTGGCAGACAAGGCTGAATTGGGGAGGTGGGGAAAGCTTAAAAATCCCAGCTACACTACCTACGTGGAAAGCACTAACAGTAGATGGAACCAGGAAGCATCAGAACAATGCCCAGGGGCACCTCCTCCCTACCGAGAGCAAGTGGACATTCTTCTGAGTCCCCTGACCCTCCTTTAGGCTCCCGAGTAGCTTGGCCTAGAGCGGGGGGAGGACAGCATCGACCCAGAGCCAGATCTTGCCTGCCCCCCCCGCCCTCTTTCTAAGCAGTCAGAGTCACAGCTCTAGCTGTAAATTGGATCTGCAATTAAGGGTTTAAATTAAGCCACGCTAAGTTTTAATTACCAAATGTGACCAGGAAGTTATGGAATACACCCAAGATTTTGTTAAGAGAAGAGAAAAGAGTGGATTCTACAGAGCACGACTGAAGACAGAGATTTTAAAAAATACATACAGCGATTTCACTCTTCTTTGGAGCTCAGTGGCGATCCCTTCCAGGCCCCCTTGTCATCGAAGCCTTTATTGGAAGCAATGTCCATGCTCTCATGGTCAAATAATCCAAGAATGTTAATTTCCCTTTTCTTTTCTTACTTTCTGACATACTTCTGGGATTGCATAATGTAGTTTCACTCATTGATCACCCCACATTAACTCTTTCGCTGAAAGTTCAAAGTCAAGTATTTGGTCATTCGCAGGAGGATCTACCTGGCATTGAAGGCTAGGTCTCCTGAGCGAGGGGATTAGGTGACATGCCAAGGCCTTGCATCCCCTTCCCCAGGTGGTACCCTGAGGGGTGAATATGGCAGGAAGGACACTCCAGCCAGACCCAGAGAGGAGAGCTGGAGCCCCTATTCTGAGCACAGGCTTGAGTTGACCCTTGTATATATTTGGTCAGTCTTGTATATATTTAGCTTTATTCTAGATTAAGGAGGACTTGACTTGATGTAAAATGCTTTTGGAAAAGCCTTTTCAATGAGGGCAGTCTCCATTGATCTAACCAGATTGTGAAGACATCTGTTATGTGCAGGGTAAGTCGGGTTAGTGGACAACTCCAGGGAGGGGACCCACTTTTTATTTTTATGTGATGACTCTCCTGCTCAAATCTTTGTTTTATTGTTACCAAAGTTAAAACAGAAAAAAAAATACGTTTGAAAATGAAATATTATTTGTCTCTGCTCTTTAATTTTAAAAATAAATTATGAATCTCTAAGCCCAATATTTTTCTAGATCAATAAAATAATATTTACCCCACCCCCACCCCAGGAGCCTTCCTGAAACCCCTCTTCTTTAAACTTATGTCAGCTGTCTAAGAAACTAATAAAGATATATGTTATAATGGATCCCTTCCCTTCAGTGGCTAATTAATTATGGAACTTTCCGAAATCATTCCACAATCTTAAAATAGTCATTTTTCGATCAGCCAAGATATTCAGTCAATCAATGCCATTCCATGTGATCATTACGGTGACTGCCAAACTATGTGATCTGGAAATGTAGGGGAAAAGAAAAAAAGAATGAGAAGGGTGAGTATTGAGGATAGGCCCGGGTATTTTTTGGCAGGAGGCTTTTCAGGTACACTGGCCCGATTCCACCTAAGTCCGTTCATATCTGGAAGTCTTTCTTGTTGTCTTCAGCCTGGAATCAATGACCATCATCCCCTGGAGAGTCTGAAACCTGAAACAAGCATATTTCTTTAAGCACCTTTGCATAAGTGCTTAATTTTCCATGAGGACTCACTGTCTTGACCTGGCTCCTGGAATTCAAGGGAAGGGTGGAAAGTCGAGTCCAATAAATGAATAACTTTCAGGAACTTCAAACTTCATTATTTCTGATGGCAACCCAATGCGTTTTCCATTGTAAAAAAGAAAGGGGAAAAAAAGAGAGAGAGAGAGATGATGTATTTTGCGCACAAGTAGCTCTTTCTAAGAAGAGCACGGGAGATTGCCGCCCTCCGGAGCCTGGCGAGAGAGCGCCGCACATCCTATATCTTGTTGGCTCAGAGCGTCTTTGTTTCGAGTCCAGCCCCTTGTTGAGGGTCAGCTAACCAGAGATGGAATGAAGTTCAAATTCTTTAATTAGTCTTCTCAGTGATTCTCTATGGTTGGCAATGAAAGAAACACTTGCTGGGAGGTCAGGTTCTGACGCTGGAACTTTGGATCGGATAAAGCACTTGAAAGGCCAAGATCATTTTCAGCCCATTGTTTTCTAGTCTGTCTCTGAACTGGGCTTTTTGCTAAAGAGCTTTGGAGCCAAAATTTTGATGTCATCCCCACAATCATGGCCCACAGGCACCGCTAAGAGTGTCTCTTTCAAATACGCACGCACAGAGATCTGCTGTGTTAGAAGGGCTTCAGGAAACAGTGGACTCCATGAGCCAACTGGGAGACAAATATTTTTTTTTGTTTGGAAAAGTTGTGAATGAGTGTTGCAGTCTGGGATACGTATTTCCTGAAATGCTCAGAGGTCGAGTCCTCCAAAGAGAGAGTGTTGAAACAGAAGGGTGAGGGCAGCTCACCAAGGATGCTGACTCTAACTTAGAAGTCCGTGTTGGGCAGGGGGAAAAAAAAACTTTCAAAGAAGTGTCTTTGCAATGACCATGCCCTTTCATACCAGAAAGTTCTATTCACCAACCTCCATGTAGGTCCTTCTGCACCTGACCACACACACTCTGATACAAAGGCCATACCTAACCTTAAAAATATGTGACTTCATTGATATGGCCACAGACTGAGACAGAAATTCTTTGTATAGCCCTGGATGGAAACAGGATTCCAGTTTTATCTCAAAAACGGGATGTTGCAAATTCGAGCAAAACCCATAAAGGAAGAGTGACCATGTCTTTCCCGTTTATGGAGTAGCTACAGCCTGTCTGGAAGGGACCACACCCGCTGCCTCCTCCCTGAGTCATCGCCATCCTTCCTCCTTGGGGAATACCCGCCTCACTGAGGAGAAGGTTTCATTAAGAGACACCTCTTCTCTGCCCTCCGTGGGGGGGCACCGGGCAGGCAGAAGGAGTCTTTGGGCAAGAACTGATTTCACAAATGTTTCTCTTGGGCAGTCTGACTTTCCTTTAAAGGCCTTTAGCAAACCCAGATCACACATTCAGCTAAGGGAAAAATATTTACCTTCTAAAAGTTACCTCCTTTGAACTTGACTGTCCAGCAAAAAAAAAAAAAAAAGTGATATTCCTTGTGAGTATCACCTCTCAGATTTTAGACACCAGGTGACTCTCAACACCATCTTGGAACCACATCGTGTTCATCAAAGGAGAAATTCAAACATGAAGAAAGAAAATAAGAGCAAAGAGAGAACCTATGATGAAGGCCTTTGTTTACCACTTTTGGAGCAAACGCTGATCGGTACCTGCTTCTCCCACTGGAGAGGGGTACTTTAGGTGGCCACTCAGGGTGCTGTCCACTGATGTCATCTGCAACATGTTCCATTCCCCGGCTGCCACACCTTGGGAGCTTTCTTCCCAGGGGAAGGCATCGGGCACTTGCTTTAGTCAGAAGAACACTGAGATGGATGTGATTTCATTTCGCAGGGGTAACGCACTACACACACAATGTGCGGAGTATTCAACTGTATGGTGATGTCTCTATGTTGTTATCTGGCTCTGAGTTCAACACACTGGGCAAATGTTCCCCGAAGGCAGGGAAGACGGGACTCGCCACTCACTGATGTGCCCTGACAGCTGTCCTCTTCCATCCCCTGCCCGCTGGGCATCTCGTTATGTCCACCATGGTTACTTTCTGAACCCAGTGGTATTTGTGACTTGGCCCACGATGTCACCTGTTGCTAATGTCAGAGGCTGGCCTCTCGGTGGCAATAATTCTCTCCTCGTGCTCCAGTTCTGCAGCAGGGTTTGAAGACTTCGTTCTGGGTCTTTTAAATGATTTCTTCTGCCCACCCTGCTTAGTTAGAATTGCTGGAAAAATAGCCAGTAACCACGGTAAGCCTGCCTTATAGTTGCCAAAAGAAATTCCCTGGGACTTTTCAGAAGCCACATTCAATTTATGAATAAATGAAATGGATCTTCTTGACTGATGGGACAATAAGCACTGACCTACGTATTCCAGGCCTGAAAGGAGTTGGGGCCACGTGGGCCCGATGCGAAGCAGTCAGCGAATCTAATGAGAATCGGACAGAAGGCCTAATGAGACATTTGACACGCTCTGCCTCTCCCTCCTCTTTTGTTCAGTGTTCATGGGAATCTGTGTTTGGGGAGCCCCGTGGCACTGGCCATAGCGGATACATGTGGCCCTAGTGAGAGGAGCCAGGAAACCACAGAGAGGCGTGAAGATGGCCCGGGATGGGGGGAGGGTGAACTTGGAACATGTACCCAAAGGCCATGATAATGCGGCACAGTGGGTGGTTCAAATTTTTGGATTTTTTTTTTTACTTCTATCTAAATTGTCTCTGTGCCTTTTCCAGAATCCCACTGAGCTATAGGCGATGATACAGTAAACAGGCCGAGATTTCAATCCCATGACGTCACTGCTGGGAGGGAGGGAAAGATAAGGAAAGTATTCAGTGCCGTTTCTGGGGCTGACTGTCGCCATTCAGAGAGAAAGGGCTGGAATGCGGGTGCCGCACGAAGGGGGGATACCTGGAATAGTCTCCTGATGAGGCAAGGCTCCTGGGAACAGTAGGTGTCTTCATTTGTTGACCATACATGGAGCTGGCAGCTAGGGAGAGAGCTGTCAGATGATGGGCGGACCTGGGCGAAGGTGGGGGCGGGAGCACAGTTCCTGAGTCACAGCTCTGCCTCTCATGTACCTGCGGGTCGGCACGCGGAAGAAACACGGGGATGTCCCTGCCACTGTTCGGAATTTTGTCTGACCCACGGATTTAACAGTTTTGGAGGATAGCTTGGTTTTGAGAAAGCAGGCAAGAGTTCTGTCTAATTATTTAGCAGGCAAGCACACGGAATTTGCCTCGGCCCTCGTTGCCTGCCTCGCCAAGAACAGTCTCTGTGGATATACATACTCTTTGCTTTACTTGCTTGCCCAGACATATGATTTAAATGCAGCTCTATCCATCTATTTATTTATTCATGACGACCCTTCTCCTGGTGGTCAAGGTCCAGCTTCTGCTGGCTCACCTGTATCTGGAGTTAAACATCTGAAGATTAATGAAAACATGCTTGTTCTTTGGTGGCGCCACCTAGTGGCCTCCCATGGCAACACAGTCTGAGCAATCAACTGACTTGAGGATTTAGAGGTCAGATTACTACCTAGGTTGGTTGGAGGTGGGAGGACAAAGCAGAAGTGCGCCAACATTTGTAAGTTCCAGGTGCTAGGCTCCGAATTCATATATTTTAGCTTTTTTATACTTTACAAACATTCTAGGGAGTAGATAATATTCTCTAAATGCTGCTATTCATACTAAAATTCATTGAATGTGTCCTGTGGGCAGAGGAATGTGCTGGGTGTTTTCTATAGAACTGCCTTGTTTTTCCTAGCGGTAACATTGTGAGGGGCGAGTTATGTGGTCTTTTGAGTCTAATTGCTTGGATCTGTAATGAGCTCCAGCCCTTCCTTGCTGTGTGACCTTGAACAAATTGCATAACCTCTCTGTGCCTATAGTAATAGCAATATAGTAATCATACATATATCATAAAGTAAGCACTTGTGAAATGTTTTAAAAAGTGACACATAGTAAGTATTCAATATATTCCAGCTAGTATTATTATTAATAATAGCCACAAGCTAATTAAATGTTGCTGGACAAAAACCCCACTATACTGACTGGTCTCATAAATTTCATGCCTAGTAATCTCAAATGGACACTCAGTAGTGCCAGGCCACCCTGCATGCATTTCCTTTTCGTACTCACTTTTAGATCCCCCCAAACAACTATTCCCCACCCTTCTACCCACAAATCATTTACATCATGACCATTCCCACCCCAAGCTGATAAACTTGAACTTCCTGATTATTGAGAAAATAGTTATCTGGGAGCTGTTTCATCTCCCCCCAACCGTATTTGCTGACCTACCTGCTCTCTGCCCTCTGTCTTTGGCTAAGGTATGGAGTTCCCTTTCCCATCAAATGGTAGGTAATTCCACCTACACACCTGGATCCCACATCCTCTTGTCTTTTCAAAGACTTGGCTCCTGTCTTTGCTAAATCATCAAAATTTCCACTTCTCCTGGATCACTGCCATTAGCATACAAACCTGCAACCTTAAAGTACTCCTGCCTTGAGGCTACACGCCCTCCAGTTAACATCCATTTCTCTGCTCCCCTTTGTTCTAGATAGAATGAAGGAAAAACCAGCTCATCTCAGTAAAATCTCTATTTCCACCATACGCTTCAGTCCGCCTTGGTCAAGGTCACCCATGACCTTCATGCCACCAAATCCACTGGCAGCCTCTCTCTCACATGGCTTTACTTCGCACCATGTCATTGTGCATCTTCTCTGAGTGGCTGGGACGCCACACTCACTCTCCTGCTTTCACTCCCCCCACACCCGCCGCCTCTCAGTGACCTGAGTGCTCCATCCTAGCCCTTTCTACTCTCTATCTGGATCTTTAACTTAGGAAATTCATCCAGACTCACCACTCTAAATATTGCCGACCTTGCCCTGGCCCTTCCCTGAAACTCCAGAGTCAGACACCTCCTCCGGACTTGTCATTTCCACGTGGTTATCCACTGGCACCTCAAACTTCCACTATAGTCATTTTGATACTGTCCTCAAACCTGGTCCTCACCCAGTTTCTGTTGTGGTGGTTGGTGGTGTTGTCACTGGGCAGCGCGACTGTTGACCAGTTAGTCGTGTCAAAATGTCTGATGAGGACCCTCTGATGCCTCCTTCCTTTCTAGCCTTAAGACCATGCTCTGCCTCTGTCCGCTGCTCTCCACGCGGACATTTCCCACTAGTGAAAGTCCCATCTCTTCCCACCTGGCCCCTGAAATGCGTCTCCTGACCTGTTCTCCTGATCTCACCCCGCGTCTGCAGTCCACTCGCCACACAGCAGCTACATACAGTATCTGAAAATAAAAATCCGATCACTTGCACCTCTTGTCTCCTTTAAATCCACCCGATGGCTTCCTTTCACCTTGTAACTTGGCCCACATTCCGCACCCTGGCTTACAAAACACAAGATAGCATCTTTCAGAAAGATGGCCCGAAGCTTTTCCTTAATTCTGAGAGTTCTCCGGTAACTTTCCAGCGAACTCCTTTTGGTTTGTAACCTAAGTTAGCCAGAGTCTCACTTAGTTGTTTACAGTTGAAGAATCGTAAGTATAGAGCCTAGGACTAAAATTACATTTAATGTCCGGATCTTCATAAGAAGATGTTTGGGATATGGATAAATTATGGGCATATCAACCAGATCGCAAACTCCATCCATCAGAGACTGATTGTGTGTGTGTGTGTGCGTGCGTGTGTGTGTGTGTGTGTGTGTATGTAAGAATAATGAGAAACCCAGATGCACACACAAACACAGGGCTACTTAATAAGAATTTGTTGAATTGCTTTGAATTGGACTTACAATTTCTCTATGAAATCTGCCTTCTTCCAACTCTCCAACGCAAAACAAAACACTCCCATCTTGTCCTGGAGAGGAAGAAAACTGGCAAATTAAAGGCCCTTACTATGAGGTTACCGGACAAGGCCAAGTTATCTGTGAGGCACCATGCCAAGAGCTCATGATGCTTTTAGGGCTCTGCAAAAATGTCTTTTTTTTTTCATCAGAAGAAAAAATATAGTAACAATGAATATATAACAATGAGTATAATTTGCATTATATTCATCTTTATACTAAAGCAGTCATAAAATGTAATTTTTAATATTTTTTGTGAAGGAAGGGGGTTACCAAAGGCAAAAATGCTGGAAAGGCCCCTGTGAAATTCATATTCCTGGAAGCCTTGCTCTCTACAGAAAAGGTGGGGGGGAGCCTTCAGGAATTCTGGTCCCACTTAAATTTCACTGATTGAGGAAGGACAAATTAAACCCAAATGAAGGGATGTAGGGAAGCAAAAATAGCAACTTCCTACTGCATTTGTTTTCAGACACTTATCTGAAGCTCACTGGGTACAAGGCACTGTTCTAATGGCTTTACTGTCACTAGGGTGTGTAATCTACGATCGACTAGCTGAAAGGGAAGTGGGTCTCAAAAGCCTTTGCTTAACCTTTGCCAGCCTACTTCCTTCTCAAGGTGGATGTTCTTCAAGGACCAAAAGGAATGTGTGCACAGAATCTCTGAACTTGTAACTCCAGTGTAGCAGGCACAAAATAGCTGAAAAACAAACAAAATTTAAAAGCTTAAGTCATAGTGCCAAGGGTCGACCTACCCTTAACCTCCTCAGTGATCTCGATCTTGCTTCAGGAAAATGGAAGGAAGAAAGGAGAGAAGAAGGATGGAAGGAAGGAAGGAAAAGAAAGGAAGGAAGGAAGGAAAGAAAGAAAGGAAGAAAGGAAGAAAAAAGGAAAAGAACAGAAAGAAAAGGAAGAAAGGAAAGAGCTGTGAGCAATGAGAGTGTCTTTCAAGCAGCCCCCTCACCCTAGATGTCTTCCAATCTAACTTAATGAAAACCGATCTCCAAGCTTTCTTTTCCCCAAGTATGAGATGAAGTCAAAGGTGTGTTACGTCAGCAGGTCACAGCATAGCAGTGGATGCATTCTGTGGATGCACATAATCTGTAGTCTTTGCATCGGGTACATAATTATGTGTGCCAGTACCCATCAGTGCTTAAACTAACTGTTACAAACACATACCTGTGATCCTTTTATAGCGGTTTTTTTTTTTCTTTTCAACGAATTGCTCTCAGTGAAATTTCAAGTTGAAGCATCATTTGAAGCTGTGCTAAAGAGAGATCACTTGAGATTTTGTGAAGCCCCCTGTCATTAGGAGTACAACGGACGGGACTTGCTCTGGCTGGAGAACCTGATGGGAAGAAGCTCTGTGTAGACCAACCCATCTCATCAGGGATGCTCAAAAACCCAGGGGCCTTTCTGAAAGATCCCAGTAGTCAGGCTCTTCTCAGACCGATTCAGTCAGAATATTTGGGATTATACCGGGACATCAGTTTTTCTAAAATCCCCCTAGGCAATGCCGATATATAGCCAGAATTCAGAAAAAAAAAATCTCATTTCATACCAGCTGAGTACTAGGACGACGACTAACATTTCCAAATGAGTTTCAGCCCTTTGTACATACAGCTGTGACCTCTTCCACATAACCCTACCTTTCTCTCTATCTTTATTCTGGGATGACTTTTTGATTTAAAGTGATTATATTGCTCAACTCACTAGTCCTAGTTTCAGCATCATTCAGGAATTAAGTCCTCATTGAAAAAGTTTCTTAGAACTGCAGAGAGGCTACCAAGAGCCCAGGGCTGGGTCCCAGGACAACTGAGAGATGCCCTAGGAGTCAGGATTGAAGGGGTTGCTCACCACGCCACTGGGGGGCAGCACCACTGGAAGGACAGTTGTCTACACCATTGTCAAGGCAGAAAATAAAGCGAGTCAAGGGATCAACGCCAAGAACACTGGTTTGAGGGGAAAGTGAAGACAGTCATTTCTGTCCAGCAGAGATTTCTTGAGTACCTATTGGCTTTTAGACATTGGGCCAGGCATTGTAGGTAAAAATCTTACTCTCTAGGAACTCAAGAGTTTAAGGAAGAGGTACCATCAAACAGTTTCACCATGACATGGGAAGTTAGGAGCCAAGTGAGAAAGGATATTTGGCCCAAGGTGATGCTTTTGAGGAGACTTCCAGAACCTGCAACCTTATGCGATTCTGGAGACGTGAATGTTAGCGAAGCAAGGAAGGACCTGGACAAAACAAGGGCCGGGGCAGATCACGGTAGAGCAGGGGTGTGTGTGGAGGGCGGTGCCAGGTCGACCACCAACTGTCTGGTATCATCAAACAGTAGAACGCAGGCAGGAAAGAGCAAGACCAGATCCATGTGGTCCATCCACGGTGCAGTGCGGCAGAGAATGGGGTTGAGGGCGGGGCTGGGGTTGCAGGAGGGGGAGCAGAAGGTGACTGTGGTGGGCCAGGTGGGAGACGACCGGACCAGGACCGGCACCAGTGCAGTCGCAGTGCAGGTGGACATGAATGAGCAGGAAGTCAGATCAGCAGGACTTCAAGACTGATCTGATGTGCAGGTTGATGGAGAAGGAGTGGGAGACAGTAGACCCTACATAAAAAAAGTCAGAGGCTGGGAGAATGTTGTCCTCAAGACACAGATTTTGAAATGGGTGGAGACAGGCAGTCTAAGATAAAGGCTGGGAACCACACGAGGGAGAGGGGTGCCAGCTTTTAATGGGGTACCAGCTGTGTGGCTCAGCAATGGCACAGCCTTGGATGGAGATGAGTTAAGGGGGAGGGGGCACCTGGTCTGCAGAAAGTGAGGTGGGAAGACCGTGCCTGTCTCCTTCCCTTTGATTCGGTACTTTCCTCGTCACGTTGACAGTTGGGATTAGTATTTTCCTAATTCAGTTGTTTTTGTAAATCCCCGTTTCACCAGATGATTGATTACAGGTGGCTATAAACTAAGACAGGACAGAGGATGGCTTGGCATCCCCCCGCTCCTTCCCTCAGCAAAGCAGAGTCCTGGAAAATCTTGGGGTTGCCTCGGGAAATGTAACACACTCTAAATGAGGAGCTGAAGGAAGGTGGAACATTTAAATTAACCTCCAGTGGAAACCTCAACCCACTTGTTACGGTCATTCTTGGCACCAGAGGCCTCCCATGCTGGCTACGATCCAGAAACACAAAAATGGTAAAGTTGCAGGACACAAAGTTGGCATGGACCCGGTGGTGATTTCCCGGTCCCACTGACTCCCCAGGCTCGGAATTCTGTCTAGACTTGGCTCCGAGGCACATTCCTTCAGCCTTTGGTAGGCAGAGGTGTCCGGCTCTCACCATGTGTACATGATTTAAAAAGAACTAAGAAAAGGCTCTCAGCAAACCACTGCTTTCTGAAGGTCAAATCTCGCTGCTCCAAGTGTGACCGGGAAACACAAATATATTCCAGATCACACAGCCCACAGGTGCAGGAGTGGAGTGCTGCGAATTTCATGTGCAGACTGGCGGGGTCCTCTCTTTAAGTCTCCAGATGCACAAGGAATGTTTTATGTACAGGAAGACAGAGGCTATGCAGGGACAGCTGGGCTTCGGAGAAAAAAAACTACGGACATGTAGTTAACTCTACCGCAAATCCCCAGATTCAAGCCACCAACATAGACGGGAAAGAGGAAGCATCCAGGCGGGTTTCATCCAGGCATTCACTCCAGAAATGTCGAGCATTTACTATACGTTAGATGTTTTCCAAAGACGTTTTCCTGCCTATGACTAAACTGCTCACACTAGAGAAATTTGTTTCTTGCCACTTGGAAGTCACTACGCAATTCAGGGAGTTCGAACATCGGCATACCATTGGCCTCTAATTTATGATATCATCAGGAAAGTGATTTTATGACTTGAAAAAAAAAATCTAACTAACCTGGTCACTTTCTGTAAATGTCCTGGGGAGAAACATACCCCAAGATGTGGATTTCATAAAGGAAGCGACCTGCCTGAAGGAGGCTGGGAAATATTTAACTGGAAGTGCAATCATTGGTCCCTCTCCTGCCCAGTGAATCATCGCCAGGAGGCTGTTGCCATGGAGAGCCGTAGGTTTTCAGATTCTGCACAGAAATACACAATTTTATGTGATGATTACAGTGATGATGATGATGATGAATGATGGCTCAGGAAAATATAGAGGGGCTCAGAAGAATGAGCGCAAAGCACAAGAATAATCTAAAACTAAGGGCAGAGTTCGTGGACATTGCTACCAGGGTATCATTTATTCAGAGATGTTTATTGGACACCTATGATTTTCAGGCCATGCGTGGTGGTGGGGATATAAGAGTAAAGAAAGAAATCAGACTATCATGGAACTTTCATCATCACGATGGAAGAGAGAAAAATGAAAAAATAAAACATAGGCTGACAAATGCTGAGACAGAGGAGGAGATGAGGGGATGGAATGTGTGCACACATCTTGGGGTGGCTGTTCATCTGCTCAGTGGGTGTCGGGGAAAGAGACACCTAGAAGATAACATTTAGGCAGATTCCAGTGGCTAAATGGAAGAGTCATTTTTTGGGCAAACAGAACCGATTATTTGACTTTCTCATTGTTTCTGTTCCCAGCCCTGGAGCTCACCTAGGGCCCCTTCAGTTTCAGTGTCCTCAGTTTCATCACCTACAAGAATCGTACTGTTGAAGGGTCAGAGGTCATCTTCTGGTTGTAGGACTGAGTGGACTGAGACGCAGGAAAAGTTCATGGCCGGTGCAGACCTCCTGTGCCCTCCTCTGGCCTGGTCCCAGATCCCCTGCTCTGTGTGCTGCATCGTTCCTGAGGAGTGAGTCCCGCTTCTTCCCAAAACACCAAGAAACCCTATCCAGAGCTTGTGCGTCAACCTCTTCAAAATAAGGGCCTGGGGTTTGTTAATTCAGGTCAAGGAGCTGCAGTAATGGTAGGGAGCTGGCAGGCTTCCAGAGAGGGGGCTGAGGCCTTGGGAGAGGAGAGCCATGAATACGCTCTTTGTTCTTTTCACTCCTTACGTTTGACTTCGGGGGTGTTTGCATTTTAGTGTCAATGATACGGAGGAAACAGGACTCAGTCCTCTTACTCAAATGTGCTTTATTAAAGCAGATAGATCCCTTTACCTTTAAGCTAAATGCCCATTGCACACCTGTTGGTCCACTATTTGCAGCCTTGCTTTGGCTGTCCCTGTCCTGACAGGCATCCCAAACTTTGGGGCAGCAGTGACCACACCACGTGAATGAGGACAGACTTCCTGATGGATTTCCTGAGTAGCACACACACCTTTCTCTCCACTTGGCCCCTTCCTCAGGTATATTTAGGTCCCACCTAATAGGGTGCGAGAGTCTGGGACATAATTTTATAGGTGGGCAATTGGGTGGCTAAAGTGCCTTAGAACTCCTGTTCCTAAACTCCTTTGTAACTGTGTGATGTTTTATTTGGTTTTCAAAGTTCTTCCCTGTATTTTCTCACTCATTCTTCATAATAGGGTTGTTGGAAAGGTTGTGCTATTTGATAATGTCTCTTCTACAGATGAAAACTCTGGTCTCTGGGAGGCGGGGTAGCTAGTCCAAGGACACACGCAGGTCATTCCCAAGCTCTGAGTGACATCCAGTTCTTCCGACTCCCGATCTGTTGCTCTTCAGTTGCATCTCAAATGTGCAGAACCCTAGGACTGGATTCGGGCCACAGGTACCATTCTTGCCGATGGGAAACAAGTCACCTTCTTACGCACCTTCCACCCAGGGAGTGATTTGCTTTCCCCGGACCCATAAAGGAGACTGCAGATGAAGCTGTTTCCTGTGCAGTGAGATGTGAACACCCACCCATGGTGAGAACGTGTGACACCAAGACTTTCATTTCCCCCCGTTCCCCCCGAGGAGCCCTCCACCCAGGCCTTGGCCATGATTCCACCAATGCTTCCTGACTCAGGAGCTCAGCTCCACTGGTGAAGGAGCCTCCAGCTCAGCTTCTCAGGATAAGCAGGGATGACAGGACATAGCCTTCGCCCACCGTAACCCTGCTTTGTCCTCTGTGCAGTGAGCGCACAGCACGCAGGATCTGGACACACCCAGGGCTGCCAGCTGCCGGGTGGTGGGGAGGGCTTCTGGGGAATGAAAATCAGGGTGATGAGGTCCACCTCGAGCCTGGCTACCCCAGTGGTCCCTGAACCAGCAGGGCAGCATCGCCGGGGGTTGGCGGCTGGAAATGCAGAAACTCAGGCCTCATTCAAGACCTCTGGAATCAGAATCTGGATTTTAACGAGGTCCCCGGTCCTGACTCCTAATCCTGTCCCCTCACGTCCTTCACTTTCTCTCTCTCCCCACTCCTCTGTATCTCTGTGTCTGTCTATCTCATGACACAACTCACAACACGCTTGCTCTTGAAGACACTTCTTGAATCCTTACAACTTGTAGATATGTTTTCTTTCCCTACTTTATAGGCAAAGAGAGAATTCTTTACTAGGCTGACAGTGCCAGTCAGTGGGGCTGTGGCTGTGTCTGGCTCACTCCAAAGCCACATCTCTTCCCTTTGTCACCAGAACTCTTCCATACGAGGCCTCTCTGGCCCAGCCTTCCTAGGGAAGCTTTCTCACAGCAGGAGAGAAGCAGTTCTTACCCGTCCTGCAGGCCCACAGCTGTCCTCTAGCAACTCAGGGCTCCCCCTCTGTGGTCACAGAATGGCAGTTGCCTCTTTGCATAGCTGGAAACATGTTGGAAATTTTACAAATAAAATAAAAGCATTTACCAATGAGTGAGGAATTACAAAAGATTAAGAAACCCAAAGCACCATGATCCTATTACAGACACCATGCTCTTTAGAGGGTACAGATGGAGCTCACACAAGTTAAACCATCTGGTACAACACAGTTGCATCCTACTTCCTGGATCCATCCTGGTTTTCTCCAAGCTTCCTTTTCTGTTTCTGAGAGAGAGAGGGAGGTTGCAAAGTGCATCAAATAAGCTTTCAGTTATAAGAATGGCTTCCACACAGGCCCCAGACCATCAACAAAAAGCATTTATTTTATTTCTATTGGCTTCTCTGTGGGGATAATAAATAAGATGTAAAATCATGGTCCCTGCTCTAAGAAGCTTACCATTTCTGGAGGGAGTATCCAACAAAGGCCTGGAACTCATCTTGGAACACCAAGAAAGAAGTGTGTAAATGTTCTCCATTTATTATTTGGCTCATGGGTGGGTGGTCCGTCTTCTTCATCGCTGCTTCCTCAAATCATAACTGACTCTTACAAACCAGCTGAAGTGGTATCTCCTCCACAAAGCCCACTCTGAGCCCCACCCCCAAAGTCAGAGGACTCCTTTTCTTCTGAATTCCCCACATACACTGTCCCTTGGGAGACACTTCACAATTAAATACAATGAGTCCCCAATGGGGGAAAGAATGGGGAGGCAAACTCCCTGAGAAGCATCAAATCATAGCAATAAGGACCATAAATGCCCTTCAGTGAGAACTTGTAACCTGGACAATTTAATGAGTCTTTTCACAGAATCTCATTTGTGGTAACAGTCATCTCATATGCCCCAAAATCGTGGTGTAACTTATCAAAATCACACAGACAGAAGGTCCCATATTTTAACTCGTATCTGTTTTGTTTATTCCAAAGGCCCTGTTCTGACTCTCCAGTGCCTCCTGATAGTTTTCAAACCCCTGCCCAGGCCCTCCTCTCCCTCCACCCCACCAGCCTGGCTGGTGGCCACCCCCTCATGTCCACACACACTCTTTGTCAATCACTGAGTCCCGGGGTTGGTGACAGCAGCTGCTTCCCTCTCAGATGCTGAGGACCACTCTCTGACCCTCTCCATCTGCCTTATCCCTTCTGGTGGGTTTTGTACCCCCACAGGGAAGAAACTACCTTTTTTATTTATCTGCCTCCTTCCACATACACCAATCGCAGTGGAATCTAGAAAGATGTCTTGCTTCTGTCATTTCTGTATGAGTTTTTTCAATAGGATTTTTGAAGATTGGAAAGAACATAAAATAGACAGATTACATAAATGAAAATAATATAAAGCACAAGGGCTAACGTTTACAGGCAAAGAGAGGCTTCCGGGAGGAGGTGACGTATTTCATTTCTTCTGTCTGGGAGGACCCCGACTTAGCAGAGATGAAGGCAGAAGGCAGTCTAGTTGGAGAGGATTGCATAACAGTCTGATGTGAAACATTTCTCGATGTTGATGAGAAAGGACGGCGCTGATAGATTTCCTGTGACCGTAGCACAGATGAGCAAGAACGTTTAATTCCTGGAATTTCTGTGTTCCATCCCAGGGATTATTCCTTGGGCCATTATCGCTTCAGTGGATGAAGGTACTTGCTAAAAATAGGCTACTAATGTTTTCCTTAGAGTTACAGCACACGTCAGAAGAGACTAATGACCCAACGCTGCACTGTTTTCTTTTCATTTCAGTTGGCCTCAAACAAATAAACCCGATAAACATTATCAGAGTCACATATGCTCATTAAGGGTTATAGTCAGTGGCTGTGTTTGTTTTACTGTGTAATAGATGATGAAACCATGGTGATGAGTGGAGTAAGCCGGGATGGTTTTCATATTTTCCCATCTTAACACTGGAGACTGGCTCATTGTTTTTTCACCGGCTTGTATTAGAAATAGAACAGCTTACTAAAACAGTTACTCATTTTGACATGCCTTAAAGCAGTCCGCACTCACGTCTTCTGATCCGGTTCAATGATACATGATGGATGTTTGAAAGGGGTCCTTAAATTTAGCACTGAATGGGGAAATAAGTCCTTTCAGGAGGTAGACAACTAGTGTAAAAGCCTTCAATTAAGAAGCAGTATTCTTTAACAACTTACTGATTCTCCATAATTGACGACTTTGCTGTTAATCATCTTATGGGTTAGAAGACAAAATTTGTCTCACGCTATATAAAATTTATGTTAGAAAAGGCAAGATTTACTGTATTGGCCTACTGTCTTTTTTTTTTTTTTTTAAGATTTCAGGCCAGTAAAAGAAAATAATCTCTGTAATTATTTTTTAATGAAAATACTCCATGAAATTCTCCTATTGGGCCCTTACGGCGTTCACGTTTTTAAAGAGACTGTGGGAGAACGGTAAACCTTCTCATTCTTCCATAAATTGTCACCAAAATGGTAAAACTGCACCTGCAGCCTGGCTGTCTGTAAGGTCTCCTGTCCTCTTTCTGCTCTAATTCATTCTTCTGTCAACAGAGCGGTCATTCTCAGATATAGTCCCATCACACCCCTCTTCCGCGTGAAAAGCCTGTTAACATAATCCAAGGTCTTTGCATGATGTCTATGACTATTCGTATCAGGGTCTGTTTTAGCTCCTTTTAAAATTCTCCTTTCACTCTTTGATTAACCCCCTCCTATGTCACTCACAGTCATCCTGAACTTTGTAGGTCCTAAAACTTGCAGACTTTTGACCTCCAGCTACAAAGAGCCTCCCACGTAATGTTCTGGTTACACTGTTTTCATTACGACTCCACTCAAATACTTCTCTTTATTTCTTTCCAGATTTACCCCCAAAACATCTAGTCAGTCCCTTCTCTGTGCTCCTGTACCACACTCTCCAGGCATTCATAACATGACATTTCCATCATCCTGCATTTTCATTCTGTTTTCATGTCTACCTGCTCCCCTGACACTGCCATACCACCTGCTAGGGATTTTGTCTTTTTTTTTTTTGTAAGTAAAATCTCAATACTGATACAAGTCCTAGCCCCAAGCAGGTGCTCCATAAATGTCCGTTTACAGCACAATTAAATAGATGAATCACAAACTGCGCCTCATGAAGGAGGAACACACCCAACCCAACGCGTATGTCTTGTAATGCCCTGATGCTACCTGCTGTTTCAGACAGGAGCTCCAGACCGAAGCCAGCGATAAGGTTCTGCAAAATTGTCCAAGTAGCTTTTAGTTTCTAGTCCAAACCACATATGCCCAAGAGAGAATCAGGAGTGATTATTTGACTAAGCATCGCTCATTCTGCCCACATAAAAGCGGTGTGAACACATCCACTTTCTTCTCTGAAAAAGTTCCTTTGAGTCTCTGCTGAGACGTATTTGTTTAGAACAACAAAGGGTGATTAGCACATCACCAGCCAGACAGCAGGAATTGTGTTCAGCAGCCACTTCCACTGGGACACAGGCCTGTGGTTAGTTTCCGAACAGATTTCAGGGACTCGCTTTGGCAGGGGAGGTACAGTCTTCCAGGGGAAGCTGCATAGGACCAAAGAAGACAGCATCGCACTTGAAATTGTTAATGGTTCCACCAACAGCAGCCAGATCTGCTCTGCAGTTACATGCTCAATGCCATTTTAAAATGGAAGTCATCAGGTGGGGTGGGTACAGCTCAGTGGTACAGCATATGCCTAGAATGCACAAGGTCCTGGGTTCCATCTCCAGTACCTCCACTAAAAAAAAAAAAAAATTAATTAATTAAAAAAAAAAAGGTAGTCATCAGAATTTAGTTATAGAAACATAGAAAGATACAGATGGAAGGAACCTTAGAGATAAATCTGTCAATACCCTTTATCATTCAAACGTGGATGTAATAGCGTGGAAACAAGTCCTATTTGTGTGGTCTGCTTGGGATACAGGCAAAAACTTCTGTGAAAATAACACAGAGAGGCAGAAGTGTGATGGAGTGGACCAGCCACCAGTTCTGGGCTCAGAGGAGCCTGGGCTCATCACTTATCACCTGCACAGCTACAGAAAAGTTACTTAACCTCTTCAAGGCTCAGTTTCTTCAGCTGTAAAAAGTACATCCTGCTAGCTACTTTAGAGGGCGGTGGTAAGGACGAGAGATTCCACACGTGGAGCGTCTAGCCCAGTGTGTGGAGAAACAGGGGTCCTCAGCAGCTGATGCCTATTATTATTGCAGTGGGAATGGGGGAATGTGAATCCTATCTGGGGTGGGCTTTTGTCCTAAGACTACACAACATCCAAATCTTCTTAGTCTTTTGGGGGAACCCTGGGTGAGAGGATGAAGGCTCATCTCCCATTACGGAAGTTCTAAGGGAGGGTCTCTGGCAGCGGGAAGGTGGTCATGCGGTGGAAGTCAGCCAATCAGAACTCCTGCCCGGGCTCTGAACCTGGAAGTGACTGTCTTTGGGGGCACTGCCCAGCCCCTTCCCAGGCTCCTGTGATGACCACATTCTCCAAGAGGTCCAGCTACCCAGGCTTCTGAGTTTCCTACCTGTGCCCTGAGCCTGACATTTCTGGGAGTTCTCTGATCTCCTCCAGCAAATTCCTCCTTTCTTTAGGTTAACTACACTTGATTTCTGCTATTTCCTGTTAGTAAGGCTCTCATGATAGATAGAATTCCACTAGAGGCAGACCAGCTCTTAATCCAGTCTATTCACAGTCCACCATGAACACATGTTGTGCCCTATTATTTCCTCAGTTGTCGCCATGGCTTAATTTTCTGTGTTCGTGGAGAAAGTCAGTCATCTGCAAAAAGGAGAAATTACGGATGAACCACAAAGTTGACTTGACTTCACAAGATTAAGCCATTCTATCTACAAACCCAGGCTGAGAAGCATCGCTGTCTACTTGAGTTTAAGGGTCTGATCTAAATGGCAGCAAGAGTGGAAGTCCAGACAATCCAGTCCCACTAAGGGAGAGCCATTTTCAAAAGAAATGGTCCTCTGGTGCAAGCTTCACTTTGTGCTCAGCAACCAGTGATTTTCCAATGTTTTCAAAGATGGAGGGGGATGGATGACAGATGTGTTGGCTCTAGAAACAACAAAAACAGCTCCTTAAATCACCAAGAAGAGGGGGTCGGGGTGAGGAGGCAACGCAATACAGGATAAATCAGGAGGGAGTGGGCAGGCCTGTCTGTTATGATTGAGGGTTAGCAAGGGCGTGATGTCGCTGGTAGCAGTAAACAGGCCGGGGGTGAGGAGACCTTGGACCACAAGCTCAGCCAGAGCAGAAGACTTCCCTGAACCCCACCCTGAAGGACAAGGATATACAACCAGGATGATGAAATGCTAACAGAAACTCAAATGGGGCAAGAACGTGAAGGCACATACAAATAAATGTAATAAAACAAAGTGAAGGAAATAATGAGTCAGTATCCTGTGCTGAGTTCCCCGACGGCAGTGGTTCTCAGCATCTCTTGCACATCAGAGTTATCTGAGGCTCTAGTTAAAAATGCAGATCCCTGGCCCTTGTGCCCAATAGGGGCTGCTCTAAAGCAGCCCTTTGTGTGGAGCCTGGGATGTGTATTTTTAACTGGTCCAAACGCGCCTCTCATGCAGAAGAGCCCAGGAAGGCTGCGTAGTGTCAGTGGGTTCCAGTGCCGGGTCGTATTGTCCTGGGATGATCTGCTTGAGATGAAGACGACTAACATGGCAGCATACTCAGGGGTGACCTGAACTCATTTGTGAAAATTCTAGTTTTCAAGGTAGACGTGTAATGGGTGAGGGTACAACCCAGTGATGCTACTACTAGCCATCAGCTACTGAGTCCTCACTGGGCCTGGCACTGCCAAGTGTCCACACTCATATTAAAAAGTTTGCTCTTCGAAGCAACTTTATGGGGCTGGTTTTATTATTATCCCCATTTTACAGCTGAAGAAACTGATAAACACGGAGGAGGAGACTTTGGGGCACCACATACTGATGGTTAATTCTGTGTCAACTTGACCAGGCTGCAAGGCCCTCGGACATTTGTTCAAACATATCCTGGTTGTGTCTGTGTGGAGTTTCGGGACGAGATTAACCTTTGAATCAGCAGACTGGATAAAGCAGTTTGCTCTTCCTAGTGTGGGTGAACCTCATTCAATCAACTGACCTGAATAGAACAAAAAGGCTGCCAAGAGAGAGCTTCCCCTGCCTGACTGTGTGATCAGAGACATTGGTTCTCCAGGCCTTGGTTTGGAACTTACACCATTGACCTTCCTGGTTCTCAGGCCTTTGGACTCAGACTGGACCTCCTCTCCTGGGTCCAGTTTGCTGACTAGAGATCTTGGGACATCCAGCCTCCAGAACTGTGAGAAAATAAATTTCTGCTGTTTTAGCCACCCAATGTCTTGTATTTTGTTATGACAGCTTGAAGAGACTAAGATTTTTCTACTGAGAAGAGGGTTGTTGCTGTAACGAATACCTGTTATAAAAAGGCTTTGGAACTGGGTACTAGGTCGAGCCTGGAAGAGTTTTGAGGTACATGTTAGACATATGGACATTGGTGGGATTATGGGGAGGTCTCAGACAGAAAGGAGGGGCATGTTATTAAAAACAGGATGAAAGGTAATCCTTGTTATAAGGAGGCAAAGGTGCTGGCCCACACTGGCACCCTTATCTCAGACTTCCAGCCTCCAGAACCATGAGAAATAAATGTCTGTAGTTTAGCATAAATTGTCTTCCAGTCTAATTTGATCTGGCAGCCCAAACAGACGAAGACACATACCCAGGAAGTGGTAGGGCTGGGATTGGAAGTCTGATTGGAGAACTTTTCCCCTGGCCAACTTCACTACGCTATCAATAATCCTTTTGCCAAAAGACCACTAAGAAAGCAAGCTTTCACCTTTCTCAATGTACGTTTCAGTCCCCAACATCTCCCTTATACCAAAGGATACAAAAAAGGTGGCTTGATTGGAGGTTCCAAGTGCTGGGATTTATTCTTCCTTCCGTCTCTGAGTGGTGGGGCAGAAACATCCCCACCTCTCCCCCTATGGAGCTGTATAGACAGGCCACCAAGGGAAGGAGCAACTAAATCTCTCATGTCTACACGACTTGACCATGTCACCAACACCTGTGCTGAAATGAAGTTTCACCAGATGCATCCTGGCCCCCGAGGGGCCTGCACGGCTGCAGCGTCTCCAGGAGGCCCAGGGATGATGTAGGCTCCAAGCCGCTCATCAGGCCATCATGCGCTGACCTTCTGTGGTCTGGTGAGTGCACAGCACTTGGAGAAAACACAAATACGTTTTTAGTAACTACATCAAGGTAAAGCATTTTGGTACAAACATTCCTGGTCTTTAGATTAGTAAGTCCAACATATCAGATTGACGAGTATTCGGGGGCCAGGTTCGAATCTAGGGGAAGAGTTGGTGTGTGGCTATAAGGTAGCATGACAGGAGCCACGTTTCTCAAAAGAGGATAAAAGGATCCCAATGGATTGGGTCCCATTGACTTTTGGATGTCTTGGAGCTTGTAAACAGGAAGTGCAGACAAGGAGTTTAATATTTTGTGGAGACACAGGTGGAGGACTGTTAGGGAGAAGGCATGGGGGACAAGGGGCTCTAGATGTATGGAGCCCTCCACCCTTACACCCACCCCCCATCAGGGACGGTCAGCATGGACTATGCAAGACAGATGACACGACGGCCAGCAATGAGAGCTGTCCGTCACGCCATCTTCATAAATCCCAAACCAAAACGCTTCCAGCCATTCAGTCCTTCCCACACAGGAAGAAGATGGTTGGAGAGCCTTCACTCAGCCTGCAGTGTCTGTCTCGTGCACATTTCAATATCCTCATCTCATGCCTTCTCTCCTTTTCTAGCTTTGTCCCCTTCACACCCATCTCCCCTTGGTTCCTGGAGCGTGTCTGTCCTTTTCTGCCCCACAGCCTTGACAGGTGCAAGGTTTTGTTTCAGACTGGACTGCTCATCCTCTTGTCCTTGGCTTAGCCTTATCCTCCTGGTCTTGCTACAAACCCCCCAAACCAAGTCTCACTCCCTGCTTCTCTCAGCCCTGCAGCCATAACTTCCTCTGCACTTGCGCATCGTGAGATTACCTTGCCTGTCACCCACCTAGACTCTGAGGCCCAGGAGCACAGGGGCCACGGAGAGAAAGGTGTTGCTGCCAATCAGAGCCACAGTGTGCATCCGGGTGCTAGGTGGAGGGGCACACCTGGGGGCTAAGGATCAGCCCGCATGCCCCGTGTCACCGAAGAATCCCCGGAGCAACGCTGAAGCCCTCCTTCCTTCGTACTCCTTTTCCCAGGGACACGCTAGACCTGGTTATAATCAGCACGTGCTCGCTGCATTGTGAATTTGCAGAGACTCATGAAAGACTTTAAATAACCTACCCCAAGGGAAGCCTGAGAGGAGCGAGGCGTTGGAAGTGACATGGAGCTGGGTCCTGGGTCCTGCCCCTTTCACCTTGTTGCTTCAGCCTCTGGAAGTCAGATCAGCAGCTCCCTTTCGCAGATGATCTGCTGTGTTTGCTGTTACTATTGGCTTTGCAAACTGTTCCCTTTTCTCTCCCTCCCAGCAGTAGCCAGAGTATCGACCAGTCGGCCCTTGAAAGAGGAAGCCCGTCAAGGTGTTAGTCTGCGGTTGGTTGCGTGCGTGGCTGGGCCCCCACCTCGCACTCACTCCGTCCCGACAAGTGCCGAAGGTGGAAACGTTGCTAGACAGTCTGTTTCGGAGAGGGATCAACCTGTTGCTGAAAGATTTATCGCCAGGGATCTGTGAGGTAGGAGAAGACCTTTACTTGAACCAAAATTGGTCATTCAGAGTTAATTCTGTAACCTGATCATTTATTTACATCTCACACACCTTCTCCCAAGAGAAGAGGATGCATGTGGGACCATTACCTCATTGAACGTAGCGTGGTCAAGTGACTGTCTCCCTGGACAGCCTGTTAGAGACTCTCGCATGCAGCTCGTTGGAATGCTGCTTTAACCCTTTGGGTTCTGTGTGAGCTCCAGTGAGCAGGGGGATGCCAGGTTTTCCCTTCTCAACTTGCATACACTGCAAATGGGATTATGAGACACAGCTCTTGGTTCTGGAAGACATGTGCTCTGTACACATACGACTCTCTCCCCAGCCACTCATGAAAGAGGACATGGCTGGTGAGAAGTGACAGAAGGCCTGGAAGAACCAAAGATAGGTTATGGGAAAGAAGATTTTGGGGGTAAATATTAATGACATATGTCCGTGAGATCAGATTCAGTTACGTGAAACATATCAATGACCACCAAAAATAGTCCCAGCTTGGCACTGTTCTAAAAATCATAACACACTTTCTCTGTACCAAGCTTTAGGCCTGTCAGTGTGCTTATTCCATTTTCTCATTTAATCCTTGGCTATTTCTAGTCTTACTTCACAGATGAGATAATGGAGGCTTAAGGAAAGATTTGCCCCAAGTCATGGGCCAGAGCTGGGATTCAGGCTTGCTTTTGGATGCTAAGACAGACCTCTGTTCTCCAGGGTCCCTAAAACCACCTCAGGAGCATGCTGAGGACATCAGAAGGCAATCTTGGGAATTGCTTTCCGTTCCTGTGTACCCACTCAAGGTTAGGTGGACCCACCTCAAGGCTCCCTGGCTCAAAATGACTCTCCTTCCTCTGAAAATAGCCATCAGTATGTTGGGTGACACCTCACCAATGAACAATCCAGCCTTGACCCTCAGCAGAAGTCCCCCTAATCATGATTGGTTCACATAAGGAGGAACACTGCATCCTGGGATGACTTTTTGGATTGGAACAAGGTGACACAGCCTTGAGTCTCCATGAAGCTTACTGAAGGCTGAGAAAGAAATGCCCATCAGTCTCTTACTGCTAAACTCTCAGAAGCCACTCTTATTTCCCCATCTCCAAGTCCTGTTTGGGATTCTCCAAAATCTTCCTCTTCTTCCTTGAGATAGTGTGAAAGAGAGGGGACGTCGATTCATGCCACACACACTCTCAGCCAACTTCATCCTTACCTTCCTCTTATCCTTGCATCTAAGGGTAGCTATACAACGCAGTTCTGGCTGAAAAGATGTAGGCATCACTCCCTGGGCTGGATTCTGGGTTCCAAAATAAAAAGGCAGAGATGTGCCCCTCCCATTTCTGGCTGACTAGAAAGCAGATGTTATGCCTGGACGGGCAGAAGCCACCTGAAAAACATTAAAAAAAAAAAAAAAAAAAAAAAAGCTACAGAGCTGAAAGATCATTGAATCCGGATATCAGCCCTGGACCGCCTACCTTAGACTCTGTAACATACATAGACAGGAAAATACGACTGGTTTACTACCCTGTGAGTTGGGTTGTTCTGATATTTGTGAACAGAAGAAGCAGCTTCTTGAGCATAGAAGTAACAGGATCTTGCACTCCTTTCAAGCATATGAAACCGACTCAAATGATTTGAACATCTCAACTGTGGCACGGGGCCCACAGAAGCCACGCACATCTAGGGAGTCAGAGGAACACACTATATATTCAAGAAAGATGGTCCCTGAGATGCCTGCTTCTGAATTTTTATTCCTTTACAGACAGGAACTCAATGAAGATCTCTTCAGGCTTCTTTAGGTTACTTGAAAGGAAATCTATAGAAAACTGGGTAAAGAAGGTTATTGTGAAGATAGAAGAAATGTGGAATGACCTGGAAAACTGACCAGACACTATAGTCAGTTGAGACTTCATTTACTACTCATTCATTCATACGTTGATTTATTCATCTTGAGACTAATATTTATTGACCACAAATAGTAATGCCAGGTGCGTGGGTTCCATAGTAAATATGATTTATCTGCTTTCAGAAAACTTTAATCTAGAGATTGCAAGGCAGATGATTCAGCAAGTACTTCCTATTAAATTTTGATGAGCATCTGGATACTTGGGATCTGCATAAATTTCACAGAAAAATGGAAAAAAATAGCTCAGCATAGCTAAGAGCCCACATAATCAGCTTTTGGGGGGTTTGCCTCACATTTGTGTTTTCTCAAGAAGAGATCTGAGAGGACTGGTCTGATACCCAGTAAGGGTGACATGCCACCCTTGGACACTTTGACATGTCATCTCAAAGGTGACTGGATTCCCTCCTGCCCCATCATAGTGACTCTTTCTGGAGTGTTTACATGACTTTGTCCATCTGCTCAGGCTTCCATGACAAAATGCCACAGCCTGTGGGCTTCAACAACAGAAATGTCTTTTCTCACAGTTCTGAGCACCAGAAGTCCCAGATCAAGGACTGGCAGGGTGGGCTCCTGGTGAGAACTCTCTTTCTGACTTGCAGACAGCTGCCTTTTTGGTGCGGCCTCACATGGTGGAGAGATAAAGCTCTGGTGTCTCTTCCTCTTTCTATAAAGGCACCAACACTGTCTGATTAGGGCTCCACCCCTATGACCTCATGTAACCTTTATCAGCTCCTCTCAGGCCCTATTTCCAAATACAGTCGCATTGGAGGTTAGGGCTTCAACGTAAGAGTATTTGAGTGAGGGACACAGACATTCAGCCATAACAGTGACTGATCTTCCCTGCCTGGAAAGCACTCTTTGATAACATTACCACAAGACCGGGAAGAGAATTAGAGCCACTTTTCTTTGAAGGTGGTTCTTCAGGCACTATCGACTTTTCCTTCAAACATTCCAGTAGCAAATGGTGTGCTTCCCTGGTATGGGGACAAAAAATAAGCCACCTGGAGGGCAGAATACTCGGGGCCTCCCTCTGCAGAACTCAGCTTATCCACATCAAGGAGATACCACACCCGCCAACATACATTTCAAGTGATGTGTTTCCAATGCCAGGATGTGCACGACAAGCCACGGAGAGCCACTGCTGCGGGACACAGGAGAGGGGGCTCCCCGTGAGATACAAAGTGCCTGGGGGTCTATACTTGGGTCTCACACACCTAAATAAACGCAAAGGCTTTTCAGGTGGCTCTCTAATTGAGGTCAGAGATTTGCATTCTCACTTAACAGAAGAGGAAACCAAAAAGAAGTGAATACACCAAAGTCATAGGCAGAGTCTGTGATTAAAAACAGAGTCTCTCAGGCTTTCAAACCACTGGCTCCAGCCACTACCAGGACACATGCACCAGAGTCCTAGCCCAGGGGAGGCCTTGGTCCAAGGACAAACTTTTCCTCCTTATTTAATTCTCTGAAGGTTCAGTCTCACTTTTAGCAGCATTAGCTACTGCTCAAGGGTCCTCTCCCAAAGTTTTCCTACATATTAAAGACAATACACCTGGAAAAGAGAGAGACACTGAGACTTTCAACATCAAAATTCAGATTGGCATAAACCAAGAGCCCCCCAGGGAAGGACAGTAAAAAAGTAAGACTTGCATACTTCCACATCTGTTTTCAATGAGACTTATGTCAAATAGTTTTATTATTTGACAAAAGCAATCCAAAGAATTATTTTGTTTTTCGGGATGCCTTGAAATGTCATTAAAATTCACCTACCAGTACACGGACACGACATACTACCTGTCTGTAGTGTTAGATCAAATGAGAAAACAGGGGCCCGGGCCTCCTAAGTAGGAAGAGACTGGACCCGCAGGCGGGGAGAGCTGCGATTGTTGCTTTTCTTAGCGTTCCTGTTCCCACCAACCTGGGGCAAGCAATCCATTTTCAGCTTGACACCAGTCAGGAAATGGCTCTGCTGAAATATCCTCCCTGTTAATACAGGTGAGACAGATCTCTGGAAAAGCAGAGAACACCAACATGGGCCTGAGTGCTCGGAAGCCAGAAGTCATTCCTGGGCCAGCAAGGGAACAGCAAGAGTCATTTTACAGACAATTGAGAAAGCAAACCTGCAGGAGTGGGTTTCTAGAAGGTCATTTGGTAACAGGTACAGAAAGTCTACAGGAGGGCAAACTCTTCGGTTGAGTCATTTCATTCCTTTGAATTTACCCTGAAGGTATTTAAAGGTTTTAGAAAAGGATGCTTATTGTTTAGAGATAGTCCTTCATGGTTCCCCTGTGCTCTTACACCCCTTGCCGGGTCTGCCAGGAACGCAGCATCCTTACAACTCTTTACCTGGGCCATTTCTCAGACTTGTGGTTAAACCAAGTGAGCTTGAAGGATGTGGTGATGTCTCTTCCAGGGGGGAAGAGCGGGCTGGCTTACTGCTCACACAGCAGAAGTAGATTCCTTATGCTGGATATCCTGCAGCAGCCATGCCAACCCTCGGTGTGCACAACATCCATCTGGGCCCACGGAATCCCCACTGTGGGGTTTAAGGGCCAGTGGAACCAATGCCATGTTGCTGTTCATACTGCCTGCTGTGCTGCAGGCAAAGTCCCTTGTCTCTGATCCAGGAGTCTCGTGTCTTCTGCCAGCATCTACGACACAGCACCAGGCTTACTTCTGAGCTGGTAAGTAGGGTACAATCAAATTCCAATTCTGATTCTTAAGACAGCATTGTTTAGTCAAAACAATGAAAGTAAATGGTTTCCAAGGAGAGACTGATTAGATCAATTATGGTGCATACATACCCAAAGTATGGTGCAGGCATTTAAAATGACTTCAGAATGCATACTGATTGACATGGAGATCATGTAACAATATATTTTTGAGTGAAAAAAGCAGCTAACAAAGAAATGTGTATAGAAGTCCTACCTTCCTGTAAGGGTATATGCACTTTTCTAGATGGTTCTATACCCCCCCCCAAAAAAAAGTCTACAGGAGCTTTCTCTAGGAGGTAAACTGAGGAATGAGTTTTATTTATTTGCTTTTTCAGTGGTGTGGTGCTCTCCTTCCTACAGTGAGCATGAATAACAAAATAACAATATTCATTGAAAAAGGACAGCTGCGAGAGAAAAAGGAATGTGACAAAATACTTGTACTTTGTATTTGATATGCAAATACAGAAGGGAAATGCAGGTAGAAGTTGAGATCTCCGACACGCTCTTCGTGTGGTACAGCTGATGACCCACAGATCCTAAAAGTGAAGAAATCATGGGAAAGTCCTTTATCAGACACGATCTTCTTATAACACCTGAAGATGAGTATCAGAACCTACTTTTTAGGATCTGAGATGCTGAATATGCCCAGTGTTTAAATGGACATTAAGACAATCGGTCTTAACTATTGTGACTAGTTATTTTGTGGATAACACTACAATGAATATGGGAGTGCAGACGTCTCTTCAATATATGGTTGTCATTTCTCTTGGATATATACCCAGAAGTGAAATAGTCAGATCATATGGTAGATCTATTTCTAATTTTTTGAGGAACCTCCATTCTGTTGTCCATGGTGGTTGCACTAATTCACAGTAGCACCAAGAGAGCACAAGGGTTTCCTTTTTTTCCTCATCCTTGCCTAAACACCTTTTGTCTCTTTGATGATAGCCATTCTAACAGGCATGAGGTGACATCTCCTGATGGTTTTGAGTTGCAGTTGCCTAGAGATTAGTGATGTTGAGCACCTTTCCATAAGCCTGTTGGCCATCTGTATCGTCTTCTTTAGAGAAAAAGATCTATTCAATTCTGCTGCTCATTTTAAAATCAGATTGTTTGGGTCTTGCTTGTTTGTTTTTGCTATTGAGTTGGATGAGTTCTTTATATATTTTGGATATTAACCCCTTATCAGATATAAGGAAATAATTTCTCCCATTCAGTTGATTGCCTTTTCATTTTGTTGATGGTTTCTTTTGCTGTGAGGAAGCTTTGATGTTTATTGCAGCGTTGTTCCCAACGGCTAAGAAGTGGAAACAACCAGTGTCCGTCAATGGATGAATGGATAAAGATGTGGCATATATATTATATACAATGGAATATTATTCTGCCACAAGAAGGAAGGAAATCCTGCCATTTGCAACACCATGGATGGACCTTGAGGGCATTATGCTAAGTGAAATAATCGAGTCAGAAAGGTATGGTGTCACTTATATGTGGATTATTTTTTTAAAAAAGAGTCAAACTCATAAAAGCAGAGAGTAGGAAAGTGGTTGTGGTTGCCGGGGCTGGGAGTTGGAGGAAGTAGGGCAAGCTTGCTCAAAGGGTGTAAACTTTCAGCTATAAGATGAATGAGGTCCGAGGAGCTCATGTAAACCATGGTGACTGTAATTGATGGCACTCCATGGAATAATTGAAATTTGCTAAGAGAATAAAACTTTAATGTTCTCACACACAAAAAAATGATAAATATATGAGGTGATGGATGTGTTAATTTAACTAGGTGGGGGTGGGGAGATCTTGCTCAATGTATACGTGTATCAAATCACCATGGTGTACACTTCAAATATCTTAGAATTTTACAGGCCAATTATACCTCAATAAAGCTGAAATAAAAAAAAGACAATCTGCCACCTTTACGAGTTATACTGTAATTCATCCATAAAGTCTGGGAGTCAGCCCTCAGTCCCACTGACTCATGTCTACAGGGATCCTTTTTAAAGCTCTGAGGTCCCTCCCTCCCAGCTCATCTCGCTGCTCTGGCCAAATCTAGCGCGTCCCCATCATTGTCCTGGAGAGTGCAGTCATCTTTGAACAGGTCTCTGTCTCCATCCCACAACTCTCTAGCCCATCTATGACTCCGCTGCCACATTTATTTTCTAAAATAAACCCCACAAATCAGAGCATGTCACTCTTTTGCTTCAAATGCTTCAGAGCCTCCTAAATACTGGCAAAACAGTCCCCTGTAATCTGCCCCTGCTCCTCACCACACCTCTTGGTTCTGGTCCCCCTCGCCCAGCTCTGCAGCTTCATTCCTTTGGCTTTCTTGTCCCTTTTTTATGGAATGCCCCACCCCACCCTGTCAGGCAAATGCTTATTTCAAGACTCAGCTCCTCTGGGATGCAAGTCCCAGTGAGATCATATGCAAAGTCATCGAAACACTTACCATCCTGGGCTTTTATCTGTGTCCCATCTTTCTCTCCTATTGGCTTATGAGCTCTTTGAGGGCAGAAACCATATCTTATTTATGTTTATATATTTATATTATCAACATCTGGTCTACACTCGGCACAAAAGGGAGTATCTATGGATTAAAAAAAAAATGCAGTTAAAACTTCAGAGCCTGAGTTCACTCACACTCATCAAATCCTAATTCTGAAACATTCCAAGTTAAGAACCCCACCTGATGGACACTGAATGTGTTGCCATCAATATTTTGCTGCCCAGAAAGGAACACACTGGGTGATTTTTACCTGCAAAGGATGCTGCTTTGGAAATAACCTGTTTCTGTCTGACACAGGGAAGCCCCGCTCTGCTGCTATTGGAGGAGGTGTCAACATCACTGGGACAAAAGCCAGTGGGAAAAACTCAGACCTTAACAGCATGTGATGCTTTGTAAGACGATCTTAGAAACTGCACATACTAGGATACTTTAAACCTTCCTTATAATTTATTAATGAAAACATTCAAGGACAGAAACAAATGTGAACTCAAGCAAATCAAAGCAGCTGTAGGAAATAAAACAAACAAAACCCTTTAGACAGGATTACGGGTCCAATAGGATGTGGGCCTGAAGCTGGACAGCAGGTTTTTAGATTCCACTTAAAATGTACCACTTGGGATTGGACTCTGAAAGATGGGCCACCTGTAAGTTTGAAATATTTCTGTATTTCTGCAGGATGATCCCTTATCTTAAGCCAGGCATAACATAATATAGTGCTTCCCAAATGGTTTTAAAACATCAAGACATATCCTGTGACTTGATGGGACTTGATAAGCCATTTCTAGCAGGAGGCGTCTTACCAAGAAAGGCTCTGTAACAGCTAGCAGCAGTGGAGTTCACAGAGCTCTCTCCTAAGTCTGGAGCAGGGCGAGCCATCCTGACCGCAGTGTTGCCCTCTGCCGGCCTCCCAGCCAATGAGAGCCGGAGCTGGGATGCTGGGTGGCACTGGCCTCCGGGAGTTGCCCAGGATGCACAGAGCTGCACGCAGGCCACCACACGGTCTCACGAGGAGGGCTTTAAACTCAATCCCAAATCCCTCCCTCCCTAGTGAATATTCAGCCCATTCATTTCTTTTTTTTTAAACTGAAGTATAGTTGATTTACCGTGTTGTGTTAGTCTCTAGTGTACAGCATAGTGATTCAGTTATACATATATTATTATAGGTTATTACAGCTATTGAATATAGTTCCCTGTGCTATACAGTAGACCCTTATTATTTATCTATTTTGTTACATAGTATTTTGCACCTGCTAATCCTAAACTCCTAATTTATCCCTCCCCACCGCTTCCCCTTTGGTAACTGTAAGTTTGTTTTCTATGGCTGTGAGTCTGTTTCTCTTTTGTAAATGAGTTTGTTTGCACCATTGTTTTAGATTCCACATGTAAGTGCACCCATTTATTTCTACACCCCAGATAATCAGCTTGCCAAAGAAACTCAGGGCTAGCTACTCACCTGAGTCTGCCTCCTCTCCCCTTGAGAGCATGCCATAATAATAAATCCTTGCTTTACTTGCTTGGTCTCCCAATTCGAAGTTACAGGCAGATGAAGAGCATGGTTCAGTTTGTGACCCAGTCTATGAGTGCTGTAAATGATTTGTTGTAAAAAAGTTTATTTCATAAATATTTCACTGCTATCTAGATCATCTCACCTTATTTCATTCATTCTAATTTCACAAAAGTATGTAAAGAACACTTAAAGTTACAGACAAAAAGAAGAATTTGTTCCAACCCTTATCAGGTCCATTGTTCACAAAATGAACATGTTTTTCACTTGGAAATTTCCTTAGGTTAATGAAAGAAGAAAAAAATGGGTGGATTACATAGAAACCTATTGAAATTAGTAAAATTATGTTCCACAAGATAGAAATGGGCATCTTACACATTTTTCCTTCATTTGATTTCAGTCGTAGTTTCCATATTAGGGAAGAACAGTGGGGGGATGGCTTTTTGTGATTATTTAACACATTTCTATGTGAGAAATCACTGTGTTTTATTTCCAGAAATTCCCGTCATCTGGGAAAGGACAGTCAAAGCTGCATCGCCGGAATTTATACAATGTCAAGTTCATTTTGATTGAGGGTGGACGTGCGTGATGCCGGGAAATGGGGAGGAGGTTACTTTATTTTAATTGCTTGGGTGTGGGAGGATCTGGTTATCAGTTTCCTATGCGATGCACTCTGCGCTGAGGGCTCCTGTGCTTGTCTTCGCCATTCAGTGGAGATTCTGTGATTCTCTCGTTACTTACACGTCAGCTTGGTGACTTACAACAACACTTCCTGATCCAATCTCAACTTGCTCTTTTCCAGCCTTGACAGGATAACATCCCCGCCTCTGGGAGCCTGGCAGCCCCTTTCCCCAACCAAAGAGGCTGAGCTCTGACCAGTGCAGAAGCAGCAGAAGCTGCGGGAGACAGAGCACAGGACTCGGCAGGAACAGGAGAGAAGGCCCAGGGCGTGTCCGTCCTCAGCCCGTTTGGTCAATACAGAGCCTGTCTGAGTAACTCCTAAGCTGTGCTTTATAGACACTGAGCTTGGAGAAGGATGTGCTCGGTCATGTCCAGGGTCATGTGATGGTAAGCACTGAACTTTCCAAAAGAACCACGAGGTCTGATGGGCCTCCAGAAGCACATCTCTCTGGATAACAGATAAGAGTTCAATTAAACATCTCTGGATTGGTTGAAACAGCTTCTGAAACAGTTTCACATGTTTTCTCTCCATTGTTTTTCAGAAGCTCTATGAATCAAACCATGAATCTCTTTCCAGCGTGACAGTCTGTTGCTCTATGGTTAAGTCAAGATTTTAACCACTCTTTAATAAAGTCCTTAACTTCTGAAGGGGCAAAAGCGGACAATCCGTTACGAGTAAGAAAATACTACGATCCTATGATCATGAATGGATGTCCAGAGTATGATGCAAAACGGTGTTGCTTATTAGTTTGTTTTCAATTTTTCCATCAATGCAGATTCCTCCTCTGAACTCCTCTCTCCTGGTCTCCCTTCAGAGTCCTTGTGTCTTGCTTTCCTTCTCCCGGAAACCTGCCTCCCAAACATTACCCACCTGTAGAAGCTCCATCAAAACTAAGGGTCCTATTCGCCCTTAAGATGCTTCAAAATTAAAATGCACACGATAAACCTTTTTCTTTCTAATATTGCCCAGTTCTATGCAAATGGGGACCCTGATCTCTATTCTCTGATCGAAAAGAAAGAGAAATTTCTAAATAAGAGGGTGATGGAAAAGGAAGGGAAAGGAAAGAAAAGGAAAGAGGGAGAAACGGTGGAAGGAAACTCTGTTTTGTGCTGTTTGAAACGAGGTCATTACCATGCATAATTCTTACAATTATTTTTGATTTCAGTCAACTGTCCTTTTTCGGTCATGGCATCTGCAAATTAGTAAGGCTGAGCTAATGTAAGTGACTTTAAAAATAACTTTTATTTTTCGGTTTTTTTTTTGTATTACAACGTAGGATTCAATCTCTGGCAGTAGCTGAATGGATTGATTCTATATCCGTTTTTTCAAAAACGTCTGATTTGTCTTGCAGAAGTAGAATCGAAAAATTCCTGAAACTTAAGCCAACCAAAACACAAGAGTATTTTTTATTTTGTCTCCTGTGTTTTAATGCGAATACATACTACTTTGAAAGAAACACTACATGCAGCCCAATTAAATAAGTCACAGATTTGTCATTAGAAGTTGGCCAATTATCATGCTGAAGTGAAGCAACCTTTACTTTGAAAATTACCAAACATGGTTCTACTTTTTAATCATTATTATGTATCTCTGCCTCTTTTCTCAGAGTAATTGACCAGGGTAAGACTGAAACAAATTCATGAAGAAAGGAAAAAGAGAAAGAAAAGAAGGAATGATGAAAATAGAATGCAAATACACAGGCCACATGGGCTCACATGGTTACAAACACAGGTAAGTCTGGCTCTAAGTCTCCTGGGAGCCAAACCAAAAAAAAAAAAAAAGTCTTATTATTAGATATGAAGAAACTAGTTCTTCAGGGAAGGAAATGTATTTTTTGTGTATTAATTTCTCAAAGAAATTGTACTGCTGCGGCCTCATTTGGGAAACACTGAGTAATGTCATCGGTGTTCTCAACCTGCATTCTACAGGCAAGGACGCCACGCAGAGTCCCCCTTAAAAATCAGGGCATGGCCGGGGGAGGGTAGAGCTCAGTAGCAGAGGGCATGCTTAGCGTGCCTGAGGTCCTGGGTTCAATCCCCAGTACCTCCATTAAAATAAATAAATAAACAAATCTAATCTACCCCCCCAAATCTTAAAAAAAAAAAAAATCAAGAGCGTAGCATTAAAACAGAACCTGATTTAGGCAAATGTAAAGTCCAAGAATGAAGCTTGCTGTGAGTCCAGCTTGAGGGAGGCATGAACGAACTGCCTACCTGTAGACACACTTGTTGAGAGCAGATCACAGGCGGTGACTATTGCCTTTTTGGCGGGGTGGGCGGGGAAGGCCAGTGGTATGAGGAGGTAGTTGCAAGCAGGTCCATTATCTAGAGCAGAGAAACTCAACCACAGCCTGCTGGGCTGTTCCACTCCCCGTCTAGGGCTCTCCCACCTCCCCACGGGTAAATACAGACACAGCTTCTCATCGGAAGTTACTTCCAATTGAGTACGCCCCTTCTGCAAACAAGGAGCACATTCTTGGGGCCTGGGAAGTCGGGGTCACTCCCGTGGGGTTACATAGATTGAGATGGGACAGCTCTGGGGGCCAGAGCGTCCTCACTGAGCCTGCATACCTTTGATGCGGTCTCACCACGTGAGCTTTGTCATGTGGTGCGACTGGGTCCCAGCCGGGTGCCTATGACATTTGAGGCACTTGCCTTGACTGTGCCTTCCTGAACCCCTCTCCAGAATCTGGATCTCAGAGCTATGTTCTTACTGATCAGCACAGTCAACCCTGACGTCGCCACAAAGACCGGATACACTCCTGATTTTTAGGATGCAATACAATGTTTAAAATTAAACGTGTATAAAACCAAGTTCCTTTCTGCTTCCCTTTACATACTGTCCTTTTGAACTAATGGGGCTTTCTTTCTAGCCCCAAAAACCTTCCCAACCAAGAACTAGATAAGCAAGATCCATGTTTATTCAAACATAGTGAGACAAATCTTTATCAATTTATGAATGATTCACCAACAGGAAGTGAATAAGGAGGTGCCTCTTGAAAGAAGGTTAGTAAGACATTCTAATAGCTTCACGACAATGAGGATATACTACATAGCATATGACACCTTTCTGAGGATTCCTAACACCGCTTTTTCGATTTGTCACTTAGGGGGCTGGGAGACATCACTTCGAGATGAAGGAAAAGCAGGTGCTCTTCACAAGCCCAGGAACTCTCTCCTGACGCTGGCCCTCATCAGGACAGTCAGTAAGTGAATCAGTCAGTTTCACGTCAGTGTGATCTAACCCTGCATTTGACATCGCTTTGTAGTGGATCAAAATACTGAACAGCATAAAATGTTGTTGGGTTTGACCACACACTTTTAACTTCTGCCTCGATGCTTTGGACCTGCTCCTCGATCATCTGGACGCATACGCCCTGCCGGAGAGAATGGAGGGGACAGGGGCACACTGATGGCTGCGTATGACCAGAACGAGCTACCTTAGGGTATTGATATAAGCAAGTACTAGTTCCCTGTCCTTGTCCCACAGAGTGACATTCAACATTATTAAATTGTGAATGCAAATAAATTCGGAAAGGGGTATTCCATTTAATTGAACACAGCCCTCCTTAAGGAGAACAACCCCAAAACATTTTTTTCCAGTACAAATTGGCTCCAGGTAAGTGTGAAATGAAAGCTGTTCAGGTTTCCGGAGACAATTATATTTATTTAAAAGTGGAGGGAAAAAAGTAATTGATGTCAAAAATCTATCTAACTGGAGTCTAATATTGATGTAGAGTAATGCAGTGGTTGCATTAGGAAAAGTAAAAAATCAGTGAAAAACACCTCTGTCTCATTAGGAAGCTGATACGGGATGGGACACATTCTTGCCCAGTGGGCTGAGGAGCTTGGTAACAGCTTACACTTGGGCAGCCAGTGATATATTTATATTTGCTAAAAAATATCTGTTATTTCTGGGTACACAAACCAAAATAATTGAAAATATAATAAGCATAATATGTACATGTGCGAATAATTCAAATGATTAAGAATTAGATGAAATTTGAAATGGTATCACTTAGAATTAGGAACTTATGAAAGCACAGGCTGGGGATGCACAACAGCGTTTCTTTGTTCGTGTGAAACATCCAGCAAAGGGGCTGTTGATGCTGCAAGTACAATCCTTTTGGTTTGGTCAGTTTCTTCTTGGCCATTATTATAAAGGGTGGGACTGGAAATACACTCATATCCAGATGATCCTCCTGGAAACCTGCCTAAAAGAGCGATACATAGATTTGAAAATAAACAGGCTGAGGTCGGTTTGGGTAGAAAAGTTTCCAGGAGCTGATCTGTGACATTTCTCTTTAACAAGCGCATTGAACTCTGCCATGTTCCTTATCAAAAGTCAGCCTGGGGCCATTATGTGATCAGCCCAGGAAGGGCCAAGTCACCCACCTATTTCCCATTGAAGAGTGTACTGTTTTCATGACACTGATGATGGACTGTTCAGCTTAGGACTCCTCACCAGCAATGCAGGCACGCTGCCTTCCCAGGCAAAACTCAGTTTTCTTGAGCTTACTGTTATGGTTGTTGTTCTCGTTTGTGTGTGTGTGTGTGTGTGTGGCATGTCTTCGAAGGAGTCCACATGATAGGAGCTGGGAATTCTCGGGGTGGGGGAGTCTATTGAACTGGACATCACTTAATTTGAAAGATCTGGAGACACCAAGTGTCCACTTGAGGAAAGAGGACAGCAAGCACCCTACCTCTGGTCTGTATTAGACTCTGATGCCATTTGAAGCAAATATAGAAGATCTGGGGTTTTCAGAGCTCTCCCCTGCCTCTTCAGCAATAAAATGTGGGAGATGAAGTCCATCCCAGCAGAAGCCAAGGCCAGGGAGTGGACGACTGATAACAAAAGGAGAAAAGCAAGAAACAGATGACAGGGTCCTGGAGGCATCATGGGGTCCTCAGTGAAGAAGTCCTCGGTCACACTTTTTCATCGTCTTTAGAAGGCAGGGAGGGGTGCTGGTGTGAACCCACGTGCCTCCAGAGTCTTCACTTGGAGAGCACCAACGTGTGGACAAGAAGATGAGCCTTCAAAGGAGAGTTAACTTGGACCTGATAAATTTTACTCGAGTCTGAAGCCATTCAAGATTCTTCAACTATTTCTAAGTATTTTGAATTTACTATGTAATTTAAAGTGACCGGATACAGAGGATGTGGTGAGAATTTGCATCAAGTTACAGTAAACACGATCGTGTTATTTCCTATCATCTGTGTGTATGCGGTATTTTGCCCTTCTTAAGAAAGCAGCCCAGTCCTCCAAGAATAAACATTCAACTTCAGAAATCCTTAGGGTTAAGCTCATACAATTCAGGTCTGCCAACTCAGATGACTTGTCCTGTCACCAATGATGAAGGAGTATGACTGCTGTTGAACACTCACGAAACACAAATACATGTTTGTGAACCGATGCATTAAAGTTCTGGGAGAGCAGCAATGTTCTGCTATGCTAGGATTTTTTTTTTTAGTGAAATGTAATACTGAAAATTGTGTTTAAGTTATCTCATCTACAGGCATGAGAAAGATTGGAAGAACAACAAATGGAAACTCCAAACGTCTCCAAGTTGATGCGCCATATATGTGTAACGTTTCTCTTTAAAAATCTATTTTTAGTGCCACTGAAGTTCAGCCTTCTGAGTTACCAACATCTTTTAGATTCATGGGGCATTCAAAAGCATCTACAGTAGTATCTGCATCGCTTGGGTATCGTGCAAGACCTTCTCTGGTTTCAAACAGTATTGTCTGAACCTGGAAGCAAAGTGGAGCATCCTTCTAATGGCACTAATGGGGCTCCCCTTGCAAATACTGATGCCATTATGTGCAGTGACTGCTGCAAGAATAAACTTGTGTGAGAATAAAAAACCAAAAATGAATACAAAATCTATGTATTTCAAGTCCCAGCTTCAAAAGAAAGAGCCAGTAGCTCACAGCGGAAAAGAATGTGACAACGAATATATGTGTGTTCCTGTATAACTGAAAAATTGTGCTCTACACTGGAAATTGACACAACACTGTAAACTGACTATAACTCAATAAAAAAAAATGTTTGAAAAAAAAAGAAAGTAAGAGCCACGACCACTACAAGGAACAACCTTTGAAGCATGGAGTACAGATGAGGTGCTGTGTCCTTTTGTGGGGAGCTGTTTTTTTCCACCTCACAAACAGCGTAGAATCTCCTGGTCATCACTGGTAATTGGGCAACGTAGCATCAAAGGTTCCTGGGGGAGCAGAGTCAGTGCCAGATTTGACACTAAATCTGTTTGTTGGTTAAGTTCCAGTGTCAGTGACATGAATCACAGAATGATGAAGAAAGTCACCCATTAAATGTTGCTTCAGTGATCTGTCTTGCAGCCACCTTGGAACACAATCATGGGTGGCACTTCTTTTAAAGAGATGGCCCTGTTGACATTGTCATGTATAGAAGGAACGGCATGACTCCAACAGATAACGACACTAGAAAAACTGTCTTCTGTTTGGCATTCAGCTGCTGGTACACTGTCACAGTGCATGAGAACCTCCAAGACTCATGAGGTTTCTTTGCAGAAGCAGACCAGCCTTTGCTGCTCTCCCAGTATGATGACTATAGTTTGCCAAACACAGGATGAGACAGCATGTCGCCCAGAGAGCCACAGATACCACTGGTGGGGGTGTAGTGGCCCCTAAAGTCAGCTACATGTGGCACTTGCTGCAAGGTAAATGCTACCCACTGTTCTAACTCCAACTTGGGGCAAAGGTCAAGGGCATTTTTCTATTTATCAATTCAAAGCTCACCAGATCTTTCCCTGAATCCTGCTTATTTCTGGATGAAGTGAAACATACCAGCGGGTTCCTTCCGGGGAAGAAACAGTCATGGCGGACTCAGAGACTTAGTGAGGAAAGCCAGAGTTTTGTTGCTCCTTTACAAGCACGCGTGGGATTTCAGTTTTGCCCAAGGCTGCTGTCTCCGGCTCCTTGGCACAGACCAGGAACCCTGCCCCATGAGTCAGGGCCTGACTCCCGAAGCACGAACACTAAGGCGGGTTCCAAGAGCCACCTGATGGAGAACCAAGGCATTTTCTTCAGAAGTGCCCAGACCTCCGCAGGCACAAAGGGCTGAAGAAGTTCCTGAAATCAGGGCTTCCTCTACCAAGAAGGTCCGGCAGGACAACATCTTTACCCCTGGTCAAGTCTACAGAAACTCTGGGGTATGTGACAGTCATTTCACTAAGTCCAGAAGAGGCCCCAAGGAGACATATAGTCCAATTGAGGGAAACGCTAACCTTATACCCCAAAGAGCCCCTCCCTCTAAACCCCAACATAAGGATCGAGTGTCCCCCCTCATAGGTGTGGATGACCGTGAGGAAACAGGTCAGGTGATGACTAGATCTTTTTTCTTTTTATCATTTCTGAGCTAATATAGGACTACCTTGAGTCCCCTTTCCATTTGCAAATTAACTGACCCTAGTGTGGTTTATATTAATATGATGGAAATAGATAACTTCTCTAGGCTCGAGTGAAAAAGATGGTAATATCTGATTTAAATGTTCTAAATAAATGCCTGGGGCCTACTATGAGGTGGTTTTTTCCTCCAGTCTGAAGTGTTTCCCTTTTGGTAATCACACACACACACACACACACACACACACACACAGGAACAGTGACCCCGGGGTCCACACCAAGCCGTCACTCCAGCCTGGCTCCTTCTTCAGAGGGGCTCAGAGCAGGAGTGCTCATCAGAGAAGCAGGACTGCAGTTCAGTCACCATCCGAATGAACATGTTTGGCATTTGGTTTCTTTTCTTTCTTTAGATTTCTTTCCAAGGCTTTCAGAAAACAAAAGTATTAAGAATTTAAATCTCAAATCTGCTGATTTGTCATTGACTTCTCGGCCGCATCTTCTCACACCCCTTCTCTCTTTGATCGCGTGTAAAAAGAAAATCCTTTCTCTGCCATCTGAGGATTCATCCTGAGAGCAAACAGAAGATTTACCAGTTAACAGCTAGGGTTGATGAGTTTCTTGCAGAGACACAGCAAGAATGGTGGAAGAGACAGAAGAAACAAAACCAGCCTACCGGCCAACCAGTGGCAGCCAGATCCCTCCGGACCTGAGGACCTGACGTAATCCCCGCAGACAGGAAGTCGCTGCCAGCTGGGCTGGGCGAGAGGAAAAGGCCACCCTCCCCTCCAGCCTCTTCTTTCCTTTTCACAGCATCAGCAGGTGGAAGGCAGGAGGCAACCCATGCTGAACTTCCCAAGGATTGCCTGACCTTCTTGCTAATTTCATTCACAGTCCCAGTTTGTCCTGCATGTGGCATGCTTTCCTGACAGATGAGGCGGAATCACAGAAATATTTTGTCACAGCAGGGTGTGTGCCAGATCTGGGCACTTAGAAAACAGAGTGACCAAGACATGGCCCTTCCCCTGAAAAAAATAACAGCCCAGGAGGTGAGCTAGACACATAAGTCATTTCCATGCCAGGTCATAAGGGGATGAATTCTGGAATGCATAGGAGATTGTGGGATCACAGAGAAGGACCTTTAACCCAGAAGGGGAGGTGGGAGAAGGCAGCCAAGGACCAAAGTCAAGCACCAGACAAGGGGCTCCGAGGCTGAGTTGTGCAGGACAAGGAGGGGACATCGTAAGAAAAACTATGGGGGAAGAGAGAGGTGTGAGCAAAGACAATTGGGCAGCAAGATGTGTGCAGGGAATTAGAGATGATGCTGGAACCGAAGGGGCAGAGGAGCTGGTAGAGGAGCTGCGGGATGAATTCAAGAGATCAGGGGGAACCAGACTGTGGAGACCCTGAACGCCCTCTGGAGGTGTTGGACTTTGTAAGCCAGGTAACAGGGAATCGCTGGAAGATTTTGCATGAGGAGGTGAGATGGTCAGATAGAACCTTCTAGCAGCAATCTGGAAAATGAATCTGGGGCGGCGGTGTGGGAAGCCAGTGGTTGAGAACGCTGGGTCAAGAAGACCTGTCAATCAGTCATTCCAATATTTATGGCTAAGAGGGAAATAAAAAGTGGTAAGATCCCCTAGGGATGGGGTTATTTATGAGATCAAATTAATAAGACTTTCTGAGTTGATTAAATAGAAAACAGAGGAGATGGAGGATCCACAAGTAACCCCCAGGGGTCTGAGCAGACTGACTCGGTGGTTGGTGGCACTAGCAAGTCACAGAGAAAGCAGACAGAAGCTGATCTTGCGGGAAATGAGAGCATTAGGCAGGCTGAGTGGGAAGAGAGCGTTGGGAGACCCAGATGGAGCTGTCCGGTAGGCACTGGGCATGGAAGTATGGAGCTTCAAGAGAGGTCGTAGTTACAGAAATAAATGTGTGAGTCATCTGTACCTAAGAGGGGGATAAAGGCATGTGATCCAGTGACTCACTCAGGAATGAGGAGAGGAGAGAGAAAAAACTCTGGAAAACCTCAACAGTCCAGCGGACGGCTCTCCCTTCCTGTGAAGCCAGTCAGAGCGGTTAGGGTCACTTCTCACCCATCATCAGTTTTGGGGGGAACTTTTTCATCTGGCCAGATCCCCCAGGCGCTGAGATTTCTGACAATGCCAGAATAACATACGGGCCTCAAACAATGGTGTACAAGATTGAAAGCATTACCCTGCCTTCTGAAAATTAGACTCTAAGGGACTATGGCTGGTTGAGTATTTTATTGCCAAGGAATGAGTCACTGAGACAGAAATTTCAAACGAATTTTAAACAAAGACTTTTGAAGGCAGGATGGGCATCGAGGAGTCCGTCCTCTTGCCTCTCCATTCTTGCCCCATCCCTTTCATTCCAGTCACCTCCTTCCAGGATTCTGGTCTCAGTCGGTGGGTGCTATGCATTTTGCCCTGGAGAATCGCTGTAAGGGCTGTCAGTAGGCTCTTCCTGAGCTAATTTGGGTCTCCTCGGGTAAGCATAGAATTGGTGCTAAAATAAGCTAATAGCATTTCTATATTTTCCCCTTTCTTACTAAGGATTTCAGGAGGGTGGGGTTATGTGGTGAAGACGATTATTTTCCACCCAACTTCATCTCTTCCCGCTAGGCTCATGACTAGGCACCCTTTCCCACTTGTCCTGGCAATGATCATCCGACTGGGTTCTCTCCGATGGAAAGTGCCCGCCCCTCCTGCCCGTGGACCTTCCAGGCTGTGGACAGGTGTCTTGCGTCTCCTTAGCGGGGCTGCAACTCAGCCCCACCATGCCGATGATGGTAAGACCCCAAGGAACAGTGCGGCCACAAGCTGAGAGGAATCTGGGTGGCTGCTTGGATCCCACCAGCCTTGGACTCTCACCTTGAACTTTTAGAGCAAAGCAAACTTTCTGTTCTTTGAGCCTGTAAATTTGGAGTATCATTGTAAAAGCAGCCCCCCCCCCCGACTGATGGAAGACAGCAGTAGTGGGTAAGACGGGTAATAAAACCCAGATAATGAAACTCCTTTCAAGGGAGATTGGTCATTAATAGAAATTATAGAGAATACTGGAAGGCCACTGAATAATGATTAAAGGAGTCAAAGATACAGAGAAAATTTACCAGAAATTTGACAGCCATGCATTTTTGTCCAAAGTCCTCCCTTTGGGGGGCCAATGCTTCTCAACTTCAAGGAAGAGAGACCTAAACTGTACAGTGGAGGAGCTCCTGATGGTCCTCCGTGGGGCCTTTGAACGACTGTTTGAATGATTACCTTCTTTATCGTTGTGTTCGATGTTCCGAGGCTACTCTCAGTACTGAACAAGTTCAGTCTCTGAACTTCTAGTGTCTTTTCTGACTCCTTTTGTACTTGAACCAGGAGCTTCCGCCTGTTTGCATCCTTACTCATGATCAATGGAGTAGGTGTTTGACAGAAGCCCAGGAGACCACATAATCTGAGGTTCAGATCCAGTGGTAACTGGTGAGCGTCTTTCCCAGCCTTTCTCAGAGTCCTGGGATTTACTTTAATGGAACTTGCTCTGGTCATACCCATCCCTGAGTCAACCACTGTGAGCAGAACGCAATGCGGTGATTCGCTTCGGCTTCCATTCCTAGGGCTATAAATAGATACATGTCCGGAAAATGTGGACCGAGAGAGGAAGGAGTGGGCCCCAAACAAAATATTAAGTCTGCTCTTAAAAAAAAAAGAGGAAACATATAAACAACAACCCTCTACTATGATACACCTCTCAGCTGTCTAACAGTCATGTCTTAGTACTATGTATGCTTTTTCCTTGCTTTAATGTCCACATTGACACACTCACTCAAACCCCAGAAAGAGAAATTAAAATTTTATGTGAAGGCTGAACCCCACACCGGGTTTAGGGCTACTGGGTGATGTGCAGTCCTCACAGCCAGGCACCCAACACCCTCAATACAATCGTGGAAAAAAGAACAAAAACCAGGATGGGATGGGAAACATTAGTAGTCACTGCTTCATTGCACATATAAACTTCTGTTTTGTTCACTGATGTAATTCTGTAACATTGTCTGGGACATGGTAGGTAACCAGTGTTTGTCGAATGAATGCGTGATTGAATGTATATGCAGCTGGGCAGGAACAGTAAGGACTTCCTGTCCCGCAGTAGAACGAGTGCTTGCTCAGCTGGTCTGGCTGTCTGTACTCGTGTCCTTTGCCCTTGTGGCCAACTTTTCAGTTTTTCGGTAGAATCTTCCCGATCTATTGTCCTCTGTGGCCGTATCCTAGAAAGGCATTGATGAAAATGCCCCCGTATTAGCCCATTTTTTGGTGGCTATTTCTCACATCTGAGGGCTTTCTTAGAAACTAAATATTCTGGTTACTCCTTTAGAAATGTTTTAGGTTAGAACTCCAGAGACTAGTATCCAAAGTCAGGGATTTTGGTGGGTCAGGATCTCATAAGTTAAAATCCTGCCAGAGAATTCCTGTTTCTCAGGAATAGGATGGTTGCCTTGTCCATCCCTGAAATCCTTCCTTTAGTGATCTTCATCTTTGCATTGCCTCGTTGACACAATGGTCGAGGGAAGGGAAGTCCTCTGGAATTCATGGGAACTCATGCGTAGCAGCCATCTGTGCCTTTGCAGTATGGGTGGCCATCCTCTTTGTCACAGAGGAAACAGAGCAGGAAGAACGTGGCAATGATCAGAAAATTAATTTGCCTCATTTCCTCATAACATCTTCCAACATGGTTCCTTACCTTCCTGATTTGGTTGGCGCACACTGTTGATTGGGAGAGAGAATAAACTTCACCAACCCTGCAGAGACCCAGACTACCCAATGGTCAACGTCCTCACTCGACAGCTTTCATGCGGAAGGTCATCTTTCATCGAAATTGTACATTCCTTCCTCTTTCAGGTGCATCAGCTTTAACATATGTTTATCCAATTCTGGTGGGACATTTATTGTACCTTTTAAAAGGCCACAAAAAGCGGTTCATATGTTCCAGTATACTGAATTTCTCCTACCAGCTTCCCCAGTGCAGCCACGTCTGTGGGCATGTGGTCCAAAGCCCGAGAAGCAGCAGTCTGAGAGATGGCTGTGTCCCAAATAACCTGGCTTATCAGCTTCGGTGCTGTGAATAAGGAGCTCGCAGTGCTTTCCAATCTGTTTACTCAGCTTAGCATTTTCATATTTTAGATCTGTTACTTACTACACCACACTCCTGGTGATGGTCTCTGTGTCAATCAAGATCCTATCTGTGGTCAAGTTCCTACACAGAAAGTCCATCAAGCCTAGACATTAATTGACTCACAAAATTTGAGAATCCAGAAGAAGATATGGCTTTGCATGTGACTTAAAAAAAAAGTGAGTCCTTGTCCCAGCTTACCAGCCTCGTCCTAAGATACACTAGTCACTGTGACAAAGGGACCTCAACTTGCTCTTTGGGTCATGTGCTAGCCTCTTGGGATGAGGATGGAGGGGACAGAAAGAGCAAGAGGGGATAATCTCTGAACAAAAACTGGATGCATGGAAGAAACAGTGTTGCCCAGGTTAATTCAAGAAGGAGCTAAAAAAAATAAACCCCCATCTCTATTTAACTGTTCTTTTAGTCTCTTTTTCAAATGCCTTTTTTGTGATAGTTTGAATTATGGTTCAGCAAATATTTCTTTCTTTCCCTTTCCTGCGTGGGTGAAGTTTATTTTCCTGAGCCATTGATGCTCAGCTTGGCCATATGTTTTTCTATAGCCAATGGAATGTTAGTGGACAGGACGTGAAGAGGTTTGAAATGAGCTCGTGCATCTGGGCTTGGCTCTTCTGCTTTGGAAATCTGCTGGAAAAAAATTTTAAAAGCCTGTTGCAAATAGAGCGGTGCCTTCAGCCCGGGTCCCAGAACGAACACACATGCCACGGACCTGAGTCCAACCCACAGCACCTGGATGGGCCCATTTCAGATCAGCTGCAGCCAGCCTGCGGAGCTGTGAGTGAGAGAGCAAATGCTGGTGGTGTTAGCTACTGAGCTTTGAAGTCCCCATGCAGCATTATTTTGGCAGTATAGCTCATCAAGACATTTTTGCTGTAGATGCACCAGAATTTCTTTCTAAAAGAAGGAATCTTGCACATACAAACTACTGTATATAAAATACATAAACAGCAAGGGCCTATTGTACAGCACAGGGAACTCTAGTGTAATGACCTACATTGAAAAAGATAATGAAAAAGAATATTAAAAAAAAGAAGAAATCTGTTTGGAATATGGGACAAGGGAAATGATGAAGTGGCATTTACAGAGCAAGGACACTTTGTTTAGACAGTTTGGTTACTTTGGGTGGACTGATAGAGATTCAGGGATGGTGTGATGTTCTCAGGTCTAAGGTGGACATTTTTTTTTCCACGCTAACATTTCCATGTTATAAAACCAGGGTGCACGAGGCTGAGTGGGAGGTGGTCAAGATTCTCCATCTCCTCATCCCCATCCTCCGTGGCGGGTCCTTGAAAGGTAGACTTGGTGTGTCTTTCGTCCCAGCAACTCAGACGTCAGCAGAGCAGTCGGGGCTGGCAGGGCTGGAGCAGATCAGGGGTGTGCTCCCCGGTCAGCGCATCAAGCGTCCACACAGCATTCTCAGATACTGCTGGAGAACAAGTTAACTGAAAGCGAAGTAGCATTCTGCTGTGAAAACTGAAGTGAGGTCCACATTGCAGGATGATGAAGCCAGCTTTTTGGGGGGATATGCTTCATTGCCTGAGTGTGTTTCAGAACCCAGATTGCCGAATCATGGAGTAACAGAGCAATTATTTTCAATTTGGAAATTGTTCAGAACAGTTCTTACCAATGGGCCGTCTTGACAGTGAAAGTGACAAGAACGACCCCCTCCAGCCTGGGAAACTGCGCAATGTGACTCCGCGATGGATGGAGTTACTTCCTCCTTGCCTTGTGAATGCTGGAGATGGGCAGCCAAAAAAAAATTTCGGTTTTAGTTTATCTGACATGAAGCTGCTCTTTTTGCTTATGGTTAGTCAACAGCTTCAGCTGCTGAAGTTTTCCCACAGAACGGCGTTATAATTGGTTGGATAATTGGAAGTTGTGTTCCTGACCAAGGACTCGGCAGCAAATAAATCACAGATATAACCAACAATATGTCATACAAGCAAGATACAACAGCCAGAAACCACCACAGTCACTCGAGTTAGGAAAATTACGATCTCAGGCCCCTCAAATGGGCAAGAATTTACAAATAACATAAAATAAAATCAATTTGGCCCGTCTAAAACTAATAGAAAGACAGCTATTGTAAACACTGAATCAAGACTTTTGTAGGCTAATGTGGATGGCCTGGGTCTTCAAGGAAAGAAAAGCAATCTGTCCCAGTAAGTTTAACTGATGCATTCTTTATGTCTCAGTAAATCCCACTGCTGTAAATATGTCAAATAAAAGCCAATATTGTTTCGCGAAATGCAAGACCTAGGGGGAGAGTGTTTAGCACAAAACACCCAATAGATCTTAAATTTAAATTGTTGACATTTCTGTCTGTCTCCATATATAATTAGCTGACGCCTGTGGCATGCACACACACACACATACACTCACATGCACACGCACACACACACCCTCCTTCCTCTGTAATTCCTTTAGTGTCCAGCCCTGAACATTGGCATGTGAGAAGCAACATCAAGAAAATTCCCTTTCGTGGTTCTTTTTCTCTCAATGGTTCTCTTTTTTTAATTAAAAAAATTTTTTTTTATTGAAATCTAGTCAGTTTTCTAGAATGTGCTGTGTCAATTTCTGGTGCAACAGCATAATGTTTCACCCATACATATACATATGTATTTTCCTTTCCATATGTTTTTTCATTATAGGTTACGACAAGATATTGAATATAGTTCCCTGGGCTATACAGAAGAAACTTGTTTATTCAGTGGTTCTTAATTAACATGATTTTTCTTGACATTGGGCAATGTCTAGAGATATTTTTGGTTGTCAAAACTGGGTGATGCAACTGGCATCTAGTTGGTAGAGGCCAAGGATGCTGCCAACCATCCTGCTACGCCCAGGACAGTCCCCAACAACAAAGAACCATCTGACCCTAAACGTCCACGGTGCCGAAGTGGAAAGACCTTGCTTTACACAAAGATTTATATTGCAGGAGAAAAGAGGTGGATTCGGCCATTCAGCTTACTTGGATAATTCTTGCTAATCTCTTTCATGGCTCTTTCATGGTACCACTCAGCAGCAGCCTTGTCACAGTTAACCCACAGAGAAAGCAGGAACCTTGGTTATGTGGTCACCACGGTGACCTCAGCCCAGTGTCTGGCACAGTGAGGTGATTTTATGAACATCTGCTAAGTAAATAAATAAATAGATGAAAAGAGGAAGAAAGAAAGGAGGGAGGGGGAAAGGAAGTACATGGTACTAGGGGCAAAGTTTGCCCGATTTTGGTGACCTTACTTCCCTTTTATTTCCTGTCTTCCAGGAAATTGGTAGTCACGGGCTCAGCTAATATTTATTGTTTACTAATAGCTGTCATTAATTGCTTATCGTATTTAACTTACTGTGTTAGTGGTGATTAAAGGATTAAATGTCCATCAACAGATGACTGGATAAAGATGTGGTATATTTATACGATGGAATACTATTCAGCCATAAAAACCGACAACATAACACCATTTGCAGCAACATGGATGCTCCTGGAGAATGTCATTCTAAGTGAAGTAAGCCAGAAAGAGAAAGAAAAATACAACAAACAAAGCATAAATACAAAACAGAAATAGACTCACAGACATAGGATACAAATTTGTGGTTGCCAAGGGGGTGGGGGGGTGGGAAGGGATAGACAGGATTTCAAACTTGTAGAATAGATAAACAAGATCATACTGTATAGCACAGGGAAATATTCACAAGATCTTATGGTAGCTCATGGAGAAAAAAATGTGACAATGAATATATATATGTTCATGTATAACTGAAAAACTGTGCTCTACACTGGAATTTGACACAACATTGTAAAATGATTATAAATCAATAAAAAATGTTAAAAAAAAAGGATTTCAAGTGTTCATAACAATCACTATACAATGGTTTTCCTAGCAGCTCACAAACAGAAGATTTTTAAATAAGTCACTGACTTTCAAAGGTACTCAAAGTTGAGATGACTGTTTTCAAAAAAGGTAATCACAATATCTAAAAAAATCGAAGATTTCATTTACATTTTTGGCAGGTTGTTTATTTGTTTGTTTTGCACTGTTTTGCTTTGTCTGTGGTTTATTCTCTTTGGTCTTCGGGTCTTTCTAAGCAATTTCCTGGGGCAACAGCAGCCCTCTCGCTACTTTGAGGGAAGTGGTGGGGAAAAACAGAAAGGTAGGCCTGCCGGCCACGGTCCCAGAGAAGGGGCTGCGAAGGGGAGGCAGGGCACAAGGATCTCTGTTAATAGACCCCAGCTTTATTTTTAACACCTATTGTCAGAATCTCTTCCTCCTTTTTTCCCTAAATCACAATCCAGTATTGGTGTCTCCGTCTCGATGACCAAAAAATCAACCAATAGCCAACAAACAAAACCCTACAAATTTCTCTGTAAAGGCATTTGGACTTTGTTCAGGGCCTACCATAGTTTCTACATGTAAACAGCAATCATTAAATAAATGCTAAAGCAGTGACTGTGTTTGGGACCTACCAGGCGCCATGGGCCACAGTGGGTACTGGACACAGAGAGGAGTATGCTTCCTGAGAAGGGAAACGTGGATGGTCATAAATAACGAAGCCCCGAGCCACAGGGGGCAGAGCGGACAAGCAAAACTGGACGGCAGTACAGCCAAGGCTGATTGGATCTGCCAAATTCACCGAAAGGGTGACATCACTCAGATCTGGCAGTGACATTCTCGGTCAACATGAGGCATTAGTCATTAGTCACTCTCACTTCCCATCACTTCTAAACGCCATTGTGTCCCCTCAGCATGCACTCCAGCAACACTTTGTAAACGGGAATCAGCTGTCAAGCCTACATCTCATTATAAAAACGGCCCCTATTTTACAGTCATCTATAGGCAGACAAGTCAAAGCCTCTTAAACCCAACACATGATAAGTTAACTATTTTCTGCAGATAGCAAATCCCAACCTAAGTTTATCATTCTTGCTACCTTCCATTAAAAGTTAATCTTCTTAGACTGGGCATTTTGCCATCTTTCTCATATTTTGACCCAACATCCATCATCCTTGGTCTTAATCTTCCGTCTCCAGCTTGATATACATTGCTGGGTAAGCCTGTCATTGCTTCCTGTCTTAGACTGGTCATCTATTCCATGGGCCCTGTACAGGCCTTGGAAAAAGCACTTTCCATGTTGAACACACACACACACACACACACACACACCCCAACAACAAGAACAAACAGAAACCAAAGAAGCCTACGTCCAGGATGAGGCGGGAGCAGCTGGATCAGACTGGAATTTTCCAACTCTGGCCGTTTCCTCTCATCACCAGCTTCCCACAAGGAAAATGAAAAGGGAGCCATTCCGCTGAACCCCGACTCAAGGAGTCAGCTGGTGATGTGAGCACGGCCCGGGAAGACGCCCTGGGGTGGACCCCTGTCTAACCAGGTTGCTGTTTTTAGACTCAGACACGTTGGCTCTGAAAGCCGCCGCTCTGTAAGAATTTCGTACAGACGCATTCCCTCCTCTGAAAACCTCCCCGATAAAGGCACTCGATGAGTCCAAACTACCTCATAACCTTGGAGCCAGCCTGTCTGGAGGGTGCCAGAATAACCAGACAAGTGGCCCAGCTGAAATCTCTCATGAACGATCCGGAAGCAGGTAATAATGAGAAGACAGAATTCCAGATGGAGTTATACAGGGAGAAGAGCCAAGAGCAGGCAACCCGGAGTGCAGAACTGAGATGTTTAAGGGTACGTCTCCCTCCCTGAGACGTCGCCAGCAAGGCCAGGAGCTCACACTCCGTCGCCCGCATGTTTCACGGTGTGTAGTGACTGGTTCTGGGTGTCACAACATAAAGCAACGCTCAGCAAGCGAGCACTGGCCCTCGGCCCACGAGCAGCAGCAGAGCGAACCTGGGCGACACGCAGCCACCCCGCAGGGCAGTGAGTCAAAGAGGCAGGTGGCGGCACACGGTGTGTGCGAGTCACACTCGGAGACCCAACCCCGTGTCCAGCGGCCTCGCTCCCAAGTGATGTACGGCTTTCCAGACCTCAGCCCGCCCTCGGCGGGACTCCGGCCCAGGTGACCCGAGGAGGAACTGTTGATTTTGGAAATGGCTGGGACCGTATTTCTGCCACAGCAGATGACTGGGTCTCCACTCTCTTTTACTTAATAAAATTTTATTACTGTGCTGGCAGCGTATGTTCATTTTAGCAAAAGCACATGAGGATGAAGAAAAAAAAAAAAAAAACCTAAGTGACCACCCAGAGATACTTTTGTGGGAATTTTTGGATAGTCCATTCCAAAGAGTTTCTTCTGTGTAGGATAATATACGTATATTCTTCAAAAATGGAACCAGACTATCCAAGGTCATTTTTTTTAACGTAAATATAACATGTATACAGGACAGGGCACATAAAAGAGGACATTTACATTGCCCTGTTACGTTGTAAATTCTTCCTTCTTTCATAATTCACTGTGGCTTTCTACAGCTACACATCGTCCACTCAGTTTTAACAGCCACTTGGTACTTAATTGTAGGGATCTCCCAAATTTTACTTAACCAGCTCATGGTTTACATTTTTTAAATGACTTTCATGGGGATGGCTTTCCCATTTTTGTCTGAGATTGAGATTAAGCATGAGTATTTTTCTTACTGACTGATACACATACCTTACAAAAAGTGACTTCTGAACATTTTGAAAATATAAAGAAATGGAACCAGACCTCTACTGACTAGTGTTAAGAGTTAACAGTAAGAATGGGTTCTCTCTCACAAGATAAATCCAACAGCAAACTTTTCTCGCTTTACTCTTTGGGTTGTGGTGAGGCTGACGTCAGACTTTGATCTCAGACCATAGCTGTAAAAGGCAGCGTGCCGTCTTTACACAATTCGGAGTCACAGATCCCATCCAGAAATAACATCGTGGTTAAGCGAACGGGCTGTGATGTTACACAAATCTGGATGCAGGCTCTTTCTGTGACATGCTAGCCGCGTGACTATTGGCAATATAATATACTGCATCTCAGTTTCGGTTTTTTCAGCTGTGAATTGGGAAGGGTAATGACGCCTACTCCATAGGGTCTTTTGTGAGCATCAGATGAGGCAACGCCCATAAAAATAATAAGAGGTCCGTGCTAACTGCATTTAGGCACTGCTTTACAAGCATAAAGCCTGACGGAGTGATAACTTCATAAGCGGTTGCCAGATTACATGGGTATCATTACACCTGCTCTGACAATTAGAATGAGGAATTCCGAGCCCAGGGAGGTAAAAGCTAGATTAAGCACTGCCTGTTACAGAACTTTGTCTCGGTGACGTTAATTTCTGTCTGGAGACGCGGCATACAGCTTAACAGCAGGTAGGCTAAGTCAGGATGGAGCGACTGCATTTCTGAGCAGAGAGAGCATCTAATCGTTGGTGTGCTCAGGAAAGGGTGCAGAAGCCCGGGAAACTCATGGTCACACCGCAGAGAGCCGTCCCCACGCTCACCAGTCCGCGCGCGCGCACACACACACACACACACACACGCATACACTCACGCTGAGGACAAATGTTTCTCCTGAGGAATAGATCCTTCCTTCTGACAAAGAAAATATTTAATAATTGTATTCTTGTTAGAAGTTTCTTTATAACTAAACTTCTAACTCCGTGAATCTACCGTTTGCCTGCAATTGTAGTTGAAAGTGACGAAATTATTTATCATACACAAATAGTTTCATCCAGAACTTTGAGGGTACAATGCTCAGTGAAATGTCAGACAGAGAACAACAAATACTGTATGATCTTACTTCTATGTGGAATCTTAAGGGAATAAAACTCATAGGAAAAGAGGTTAGAATGGTGATTGCCAGGGGCTGGGGCGCAGGAGAACTGGGGAGATGTTGGCCAAAGGATAAAAACTTCCAGTTATAAGATGAGTAAATTCTGGGGATCTAATATTCATAATGGTGATTATAGTTAATAATAGTGTATTATATACTTAAAAGTTGCTAAGAGACTAGATCTTAAATGCTCTCACCACACCAAAAAAAAAAAAAACCATACATATATATATATAAAATTACCTGAGTGGATGGGTGTGTTAACTAACCTTAATGTGGTAATCATTTCACAATTTTTATGTGTATCAAATCAACGTGTTGTATATCTTAAACTTACAGAATGTTATATGTCCATTTTATCTTAATAAAGCTGGGGGTGGGGGGAAGCTAACTGATAGAGATCCAAAACTTATCTCTACCCTTTTTTATTCCTCCAGTTATACTGAGCTTTATTTTTAGCACATGGTAGGTTTTTTTTTTATTATTATTTTAGTTATTTTAGTTTGAAATTTTATAGCTGGTCATAGATAGCAATTCATGGAGAGAAAGGACCCCTTTAAAAAACTTAAAGTCTCATTTTTGCTTTCAGGTGAGCAATTTAGACTGCAATTTACCTCTTCCTTGCCGGAAGCCAAAAAAAAAAAAAAAATAGCCAACAAACCAGAGTATCTGGCCCAACTCTAAGATGGATTATGTGATCATGTATCTGGGTCTGTAATACAGTATATTAAAAAGGAACAGTCCTTACCTGAGTGGTGTAATTGTCACTTGTATTAATCACATCTCCAGTCACTCTGTGGCTTTAAGAAACTCTCCACATCCAAGTACCAACTTTGTACTCAACCTTATGTTTTTAGAGTCCTGAGAGAGAAATCCATTTCAGACTTTCAAAAGCAAAATAAGGCAATGAACTGGCTTAGTTGACCGGGAGGTCATTCCCTTCCTTCTGTCTTTCTTTCTTCTTCCCTGTCTCCCTCTTGTGCTCTCACCTTTGCTTTTTTCCCTGCCTGCCTCCCCCTGCTCTTCTCTGAATCTGGATCGTCTTCTCCTTCATATTGACTTTTCTTACATTCCCAGAAAATACCTGCAAGGTCCTCTTTGCCCTGGAAGATAACACACTCACAGTTTTCAGGGATAAGGACCTAGAGATGGAGGGTCGGGGAGAAGGGATTATCTGATCTACCGCAGATGGGTTTTAAGTGTCCCAATTAAAAGATACTGTATATGTATGACTGGGACATTGTGCTGCACACCAGAAATTGACACACTGTAACTGACTGTACTTCCATTAAAAAAAGATATTGGAGACTCTAAGAGGAACAGATTTGCAGGGTAGAAGTCAAGAGTTCAGTTTTGGGGATGGTATATTCCGAATGCCAGAGTCACTCAGATGGAGGGGTCAAGGGCGAGGAGATACTTGTGAGTCTGAAGTTCACTGGAGAAGCTACACTATAGTTACCAGGGCCACACTTAGTATGGAACGACCCTCGTCTTTGAATGTCTTTATGTTTTCCATATTTATTTTCTGCTTAATGTTTAACATTTTGGGAGAAAGTGTGAGAATATATATATATATGTGTGTGTGTGTGTGTGTGTCTCTAAAATTTTAATTTTGATATTTTCCAAATTAGCTTCCAAGATAATGTGTATTTCATGCTTTGTTTACATTTTAAACTGTTTATATTCATAGTTAAAATATTTAGAACTTCTAACTATGTATAATTTTGTCTTTGCCTCTTCTTTTTTGGAACAGGCTCATGGAAAAAATATATATATTACGTAAAATGGTAAATGCTTAAATTCAATGATTCTACTTTTATTCCATTTGATGTTAAACAATGATCTCTCTATACATCATTTAAAACTGCTCGATACTACTTTAATTGCTTTTGTTTAATTATAAATTTTAAAACCAAGTTCAAGTTTAGTTATGGTTATTATTATTTTTGTTTAATAATAAGCAATATTGAAGATTAAAAAATAAAAATACCAGCACATGCTGGTACTCAGGCAAACCTGGCTGAAATGATAAACCTAAAATGTTTTAATCATCTTATACTAACCCTGGATATCTGTGTCGTCAAAAAATAGAATAAGAAGTTAAGTATGTGTTTTAAGAAAGGGGTTGTTAACATGTATATTTTTTTCCAATTTAAAATTCCTATCCTATACCTTACGACATATATTATTGTCTTATTCCAAATAATTTTTATTATGGTAAAATACATATAACACAAAACTGATCATTTTAACCATTTTTAAGTATCTACTTCAGCAGCATTCACATTGTGTGATCAACACCACCATCCATCTCCAGAATTTTTTATTCAGAACTGAAACTCTGTCCCCCTTCAACGCTAACTCTGCATTCACCTTTCCCCCATCCCAACCCCTCACAACCACCATCCTACTCTCTGTCTCGAAGAATTTGACTATTCTGTGTACCTTGTGTAAGTGGAATCAGACAATAGCAAATAATTTTTTTTAACTGCAGTGTAATTATCCTAATTTTAGTACAGTTAATCAAGCAAATTATGTCCTTTAAACTCTAGGATCAACGCATCATCGGCGTATATACAAAGACCTCATGGTTCAGCAATGGAATCTAAGCTCTGGCCTGATGGGGTCCTGTCTCCATCAGGCAAGTACAAAGCCCCTTTATTTACCCTATTTAGTTGAGCCCCAAACAGTCTGACTGGCGTTCTAGGTTCTGCCTATATCCTTTGTGTTTCTGATGGTGCAAACTCAGTCGTAAAAATATCTACAGTACTTGCTTTAAAAGTACTTGCTGCCACTTAACTGTAAACAGACTTGTAATGTGGCTGTAAAAATTCACGACTTGCTGAAAGGAGCTATAATAAAGTCATAATGATTGCTGGTGCAAACACCGTCAGAGAGGCCATGGGTGGCTGGCTGGCTGGCCACGGAGGATGGCAGGCGTGCTGCTGTGCATGGGCCGACACTTGGGCAGTGGCCGCCGGGTGTTGGCCTTAGAGAGGTTCACCTTCGCCGTGAACTGCAGTGTCCACCTACATCAGGGGATGCTGAGTTTATGGTCACTGGTCAAATGGGTCACCGTCAGCCTCGGCCTTACTTGGGGTCCAGAGGCTCACTGCAAGACTCTGAGGTCCTTTGGACAACACGGATCTTTCTTTTTGACCCCAGGATGTGGAGCAACATGTGACAATGAGGCCACTTCATACTGGAAGTCTAGCATGCCATCCTTTGACTTGTGTGTGACAAGTGAATGCTCTCCTTCTCTAGGGGTTGCAGGCGCAGGGTTTAGCCAAGAAAGAAGAAAGTTATTTTTATTCAGTCTGAGGTGGGTTGTATCAGAAGTGCCTTTAGGGCCGGAAGTGACCTGCGATCAGCAGCCTGTGTTCTGCTGTGGGGGCTTCTTGAATTGTCCTAGGAAGTTCTCATATGGATCCCTGTCTCAACGGACCGGAGTCTGAGCAGAGCTGTGGCCCCTCAGAGACCCCTGTGCCTCCCCCCACCCCCCGGGGTCTTTTCCCCCTTTCGGTGAGTCTGCCTCGGGGACGGCGTGGACAGAGTCCCCTGCCCTGGGAGCTGTCCCTCAGATGACACTTACTCTGGCTGAAGCCCATTCAGATTTACTTCTCACCACGGACGCAGCTGCACAGCCCGGAGAGGAGGAGAGTCTGACCAGAGAGGATGTCTGCCCCGCCTTGGCTTTGCCAGCAGCCCAGGATGGCAGAAAGTACCTTGATCTGGAGTCAGGAGATCTGAACTTGGGAAAATAATTTTACCTTTCAGGGCTTGGATCCTCCTTTGTAATACAAGGGGATTAAACGCATCTTCTGAGGCCTTTTCTATCTCTAACAGCTCTGATTTTTGACCCAGAGAACACCTCTGGGAGCTCTGGCTCTCTACCCTTTCCTAAAGACGAGACCAGAGAAAGAACAGGGCCCAGGAACTGAGCAGCCCATTCAGTGAGCCCTGGGTTTCCGGGACTCCTCGGGGCTGACCTTGCAAGCAGATGCACAGCAACTGAACTAAAATTCCAAGGCGATGCTTGCTAAGCAGTGTGTGTTGTAAAGAGTCATGGAATTAAAAGAGTTACAGAGGTACAGGGACCAGGGTTCTGGACGGCCACCAATAAGATGAAACAGTCAGGGCAGCTTGGCCCGGCCACAGAGAGGATCAAAGGATCCTGATGAGGAAGCAGCAGACTTGGGACCAGCCCAGACAGTCTCCTCCCTCCCTGGCCATCTCCCCGCAGCCCCTTCTCACTGGTGACCCCCCCCCCCCAGCCATTGGTCACTAAGGTCTCTGGGTGACTTTCTCATCCCTTGTAACTGAGTTCTGCTTCCAAGTCACAGAAGGGCTGGAAGTCATCTGGAATATCTACTTGGTAACGGACTTAAAGCTTCCCAAAACCAAACTGAGTGTGAGTCACAAGATGAAACACCTTAAAACAGCAAGGTCAGAGTCGGGACACCCTCCCCCACTCCCACCCCCGCCACACACACACACACACACACTCTCTCATCCAAATGTACCTATTTCTTTATGTTCAATGGGCTAAATATAATCTCTGGACTTATTCTTTTATATATATGTAATATATGTATAATATATATATGTTTACTTTTATATGTTATTTACATGTATTCTTTATATATATATATATATATATATATTTCCGTATATATATATATATATATGTCCTCATTTATCTTACATGTTGAATTGCATGTGCTTTTGAAAACCACCTAAAATGCTTCGAGGAGAAAATAGCTTACAGATCGATCACTTCATAAATGAAAAGTCAGTGAGCTGCCATTTCTCTTGCGAAGGCCCCCCTCACTCCTGCCCCCCAGTTCTCACTCCGCTCTGAGTTCCCTGAGGTCCCCCCGGAAGCACAGCTTCCCTGCTGCCTGTGGTTCCTTGTAGGCAGGCAGCTTCCCGAGAGGATCCCATGCTCTTTGTGGACAAGACCCTTCAGATTTCTTCAGGATTTTTCTCAGTGCCCATTGGCGCCCACCCAGCCGAGGCCTGGGCCAGGAATATTCCTTTGATAACCAAACAAGTGCTCTTGGCTCAGCCAGCCAGGTATGCAGAAGTACCCCTGGAGATCGATAGGAGGGAAAACTATTTCCTTTCACATCCCCTACGCCCACCGTCATAGTTTAAGTAATAGTTGTTGAATGACTAAGTGAAGGTCTTTGAGGAAGCTGGTGGTGAGTGAGAGACACCAGCGCGAGGCCGGGCAGCCTGGTTCACAAAGGCCACTTTCCCCCCGAGAAATACAGCGCTCTTTCCAGTATCCTGGGCCCCCAGAGGACTGGTTACGCCCCAGTTCCCCTCAGGGAGCTGATGCTAGGGATAGGAGTCTGCAGGGTTAATAAGCCACCTGCCTGATTCCAAGCCTGGTTCTCTCAGCAACACTGGTGGAGCATAAAGAGCAGCCTGGAAGTTTCTGCCCTCCCGAGAAGACGACACGTTCCCCCCATAAGTCTGATGCCCTCAAAGCTGGGCAGGAAGCAGGCTGCTCCAACCAGCTCCACTGCCTGGTGTGAGCTCCAATGCATCACTTCCTCATCACGGCTGTGAGCTGAGCAGAACAGCCGTCCTGTCCACATGAACCCACCGCACACGACACCTAAGGCCAGACGTGCAGAAGCACCCAGTGAAGAGCTTTTCTCATGAAAACCAAAATCTCCCCTTCACTGTGAAAACACATTCCTGAAGCCCAGGGGAGATGAAAACACAGAGCAGCGTGATTAACTCAAATTTCAAACACAATGCTCACCAAAGGCACACTCTTTAGTAGCCCTGTGCCCCCTGATGTCTGCACGGATTTGAACTCCCCGCCTGCAGTTCTCTCCACCCGAGAGGCGAGGATGGGCCGCATATCAGCGGCTGAGGCTTCGGAGACATCGGGTAACCCCAGCCCCACCTTTTCCTCACTGCAGGCACCTGGACAAGCCACTTAACCTCTCAGGGACCTTGATTTTCTCACCTGCAAAATGGGAGTGATAAAGCCAACCAGCTTGGAAGGAGAGACAGCAGTGATAACACAACCGCAGTATAAGGAAGAAAGGTGACGGGTGCCAAGAAAGAGATGCAAGTAAGTGATGCCATTCCCAAGGGACTGTGCGCCTGTGAAGTCTGGGCCCCTGACTGTCCTGTCCATTTCTGTCCCCCCAGAGCCTGATCCAGTACCTGGGTGGAAGGAACTCGGGCCGATTTTACTGGCTACGGTAACAGACAATGCAGGTTGTAACTGACCCCGGCCAGGGCCCATGCTGAGTGTTTCATGGGCACCACCTCACTTAATCCACACAACCGGTTCACCTCACAGACAACCCGAAAGAAGCTTCATAATCTGTCCAACGTGGTGGCACATGGCTGTGAACTCCGACTTCAAAATCTGAACAACAAATCCGCATGGGGGCCGAGAGGGGCACGGGGAAGAAAGAGCGGGGGGCTTGGGGAAGATTTCAGGGAGACCGCGGTGCTTGCCCTGGACCAGCAGACGGGCGGAGGGTATTTTAGGAGAAGCACAAGCCAACTTTCCAGAGCTAGAAGGCACCGCCTGTCTGGTGCGGGCTCGCTCCGCCCCGTGGCCGCCCCCACCATCACAGAGGCTGTGGTCCCCATGCGGCCGTGACCTCCAGACCCGGGGCGGGGCAGCCTCAGCCCTGGCCCCACTGATGCAGGAGCCCTCCCTCAACTAGGCTGCCCTTTGTCGTCAGAATCCAGCTTCATTTCTACTTCGGAGCCCAGCGATGTGGAACCGTGCACAGGGCTGCGCTCAGGGCCGGGGTGGCAGGTTAAAGACTCAATTTCCTGGCCTCTCCGCTTTGCGTCACCCTCCTTAATGACATTTCAACATTGAGAGGGTTTCTGTTTTGGTTTTCTTTTTTTTTTTTTCCACCGTCTTTAAATTAAATAGACAGTAGGTGTTTTGTGTTTAATTTCCTTAAGAAAAAAGTATACTGTGGGGTGAAATGATAAAAAAAAATGCAGTGGGGAGTCATGGAAGTTTATAAAAACCATATTGTGTGCTCAAGGGACTGGGGTTACCTTTTCGGAGCCTTTCCATTCTTGCGGGAAAACTCACAATGTAGTCTTCTGAGTTCTGTTTGTTGCTGTGTTTCCTGGCCTTCGTGCCCCCTCTCCTTGCGGCGTGTGCCTTCCCTCCCGGGTCGCTTGTCCCTCTCCGTGCTTTCGGAGGTGTGCTGCCAACACAACAGCCCGGAGCCAGCAGGCTTGGAGCCACCTCCATCACGTCATTACCTTCACAGGGTGTATTTATAGCCGCCGAGGTGCCAAAGCCGGGGGTGGAGGAGGGTGGAGGGCCTGCCTGCAGGTCGGGCTCCGCGAGCACCTCTGTCCCGCCCTGCCCCGGCTGGGAGGCCACTGTTGCTGGGAGCAGAAGGGTGACCCAGGGGAGGAGGCCTCCCCAGCCCCAGTGAGAACCCCCTCACTTTTCTCTGACTTACCTATTCATCATGGAAGCCCTACATGCGATTTTGTTTGAAGAAAATCTTCTTCATTTACCCAGGAACTGTGTCCCTGATCTGTTGAAACCCTCCTCTCCTAACACGTGAACCATCTCAGGGCCCCGTGAGACGTCGCTGAGTTGGCTCTCTCCCCCCGCCCCGACCCCCACCCCAGTCTCCTCCTCTGCCTCCCATCTTTGAAACCCTCAGGCCCTATTCCTCACCGAAGGCTCTTGGCGGCCCCCTGCCCTGGTCCCCCATGGGATGGCTCTGCTTTTCGGAGACACCACCCACGCTCCCCAGCCACTGGAGTGACGGTCAGACGACACAGCTCTTTGGTCCTGTCCCTGAACTGGGTGAAGCTCGTGTGTGGCTCAGCCACCTCCTAGAAGGTCAGGACCAAATACATTCACACAGACCCAAGGGCCTGCAGGCTCCGCCCTCACCTGCCCAGCCAGCTGCTCCCTGCCTCCCCATCACGCCCCACGTGGCAGCCACACGGACCCTTTCTGACTCAGTGATTGGTAACTATTTATTGAGCAACTATTATGCTGTGCCTGGCATGTGGTCCCTGCTGAATGAGAAACGCAAGACCGCAGCCCCCGCGGAGCTGGCATCCCGCAGGAGGAAAGGGCGTGAACACACACACGTAACTACAGTCGGTCGGTGGGCATTTCACAGAAAGCGAGGTGGGGGAGAAGGTAGGGCTATTTTGTCCAGGGTGTGCCACTCGGACTCTTGGGGCAGGAAACCTGTGGGCAGAGACCTGATCAATGAGCAGCTGGGACAGGACCGGAGGAGGCAGCATTCTGGGGGCCAAGAAGCAGGAGATGAGGCCACAGAAGCGGGAGGGATGGGGTCAGAGCCGGGGTGGACAGAGGTAGGATTCTGTCTGGTTGTAAAGGGAGACTGTGGGAGCCTTGGAAGCAAGTGGAGGGTAGGATCTAATTACCATTTTATAAAGACAGTCGTTGCTGTGTGGAGCCCATTCACGACCCCAGGCCCGTGCACCGAGGGGAGGGAACGACCACTTCCCGGGGAGGAGACACAGGGAGGGCCCTTCCCGGCACCGCCGCCTCCTCACGCCTGCCCACCAAGCATTTCCCAGGAGGGGAGTGTGGGCTCAGGAAGGAACAGGAAGCGGGGACCAGGGGATGACCTTTCCTGAAGTTCTGCTGGGAGGAGACCCCAGCGGTCAGCAGTCAGTAACGCAGTCACAGGGGGTCCATGCTGGTTGGAGCAGGTGCTGGTGATGGGGGATTTCTTAGTGTAGGTGCGGGCAGGCCCTCAGGGAGTGTGAGGAGTGGGCTGGGAGGCCTGGCCTGTGCCCTGCTTCTGATTCTGAAGACAGTGAAGGTTCGAGGTAAGACAAACCCCAGGCTCCTCTCGTTGGAACTCGGGCGTCAGAGACAAAGCATGGCTTCCTGGGGCTCTGTTTCCAAGCCTGGTCCAGGGTTAGCAGTGCTCTCAGGCCTCGCTCTCCTCGCACCAAGGCCGTGGCCCCACAGAGCACCAGACCTCAAGTTTGAAACCAGCTGTCTTCCCAGGGAGCCCTGCAGGCCGCCTGCTTCCAGACCACCCAGCCCAGCCCAGCAGAAAGCCACAGATCGGTGCCCCCTGCTCTCCAGACGTCCCCCGGGAGGTCAACACGCTGGCAGGCCAGGCGGGGCTGGCATCCCCGCCCGCTGGGCTCCTCTTTGCCAGCCCAGCCCAGCCCAGCCCAGCCCAGCCCAGCGGCCCGTGCACCCGCCTCAGGGCACATTTTAACTCCTGCCTCCCCCGGCTCCATCTGTTACAGTCAAGCTCCAGCGCGCCTGCACTTTCCTGAAGCCTTTGTGCCAAAATAAAATCGGTCAAATAAAACACAGTCACGTGGCATCAGGCCACAGGCTGTTTGTTGCAGCCTAACCCGCTCTGACAGCTCGGGAAGGAGACCAGCAGAGCGGCTCGGGGCCCAGGAGCAGAAGTGGCCGCCGCGGCACCCCCAGCTCCGATGCTAGCGCAGGCTGGGCCGCAGGGCTCTGCTCCACCTCCTCCGGGTACCTTGTCCCACCTGGGCCTCCCTGGCCCCGGCTGAGGCAGTGAGCCGGCCTGTCTGGGCTGGCCACACCTTTTCCTTTCCCTGGGAGGTCCAGGAATGCGCAGATGCACCCCACCCACCCATCGGGTCCCCACTTAGATGTTCCTGGCTGCCCTTCCCAAATTGCCCCTGGCCTCAGATACTCTGTGACACGGTTTTCAAAAAACCTACATCCCTGCTTTAAAGCACAAGGCTAAGGTCACTCATCCTTGCTTCCTGTGCAAATCAGGCTGCTTTCGATCGTCCAAAAAGTCTGCTGCCACCCCTTTCTGGGCGTCTCTTGACTTTGTGGTTAGTTCTTCATGGAGAGCCAGAGTCTCTCAACCCATGTAGGGGGACAGAGTAGGAGAGGAAGCTGCTGTGAGCCAGGAGACATGGATTTAGGAGCGAGAAGCCCCGGGGCTGTGGGCCCAGGGGAGTCCTCACCGCCCAGTCTTCTGATGCTCAGTTCTTGATCTGCAGAATGAGGACGATGCTAAGCCAAACCTGATTTTCAACCCCCGCTCGGCCACTGCCGAGATGTTACAGACACTGAAAACAAACTTAGGGTTACCAGGGGGGAAGGTGGGTGAGAAGGGATAAACTGGGAGTTCAAGATTTGCAGATACTAACTACTATATATAAAATAGATAAACAGCAAGGTCCTACTGTACAGCATGGGGAACTATATTCAATATCTTGTAGTAACCTATAGAGAAAAAGAATATGAAAAGAAATATATGTATGTGTCTGTATGACTGAAACATTATGCTGTCCACCAGAAATTGACACAATACTGTAAACTGACTATACTTAAATTTAAAAAAAAAAATTTTTTTTAAAGATGCTACATGTTGAATGCTTAGGGCCGCACCTGCCTCAGTGAGCCCTGGGGCGCCTGGCCCTCAAGCGAGGTGGAAGGCGTGCTCCCCTCCCCACTGCTGGCGCCACTCTCCCTGGGCACTCTCTGCTCACTTCTTTTTGGCATCCTTTGCTGACTCTGCTTCCTCCTCCCAAACACTGCATTTCAGAGGTCCTAGGGGTTTGTCCCAGAGCCGCGTCCCTTCCCTCTCCCTCGGGAAGCCCAGCCCTCCTTCCTATCTGTGAGTCTCCAGCCCACACTGCTCATGAGACATCAGAAGGTCCTGAACATACAGATGCCTCCTTGAGATGCCGTTTGAATTTCTCAAACACAGAACTTACGACTCTCCCTGCCCAGAGCAGTTCCTCCTGGCCGTGTATTCCGTTTCAACCAATAATAACACTCACAGCCTGATGGCTGAAGCTAGAAACTTCATAGATTTTCTCGAGTCCACCCTCTCTGTATCTTTCCTACTGTCCTAATCCATGACTGAACCCCGTGGTTCTATACCTCAGTTCAACTTGAATCTAGACTCATTCCCGGGCCCCGACCACCACCCTCCCGTCCATCCCCCCCTCTTACTCTGACCACCGCGGTAGCTTTCAGCTTCTGGTCCTGCTCCCACCCAGCCCAGCTTCCAAGCCAGTGTGGTCTTCCTGCCTGGAAAGTCAGATCGTGTCTGACTCAGCCGCTTCAATCCCCCCTGATAATGCCCTCATTATACAGAGAATTGTTTTTAAACTGCTCTCAGGACTTGATGCTCTGTGTCATCTGGCCTTTGCCTTGTTCTTCAGTTTCATCCCAAGCCACTCTGAACCACCACTGGTTATGCCCAGTCTCCACTGGTGCTCCCTCCCACCTCGAGGTCACAACTCAAGCCTGATACCATCACGCACTGTCTCAGCCGGTGCATTATTTTGCCTCATTTACAAGCGTGCCCGTCTCTCCCACATCCCTTGAGACACACTGTCATATACCCAGGCCTCCACAGCATACGATACGCTGACACTTCGGGGACAGTGCATTGTTAACAGAGTGATTTCTTACTGTGTTTCTGTAAAGTCTTTTAAAAGAGGGGGAGAAAAAAGGTGAATGTCCTTCCACAACAGCATCCACATTTTACTGCAATGAGAAAAAGCCAGGAAGTTGATATCTGAGTGTTCCCAACATCAACATTACCCTCGGTTCTCATCCACACCCTTGGCCTCGGAGGCCACACCAAGACAAGCCAGCCTGCCCTGCGGAGCCCATTCATTAGAGAAGGGAAGTGTTTATGTGGCCTTGGCGCGGGGATGATCTAATGATTGCCTTTCCTCCCAGGAGGTCTCACCCTGTCTCAGGAAGACGTCAGGGGTCAGCCCCAGGCCAGACTCTGGGCTGATGAGTCAGTCTGGGGGAAAGCCAATCACAGGATGAGGGCTGGCTCCAGGGGACCGAAGAAAGGAAATGGCACCCTTCCCTTGGAGGGCTGAGGTTGAATCTGACCTCGGGCTGATGCCATGGAAAACCACCTGGCCTGGCCGGCCAGGGATCCAGGAAGGGGAACAGGGGCCCCCAGGGAGGAAGACCGGGGCTTGCAGGGGATCTTCACTGCCAGGTCTCTGAGGAGCTTAGGTGAGGCAGGTGTCAGGGGTATCGACCCTTCTTATTTTTTTCCATTTGTAGGTCTCGTTCCAGTAAAAGCAGGCAGAAGTGGTGGGAAAGTGTACTTTGGAGAAGGCAGTAGAGGAGTGAGGTCAACTAGCTTTGGTTCTTCTCCAAGCAGCCCATCTGCTGGGGCATCCTTGAGGACCACTGACTCACACGATGACAAAGCTGGAACTGCCTCGTCCTAATGCCTCTTCTCCCACTCGTGTCATCTCATCACCACCTCCACCATCACTACCGCTAGCGACCCTTTAATGCCACTGAATTATCTGGCAAGTACCATGTTTACTTTTCATTTAATGTATCTTTAATAAGGAAAAAAAACTAAGGTTTATTGATCAGGCCAGCTGGCCGAGGTCAGTATCTTGTACGTGGCTGAGCTGGAATTCTCCCCCAGGTGTGTCCAGCACCACGGCTATGCTCCCCAAACTGTACCAGGTGGAGGACTCCCTTCGGGGCAGGAAAGAAGAGTCAGATTCACAAACAAACCGTAAAACAAAGGCCATTCCTTCCCGCCGTCTCTCCCATCCCCAGCCACCGTTCTCCTTCTGCTCAACTCATCGGGTCAGTGACTCCATGGAACACTCTTTAGAATAACTGATTATCCTCCTGGGCCCTGGGGCCATCGCTCCCTGGCGCATTTCTACCAAGCAAGAGGTGGCCACCCTGTTTCTTCGAGTCGACATTGTTAGGCATTCTTGCCTTCTCAGCAGGTCTCTCTGACCTCTGCTTGAAATTTTCAGGGAAGGATCATTCCTTGCACAAAAGCTTCCACCACCTAGCACAGCAGGAGACAAGAGCTAAATCTTAACGCGTGAGGAGTGAACCAAGTGCGGGGGCATCTCCCTGCCTCAGGGAGAGAAACGGTCTGTGGAAGATGCCTGAGTCTTTTCTCTGCCCATGCCAGCAACCAGGAGAGGACTAGCCAGGTAGCATCTCCTGTCGCTGGCTTGGAAATCTTTCCGGTGGGCTCCCATCGGGCACAAATGTCTTGGAATGAGCCTGGTCCCAGTTAAAGAACCAAATGGCAGGAAAAGGGAACATAAACCTTGCCTGGGGTTGGGACTCCCTGACAGTTTTTTTTTTTTTTTTCCCCACTATGGTTACAAGAGAGAGGATGTGAAAGGAAAGCCCTGTCTTATTTTATGAGCCATAATCATCCTAGTCCTCTTTCTGGAACACACCTGCCACTGCAGAACTTTTCTGCTATTTAAGCTCCGATTTGCTGACCGGAGGCCGTGTCTGTGGGTGTGGGTCCCACTCCCTCCGTCGGGCAGGCACCAGGTCAGGGGGACCCTCCCTGGAGTAGGCAGACAAGGTTCGTCTGTTGCTTCAGGACTGAGATACAACTACATTATCTGCACTGGAGTAAAATACATGGGAAATTAAACCTCACTTCATGCTATGAAGTCCATTCACGGCATTTGCATTTTGAAACATTAACACACACAAAGTGCATCCTGCGAAGCCCCACTCTTAACTTCTAGGAGGTCGACCTTAGACTACTGATGACAATTATTGCAGCTAACTTTTAAGGAGAACGTACTCTGTCCTAAGCGTGTTACACTGTCACCTCACTTGCCCCTCATGACACCCCTCTGAGGTAAACACACATAGTTTCCTTATTTTGTAGATAAAAGTGTCACAGAGAGGCTCAGAAACCTTCCTAAGTTCACACAGAGTATACGTCGGAACACAGATGTGAACTCAAGGCGGCTGGACTCCAGGGCTCATGCTATTAACTTCCATGTAAAGTTCCCTGCAGAGCAAACAAAAGAAACTGAGTCCCCTTGGAATTGCTGCTCCCACATCCTCCAGCCCTCAGGGTGCTCGAGTCACACATGGGGTTGACGCTAGGAATTAACAGCAACTCAGTTACTGGGGCCAACGTCCCAAAGCAGCAGAGGCACACTGCTGCGATTCCAAATACACGTGGGAAAGGCCTTCGCCTCTTGCAGCTCAAGAGCTGGACTGACAGCTAATTAACAAGCCTGTGTGATTAACAGGAAAGCGCAGTGAGGCCCAGTGGACTGATCACACAAACCCAAGCCGGGAATGCCAAGTCCTGATCACCTTGGTGGAATCTCTTGCCTTCAGGTAGACAGGACAGCTGAGCTGAGAGGAGGAGGATCAGAGGGTGGAAATGCAGACCTGGGCGGTCTGTTGTCAGAGCCCAGGGCCAGGCAGCAAGAGAGCTCCTCTAAGAAGAAAGAAATCGAGTGACCCACACAATCTAGGAGAATGGACAAGGGCCAGGGAGAGGCAGGTCCAATTTTTTGATGCCCCAAACCGGAGACGCTTTCTAAGAAACAGCCAAGGACAGGTTAGCCATTCTAGAATAAATGAAGTCAGGTGAAACTAGTTTTATCTGCTAAAACACCAATCTGATCATCCTTTTTTCTCCTCTTTTCTTTACTCTTCTTTACATTTGGACCAAGAAATCAGTGACTTTATTGTTCTGTTTATGAAACTAAATGTATACAACTTAAAAAACGTCAGTGTTCCCCTGTAGCATCTTTATTCTTTTTAAGTCAACTTTAAACCAAATTCAACGGGAAGCACACTTTCATGCAGTTGGACTGAGCTTCCCTCTAAGAGCCCTATTGTTTGTTCTAATAGTGAGCACGTCTACACTCTGCTTCTGGTAATGACACTGGAGAGCTCACTCAGACACACACAGACACACACACACAGACACACACACACACACCCTACAGATAATATATATTCTACCGTGATCATTGGGTCCTGCTTTCCACAGGGGGAAAGAGGACACATTGCACTGGAGGGAGTGGCCAAGGTGGTTAAGATGGTCCTCTCTGTCACCAGACCATAAAGAGATTCCATCAGTTGGGCCCATGTTCCATCGAACCACTGGGCATTTTGACGCTTCGGAATAGGAGTAAATAGAACTTCATGTAAAATGGTTTCCGCTGGCCAGACTTCAAGAACTTAAACTTTAGTGTTTGATGTTTCATCACCTTCATAAATTAATTATTAATTTTTATTTATTAATTTTAATTAATTTTAATTTATTAATTTATTTTAACAAATTATTTTAATTTAATTTTATTTATTTTAATTTAATTGTTAAAAGAATATTTTAATAAATAATTATTTATTTAATAATTTACTAAATTGAATAATAAATTAGCATTTATTAATATTGATATTTCCCCCCATAATTCCAATCTGGAGGGTAACGGGAGAACTTCCTGTTGGTGGCAGGTCTACTCATTTACTTTCATCTCTACAAGGAGGTTTCAGAGCTTCCAAGACTGTCTGAAAGGAAACTTGCAAGCAGGCAAAGGTGTGAGAAAAGGAATCTTTCCAGGGATTTAGACACATATTAGAACCAGTGTTGGTTTACTGAGCAAACCAGTGACTCTTTTTCTCTGCTGGTTTTGAGTGTGTATTTTTTCTACACTAGCCGTTAATGCTGGCTTAGATTATCCTACTTCCCAAATCTTCCCAATTCAGTTTTTTCCTGCCGCTCCTTCCGCAGTCAGCTTTCCCTGAAGCAGCAGTGTGACTTCATAATAAACAGAATCCTTTTAACAACAAGGTTCCATCTTGACTCTCTCCAGGACCACCATATGTCAGAGAAGCCAGTGTCAACTTCCACAGGGAAAAGGGTGTCTGGAAAAGGTTATCTCCCAGCCAGCTGCTTTGCTTGGCATGACTGGAGTCACTGCAAAGGGCCCAACAGTATCGTCTTTCATATCAGGACACAGGGCCACCTGCATATCCAAGTGAAAGCAAGACAAGGAGGATGTGCTGTGCAACAAAGTGGCCGCCACTGAGACGATCCATTCTCCAAAGCCCCATAGACACGTGCCTGAGTCACAAGAGAGCAGGCAGCTGGGGTCAACTGGAGAGGACTGTTTCACTCCAATCTCTGTAAATCACTGGATGCCCAGGAGAATTGCCTTTCTGTTCATGTAATGAAATGGAACAGAAGTATGGAGGAAAGGAATTCCTCCCACTTCGAAGGAGATCAGAGCAGCACATCAGGGAGTTCCGAGAACAGAGCAGAGCTGTGTCCTTCACTGGGGCAGGTTGTGCTTTCAAAGCAGCCAAAGCTCTGGGTGATGGGTCATGAGAAGAGGGAAATGATGGAGGCCTTCAGGTTTCTGAGAACATGGGAGAGCACGTTATCCCACAAAGCAGGGGGAGAGCTGTAGATACTTTAGAGGAAACGAAAGGTCCTGTGATGGACGATGGGGGGAGGAAAAGGGCAGAGGTTATGTTTGCTTTGCTTTGTAATCCCAGCTTTATATCCTACGGACGTGTACAACTTGGCATAAATATCATTCTGCGTGGCTTATAAGAACTGAAGGCTTGAAGGTCATTCCCCTTCTACCTTAGCAAGAGGCTATTTTCCAGGGGGGACCCTCCATGGCTCTGTTATAATCCAGTCTCCTCCAGACCAGAGGGAGACTCTAACTGGCTACCTTTGTGCCGTCACAATAGAATCTCTTTCCGCTGTACTTTTTGTCCTGTCATGAAGCACTGGTTCAGCACAGGTCACAGAATCATAAACTGTTAGAGCTGGAAGATACCCAAGAGATCCTCTGGCTCAATGATTTCTAAACTGTTTTTCATAAAAATTTTTTTCAAATGAAATTTTACTTAGACCTGAAAATATAAGATAAATACAGTGGCTATAATTCAATATGGCAGTTTGATCATAACGTTCTACTATTCTTGCCTAATAAATAGAGATGAATTTAATTAAGGTAAAAAAAAATCATCAGTTTACAGTCACTAATGAAACAGTGGACCTAGGCAATAATCATAAATGGATGCCGAAAACATAGAATGGGAGGTTGATGGGGAGCTTTTTAACAGATCAGGCTGACACCAACTGAGCCCATTGGTCACCTGTAGCCTTGGTCAAGTGGGTTCTTCAGGGGAGGGTATATAGTCAAGTGATAGAGTGCATGCTTAGCACGCAGGAGGTAGGAGGAGGGAGATTTAATACCCATTGAGATTTGGAGGTCATTTGTTACCAGGCAAAGCTGATAAATGTAATACAACATGCACACAGAGTAACTTGTTACAGAATAAAAGAAATGTAATAGGTGGCCATTGAAGACACACTGTGGACCATGACTGGATCTCAGGTCAAACAATTAAAACTTTTGGGGTAACTGAAACAATTTGGATAATATTTGTGTACTATGTGGTATTAGGGAGTTATTGTTAATTTCGTTAGGGGTGAGAATGCTCATATATGCATCTATTTCTCAGTTAGAGGTGTTTATGGGTCAAATAGCATGATGTCTGGATTTCCTTTTGAATATTCCAAGAAAAAACAGTAAGGAAAGGATGCAATGTTCACAACATATTTGATAACTGTGGAAGCTGGGTAATGAGCACACAGAGGTTAATTATACTATTGTCTCTAATTTTATATGTTTTAAATTTTTCCTTACAATTTTTAAATCATAGTAAATAAATTGAAGAACATTAAGAAGTAATAACAGACAAGACATGATTGAGAGTCACTTGTAGACAAGAAAATTCCAAAATTTCTGGAAGATGGTAGCATTTGGAAGAGTGAGATTTAGAAAGTAAGGTTGGGAAGGTGGCACTGTCAAGCGTGTGTGTGTGTGTGTGTGTGTGTGTGTTTTCGGGGAGTGGCAGGCAAGGGTATCCTTAAAAAGAGTGTGAAACAATGGGTCTAAGTGGAAGTCTGTATAAGCAACAGTGACTTTATGACATTCACCCATCCACACACCTGCAAATAGAGTCATGCCCCACACAGTGCGTGTCTTCCAGGCGAAAAATAGCAGGCTTCCAAAACAAAACAAGTCCTCTCTGGGGAAAACCAGGACCGCTCATGTGGACACTGATGCCCAAGAGCAAAGCATTGTGAAATCTGGCATTTTAATGTCCTGGGCCGCTCTCCACGTGTTCCCCTAAAATGGAGTCTTAGCAGACAGTCACCCCTGCCCAGAGGACGAGCAGCCAGGTCACCACGGGTCCACTCGTAACTGTGAGCAGACTACTGAGGGTCACCCTACAGCCAGAGGGAACTTGTAGCACGACAGAAGTCAACGCAGAAGAAAAATGACACCAGAGAAAACAGAAATAATTAGGAAAAAGAGGATAATTTTTTTAAAGGAAAAACTTTTTTTTGGTGGGGGAGGTAATTAGGTTTATTTATTTACTTATTTATTTAATGGAGGTACTGGGGACTGAACCCAGGACATTGTCCATGCTAAGCATGCGCTCTACCACTGAGCTGTACCCTCCGCTCAACAAAAGGAAAAAAATTTTATTAACATTCTCAGAGAGATTTGAAATGAGATGGCATCCAGAAAACCAAAATAGGTTTCCATGAAAAAGGAAAACTCAGAGATAAAGAAAGCACTGTTAGAAATTAAAATTCAATCCCAACCCTCACTCCGTCCCATGTAAACAAAGAAGAAAAGGTAAAAGAAGATAATGTGGGCCCTACAAGAGAAAGAAAGAGAAACAGGTTACTTTCCATCCCTGGAAAGCTGAAGGAAGTATTAGGAACACACAGAAGAGAAATAAAACTAAGTGCATAAGAGGAGGGAGGAAGAGCCATTTATCGGAGAGAACAATGGACACCAGCGTTTGTTTAGATCTTTGGTGTTTTCATCATGTCTGGTTTTGTCGCCATGCATTTTCAGAATATATGGCACACACATGTGCAGAAACAATTCAATGTGATGAGCATATTGTAGAAATGTAAAACCAACGGCGATTCAGCATCATAAAAAGTAAATCCTCGAGTATCTAATAACTCAGCCAGGCTTTTATTTCTAGAACCGAAAATCTCGAAGTCTAGTCTCTATATTAATTGTCAGCACTTGGTGTAGAAAGGTTAAGGTTCCCAAAAAAAAAAGTCTAAATTCCTCTCACAGTGAAGTCAGTTCCCTTGAGAAACTCTTGTCATCTAAGTTTTGAAAGTTTGTAGTTTTCAAATGAGAGTTATGTTTGAAATTTTTGTAAAGAGACACAATTTACAGATTGAGAAAAACTTTACTCACAGCACCCACCCCCCAACTCACCGAGTCCACATTAGTGTCTACAGCACATTACTGGAAATCTGCAAAATATGTCAACAGTATTCTCACACAGGCTGTCTCAAAATGCTTATCAAAGTGCTTAGAGCCCATTTGGTAATGTTTTGAGAGGAAACATCCAATGATGACCTTGAAATCACATGTGATTTCCAGTCAACACACAGACTCAGACACACATTTGGGCACAACATGAAAGATCTGTTCAGGAAGCTCTCGCTAAATTGTTCATTACATTTCATCTAAAGGTCACATCAAGTCTGGATGATGGGCCGTAACTCAAGAGAAACTTTGTTCATCTGAGAACATCCTTTGGCCAAAGGAGGCTTCCAGCTGGTTAACGTGATCGATACACAAAAGGAAGGTATGCCTTGAAAAAAATCACAAGTGGACCTCAACTTTAAATGTTTTTGAACTTCATCCAGGATCTTAAGTGAAAAAAGGGGGGTGGGGGTGGGAATCCATATATATATATATATTGAAGAAGAGAAAGGCTTTTATGAATTCTAGGGGAGGATACTGTCCAAAAAAAGGAAAGGCTTACCCCGGGGAAATTAGAACTCGGACCACGCGGAATCCTGGAATGGCTCCAGGCTGCACCGGCCCCTCCAGGAGTGTCTGTGCACAGTGGGAACCGCGGTACTGAGCAGTATTTGTCAAGTGTGGCAGCCCTGGGAGGGACATCCGCTCGCAAATTCATTCAACACAATGACTCACTAACCCAACCCAAAGGGCTTTATCTTTCCAGCATCCCAGCTCCACCTTCCATGAGGCTGAGACAATCCATATGGAGCTTGGAGCAGGACCTCTGATTTACGGTGGTGAAATTTTGCTTCCTTCTCAAATACAGCCCCGGCCTGCGAGGAGGAAGGAAGCCAAATGAAACACTTTCTGTGCGTAGACGTCTAAGTCATGGGTGGCATCAGTTCCTTGGTTGTGTCTTCAACTTGGTTCAGACACATAATCCCTTTTCCTTTACTGTGTTAAAAAAAGACTTCCTAGAAATTCAAACATGCCCAGCCTGTACATTTTTTTCTTGTTTTTTTTCCCCCCAAGGAATAAATTGACAGACAGCTTGACTCTAGCATAATGTTTAAGAGAGTGGGTTCCTGAGTACAAACGACAGCTCCAAGCATAAGTGCTCCATGACTTTAGGAAATGTGCTTAAGCCATCTAATCCTCAGTGTCCTCCCCTGAGACATGGGGATAAAGGTGGTGACAATCTTACAGAGCTACCAAGAGGATTCATCGAGATACTTGCCGTAAAGTTAAGATATTCCCCTGCCCAGAGGTACTGTGGCTGCAAACAACAGAAATAGTAACTCAAACTGGCTAAAACAATCAGTAAATGTGTGTCTCGTACAGGCTGGAATCCAGGAGAGCAGGCTTCCAGCACAAATGATTGACAACTTGATGGACTGTCAAAAACCTAGGTTCTCTCCCCCTGCCGTATGCTGTTCTTGGCATTGATTCATCCCAAAGCTGCTTCCTCTCCTGGTCACATTTTGGCTCCCTATGACAACTAGGACTACATTATTTCTCATGCATATTCAGTAAGAAAGGGCAAGGTAAGCTTTCCAGAAGCTTCCAGTCGACTGTTCTCATCCCATTGGCTAGAACTGGGTCACAAGCCCATCCTAAAATTATCACTGCAAGTAGAATAGAGTCAGCATGACTGGAATAAACTCGTCTTTGGAGGAGAAATGGATGTAGGAAAAGATCATTTAACTACCCAGTAAAGGTTTCCTCTCATTAGCACTTATTGTCCACGTTAATGCTGCCCTCACAGTCTTACAGGAAGTTTCTCCAAGATGCAACTGGATATTGCTTCAAAGGTCATGAAATGGTAAATTGATTTTATTTTTATGTCACTTTGGTTTTACTTCCAGGAGCTATCTAGTCTAAAGTGATGCTTGAGAAAGATTCTGGGGCTCCACTAATGCTGGGGAGGGGAAGGTAAAAACTGTCAGTTCCAGGAATTGGCCACAGGTACAAGACATGGCTTCACCAACGCCACGGGTGGACATGAACAGCTGGACATTTCCATCCGTGCTCCTTCTTTCTGTCACTTTTTAACCTTTAAGCCACAGAGAATGACCTCCAGCATGTCTTCAAGCTTTTTTGACTAGAAACAGCACTGCGTCTTCACCACTGAAGGAGTCTGATAGAGTAGCCGAGAGATTTCTGAGAGACCTTTCTCAATAGATCAGTTCAACCAGTGTTTACTGAGCACTAACTCATCGTCCTAATCTGAGCCAGGGGCTTAGCAGAACACAAAAGAAAGGCAAGACACAAACTCCGTCCTTAAGGAACGCCCGCTCTATCTCGGACAGTACAGTGTTAAACAGTCGAACAAGGCAACCTAGAATTCAGGGCTCCTGGAAATTGCTACAGCCATTTTAATTGGCTGTGACTAAACGGACCAAGGAGAATCCTATAATTGACTGCAGTGCCGTTTTGCAGACGGGCATACGGGCTCAGCCTCGATCTGCAGTAGAGCCTGATCCTTTCCACGGAGCAGGCAGACAGATGGCCTCAGAGTGTCTCCGACTTAACGTCAATGTCTCCCATGTGCTAACTGGAACCACTACCGTGACCTTGTGCAAATACATCTTCCAGAGAAGGGTGAATCTGGAAGCCTGATGAGGTGGGAAGTTTCTAGAGCTCTTAAAGCATTGCCGTGGCTTCTCCAGATCCCACCTTCCAACAGACTCTCAGGATTCACAGCTGGAATACAGCTGATCTGAGCTAAATGGCTCTGTGCCCTCGGCCCTGGAGAATGCATTATCTGGAGAATACATTGTATATCACAAGTTCTTACATGACTGTCCACACTGATACTGTGTGTTTATAACCTATTTGGAGCAGCTAAGTCTGATAACAATTTATAGAATAATAATAACAGCAACATTTACTCACCGCCAATTAATTCTGGGCACTGGATAGGCAAGAAGGGACACGCTATAAAACTAGGGGAGTGTATTCCTGGTTTACAGGGCATTTATAATCCGGTTAGGCTGAGACGACACAGATATATGGAACAATACGCATAAAGCAACGCGGAAGACGGCCATCTCCTCCAGGCCCTTCCTGACTCACAGTCAGATCATGAGAGTCAGTCCCTCTGGCTCCAGTCCTCCCACACTCCCATGTCCTCTACCACACCCCCCAGGGCCATCTTCCAAGTACAGACCGGGCAAGCCACTTCTCTGTTGGAAAGACTACCATGGCATCCCAGTGCCCTCCGAAAAACTACCCTCTTGACCTCCAAAGCCTCCAACTACCCCCTAAAATCTGCTCTTCTCCAGTCTTCCAACTGATTGCCAACATAGCCACCCTTTCACTACTCAAATGCTGTATTTAACTAAATGTGTTTACTCAAGATCTCTCCATCCAAAAACATCATGGCTTGCTCACCTGTGCACGTGAAACCCTTCCTGCTTCCACTTATTTAAGTCTCACTCTTTTTTGAAGATTTTTTTTTTCCTACAGAATTATTTTCCTAAACACACCAGATCACAAGTCTCATTCCCTCCTCCGAACTCCAACAGCACGGGCATTACTTACGTGGTACCATGAGTCACTCTGAAGCAATTTTGTATGTGTCTTGCCTTCCCAGCTGGATTTCCGGTTCCTTGAGTACCTTGTTCCAATCCTCTCTCTCTGCGCAAAGCTTAACAAAGATCCTCAGCAATGCTGTTGATGGCAAAATAAAGTCAGGCCTCGACTCCTGAGCAGAGTAAACAGGTAATCAGTTATAAACAGATGGACTAGAACAGGGGGCGGGGGGAGGTAAAGCTCAGTGGTAGAGCACGTGCCTAGCACGCACGAGATCCTGGGTTCAACCCCTAGTATCTCCACTAAAAAAATAAAGAAACCTAATTATTCACCCTCCCTTAAAAAAAAAAAAAGAATGGACTAGAACAAATCTTAAAAAGGCTTACTAGGCAGATGACTCTTTAAACTGGGTTTAGAAGAAAGGACACGGGTTGAAATGGTGAAGGTGGACATGGAAAGGAGCGGGCGGACCCGGGAGCCTGGCCACGTTCTGATAGTTGAGTAAAATCAACAGACTGGTACGGAAGTCTGGTTGCCAGATGCCCTTCCCTTTGCGTATCTTCTAGGTGGAACTTGTTTAGGTCTATAGAGTTGGCAAGTAGGGCCAAGAAAAAGTCATCCTCTGGGCTTAAATTCTATCTTATGACCTTTAAATGTTCTTCCATTCAATGCTTTGAAATATCATTTCCTTTGGCGAGGTAACTTTTTCCACTGGGAAGCTTGTTGGTGAGCTTTTTGGGGCCTCATTTTCACCTTGTCAGAACAATTGGACAGAAATGCAAGTGTTGATTCACATTTTACACACGGACTTACCCTGCTTCTCAGGTCCTCAGGTCCCCTCAAACACGCCACGTTGTAGCTAAGACCCGATGACATCTGTGCCTGTAGGCTTTTGGTGGCGGGGGATGGTGAGGGGAGAACACCGGGCAGGGGCTGACCGAGGGGTCAGGTGGGTTCTGCTCGCTTTGCCCTGAGGCCCTTCCCATGCTGAACACCTCCACCTCCATCGCACCTCGAGTCTTCTCAGAGCAGACACCCACAAGTGCAGACATCAGAGAGACAGGGAGGTGTGCTGAGGAGTGTGTGGACTCGCCCCTTCACATCTGCTAACTCTGCAAGCATTCTACTTCTCCACAGTCCTGGACCACCAGATCCCCAAAGGGACACTCCTAACCCCTCGTTTAATGTGTCCTTCCCCTTTGAGTGGTATCGGTCAAACTGCTCCATCAGTTTTGTCTAGACTTAGGCATTCTCTGTGCATCCACAGTGTGACCCTAAAAGAAGGAACTTGAAATAAGGGTCTCAGACATGATCTCAGCAAAGCCCCTTCCTCTACAGAGTCAGCTGTGGCCCTGAAGGGCATGTGGTCTGGCCAGTGTCACCACCTGAGCTCTGATTACATTAAGGGCTAAGGTTTTTCCTGCAATTTGGCTAATGCCCTTAATATGACTGCCATTGTGAAGAGCAGCTCAGATCCCTCCATTAACTGGGATGCTTGGCTCCCTCCACTTCAGAAACACACTTATTGCAAGAAGTCAAAACAAGGATGTCACATTTCCATTAAAAAAAGGTGCAGGGGGTACACCTAGAGGCTTTATCTAGGCTTGGAGGCTTTATCTGGTCATATTATAGCTCAGTAAGCCTACTTCCCTCCTCCCTTAAACTTACACAGTGTATATATAAAAAAAAAAGACACAGAGGTGGAACCGAGCACCTGCTCTCCCTTCAGCGTTTCTCAGCAGCAGCGCTACTGACACTGTGGGTGAACCATTCATTCCTTGCTGTGGGCTGTCCTGGGCATTACTCCGGTCTCTCCCCATCCCTGGCCACTACTCCCTCCACTCACCGGAAGTGGACTGTCCCCCATGCCGCCCCAGTTATGAGAAGCAAAAATGTCTCGAGACATTGCCAAATGTCCCATAGAGGGAAAAATTGCTCCCATCGTCCTTGAGAACCACGGGGTCTAGAACACACCGTGAATGTGGAGGTTATTCCGGAGGGTCTTCTCAGCAGTTTCTCATCAGTATTTGCATTCCACAGCCTCCCACCGCGGACTCTGCCTCGGTGTTGCATAAAGCCCCCACACAGGGCTGCCCGGGTTATCACACGTAACGGAGAGTGCAGCTAACCGATGGAAATTATAACATCGAGGGTCAAAACTGAAAGTCACATGTTAAAAATGACTTCCTGCCATCCGCTAACAGGCAACCAGATTTGTTATCTATTGCCATGTCACAAATTACCCCAAACGAAAGCTAGTCTAATCTATTCAAAATAAAGCCAAAAACAAGAAATACTTATTATTTCACAGTCTGTGAGGGTAGGAACCTGGATAACAGCATGGTTTGGGGATGTCAGGAAGCTGTTGGCTGGGGCCGCAGTCATCTCTAGGCTATCCTGAGGCTGGAGAATCCACTTCCAAACTCACTCACGTGGTTCTTGGCCTCAGTTCTCACTGGCTGTTGGCTGGAAGCTTTAGTTCCTTGTCACGTGGGGTCCACGGAGGGCTGCCTCACTCCGTGGCAGTTGGCTTTTCCCCAGAGTGAGTGACAGAGACAGAGACAGAGAGAGAACAGACACTTTTGTTTTATACTCTAATCTCGGAAGTGGTGCACAGTCCCCTCTGCTCCACGCTGTGTGGCCACAGACCGACCTCGGTAGCCTGTGGGAAGGGGCAGCACGAAGCCGTGCAGCAGGGGGTGCCGCTTAGAGGCTGTCTACCGGGCAAAGCCCTCAGCAACAAACTTCTCCTAAGTTTACACTCTTTGCCCAGCTTGGGAACGTGACAATTTCTGACCATCAGTGTCCTCGGTTTCATCTGAGGACGGTAAGGAAATTGCCATCGAGTCTGGTCTGAATGATGACCTTGACACCGCACCTCCTCATGCAAAGGAACATACTGTGTTCCTGAAGTGACAACTGGTGGCCAGTCCATTTTAGAAGAATTTTCATCAAAAGCAGGTTTTCAGTTGTCTTCTTTCAATAGCAAAAAATAATTAATAAACTGTAGCATGTATTATTTGCCATTTCAGTCAGCCAAGATGCTGTGAAAACTATTCATGAAGCTGTATTTAACAAATACTGAGACCCCTCTCTGAGTTAGACCTTTGCTTATGTATTGCTGTGCAGCAAACCAGCTCACAACAGGGGAATAAAACAACATGGGTTTATGTGGGTTGGAAATGTGCGTGAGGTTCAGCTGGGCAGTGCTCCTGCTCCGTGGGGCAGTGGCCTGTGTCCCTCACCCAGGTGCAGTCACGTGCCTGCAGGGGTGGCCCAGAGGTCCGGGGAAGCTTCACTCACATGTCTGGTGTCTTTGTGCGCCTCCAGGTGGCTCCCCTCTCTCTGAGGATAATGGGCACGCGATGTCACAGGGTCCCTCAGGAACAGTGGTCAGACCCCTTTCATGGTGGCTGATTTCCAGGAGCAAAAGAGGACAATGCTAAACCTCTTCAAGGCATTGCGTCTGCCACCTTCTGTTGGTCCAAGTGCATCGCTTTTAGAAAGTTCTCTCAGGTCAAATCCCTTTTGTGCTAAAAACCTTTAGCCTAATATTTTTGACCTCTAGACCCATATTTATAAGGACTCATGTGACTAGATCAGACCTACCCAGATAATCTTCCTATCTTAAGGTCAGCTGATTTTGGACCTTTATTACAGCTAAAAAATCCTTCCACAGCAGCACTTAGATTAGTGTTTGATCGAATAACTGGAGACAGTGTGTGTGTATCGGGGCTGGGACTCTTGCGGACCACCAGCAGAATTCTGCCAACCAAAGTGAGGCAGCTGGTAAAATTTGAATAATTTTTGCATATTAATTAACAGTATTGTATCGATGTTAATTTTCTGGCTTAGATAATTTCACATTGGTTATATGAAATGTTAATGTCACTGGAAACTGGGGGAGTGATATATGGGAGTTCTAAGTACTATTTTTATAAACTTTTGTTAAATATAAAATTATTTTTTTTTAAGTTCTTTTTAAAAAAGGCAAGTCACCAGGCCAGTCCAGGGGAAGGAAAATAAAGTGATGGGAAGAGAGGCATGTGCCTATAGGGAGGGAGGAATTGATGGTGACCGTCTTTGAAGACTGTTTATTACAGGCACTGTGAGTAATGAAAAACTGATTATGACCAGTTCCTCTCTCAGAGAACATGTAACCTGGTGAGTGAGAGAATGTCCATGGGGTAGATATTTACTGTATATCTCCAATGGAGTAAACATCACGATAATCACAGGAGATTCAATGGTGACTACGATTCCCACATTACTAAGGTCTCATGGGAGACGGTGATTGGTGACCAGTAATTATAACTCAGTGCGTGATAACTGCTGTGGTCAGGAACTACAGAGGACTGAGATGGCCCACAAGATGCAGAGAACACTTCCAACTGTGGGGGTCAGAAAAAGCTTCATTCGCGGGTTGACAAACACCCAGATGTAATTCCTTCTCCCTGCCACTACAATCCTTTGAAATTGCTCCAAACAAATCGAAAGAAATTATCTCGATGGTTCACGGCTGGAGCTTCTGTTTGAGGGGATTGCATTTTTTCCCTCGAATTTGCTTATAGAGTAGATTTTTACACAAATGAATGTGTTCGTACTAATAAGGAGTAAATTTTTAACTCCTGCTGCAGTCATATATATCATCCTAGGTACCTGTCATACTTCTGTCATTTGTCCGAGGAGGATCTGGAATTTAATTGGAAATGGGCGTCACTCGTTTCCTGACATTGCTCAGTATCTCTGATAAGTCATCGTTTGTTTCCACCTGACGTCTCTCTCCACGTCCGGATTTCAGCAACGTGCTGCCCCCTGAGGGGTTAAGTCCAAGTGTTCTAAGTGTTCTCATTTTTCCCAGCGATGCTCTTGGTTGGTTGGTTGGTTGGTTGGTTGGTTGGTTGGTTTTTTGGTGGGGGAGGTAATTAGGTTTATTCATTTAATTATTTATTTGATGGAGGCACTGGGGATCGAACCCAGGACCTTGTGCATGCTGGGCAGGTGCTCTGCCACTGAGCTCCACCCTCCCCCACGCCCCAGAGATGCTCTTTGAAAGAGCTGCTTTTGACCTACTTCATCAGCCACTTTATGACTCCATTTAACTTTTTTAAAAGAGCTAGAAATGGCAGGTTATATCAGCAAATTTATACACAGAAAAACCTTCCAGAGGAAGGGGAACATTTTCAGGTCCCCTTTTGTAGAAGGATTTTTTTTTAAGACCTTTACCAGCTGAAGAACTGTTACTATCTCTCTGAGATGGCACCTGAGGGGACTTCTCTGAGGGTTCTGCTGACAGTGTTTGAGCAAAGCTGATCCTCTTGGGAGCCCCGTTATTTCCAGAGCATTTGCAAAGGTTGAAATGGATGGATTAGGGTCTTTCTGGTCCTGGTGTGTCTTGCCCTTCACCCTCTGGAAGAGCCTCAAAGCCCCAGGGCCCATGAGTTTTAAGGACACGATCTGAGGGGTGTCCCTAACAGTGGGGTAGCACTCAGTCACACTGAATGTGGTAGCGCAGAGGACACGTGAGTGTGTCCAGCCTGACATGACGCCCCCTCTTTCCAGACGTCAGGCCTTCGCAGGCACACCGGGTAAGTGCATTAGCACCTGTAAATCTACTCAGAACAGTGCTTGACGTATAAGAACCTAACAGCTATTGTTATTAGCATCACATTTAACCCCAGTCAACTCATGAGAAGATCTTTCAGCAGTGCTGAACTATATCTGTTACGTATCCTAAGACAGAAAGAAAAAAAAAAAGCATAATGAGTTCTTATTTCACAGGAACGAGTAGAGTAAACCTACTTCCACTTTGCACAGGAGATCAAAGGTGCAAACTCTGACGTTCGGCAGTCCTTCTCCTCCCCAGCTGGACCTGCTCTAGAACTGACTGTTCTTTCTGCCAAGTTAAAAAACCCTCCCCAAGAAATGAAGCCACACGGAGATCCACCAAGCTGCTCATTTCACCTCCTGTCACTGGGGTCGTATCAGGGTAGGTGCCCAAGATGAGGTTTTGATCACTGTCATCTCTCCCTGGTTCACGCAGGTCAGCTCACTGGGTCACTTAGCAAAGCCCCAAGCATCACTTCTGCTTCTGTGCTGGGTCCACATCCTTTCACTTAGGTCTTCCCAGAAAGTCAAGTGGGAGAGCCAGATAAATGCTCGGGATTCAGAAGATGGCAAATACAGGCCCAGAGGTAGAAGCCCTAGTGACTGGCTATTTCTGACTCCGTCATATTTTTAAAGACTGGGACACCTTCCCATTTGCACAGTTCAGCAAATCAGGCTGAGAAGAGTCAGGGTCCTAGGTCACTGAGCACTGTTTCCAGAGGTGACCTGTGGGTCACTGCATTTCTGTCCTGTCCCCTCCTCTGTGTCAATGCCATTGCAAGAATGTTTGGCCATCTATAAGGACAAACCTGGAAACAGAGTTCATTTTCCTATGCTCTGCCTCGAAATAATGAACTTCTTAACAGTCCCCTCAAAATGTTCACTCCCATTTTCTTGGCCCTCTCTGAAGAAAGAACATGATAATGTCCATCACTAGGATATTTCAAAGCTTCTATCAAGAACAGCCAGGAAGTTCTTTGTAAAATCTAAAAACAGAAATCCAAGACTCTCTGGGTGCACGTGTGTGACACATATTGCCATGTTTCTTACCAAGAGATGCTCTGGAAATCCGAGTTCTCCGTTACGGCTCGCTAAGAGCTGAAGGGGCGGAAAGGAAGACACTTTCCTGTGGCTGTTTGACATTAATGTCTTCCCTCTCGGCATCTCAGGTGTGTGCTCTGAAGCTGTCTTGCTCCATGGGGAGCACAAATTCTGGGTGAGAGGAGCAGGAGGAAAGCCTGGCTCCTCCAGTCTCTGTGGTCAGGAGCCAAAGAAACCAAGGTGAGTTGAGGCGGCTGTCGTGTGGTTCATTGGCAAAGAAAAAGAATGGGGTTGGGGCAGAAAGGAGGCATGTGTCTGAGCATTTTGCATCCTGTTGAAAGAAAAGGAAGCAAAGGGAGCTTCAGGGACCCACACTCCCTGTTCAGCAGATGGCAAGACCAAGGTGGAGGTGAAGGCACTGGCCCGCTGGAGGCCCTTTGACTGGAGTGGCTAGATACAAATTACTGCCCCCCCTGAGTGCCAAGTAGCCTGCCTTCTCCAAGAGAGAGCAAGAAACAAAGGCTGAGGCCGAGTGCGGGAACAGAACCATCAACCCCACGCCCCAACCCCCCAATGCCTCAGCGGCAAGACCTCGGCTGTCACAAAGGGTCCAGACTCTGCTCTGCATTACATTCTGGTTCTTTTCTTAGCACTAGGGACATGGGACAGAGATGTGGTAAGGCCAAGGGTGGCATCTGGAACACTCCTTCATTTCTTTCCCTGGGTTTTAAGGGAGAAGAAGAGGCAGCCAGTCATTTAGGGCTCAGCTCACCCAGAGATTAATCTGAAACCACTTGTGGGGGCTAAGTCATGGCCAGAATTACCACCAGATCGCTGAGCAAGTCCTACTTTTCGAGAGGTCAGTGGCAGCTTTTGGTGTCCAAGCTGGTGGAACATGAATCTATTGCTCTGTGTGTCTGTGCAGGGAGAGAGGGAGAGAGGGCAGAGGGGGACGGAGAGTCCCCTGCAGGGACACAGAAGGAGAAGGAGGGAAAAAAAGTACCGCAGAGAAAGGGTAGGGGGGGATAAATGAAAAGTAGGAAAGGAAGGAGGAATTAAAAATAGGGAGAGAGAAAGAAGGAAAAATGGAATGACAGGGAAGTGTGAACTGGTCACTTTGCAAGGCAGTGACTTTCCTGTCACTTGAGACTTTCAAACCGAGGCAGAGCAGCCTCTGTGTTAGTTTCCTATTGGTGCTGTAACAAAATATCACCTATTCAGTGGCTTAAAGCAACACAGATTTATCATCTTACAGTTCTGGAGATCAGAAGTCCAAAACGAGTCCAGAATAGCTCTCACTGGGCTAAAATCGGGCAGGACTGCTTTCCTTCTAGAGGCTTTAAGGGAAAGTCCAGTTTTCTTGCATTTTTCATCTTCTAAAAGATGCCTACATTCCTTCCTTCATTTCCATTTCCAAATCCTGCAATGATCAAGAAAGTCTCTCTCACATCACCTCACTCTGACATTGATCCTCCACACTTAAAGGCCCCCCACCACTGTGATTATACTGGGCCCACCAAGATAATCCAGGATAATCTCCTTATGTTAAGGTCGACTGATTAGCAACCTTAATTCCCTCTTGCCATGGAAGGTAACATATCCACGGGATCTGGGAATTAGGACATGGGTCTCTCTGATGGGCCAGTATCTACCCACAATGGCCTCTTATAGTCTTGAACTTCCTAGAGTGATACCAGAAGACACGTTTTTGAGTGGGTGTTGGAGAAAACGTTGTCTATTGGAGATGCTTACACTCCATGAACCCCACCATATAAACCTGTCCTGCACAGAGCCAGCCTGGCTTAAACATTGGGGTCCATTTGTGCTCAGAAGATAGCATGGTATGTCTATTTAGAGAAAATACTTGCGCATCTTTTGAGAGTAGTGATTTATAAAACACTGAACCCTGGAGTTGCTATACTAGGATCCCAAGAAGAAACACAATTTTATCCTGATGTCTGACAAAGGTCTACACCTCAGTATGAGTGTCTTGCTGTTTTTTCATTTTCCCCAACAGCTGTTTAGAATGGAATTATGTACCTTTTCCCCCCTGAACATTTTCATCCTCCTTATCAGGTAATGATTGTACCGGCTTTAGTACCACAAAATCGAGAGGGAAAAGAAGTGAGCTTGACAGTCTGGACTCCTGAGGACACAACAACCAAGGTTAACAACCATTTTTGGTTGACACGGTGTGTCTGAAGAATCTCACCAATTTAAGGACTCACTGTAGTGGATATTCTCCCAGGAATAGAAGCAAATGCAAGAAAAATCTCTTAATCTTGGGGGACGAGTTTGAAAACGAATAGCCCGTGGCCAGGGGAATTGGTGGGGGGGTGCCTTGTCTCCACTGGTCTCCTTTGCCTCTTGAGCAGTCAGAACGGAGGCAGATGATCTGGACAGTCTTTTGAGCTCTGGCTGGTGGTTTTTTTTTTTTTTTTTTTCTTTCTCATTTTTTCTACATTTCAAGTAGACAACATGCCAACATCATGGGATGAAAGAGTGGGTGGTGAGATATCAAATTCAGGTGAGATACGAATGGGTGTGAATTCCCTGAAGAAGGCTTGAAAGCAGGGGTCTTGAAGTCTCATTTAAAAGCCCCTCTTTGTGGGGCTTATCTAGGGTGGGTAGCCTAATGACCTTGTGTGAAATAGCCTGTGTGAGACCTCTTTTTTTTTTTTTTAAATCAGGATTGTTCTTGTAACTCCCAGTAGATGGACTGAACACAAAAGAACACTGAGTAATGGGGAGGAGTCACACAAGCCTGGTCAATGTTCATTTCTCTTCTTCTAGGGAAACCTTCAGCATATCAGACTGCACGCTGGAAAATACCATGCTTGATTAACCAGAAAATCATGACAGCAGAAAATTTAAGGAAAAAAATCAAGGGAAGGAAACCTAGCTGCTTATGGACACACCCTCAATTCCATAATGATTAACCCACGAAGTTTCAAAGAACTTTCTAGGCCAACCTCAGACACAAACCTGCCCGAAGGCAGGCCTTCACACAAAGTGAACCGGAGCATATGATATCTTAGTAGGACTTCAGCTTTGGAAATGTGTAAGATTAATAGGCCTGGATGATTAAAACAGCACACTGTTTACAGGCATAACTTGATCTGGGGCATACTGCTAGAAATTTTAGCAAGTACAGTGTTTCCTGCAGGACCTATCTGAACTTGAAAGTTATTCTAAGTGATTTCTCTCACTGAATCAGTAGAGGAAATGCTTTTTGTTGGGTGATGAGTAAGTCCAAAGTTGTCCTGGAGCATTCTGGGTTGTGGAGGTGGAAATCTGGACAGCCACATCCACGACTGCCCTGGAGACGGCCTCCAATGGCGACTCTGCGATGGATGAAGACTTCAGTCTTGATTGATTTTCAGGTCTTAGAGGCATTTTATGAGCCTCTCTGAATGATCGATGTCGCCCTACATACGGTTACCCAGGTATTTCGGGTTACTGCCCAGTAACCACGTCATTTGTATTTCAAGACGTCTACTTGGATCAGTAGGAGAAATGGTGGATCTGTCTTTCAGGATGGGTGGTTTTGCCAATTCTCTGTCATCCAGCTTTTTACCATTTTCATTACTAATTGTATATACATGGAAGAATTTCATTTAGATGTCTGGCCTAAAGTGGATGTCTCCAAATATATATATCTATGAATTAACCATTGGGGGAAAAGTATTGCAGAAGGCATCAAATTACCCTTGCATGATGAAATGCTAACTAGTGGAGTAACAGCAGGAGAGCTTCAGAATTAGATGTCCACAAAGAGGAAAGCAGGCAGGACAATGCATGCTTCAAGAATCAGTAGGCATTCTTCTAAAAAGTCCCATGAGGCCTTGTGGGAAGACAGATTTCCTATTTATTTGGAATCCTTGATTCTAGGAACACGTTGGGGTTTACAGCATGGATAAATGACTCAAACCCTTCCAATAAAAAAGAACACAATATGAAAACTAGCTGGAAATCACAGTTTGAAAAATGAACATCTGTAATTTAACTTTCAGCGACCACTTGGCATGTAATGACGTGGCTTTAAAATATCGGTACCTAAGGGTGGGAATTGAGATCATATCAGAATATTGATCCTCTGATTCCTTGCTCTGTACTTTGGCATGGGTGATTGGCAGTCTGAGTGCAATTCATCCTGGAATATACATGCAAATCAGTTACCACTTTCTGGACACAAGATGTTTCTATACTTCGAATTCACTGATAAATACTTAAATACTTAAATGCAAATACCTAATACTGAGGCATGATATATTCTTCTTCAGTGGATACTCAGATCACAAAGAAATATTTTCCTTTCATTCTCCTATTTGTCATTATTTATACCTAGATAATCTGGCCTTCATTTAAAAACCTGCTGCATTTACATTTGGCTCAAAATAAGGTACCATTTGAAGAACCACCTTTCACCCTCCTCATGCAGATACCTACATCCCAAAATCTATTGGTAGACACTGATTTCCTGCCAGGTATTATGAAATAATCAAAGAAATACAACATAAAGCAAATATTTACCCCCGTGGGGGAGAATGGAGCTCAGTTTTATAATGGACATTAACAAAGTCCAGGGTTTAAATTACAGATTAACAAAGGGTTCATAAGCTCAAAATTAAGTTATTCTGTTTAAAATCAATCACTGAGGCTGTCATCCTGCTTACTGCTTTGACTTCCTAACAAAGGTTTAAATGAGGACTTCATGTGTAAGTAAAGAATGTCAAGAGATCTGCTCTTTTTCAGACCTGCGTGGGCTGGAGGGGCAAACGTTTAGGCTGTTAACGTAATTAGAATGAGGAATGCTATTTTTCCAGGGAGAAAAACATCTTTACCAAAAAAAAAAAAAAAAAAAAAGAACAGAAAAAAATCCACAGAACCACTATTAATCTATTATCTGGGGGAGAAGTGGTAAGGAATAAAAGGTGGGGTACATTTAGAAAACACTAGATTCATTGATACCAGAGCCGTTCTGGAGACGCCAGGCAGGAAACCTGGAATTCCTCTAACTCTTCAGTGGTAGGTGCCGGAACTGGGGAGACGGGTCCAGAAAGACTAGGCCCTTTGCTGGCAAGATGCATTCCGATTGTGGTTTTGAAAAAAGAGCGCCGTCCTCTGTCACTCAGCCTTGTGCTGGGTCACCACGGCCGCGCTGAGCAGCTCCCCGATGGCCTCATCGTCATATCTGAGGACCTCCTTCAGGATGTGCGTCGTGTGCTGGCCGAGCAGGGGAGGCGGCCTGGCCTCTGACATCTTGAACTTACTGTATCTCACAGCTGGGCCTGTCAAAGGGGGAGGAAAGCAGGAAGCCTGTTAATGACGAACCCTAGGAAATTCATTACCCGAGCAGCCTGGGGTGTTGGCGACAGATGCCAAGAATATCACTGCCAGCTACACCCTTCCAGATGCACCAGCATTTTGGAGAGAAATGTGTTTTCCCAGGCGGCTTTTCTTGACTCAGCTTTATCCACCTGTGCAGTGGTGCTCTGACCTGGCAACCACCAGGCAGGGGGCTGCACGCACGTGCCTGCTGCGTGCCGGGTCTGTCGCAAAGACGTGCAGGTTGACTTTCTAGGTCCCAGAGAACCATGACCACAGGCACGTCGTGTCTCTCTGAAGCTGGAAATCTGACCCCAGGTAAAGGTTACCCAAACGTTTACTATTCAGCGTCTACTGTAGAGTTCCAAGATTTAGTTCAGCAGATTGCAGATGAACTAAACCTCAGCCGGGCCCTGGCTGAGACCTTTGGGTGAAAGGAGAGGTTACGTGTGTACGTTCCACTGTCAGAGAGAATTCTGTGTAGGGCTCAGCTCTTACACCTTCTAGCAGAGCCGTCTTGGACAAATTACTTAACTTCTCTGAGCCTCAAATTCTACAACTAAACTGGGTATGATGTTTACCATGCAGACTTGATATAAGGATTTAAATGAGATAACGGACAGGAAGCACTGAGTAAGCATCCTCTAACCCAAATAATGCACAATGGTGACTGTGATGACCAGTTGTCCCAGCATCTCTCTTGATGCGGGCAGTGCGAGGGGAAAAGGACATTTATCACCAGCTCTTTGCTGAGCATCGAGCCACCAGCAAACAGAGTAACTTAAGCAATGCTTTCAACAACTGTTGGAAATGGATTTTATTGCCCCCATTCTTCACGTAACGACACTAACACCCCCAAAGCTAAGGGTTTGCTCAAGGTCATGTGGCTAATAATTAATAGCACCAGGATGCAAATCCATGTTCATTCCAGCTGTCTGACGTCGAAGGCCATGTGCTTTCCATAACCTTAGCAGCCTCTTCTTGCTTCCCAGTCTCCATGGACAAGCTGGGCGGACACTAGGGAACATGCTGTTTCTACAGATTTTACCTTTGTTGCCTCATTCAATAAATGGTATTTATATTGGCTGTCCTTTATATCTCCCTTGATTAGGCTTCAGGAAAACAAATTAGATAGTCACAAGCAGACTACAAAATGGTACACTTCTAGCTCATAAGTGTTTCCAGCCTCCTCTTGATTTGGGGTGCCCCTAGGAAGAACAAATAAGACCAAAGCACATGTGGGTAGCAGACTGTCAGCAAAGCCACGACTTGCTTCAGGATCTTGGGAGAATTCCATTAATAAAAGGTAATGTTGTAGAAGCCACTGTTGATGGAGAGAGAGGACACAGATCTCCTAAAACCATCAAGCTGCACCTTTGTGTAACACATACCACCCATGACAGATAAATGGCAACTTCCAATGGATGCCCAAAGTTACCCTCCTCTGAAGCTTAGGGAAACTCTTTTTTTTTTTGTCCCTTCTCACACTTCCTTTCAAATGCCCCAGCGCATGACTGTTTTTCACGGGTTGGTCCCTGTGCAGGAAAGGAGCACAGATCGGGAGGCAGTGTCCCCTACTCTCGAGAAAAGCTGATAATCTGGTGCTTTAGGGATGTGTTCCTTACTCGTGGCTATCTCGGAACTCGGTTCTGTCTTGACATTAACCATAGCTTTTAATCTAAATCCGAAACTTGTCTTTCGAATGAAGACCCTGCGGAGGGAATACAAGGCTGAAGGCAAAGCCATGTGACTTCTTCCTAACTGAATGACCCAAAGCGAGACTTCCCACTGGAAAATAGCCACTTGACTATAGAAGAACCCGGGCTGAGACACAGCTCCCACTGCTACCATTGCTGCTGCTCCCAGGCGTGGTATCAGCCGTGGAAGCTACCACTTCCTAAGACTCTGGGATGTGTCGGCCCCTGGGCCAAAGGGTTTACTGCATCGTCTTGTGTAATCCTCACAGCAATCCCGTGTGAATGTTGATGGTAAAGGAGGGTTACAGTAAAAGGGTTACAGTTAAGGATCAGGTTAGGAAATAAGAGTAACGTGTCTGATATCACACAGGTAGGAAGAGTCAGTTTCCAAGTCCAGGTCTGTTGGGTTCAGGAGCTTGGACTCCTGTTAAAAAAAATAATTTGTTGAGGTGAAATTCACATCACATAAAATTCACCATTTTCAAGTGAACTATTCTGTGGCATTTAGTACATGGGCAATGCTGGGCCCCTCCCACCTCCACCTAGTTCCAAAATTTCCATCACTCCAGAGGAAAACCCTCATCTGACAAGCAGTTTCTCTCAATTCCCCTCTCCACCCCCCAACTCCCTGGTAACCACTAACCTTCTTTCTGTCTCTGTGGATTTACTGAACCCAGAGGCTTGACAATGATCAACGTGATCATTCAACATGTAACCTGTAGTGCCTGGCTTCCTTCACTTAGCATAATGTTTCTGAGATTCACCCACGTCATGGTACTGTGGTTTTGGCACTAAGAACTTGGACATCTAACCTCCATGCAGTGATGGTTTGAGGGAACTCTTCAGTCCGGCCATAGGAAAGGGCAGCTCAACGTGTCTCACCCCCACGGGGCAACATCCTTTCCTGGCAGCTTCCAGATCTGCACCGAGCACTATGTGATACCAGTTTGAGATGAAGAGTATTTAACACTTGAGAAATCTTAAGGAATTTAGGTTGGGAGAATGGTATGACTTGGTAATTTTTAGACTTGCTAGGATAAAGACACCTGGAAGAGACTATATATTTGGAAAGCTTATGCTTCGCTCAATAAATCTATGTTACCGAGTAAGCCATCTCACAGTTTAAGAAATCGTATGTACTTATCCATATGCCCCTTCAGAAACCAGGTGTTTTGCGTATGATTGATTTTTAGAAAGATTTTTGAAGGTTTGTCCATGTAATTTAAGATCAGTATGGTGCATGTAACTGTACTGTACTGGCAATTTTCAAATTGTAATTTCCTATTCATTTCTTAAATACACGAGCACCTTTATCTGTGGGGGATGCTTTCTAAGACCCCAGTGGATGCCTAAAACTACAGACAGTACTGAACCCTGGGTATACTGTTTTTTTCTATACATACATGCTTATGATAAAGATTAACTTATAAATGAGGCACAGTGATTAACAACAATAAAGTAATAAAATAGAATAATGATAGCGATATACTGTGATAAAAGTTATGTGAAGGTGGTCTCTCTCAAAATACCTCATGGTCCACACTGAATGCCTTTTCCATCTTAACTAAGCACTGATCACACACTGTGGCCTCAACTTTGGCCACTTGAGGTGCAACAGCAAAACCAGCACGAATTTCTTTTTCCCTCTTCACAAGTTCACAGAGAGAGGATTGGCTTTTACCGTAGATCTTAGCAACCACAGTAGACGGTTTATTTTTCTTTCCTTATTGAGAACGTTCACCTTTTCACTTAACAGAAGCGCTTTCCAGCTTCTCTTCGGCGTATCTGAATCGCCAGCATCACCAGTCTCCATAAATGACAGATGCTGGAGAGGCTGTGGAGCAAAGGGGACCCTCTGACACTGCTGGTGGGAATGCAGTTTGGTGCAGCCACTGTGGAAAACAGGATGGAGATTCCTCAAAAGACTAGGAATAGACTTACCATATGACCCAGGAATCCCGCTCCTGGGCATATATCCAGAAGGAACCCTACTTCAAAAAGACACCTGCACTCCAGTGTTCATAGCAGCACTATTTACAATAGCCAAGAAATGGAAACAGCCTAAATGTCCATCAACAGATGACTCTGGGGCCATTACTAAGTAAACTCAGGGTTACCTGAGCACAAGCGGGGCCACTGACAGGCAGTCTACCTGATCACCTAGATGGCTGCTCAGTGACTAACGGGATGGATACACCGGACAGAGGGATGACTCACGGAAGCGGGATGGCAGGAGATCTCATCACTCCACTCAGAACTGAACACAGTTTAAAACTTACGAGGGGGCCCTGTACCCTATAGCTCATGCTTAGCATGCCTGAGATCCTGGGTTCAATCCCCAGCACCTCCTCTAAAAAAATAAATAAATAAATAAACCTAATTACCTCCCTCTCCTCCTCCCTCCCCCCAACACAAAATCTAAAAAAAATTTTTTGAAGTATGAATTATTTATTTCTAGAATTTTCTATGTAATATTTTCAGACCATGGTTGACCACAAGTACCTGAAACCGTGGAAAGTGAAACCAAGGAGACGGAATACGGTGAAGTACTGTTTTGCTATATGGTTTATGAAAAAACAAAAAATTACAGTCTCTTAAAAGTCTATGTATATATGTGAAGTGGGACAAATAAAGCAATATTCAGATCCCAGAAAAAGCTCATGAGTCAATTGAAATCTGTCCTTGTGGCCCTGTGTGATAATCCTATGTGCCTGGGACATCCTGCCCAGTCTGGGCTTTGCACAAAGGGAACACAAGATTCTTAAAAATATATTTGTTTCAAGAAGTAGAAAATGTTTGACATAATTATTTACATGTAAGGTCCAGAAAGAATGAATAATCTGATTTTCTATTTAAAAAAAAAAAAAGATGAGCAGATAAGTCACATGTTCTTAAATTACTTTTTGGCAAAGCAACATCTACGTTCGCATATGCTTTCAAGTACTTGAAAGCTGTGTGATCTTGAGAATTCTTAAAGTCCCCTGAGCCTCGGTCTACACATTTCTAAAATGAGGTTGACAGTACCTATGGACGGTCGGTTTGCACATTTGGGTAATATTCAACATCAGTAATAACAAAAAAATGCATAAGATGCAATTTAGTTTAAACTAGCAAATCTTGTGGATATCTGAGTTAGTGTGTAAGAAGTCTGTGACCAGTAGGAAGGCATCCCTCTGGAGGGAGATTTTTCAGCTAAAAATCAAGTTTTTAAAGTGTTTACACACTTGGATGGAGAAATCCTGCTTTGAAGTTTTTTCTATGGATGTAATCAGGAATGCTGACAAATATTATAGGCAAGGATCTATACAAATTTCCATATCTACTTACGACTCTTAATATCTCTCTCTCCCACAAGGCTTTTTAACATATAGCCAGTGAGGGTTCTTTGTGTCGGATTCTGTATTTAAAAAAAAAAAAAAATTCCATCTGCTCTTAGCTTCCAAATGTTACCTTATTAGAAGTAGGTGTTTAGCAATCATTCCCTCATACACTGCCCTCATAGGCCTGTCTCCAACCTCTTCCTTCCAGATAAAGAGGTCAAAGAGTTATCATGTTGAAAAAATTGGGAAAATATGTCCAAAACTTGGGCAGTGATGAAATAAATGTCTGTACATCTAAATGATGGCAAACTGTACTATATTTTCAAGTTGTCTATTTTGGGGCTTTGAACATACATATTGCCTTCACTCTCTCCTGATAAACCACTGAAATAAAAGTACAGACGTTAAACAAGCTGACATACATCTTCATTCTAGAGAAGGAAGAGGGGCAGCATCACTAGTGAGTGAGGTATTTCAACAACTTTCCAAATGACACAGATGGCATCAGGTCGATGGGTTAAAGAAACAGAGAAAGCCGAAGTACAGGACGCTCTACAAGGAGACTGAGGGGAAGTGGATGCCACTGGTCCATTTCACCCCCCAAGAGCCTCTTTCCTCAAAATCAGTGGTTAAGAAAGAGACAGATCTTGGATAGAAGTAAGACTGAAAGCAGAAAGATGAAATGCCTCAATATAGACTAGTCTCACTGGTTTCTACTGGAAACTACAAGAAAGTGAAGCTTGCTTTCAAATTTCTAAATGGAAATGATGTTAAACCTAGAACTGTACGCATATCAGGTCAAGTGATTAATCAGATATGAAGGTATTTTCAACCTTTCAAAGATTAAGTAAGTTCAAGCATGTTTCTAGAGACTGGCTCCAGTAAAACACTGGAGTAAATGAAAGAAGAAGAAACTCTTGGTACACAGTGAGAACCAACCAAGAAGGGGGCAGGGAAGGGAGGTCCCAGGATGAGAGTCTGGACAAGGCAGAGATGGAGCAGGACAGAGGTTTCCAAAGGGGAGACTCAGGAGGCAAACAGAGCCTTAACTGCGTAATTAGTATAACTGAAAAGCTGGAAAAGTGTAATAATGAGAAAAAGTTACATATGTAAGAAAAAATGAAGAATCAGAAACTCTAGGGAAGAAAAGCCAAAATTGCCTAAGAAAATCAACGTCTGTGATGGTCGTGGACTCTGCTTTTTATCTGCATTGTCTCCCTGGACTTTTCAGTTTATAAAACAGAGACCATTATAACCCTCATTTTACAGATCAGAAGATTGAGACCCTTTAAAGGATGACTTTGTCTAAGGTTTCCCAGCTAAATAAGTGACAGACCCAAGACAAGATCTCCATGTCAGACTCCGTGGTACATGCTCTGTCACTCAATAGGCATGTGTTGAACCAATTATTGCTAACGATGAAAGATACGGGAATAAATACTGTCTGTGTCATTTTAATTCATTCATTCATCCACTAATTTAGTCTACATATAATTTCTGAGTATCTATCCCTGTGTCCAGACCTAGATTATATGATCTAGACACATATTAGCAAACAAAACACACTAGACCCTACTCTCATGGAACTTACATTCTGATTTGGAAGGTAGACAATAAACAAATAGGCAAACAAATCCATAAACAGTTTTAATTTGATAGAAATTCTTAAATGGTTAAAAACCTAGCTGAAAAGAGGAGACTGTTGTAGGCACAGTGGGGAGGAGCCATGAGGTAGCAAAGGACTGCTCTAAATGGGATGTTCAGAGAAGACCAGACCAATTAGATGATCCTTAAGCTGATCTATGAATACAATTAGTGGAGGCAAGAAGACTCCAGGCAGTGTGAACAGGCTTGATGTTCAAGGAACTGAAAAACAGTTCCAGTGTAGCTAGAACATCATGGGATGCTTTCTAGATGAAGTTGGAGGGAGAGGCTACGGCAGTCAAGTTGGATCTTGTTCTGAGTTCACCAGGAAGCCACTGGGGCTTTAAGCAGAGCGGGGGCAAGACTTAAATACTCCCGTGACTAGGCAGAGAATGCGATGAGATGAGTTTGGAGGCTGTTGTGGGAAGATTGGAGGAGATGATGGTGGCCTAAACTAGGAGGGCGCCTACAGCATTTGAGAAAAGCTGGATGTGTTTGAGAGATGTTCTGGTTATAGAGCATGAGAGGGCTTGCTGATTGAGCATAAGGCCCAAGGGCACTGGGTGAGGGAGAGAGAAAGATCAAAGGAGAGCTCCCTCCCGTTTCTGAGTTGAATAACTGGTGGGGCCATTTACCAGATGGGGAAGACCGAATGGATTGCAGGGACAAGTTTGGGTGGATGTAGAAAACAAATGCTTTTTTGAACATGCTGTTCGAGATGCCAAGGAGATATCCAAGGAGAGAAGTCTATGGGCCTTTAGCTATGCAAGTCTGGAATTCAGGGAAGAGTTTTGACCAGGATATGTACATTCAGAGGTCATTTACCATCTAAATGCCTTCATTCCAAAGCAATATATTTCCAAGGCAATTGTATTTCTTCCAACACCCCTGATGCTGAGATTTTAAATAAGTTGTTCAGGCAGCTTTTTTCCTTTTATCTAAGTTCTACATCAAAATTTATTGGATCAAATGTTTTGTGTCCACAGGAAGCAAATTAAATGAATGAAAAATTAATCTGTATAGCTCATAAGTTGGGAGATAAATGCATTTCTTTAAAAGAGGAATTTTTGGCCTTAAACAGACAAATCTCCATTGACTCGAGGGTAGAAATTAGGACAACTTTAGTTTTAAGAGAACTGTGGACTTTGCGCCCCACAGAAAGAGGCAGAGAAGGAAACTGAGAGTTCTCTGAGACCGAGTCATAGCCACTCGGAGATAAACTGAGGTGTGGATGTTTTTCCTCTGCATTAGTAAAGGCAGTCACACCAAAAAAAAAAAAAAAAAAAGTACACCACAGCGCTCTCCAGCACATCAGCTGGTACCACACCTGGAACCCCAAGCCCTTGTCCTAGGCGTCTACCTCGTCTAACCAATGGGGGGCCCAGCCCTGAGTCTCCTTCCAGCCCTCACCAGGAAGGGGGCTGTTTGGCACGGTTTGTGGGTTAGATCGATCTCTCCATGAGGACGGTGTTCCTGTGAATTGCCCTTGGTCCCCTCAGGGACAGTCTGTCGGATTCTAGGAAAACGACTATACTTTTCACCTCAACTTCTGCGCATGCCCGTTCCTGGGAGGCAGAGCTCGTAAGCCTCTGGGCAGACAGAGGTCAAGAGCTGGAGGCGGACAAAATACAAAGGCAGATGAGGAGGAGCCCCGCCCCAGTCTCTAGGGCATACATGATGCCACTGGCAACGACTACTTAGTGAGTCCTTACTGTCTACCAGGCCCAGAGCTAAGCGTTTTACATTTGTTGCCTAATTCGACCCTCACAATAACCTTAGACAGTTTTTGCATTTATAAGTGCATTTGGTTCCTATATCACAAAAGAGGAGCAGACAGCTCAGAGAGGTTATGAAATGAGTACAGAAGCTCACAGCAGGTGCACATGTAGATCTGCTGACTGCATAGCCCTTGTCTTTGAGATGTGACATAGCAGGGTGGTTAAGAGCGTGGGTTCAGGGTAATTTATCACCTGTGCCTCAGTATTTTTCTCTGTAAAATGGGGATGATAATGGTACCGACCATATAAAGTTGTGAGGATTCTAAAAAATTCTTAGCACAGTACCGGAAACACAGTAAGCACTGAATACCCGCCAGCTGCTGTTATCTTCCCTTCTCGGCAGCGGTGCATACCTTAGCCACTCAGATTCCTTAAGTGGAGCCTGGTCACCTGCTAATTTCGGACCTAGACTTCCCAGAACATTAACAAGTTAGTTGCACTGGACATTTGCAGCAGCAAGTTGGGGATGGAAGTTTTAAGTTTTAAAAATCTTTGGCAGTCAAGGATATGATTATTTAAAGGAAAATGGAGGAAGGAGACTTTCCTTAAGTACATGTTATGTGACAAGCACTTTTCAAAAGTATATTTCATTTATTCCTCACGGCCACCCCTTGCAATAGGTATGTCTTCGTCTTCCTGCAGATAACAAAAGGGAGGTTAAGGGTGGTCAGAGGATTACTCAGGTCACCTGAGAAGTACGGACATCTTGTCTCTAACAGCATCATAACATACATCGGAAATTAATTTGAGACTGTCTTGAAATTTAACAAGTTATGTTAAAAGGAACTTTAGAAACACAAGCTGTATTTTACTTAACAGCACCTTCTATGTGCCGCTTTACATATTTGTATGAAATGTGCTTTACGTATTTAATTCATTCAGCCTTTGGATAAGGTCAGAAGGTCCTCCTGTCATCTCTACAAACAGGGAAAACTGTGAGACACAGCAGGGAAGTCCCTTGCTCAGGGTCACAAAGCTAAAAGGTGCAGAGCCAGGATCCAAACACAGAGAATCTTGCTCCAACTCCCAAATCTTGGCCAATGGGCCATGCTGCTTCCCAGGCAAAGGGAAAGAGCAAAAGAAGAGAGAATTCTCTAAGTTTGAAAATAAACTCAGGGGTCTTGGAGGAGAACATGCCAAGGACAGCTTCAGATTTTATCTTCTGACAGTCTGTTCTCCCTGCCTTTCTAGAGCACAATTCTACCAGATTTCTTACTCATTACTACCTCATCTTTTCAAATTCATTTGTCATATGCCACCTGTTTCTTTGTAGGAAGTCCTGGAAACACCGCACCATCGATATATTCTGATTTCTCAGGTTTCTGAGCCAGGCGATGCTTTCCTGAAGCCCTCCTCTCTACCCACCCTGAAAGGACAGAAGCCTTCACTGTGGAAAGTTCTCTGGATCAAGGCGCAGGGAGGGCCCAGTTGCTGGTGTGCCAGACAATTCCTCAGACTAGCCCTATAGTGTTTTCCATCTGTGGTTTGAGGTCCGTCAGTAACAAGACCCTGACTATTTTGTCTCATCGCCATTTAGAAACCTTCCATGATCCTCTCAGGCTGAAAAGGGAATCTGCCCAATCTACGCAAACGTCCCAAACTCCTCTAACGATACACAGGGTCTGAGCTACGTTTCCACAATCCAGACCAACTTAATAATGTAAACAGTTGCAGGAAACAGAGGTAGCCAAAAACATGTGGGAAACCATAATGAATATTCAAGTGATGGGAACATAATATCACATCATCACGAGGGAAGGGATCCGAACAGTCCTTTTTTTCCAGAACTGTGTGCACCTCTCCTCTTGGTGATGTGTTTCTACAGCGTTGAAACAGCTTATTGCTCAGCCTCACAGCAAACTGGCAGATGACCAACACTGAGGTTAAATTAATTAATGTAGCCGGCTGGCCCGATCATAGTGGAAGAAAGAATGAATAAAATTAAAACGAAGTCTGTGGGTCTTTTCGTTTATTTTTTTTTTAATGTCAGATATGGGTGTCACCTTTTTAAAAAAATATCAAGGATACTTAAAAGCAAACATCTGTTTTATAATATATGGAATGCTATATCAAATGTTTTTATTTTGACTAGCCCATTGCTAAGATATACTGTAGACACCATTTAATCTTCAAGGCTTACTAGTGTAACAAGAAGCAAACTGCACTTCGTTGAAAATGATGATAGCTCCAGGACCAAGTTATCTCCCAATCTCCCTTCCAGTGCTTGAACTCATCATAACAATAACAATCTTTTTTTATATGGTGCCTCTCAGCCATAGCATCCAAGGCACCAAATGAAAGCATACAGTTAGAACACATTCAACCCATTACATGCAAGATAAAAAGAGATAAAGCCACTGAAACTAGCACGGAATGGTGGGAAAAGGCTATCGAGAAGAAAAGTGGCTCTGGACATCTTTAAGAGAAGAACTCAACCTATGGCAATGCCTATGTGGCTGAGCATCCCAGAAACTCAAGGCGGCACATGGTACGTTCCACCAGCGTGGACGAGTACCCAAGTCTCACCCAGAGTTCCGAGATGCCGTTTATCACTGCTGCCATAACACATTTTAATTCATCATTTTCTGGCTTGATAAAGAGTGCCTCAAGTCCCACTACCTACAAGGCATGAGAATATTTTTCAACTATGTCTACGGCCCTGTGGTAGTCATCAGTGTTCATCAAACTTCCAGTGTCCACCATCCAGGAGCATATGATAGCATTCCATGTCCTGCCCCCTGTGAAGTTGGGTGAGGCCATGTGACTGGCCAACAAATCGTGAATGGATGGGATGTGGATGTTCCCGGCCAGAACACTCAGTTGCTGATGTAAGAGCCTCTAGGTCCCTCTGGTATAGCAACTTGGCAGCGTCTGAGATGGTGGCTACTCCACCAGACCAGCCCGGGGCCCTTTCAAACCATGATGGACATGGAGTGCAAGCAAGTCATCTATCTGTTGTTTTAAGCCAGTGCTATTCGGGGGTTGTTACTGCAACATACCCTCGTCCATGGAAGCTAGTTATATGCCTCGATTTTCATGGAGGGACTTCTGTGTCTGGATCAGAGGAGGGGCTCGTCAGTCTAGGCCCTCAGCACTCCTTTAAAAAGCATTCAGTTCGGATGTTCCAGATACTTTGAAACTCTCATTTTGTGTGTAGCCCATTTTGACCAGTGGAATGATGACAACAGCTATCATTTATTGAGTACTTGCATGTGTTAGGCATTTGGTTGAATGTTTTTCATCTATTACCTTGTTTTATAGGCTAAATGGCTTTAAAAAGAAGGATGATTATTATGTCATTTGATCAACAAGGGAAGTGGGGTTAAGTAACGTTATCGAAACTACACAGCCAGTCAACTGAAGAATTTTGTTAGAATGTAGGTTGGCTAAATACAAAGTGCATGCTCGTTAACACTAGGATATATTTCCTCTCTGCATAATGTGGAAGAAAATCTGTTCTCATATCAGTGGCTGAATAAATACCATTCTTTGGCAGATGGTGTTATAAAGCAGTACCGTATTATAAATACTTATATATTTCATGATTGCTAATCCATTAAGGCATTTATCTTTCATTTGAAAAAGAAACAGGGTAGCTTGTATTTGATTTATCTATCTTGTTCCAACCCACTGAAATGTCATAGTAGATTATCCATTTCCTGCTGGAAAAATATATGGCCTGTAAGGAAATGCTATCCATATTCATTAGCAAACATGCCATCTTCCCCTCAAAGTAGGCTACCCAAACTTTCAGCTGAGGTCTCTGAAAAATGTCGGCCTGGAAAAAGCTCTCCCCTGAACGCTTCTTTCCAACATTTATGTTTGCTTCTAATTATTTTCAACACTTCGGAAAATGCTAGGAAGGGTGAAGAAACACCTTGCTGACAATGTGCTCTTTGCCAAAATAATCAATTCTCCAGTTTCTCGGCCTTCTAAAATTCTAATACTTAATACAAGCTCTTTGGGCACCTTCCCAAGAGTTTGTTTGGTTCGACTTCTCCATGGAAAACAAAATTGGTTCAGCTGAGGTCTGTAGCCAGAACATTTTAAGCTTCATAGACCTTCAAAGCAGTGACCGTCTCCTCACCTCCTCTGCCTCTGTGCTCCATTAAGGAAGATACCGGAAGAAGTTTCCAGGCTGAGAAGCTAGATTGCATTTTCAGCTCAATTTTGAGAGGAGGAACTGAACGGAGCCGGAGCAGGTGGTTATTTGTGGCTCTTACCTCAAATGAGCTTTGAAAAGTTCTTCTGTAAACCTTTGAAGGTCTTTTGTAATTGAATACACTTGCCTGTGCATCTTAATCTTTTATCTTAAAGGAATCAGTCTTGTATTTTCCATCTTCTTTTCTTTTCCAAGAGTCTGAGATCCCATCAGTCACAATCACAGCCCCAGCAGGTAGAGGATCAAGAAAATGAGGCCCTGAAATTTGCTGCTGGGAAGACAGAGACGTGTTCATTCTTTGCCTCAAGAATAGGACCTTTGTTTTCTTCTTTCACTTTCTCCTTCGGTCCAGATGGAGAGATTTTAGGAGAAGGTCCTTTCCCTCTATGCCCCTCTGTCCGCTTTGGCATCAGCAGCCTTTCAGTAACAGCGTCCTGATCCTCAGCCTTGCCTCTGAGACCTTGCTATGCCAGTGGTCCTGTCTCTGAGATGCCTCTCACACCTCCCCACCCTTCTGGTCTTTCCCGCTACCTCCCTGGCCTCGGAAAGAGGAGGACCACTTGTCCAGTGGTTTTCTCCAGCGGCTCCCTCCAGGCAAACTGCCCTCGTTCTGCCCTGGACCCGATGCTGTGTGGGTCCCTGTGCCCACCTGTGCATCTCAGGTTAGGCATCCTCAAGCCTGCCTTACTCTGAAAGTTCTGTTCAGGCTGACTCAATGTTGAGCCATTCTTCCTCACAGTGCAGAGGAACACCTCTCTTCTCTGACCCCCTATAACATTTACTCTGCTTCTCCCTTACGGTGTATCCCCATTTCTCATAGTATTGCCTCTTGTGATCTTTTTTGAGGCCAGAATCAATGTTTTGCTCATCTTCCATCCCCCACTGTACCTGCTACATGGTGAGTGTTCAACTGCTGGAAGTATGAGATCAAAAACGAATATATTCCTAGATTAGGAAGTGAGGCCACAAGAAATACATGAAATACAGAAGGAAAGGGATGTTAAAGCTTGCAAGTTAATGTATTTTGCCCCAAATTTCTAAATGGAGACATCTTGACTCTTCTCTTTCTCTCAGTGCCCCCATATCCAACCCACTGGCAAATCCTTTTGGTTCTACCTATGGAATCCAACCCCTTTTTACAACCAGCCTGGTCCAAGCCACCATCCTGTCTTGCCTGGATTTCTGTCTCCCTACCAGGCCCCCCTGCCTGCATGCTTCCCTGCAGTGTATTCTCAACAAGGCAGCTGGAGTCACTCTTTAGTAATGGAAGTCAGATCAAGTCTCTCCTCTGCTCTAAATTCTGCAGAGCTTTCCCTGTTGGACTGTTGACAACAGGCTCTGAGATTCCACCTGATCCACCAACCTCCTCGATAAGCGGCCGCCCTGTGTTCTCCCCTTCCGCCCTCCTCGCCTCACTCAGCCTGCCTCACTGCACTGGCTTTCTTGTTCCTGCTTCACCAGGCACGCTCATCCTCAGGGACTTTGCTCCAGCTCTTCCCTCTTCCCTCTTCCGTCTCCCCTCTGCTTGGAACAATTTTCCTTCTGATATCTACATAGATCGTTTTGTCCATAAATCCTTCAAGTCTTCGCTCAGTGAGGGCTACCATAACCAACCACCACATTTAACATTTCAACTGGCCACTCTGACCCTGCCACTTCTAATTCCCTTTACTCTGCTCTGCTTTTTCTTTTTCCATAGTACTTTTCAAATATGTCTACCATTCTTAGTCCGCCTCTGATAGAATAGATGCTCTCTAATGGCAGGGAGCTGCATATCCGTTTTCCTCAACAAATATTTGCTGAGTATGAATGAATGAATAAGTGAATGAATAATTTAGCCCAACTGAGTCTTGCGTTCAGTTCGCACGTTTCTAAAACAGTGAAACTCAAAGTGTTCATACCCTCAGACCTCAAGATTCCAGCAAAATAAATCTTGGCAAACAGACCCCCAAAACAAGGTGAAGCGCTGTTATTGACTATGAACCAAAATACTCACGTGTAAACAGAAAAGCAGTCAACGCAGTGAGTCTGTTCTCACTGCACAGAAATGCAACGTGCACCTATGCTCCCCATGAGCACGGACACCTGCAATGCTCTGAAGGAGAGGTGTCCCGGCAGCTGTGTGGCATCTCTGATTATAGAAATTACAGACTGGGTGAAAAAAGGGTGTTCAGGAGAATTTTTAAGCTCCACGAGGGCAGGAACTGTATCTGTTTCCTTTGCGCTGTGTGTTTAGAAGCCAGTAAATGGGGAAGCTCCATACATATTTGTTACATGAATGAAGAAAAAGGATCCCTATCATTCTCAGAAAACGAAGCAGTGAGGGGAGGGGATAGCTCAGTGGTCAAGTGCGTACTCAGCACGCACGAGGTCCTGGGTTCAATCCCTAGTACCCCCATTTTAAAAAAATTAAATAGAAATAAAAATAAATAAATAAAACTCATTATTACCCCCTTAGCCCAAAATAATAAAATAAAATAAAGAAATAAAATAAGACAGGAAAAAGTAATTTTACTATTCACACAAAGGAAGGAAGGGTTTACCACCCAGATGATGGTACAATTATATCACATTTTACCTTAATTTGTTTAGAAGGTAATTTTTATCAATAATATGTAGGACTCTAGGAACAATGCAAAATAGCTCAGAAAACATTGTCAGATTTTTTTTTTAAATGCTTATTATTACTTCTTAGAAGGACATTAAGTTCTTTTGGATTTTTCATGACTTTCTCTGTTTGGAAAATATGTCTTGGTTTTTATTTAATGAGCCTATACTTTTCACAGTTGTACATTAATTTAATTTTGTTTCCCATGTTTCTTTCTGCTAGTGGGTATTGTGAATTTTGCATAACAATAATATACGTCTGTTGTGGTATAGAGACACTTTCCTATTTATTGTTTCTTCTCTTTCCCACATTCTCCTTATTAGCTTTGTAGATTCCTGCTTATAAAATCCCCTGCTGACTCTCTTGCACATTAATTCTGTGGTGATTCTTTCCTAGTATCTTTTGAATTATTTAAAATATTTAACACAGGCGGTAAAAAGGGTTGAGAACTATTGAATGTCTGAAGTGCTGTCTTAATCTGCACAGATTTATTGTAAATTTGAAGATGGTCATTCACTTTTTCATGTATTAACTACATGCACAAGGAATATTCTTCCCCCTCCTGGAGCTCTTTGTACAGTTTCCAAGGACACCAACTTGGTTCTCTTCCTCCGCTAAGAGTACAGCTGGCTATTGTCTATGAAATGCGTTACGGTACCCTCGGTCCACGCTAAGTGGAGAGACATTCTTTCCACATTGGAACTTCATTAATTTTGCCTGAGTAGCAATGCAGCTTAAGTAAATGAAAAATATGGAACATGTCATTTCTTACAAATAAATGAAAATAGGCCAGAGATGTCTTGTGAATCCATAGCAAACTTACTTAATAATATACACAAGTGGATTATAATTAGTAAATCAGTTATTTGCCCACAAATGGGACTTATTCTGTGTTTCAGTGTGCTTATTTTTAGGAGTAGTTGAAACATTTCCTGTGTAATCATAGTTAAGCCAATAATTTGTTCAGGGATTTTTTTTTTTAACCAGATAGCACAAAGATAAACCTCAAAATGATCATCTAAACATTTAAATGGTCATATATTTCAAATTAATGAGAACCAAATTTTAAATGTGACTGTTCTTAGATCTCTAAGTTCACGAGGTCCATAAAACCAGAAGACCTGGTCCCAGATAATGACTTGTAGATTATCATGAGTAAGAAAGTTCTTGATGAGCAGTGATACAGGGATAATTTGCCATCTGTATCGTTTAAAAAAATATGAAAATAAGAAATACCCTAATTAAAAAGTTTCTTCAAGACATTTTGAATCCTACGAAAGAAAAAGTCTAAACAATAATGGTTATTAGTTTGAGTCCTCCCTGGATTAAAATATCCCTGAAAGTTTTTGTACCTTAAAATTGCATGAAGAGAATTGTTAAAATGGCCATCCTACCCAAAGCAATCTACAGATTCAATGCAATCCCCATCAAACTACCCAGGACATTTTTCACAGAACTAGAACAAATAATCCTAAAATTTACGTGAAATCACAAAATACCCAAAATTGCCAAAGCAATTCTTAGGAAAAAGAACAAAGCAAGAAGCATGATCCAAACTTCAGACAATACTACAAAGCTACAGTAATCAAATCAGTGTGGTAATGGCACAAAAATAGGCATATGGATCAATGGTGCAGAATAGAAAGCCCAGAAATAAACCTACAGTCAATTAATCTTTGACAAAGGAGGCAAGAATATGATGGAGAAAAGACATTCTCTTTGGGAAGTGGTATTGGGAAATCTGGAAAGCTGCATGTAAATCAATGAAGTTAGAACACTCCCTCACACCATACACGATAATAAACTCATAGTGGCTTAAAGACTCAAACATAAGCCAGGACACCATAAATCTCCTAGAGGAGAACAAAGGAAAAACATTCTCTAACATAAGTCTTAGCAATGTTTTCCTAGGTCAGTCTATCAAAGCAATGGAAATAAAAGCAAAAATAAACAAATGGGACCCAATCAAGTTTATAAGCTTTTGCATAACAAAGGAAACCACAAATAAAACAAAAAGATAACCTATGGACAGGGATAAAATATTTGCAAATGATGCAACTTACAAGGTTTAGTCTCCAGAATATACAAACAACTCATGCAACTCAATAACAACAACAACAACAAAAAAAAAACAACCCAGTCCAAAAATGGGCAGAAGACCTAAAATAGACATTTCTTCAAAGAAGATAAACAGATGGCCAACAGGCACATGAAAGTGTGCCCAATATTGCTAATTATCAGAGAAATGCCAATCAAAACTACAGTAATGTATCACCTCACACCAGTCAGAATGGCCATCATTAAAAAGTCCACAAACAGTAAATGCTGGAGAGGGTGTGAAGAAAAGGGAACCCTCCTGCACTGTTGGTGGGAATGTAATTTGGTGCAGCCACTGTGGAAAACAGTATGGAGATTCCTTAAAAAAACTAAAAATAGACTTACCCTATGATCTAGCAATTCCACTCCTGGGCACTTATCTGGAGAAAACACTAATTCAAAAAGATACATGCACCCCAATGTTCACAGCAGCACTATTTACAACAGCCAAGGCAAGGAAACAACCTAAATGTCCATCAATAGATGACTGGATAAATAAGATATGGTATATTTCTACAATGGAATACTACTCCGTCATAAAAAAGAATGAAATAATTCCATTTGCAGCAACATAGATGGACCTAGAGATTATCATACAAAGTGAAGTAAGTCAGACAGAGAAAGACAAATATCATATGATATAATTTATACGTGGAATTTTTTTAAATGATAAAATGAACTTATTTATAAACAGAAAGAGACTCACAGACATAGAAAATGAACTTACGGTTACCAAAGGGGAAATAGAGGGAGGGATAAATTAGGCATTTGGGATTAGCAGATACACACTAATATATAAAATAGATAAATAACAAGGTCCTATTGTATAGCACAGGGAATTACATTAAATATCTTGTAACAATCTATAATGAAAAAGACTATAAAAAAGAAGATATATATATATATATATAACTGAATTAGTATGCTGTACAGTAGAAACTAACGCAACATTGTAAACCAACTACACTTTAATTTAAAAAATTACATGAAGAGTTATAAAACAGTTTATGTGAGGAAAGGGACTATTCTTGTTCAGTATAAAATGATTTGGTGGTTGGCACTCTATATAACGAATGTCATGTAGGTGAAAACATCCAGATACGTGATATATATTTTAAGGATAACCAAACAAAATGCCTAGGAAAATTCTGAGCAGTGGAAACAAGCAGATGTCTGCCAAGAGACTTGAGGAACAACATGAAGAGAGTTTTTGGGTTTCCTTGTGGCCTTTCATACATCCTGGACAGGACACTATAGAAGCCACCAACCCCAAACCACTAACAGACACAGACAAAATAAATGCCAAGGAAAGCCTATTTCTGCCAGCCAAAAGACTAGGAAAAGGGTGGCCTAGTGAACTGTACACATTTTTTTGTCAATATCTGCTGTACTCTGGCCAAACACCAACATGGGGGGAACCCTCTACCACCACTGCCTGGTGGTTCTAGTGTGGCCAAGCTGAGAGCCGACCTTCTACCCCACCTCCCCTCCACCTCAAAACCAGAGAGGCAGGCAGTGGCTCTCTGATTTCCCAGCTCTGTAATGTCAACAAGACCAAGGGTGAGTAAATCTCTTATTTCCCATCCAGTAGAGCAGACGAAAATCTAATTACTCTGCCAGAAGTGTATCATGGAAATTGGAAGTGCATTGAGTGGGGTTGGGGAACCCAGTGGAAAGCTGACCATACACACCAACTTGACCTTCAGAGGGACTATCTTCTTAGAAAAAGGAAGATTGAATAGGATACAAAATTTCACAATATAATGCCCCAAATGTCCTGGATACAACTGAAAACCACTTATTATGACAACAAACAGCAAAATCATAACTTGAATGAGGGAAGACAATTACCAGATGCCAATGCCAAGATAAGCCAGATGTTGGGATTATCTGATAAGGAATGTAAAGCAGACATCATAAAAAATGCTTCATAAATAATCATGGACTCTCTTGAAACAAATACAAAAAGATAACACTCAGCAAAAAATAGAAATTATTGAAAAGAACCAAGTGGAAACTGTAGAGCTGAAAGATACAATAACCAAAATAAAAAACTTACTGATGGACTCAACAGGAGGATGCAGACGATAGAGGATAGTCAGTGAACTTGAAAACAAATTAACAAAGTTTACCAATTTAACAGTAGAGAGAAAATTTATTGAAAATAAATGAAAAGAGAATCAAGACAATAACAAAAGAGTTAACAATTCACTGGTGTCTCAGAAGAAGAGAGGGAGAGGGTGGGATTTTTTGAAAAAAGTATTTGAACAAATAATGGACAAAACTTTACAAATTTGGTGAAAGACACAAATTTATAGTTGTAAGAATTTGAACAGACTCCAAATAGGACAAACACATAGAAACTCAAGCCAAGACACATCATAATTAAACTTCTGCAGACAAAAGACAAAGAAAAAAATCTTGAAAGCAATCAGAAAAAAATAGCACATTACCTAAAAGGAAAAAACCAATTCGAATGGCGGGATTTATTGTGAGAAACCATGGAGGACAGAAGAAAGTGGCACTTTTTTAAATTACTGAAAGAAAATAATTGTCAACTATGAATGCTATATCTGGCCAAAAATATCCTTTAGAAATGAAGAGGAAATCAAGACGTTCTCAGTCGAAGGAAAACTAAATGAATTTGTTAATAGCAAACCTACTTTTTAAAATGGCGGAAGAAAATTCTTCTAACAGAAAAGAAATAGTAACAGAAGATTTTGAGCTTTAGAAAGGAAAGAAAAATATCAGAATGGATAAAAATAGACGTAAATATAGAGACGTCTCCCAACTTATTATGGCTTGACTTAACGATTCTTTAATTTTACAATGCTGTGAAAGGGACATGTATTTGGTAAAAACAGTACTTTGAATTTTGATCTTTTTCCTGGCTAGCAGTATGTGATACAATATTCTCTTGTGACACTGGGTGGTGGCAGGAAGCCACAGCACCCAGTCAGCCACACAATCATGAAGGTAAACAATCAAGACACTTACAACTATTCTGTACCCATACAACCATTTTGTTTTTCACTTTCAGTGCAGTATTCAATAAATTACATGAAATAGCCCACTTTTAAAAATTCAATAAATTACATGAAATAGTCCACTTTTAAAAAATAAAATAGGTGTTACGTTGAATGATTTTGCCCAGCTGTAGGCTAATGTGTGTTCTGGGTGTGTTTAAGGTAGGCCAGACTATGATGTTCAGTAGGTTAGGGATATCAAATGCATTTTCTAGTTATATTTTCAGTTTATGATGAGTTTATCAGGAAGCAGCCCCATCATAAGCTGAGGAAGATCTCTAATAGACTTTCCTTTTTGTCATGAGTTTTTAAAATCGTATTTGATGATTGAAGCAAAAATTGTAACACCTGTGCATTTGATGTGGTGCTCAGTGCATGCAGGAGAAATATTAAGGATAATTATATTATATAGAAAGAAGTGTAAAAGAACTTAGGTGAAGTTAAGGTCTTTATAACTCACTTGAACTGGTAAAACGGCAGTGCCAATAGGCTGTTAAAAGTCACGTATATGTAACATGATATCTAAAGCAACCAACTACAAAAGTCTACACAAAGAGATCCACTCAGAAACTCTACAAATAAATGAAAGTGGAATTCTGAAAATGTTCAAATAACTCACAGGAAGGCAAGAGAGGAGAAACAGAGGGAAAAAAAAACCCCCAACATTCTTAAGCTGTAACATATCCTAATTATTTAAATGTGAATGGTCTAACTTCAACAATTAAAAGACAAAGACTAGGGGGAAGGTAGCGCTCAGGTGGTGGAGTGCATGCTTAGCATGCATGAGGTCCTGAGTTCAATCCCTGGTACCGCCTCTAAAAATAAACAAACCTAATTACCTCCCCCCCAAATAAAGTAATTAAATAATACAATAAAAGATAAATAAAGTACTTTTTAAAAAAAACCTACATGTATATTTACCATATGATCCAGCTATTGTACTCTTGGACATTTATCCCAGAAAAATTACAATTGACGTTCACTCAGAAATCTGTTTGCAAGTGTTTAAAGCAACTTTATTTGTAATAGCAAAAGCTGGAAACAGCCCAAATGTCCTTCAAAAAGTGAATAGTTAAATGCTGTTATATCCATACTGTGCAATACTGCTCAGCAATGAAATAAATGAACTACTGATAATAAACAATGGCTTGGATGGATCTCAAGGAAATTTTGCTGAGTAAAAACAGCCAGAATCAAAAGTTACATACTGTACGAATCCATTTATACAACATTCTTGAAATGATAAAATGATATAGATGGAGAGCAATTAATGGTTGATAAGGATTATAGAAGTGGGGAGGGTGGGGAATGGCTGTGTCTATAAAGAATTGCAGGAGGGATCTTTGTGGGGGAATTGTTCTGTTTCGGCCATTGTGGTACTCACATGAATCGACCTGTGTGATAAAACTGCCTAGGATTAAACACACACACATACCAATGAGTCATGTAGACTGGTGAAATCAAGTAAGATCAGTGGATTGTATTAATGTTAATTTCCTGTCCATGATTCTGTATTACAGTTATGTAAGGTGTTACCACTGGGGGGGAACTGGGTAAAGGAATTATTTCTTACAATTTCATATAAATCGACAATTATCTCAAAATGAAAACTTTTAAAACAGCTATAAGAAGATAATGAAAATAAATAAAAGCAATAACTTACATTTGATTCGTGATTTTCATTTGTCACTACACATCATTTCATATCTAACACCTCATCTCAAGAAAAAGGAAGATACTAATGATTTCCTCCAAATAGAAGATACTGGCTATTTCCCTAATCTAACTGGATGGATTCTGAAGTGTAATAGTGGGTTAAGGAAGATTTGTATCAAACCAAGAATAAACTTTGCTTTAAATCCAAAAAGATGTTTATCTTCTTAAAATTTTTGAAATAAAATGAGAATATACAATACAACCATAAAATATTTCCTCCTGCCAAGTTGTTGGCAAGCCTTCAGAGGTTGCCTACCATGTCATACAAGTCAATTTATACTGGGTTGGAGGCAATTAATGCAGGTCCTTCTAGAAAAACACTGTCTGGAGATCAAGCAGCAAAATATAGGTACTGTAAAAGAAGTTAATTTCTGCAAGTAATATTTCACAATGAGGTATCACCTCACACCTGTCAGAATGGCTATCATCAAAAAGAACATAAATAACAAATGTTAGTGAGGATTTGGAGAAAAGACAACCCTTGTACACCATTGGTGGGCATGTAAATTGGTGCAGCCACTATGGAAAACAGTATGGAGGGTTCTCAAAAACTAAAAATAGAACTACCAAAAGACTCAGCAATTTAATTCCTGGGTATATATCCAAAAAAAAAAAAAAACCAAAAAAACCCAAAACAACTAATTCGAAAAGATACACACATCTCAACGTTCATAGTAGCATTACTTACAATTGCCAAGGTGGAACCCACCAAAGTGTCAATCAACAGATGAATGGATAAAGAAGATGTGGTGTGTGTGTATGTGTGTGTATCTCTGTGTGTAATGGAATACTACTCAGCCATAAAAAATAATGAAAATTTCCATTTGCAGCAACACAGATGGACTTGGAGGGCATTATGCTAGGTGAAATAAGTCAGACAGAGAAAGACAAATACTGTAGGTTATCACTTATACGTGGAGTCTAAAAAAATAGAACAAACTAGTGAATAAAACCAAAAAGAAGCAGACTTACAGATATAGAGAACAAACTAGTGGTTACCAGTGGGGAGAGGGAAGAGGGGAGGAGCAATATAGGGGTAGACAGAAAAATGGGTTATTATGAATTATATGAAATCATGTGTGTGAAACGTTTGAAAATTGTAAAGCACTACAGAATTTAAAGAATCCTTCATTCAATAAAATGTTTTAAAATATATTTCAACATGCAAGAAATGGAGGAAGTTGTTCAGAAGCAGATGTCATTTGATAAAAAGAAATTGGAAAAACTTGGATATAGAACTTGGGAAGTATCTACAAGCAATCTAAAAAGTAATAGTCCACATAAATAATCTGAAAATTATGTATTAATTCTGTCAAATATTTGCTTTTCAATTTTTAGATGAATCTGGAAGAGACAAAAGACCAAATTCCAAAGCTGTTAGCAAGGTGATAAGGACAAAAAAAGACAATATTGTGACCTCTACTGCTCAGTATCATAACCATAAGCCCCATGTGGGTATTTAAATTAAATTTAAAATTAAATGAAATTATAATCCCGTTTCTCCACTGGACTAGCAAATTTCTGGTACTCAATAGCCACATGTGGCCAGTGGCTATCATATTGGATGGTGCAGAAAAGATTTCCAACATCTCAATAAAGTATTGGGCAGCCCTGATCTAGATTATTAAAGAAAATATGACAAAGCTCCAAAACATTGTTTTTAATTTAAAAGAACACCCTTTTACAAAATGGCAACCCCCCCCCCAGCAGCATCCCCATGACCTCCTAGAAGAGAAGGGTTGGAAAGGACCCCAATATCATCATGTCAGAACATCTGTCATGAGCTTGAATCCTTCTGGTTGAACAGTTTATGTTCCAACATCCTTTTCTATTGCAAATAATTATTAGTTTCTTCATTCTTTTTCAAGTTAAAGGAAACATTTCTACTCTTTAAAACTACTCTGTGACTTTAAGTCTTTCTTCATCCTGGCTCTTCACTGCTGGACTCTAATCTGAATCCCAATTTATCTACATCTCTAATCAAATAACTTGTGCCAAAATTAAATGCATGTTTCAAGAGCTCTGAATATAAAAGATTTATCTTTTCCAATATTCTAGATATTATACCTCTATTTTTACAGACTAAAATCATATGGTATCTTTTAGTAACCCCACCAACCAGCTTATTAGCAATGAGTTTTCTGTCAAACAAAACCCTGCAATAGGGTTAATGTGGCCATTGCTCTAGCCAATTGAAAAATTTTGGTAGCTTAATTCTAATAATGTCTCCACGAAGTGGACCACCTGCAAACTTTTGAATACTTCAGGTGGCAAATTCAATGAATGTTGTTGGTTTTGTAACAGATGCAAACATACATCTCTTACATCTTTTCTGATGTAGTTGATTAAAATGTTGACAACAGCGACCAAGGATATATCCTTGGGAAACTCACCATCACCTACCCCCAACCCCCAAATCATCACAGTTTGGATCCAACCATCCTCAAGTCAGTCAGACTGTTGTCATATACAGTCCATGTTTCTCTGTTTTAACCACAAAGGCATTTCGGGTAATCTAGATTTTTAGTTGAATTTCCTACAGCATACCTTACCTTTCCCAGGAAGCTAAAAGCAGGTGCTGAAATTTTTTAGTTTAAGATAAGTAGGGAGGCTTTCAGAGAATAAGAGATAACTCACCAACCCTGGAGAAGAGTCTGGCACCCCACAGTGGGCAACTCTAGCATTTTATGTGAAAACAACTTTGGGAACATTCTCTAAGGATTCTACTGCTTTTCAAACATTAACAAAGCTGAGGTCCCACTTAACTGAATTCTAATGAGTTTGTTATTTCCCACAGTCCTCCACCAAACTCACCTCTTATACAAAACTATCTGAACTGGCTGTGGGAGAGAACTCAGCACTCTAAACGCTGCCTTCGCCACTGTCCAGCTGGGATGTTTTAGAATGAAATCTAGTATTGACTCATGCAGTCTAGAGACAAATAGAGAAAGCTAGTAGCAGCTGATCTCAAAGCAGGTGGCTGTACGGTAATTATGTAGCACGTGCCAAGATCCTGAAAGGCAAGGTCCTGGATAAACACTGCAGGACACCATTATTTTTAGCATTTCTCTGACTTGAAAATGGTTTGTGTCTATGACTTCAATTTTCAAAAGATAAAATGCAGTCTGGGGCTTTAAAACAGAGAAAGTGGCTAATTAATATGTTTATGAACATATGTTGAAATGACAAAGCACTAAGCAGGTTGACTTCTTCTACAGAATATAGTCATTTAAAAGGAGTCAATCAAGCCAGTGTTTACTTTCCACATACAACTGGGGAGAAATAATTCCGCTGGTAGGGAAAAAAATGCTTTCCAAAGAGGGAACCCTCCTTGGGTTGTTAATATTTCTTGCTATGTCTGGGGTCTTGGACCACAATCCATCTCAGTTCAACATTCCTACAGTTGTTGAGTATGGATAAAGATTTGACTTTCCTCCAGGAATCTGCAACTGAAATGTGATCTATTTGATTATGATTAGGAGATTTTTTTACTAAAAGGACTATGTATTTTTTAATTGAAGTATAGTCAATTTACAATGTTGTCTTAATTTCTGGTGTACAGCACAGTGATCCATTTATATACATATATATTCCTTTTCACATTCTTTTTCCTTATAGGCCATTACAAGGTATTGAATATAGCTCCCTGTGCTGGACAGTAGGACCCTGTTGTTTATTTTATATATAATAGTTATTACTATCTGCAAATTACAAACTCCTAATTTATCCCTCCCCACCCACACTTCCCCTCTGGTAACCATAAGTTTGTTTTCTATGTCTGTGCGTCTAGAAAGAACTATGTACTGATTCTTCTCCAGCAGCGCAACAAAGAAAAAAACAGGCAGCTGGAAAGGTAGATTCTGCTCAAGGAAGAACTCGCAGCCAAGCAGGGCACTACGTTGCGTGTTCCGAGGCAATGGTGGCCAGCAGATGTGGATGTACCGAAGTTGGAGTGGCCAGAAATAGAGAAGATCTGGAACAAAGAGGATGTCTAGGCTGAAATCTTCCTCTAGATTATTCCCTGTGGCTAGGAGTGCTAAAAAACATAGTGGATGGATGGAAGTTTGTGCATGTCTTTCTCTTGGTTGTTTTGTGCCAAAACGCCAAAAATATTAATTTTTGGAAACTACGTGGCCTCCTGTGCAATACCAGGGGTAATACTAACATAGCATTGACTGAGAGAGAAAGTGTTTTCATATTCGTATCACAATAGATGCTCACAATGACTCTGGGAATGAAGGGTGATTATTCTTTTTTCCCACATAACGGCAAAGAAAAATAAGACTCTGAGAGGCTATGTGTTGCCTAGGGTCCCCAGTTAAGGGAGCAGGGCAAGGACCAGGGTCTTCTGATTCCTGTTCTGGGTGCCTTCCACCACTCTGCACTGCCACCCATTTCGCTGGTACTCTCCAAAGACGTCAGGACGTGCACAGGGAACAGCCCCACATCTGCACCTGTCGCCCATTCTGCATGACAGCTGCCTCCCTACTGTTCACAGTCTGTCCTTACTCCACCTGCTTAGGTCACTGGACCACATCACAGAGGACCCTCAATATGTTCTGGGCCAGGAAACTCGGGTCACTACTATACCCGGGTTCTAAGCCCTGCCAGAGGACCCTACTCTGGGAGCCCCTTTTGCTCTCAGAGCCCTTGACTGCCCCCTCCTTCAAATGCCCAGTACCTTCCTCTACTGGAGGCCGACAGCCAGCCCTGTTGAATTCCGGCTGAGGTTGGGGGGCATCGGTAAGGAGAATCCTCACAGAGCCAGGAGCACGAGGCGAATAAAGCAAACAGAAGTGTTCTCCGTGTCCCCATTTGGAACTCAAAATCCTATTTTCCCACAGAATCGATGTGACTGATGCTGACTTGCCAGCGAGGGTCAATAATTCTGGGAGTATGGAGGAGTGTCTTGGTTGGACATTTACATGACGCAGGGCTTCACGGACGGCCCCACGACCCTATCCATCATGGGGAACATTGTTTCTAGAGGGAGATGTGCTTCGAGTTTCACATGACAGCCGTCCAAAGACATTCGAGCAAACAAACCCATTTGCAAGTTGGGCACCGTCTGTCTTGGAGCACTGGCTGTTCTCCCCATCGCTCCCTTCGACCTAACCTGTTTTCTCATGTCCAACTTCTGGGTGGCCCACGAAAACTACTGCTCCTCCGAGACCACATCAGGCATAAGCAATGAGTGGAAGGTGAAAGTTCTGGGGAAAGATCTCAGCAGCAGGGGGTGGGGGCGGCGGGGAGAAGGCAAGACGGACTCATTCAGGCAGAGCGACGACTGGTAAGCCCACGATGCTGACAGGCTGCAGGGAAGGCCTTTTACGGGAATTAAAATCGAACTTTCAGGCAAGTAGGATGGATGTGGTTAAGAGAGCACAGGCTGTGGACGAGGCCAGCCCGGGGTACATTCCATCACTGAGGAGACCGGTCATTTTAAGCTAAATATTTAACCTCTCAGAAGGTTCCGTTTTCTCATCTCTAAAATGGAGATGATGTTTACTTCTCAAGAGTATTCGTGAAGATCAAAGGAATTTTGTAAATGGGACCAGCACAACCCCTGGCAGCACAGAGCATAGATCTCTTGCTTTCCTTCTTTGAGACAGGCGGCGTGCTGCAGGGGACAGAAGAGGGGGAAAGAAATGGGTTCGAGCTCCACTTCGGGAATCGGCCCCCGTGAGGGCCTGTGGGCACCCTCTGAGTTTCAGTCCTCAGAGGGCTTCGGTGGGTAGTGAGCGCATGAATGTGTCTGTGAGTGCCTGCCACCAGCTGGTGCTCAAGAGGTACTGTTAGTTCAGTATCTCAACGACTGTATGCTGAGTGCCTGACTGTGGGCCAGGCGCTGCTCTGGGGGGAAGAAAGCCATGCGCTGTTCGGTTCGATGGGTCGGTCAGGGAGGTTTCTCTGAATAGAGGAGATCTGAGCCGAGACCTGAAGGAAGACACAGAGGCAGAGCCGTAAAACTACCCTGATAAAGAGGCGTCCAGGCAGAGCAAAGAGCAAGGCTGAAGGCCAGGTCCCTGGGGCATTCGTGGCCAGATCCAGGAACAGTGAGAAGGTCTCAGAAGGTCCTGGTGACTGTGGGGGAGGGAGCAGGGGAAGGATGGGCGCTGGAGGCCCCAGCTGGCCAGCGGTGTGCACTCTGCTGACCACGGAAAGATCTTTCTACTTAGTTCTGAGCACAGGGAAGCCCTGGGAAGGTTTTTGTTGCTGTTGCTTTAATTGAAGTATAGTCAGTCACAATGTGTCAATTTCTGGTGTACAGCACAGTGTCCCAGTCATGCATATACATACATGTATTCATTTCCATATTCTTTTTCATTAAAGGTTATTACAAGATACTGAATATAGTTCCCTGTGCTATACAGAAGAAACTTGGTTTATGTTAAATCTATTTTTATATATAGTGGCTAACATTTGCAAATCTCAAACTCCCAAATTTATCCCTTCCCACCCCCTTTTCCCGGTAACCATAAGACTGTTTACTATGTGTGCGAGTCTGTTTCTATTTTGTAGATGAGTTCGTTAGGAAGGTTTTTAAGAAGCCACGTGGAGAAGAGATTGCACAAGCACTGGGAGGCGACTGTGTCAGTGGTGAAGGCCGAAGACAGTGGTGCTGGACCAGGGTGGAAGCAGCAGGAGGCTGGGATGGGAGCTGGGTGCTGTGTATTTTCCAGTTAGAGCCAATAAGACTTGCTAATGGTTGGTCTGGAGAGTGACAGAAAGAAGGGTGCTGGAGAAAGAATCAGATGGCCGTGTTTTCTCTCTAAAGGTGATGCTTATTTACTGTGATGAGGAAGTAACTGGGGGAGAAACAGTTTGGGGGGATCAGTGTTCTATTTTGAGCAAGTTGAGTTTGATGTACCCTTTGGGGGGTCTCTGTGGAGTGTGGGGAAGGGCGCAGGCCTGGAACAGACACTGCAGATGCCTCAGCAGGGTGGTGGTCTGAAAAGCAAATACCAGATGCAGCCGTCCGGGAAGTGGGAATAGAGAAGAAGGAAGAGGACTGAACCACCCTCGGGGCAGCATTTAAAGGTCTTGGTGGGGACACACTTCATCAACGGAAATTAAAAGAAGGGGACCTTTCCAACTAAAAGTCTGCAGGTTTCTTTGGGCTACTGCTTTTGTTTTCTTCTTTTAATTAAAAAAAATTATGCAACATTGCTAACATACCGAACACCACAAAGAAAATTACTGACACTCCACTCCAATTTGTAATTTGTGAACATTTTGCCGCTTTGCTATATTCATTTCAAATCTATTTTTTTAATCCTTTTGGTGGGGGAGAGTAATTCAGTTTATTTATTTATTTATTTATTTACTCTCAATAGAGGAACTGGGGACCCCAGGACTTCGTGCATGCTGAGCATGCGCTCTACCACTGAGCTATACCCTCCCCTCCTAGCATGTTCATTTCAAAGACAACAAAAGTTATGCTCCCTCCAGCCGAGCCCATCCTTTCCTTTCCAGAGGCCTCAGTGAGCTAAGGAGCCTGGCCTCTGGCAAATTCTCAAAAAAGGCTGGGTGGAGGCTGACCTGGTTGTTTCCCTTACTTCCATGCTGATGTATGTCCTTTTCATGCATTTTCTAGCTTTTATTATATAACTATATCTTCATAACAATGTATAGTAGAGTTTTACTTGTGTTTTTTTAAATTAGCAAATGGTTAATTTCAGTGGTTTAATCAATTTAATCAATGGTTGACTTGGGTACTATATTCTTTTGTACCTGGCTTTTTTCACTCAACCTTATGTGTTTGAGATGTCATTTCTTTTTCCATCTTTTGAGTCAGACACAGTTTAGAAAATAAGAGGAACAGGAGGAGGAAAAAAACTCTGCAAAGACAGTAACGTGAGGGAGCTTTGGAAGTCCCGACATACACACGAGCATCCATTTCCTTCATCCCTTTCCTTCCTCCTCAGGGAAGGGGAGACTCAGTCAATGCTGAAGCCACATTAAATGCCAGCTCCACAGGCACTCAGGCCAAGGAGGAATCTAAAGACCACGTGGTCCCATAGCCCCCAGCTCGCTCCAGTGCTTGAGCCCCGACAGGGGGCCACAGAGTGGGTGACACAGCCCTCACCCCAAGGAGCTTCTAGCCCTGGGGCAGCTTCATTTTACTCACAAATTGACAAAAACATTCACTTCTCCAAGCAAAGTAAAACAACACGGGGGCTATCCTTGCTGGTTACTGTTATTTTCTTACCCTCTCATATTCCAATTATCTGTTTCATTTTCATTTCAGAGTCTTAACAGAACAGGCCATGTTTAGATTTAAGCTCCAAAGGGATGAGGGTAGACAGAGAGGGCATTCCACAGAAGGATCCAGGCATGAATTTCCAAGTGGCAGTTTGACCCCTGTCATCACGGAGCTTAAGCTGGAGGACAGGACTCGTTTTCAAGGCCCTGTGGCCAGTGTTTGGCCAGCGTGTGGAGAGCGAGTGTCGGAATGGCAGCCTCTGTGCTGGGGGCATCAAACAGCGCCGCCAAGTGGCAAGAGGGCCCCTCTGCGGCTGGATGGGTTCCGTGGTGTGGGGGAGTTCTGTTGCTGTTGCTCTTGTCAAGTTTAAGTTCTCATGGCTTCCCCCCCACCAGACCCCGACCTTTGCCAGCCTTTTTTAGGACCGCAGGAGATTTGGATGCTAAAGACTCCCCTGAGGGTGGGCACGAGCCATGCGGATCAAGTCCCCAGGGCACGGTGAGGACAGGTGAGCCAGGCCTAAACTGCCCCTGCCTAAAAAAAGAAAAAAAAGTTGAGAGCTTTTTACATTTCACTTGACTGGAGAACAGAGCCTGGGGGCTTCAAATCAGAATCAGCTTGAAGCTCAGGAGCAGAGAATCGGCCCTTTGGCCCCTGAATGTGGGTAGTGCCATGCAACCCCCACTTCTGACAGGACCAGCCTCTTGTCCTCCCGCCCCTCCCTGAGCCACTTAGGCTTCCTGCCCCTCTCCTGAGGCTCCGACCTCAAAGCAGCAGGTGCCTGATTCCAGTGGGCTTCTCCCACGGCAGAATGTCGCAGAGCTGGGTGGCCCCTGCCTCCCACACACACTATCACCTTTGGTCCTTTGCCATTTGCACTTGTGGGTTTCATCTGACCTTGCCCCCTGAGTTCACTCCAGAATCTGTGTGTTTGTGTTCTTTCCTATGCCTTCCTTTCCCTCCCTCAACTCTCCTGTTTACTGCGGCCCCAGCTCACGGAAGATTCGTCCTTTGCTCGGACAGGGGTGCAGGGGACGGGATTCTGTTTTAAGTCACCTGTTTTGTTTTGTTTTTTAACGATGTATGACACAAAGACGTGAAGTGAAAAGTGCCCAGAGGAAAATAAGATAGGAGGCCCGAGTGGATCTGGGGGTGAAGGAAAGCAAACTTACATCCCACTTTCCCAAACCTCAAACATACTTCCTTTCTTGGCCAAGTTGTCAGTTACTCGCCGCAGTGCACTTACGTTGTACCTTAAGTGAAGGCTCCTTCCTGCTCAGCCTGGACTTAATTCTTAAAAGACATACCCTTACTTTCCTCTAGTGATGCACTTGTTGGCAGCAGTGGAAAGTCAGGGCACTCAAGAGGCAAACTCTCTAGAAACCCCGGGGCCAGTTCTTCCGAAGACTGACGCCTTGTGGGTGATTCAAAAACAATCCGGGAGTCAGAATGAAACTACATTCCCCACATGCTGTTCGAATGGTAATTCTTTCTCTTGAGCTGTGGACTTCCTGCAAACCATTTCTCTGGCCTGCAGCAAGCCGGGCTCTGGTTGTGAGGCCCAGAGGTCTAGCTTTTTCACCCAGCGCTTGCAAAATGTTTATAGCAAACTCAAATACCTTCCATAGATTACTCTGCTTCTCTCTCTGATTTCTCTACCAGCTGTTCCCTGCCTGATTCATTGCGCAGATTTCTTCCTAGTGTAGGGGGTATTCCCCAGTTACCTACCGTAATACTAGGTCTTACAGGTGGATAAAGCATGTTTGTAATGCTTGTTCATGCACTCCCAGGGAAAAAGAAATCATAAAATACAACCTTATGTGTAATTTTCCCAAATACTAAATGCTTTGCCCTAAACTTTAAGATAGTGTATCAGTTGAAGGATGCCAGGAATTACTTCACCTCGTGTACATGTACCTGTTATAAATTATATTCATTTTCAAATTAATTTCAAAGCCAGCTGTTATTGTTGCTAAAAGTAATCTTTGACAGTATGTAACTACCATTGAAAACTTAGAGACAGCTAGCTGAGCAATCCAATGATGTAAAAATATACAGCATGTGGCTTGCCTATTAGAGTTTTATATTTTGAGGATAGGTTTCCTTCTTAATTACATTGCCTGCAGCTCTTAAGAAAATGAACTTTTAGGGAAAAGAAGGAAATACATCTACATAACGTTGGAACTTTGGAGTGATTTCTTTGTCCTTATGTTTTCTACCCTGCTCATTTAGTTATCGCTACAGCAATGCTGAAGTCAAAAGGCTGATTCCTATGTCACGGGGACTTGTTGGAAGTTCTATGTAATTGTAATCCAAGCAGACAGCTCCTCTAACTGGGGAGGTTGTCTGCTTTGACTATCAGACAGCTGGGCAGGATGGGCACCTGATGATGAGCTGAGTCAACCCTGACAGTCAGAGCTGGGAGGAGGTATCTCCTTTAAAGTGAACGTACATCCGATTCCACCTGCCATTTTCCCTTATTCATGGGGAGTGATGATCCTTTTAAAAATTCAGGGTTTTTTCTGTTTCTGAATGGAATTGGCATGATAAATATATGTAATATGAAGGGAGGGAAAGAAAGAAAGGAAGGAAGGAAGGAAGGAAGAAAGAAAGAGAAAGAAAAAAAGAAAGAAAGAAAGAAAGAAAGAGAAAGAGAGAAAGAAAGAAAGAAAAAAGAGAGAGAAAGAAAGAAAGAAAGAGAGAGAAAGCAAGCAAGCAAGCAGGCAAAAGGAAGAAAGGAAGGAAGGAAGAAAAGAAGTAAGGAAGGAAAAAGAGAGGAGAGGAAGGGAAGAAGGAACAAAAGAAGAAGAAAACTTCAGTTTACTTTATTCACTTCAAATTAAGTTTCTTCAGGGAATCTGAAACTTGGAAAATGTTCTTCACTCAAGTCAGACAGAGATATAAATAATGAGTATATAGACCCAAACTCTTCTAAGTAATGCTGAGAATCAGGCAGCCAGTGCTGCAACAGGGGCAAGACCTCACTTGTCACATGACTCTTACCACTGTCAAGTTTAGCTTTCTGAAAGCACGACCAGATGTCAGAGACAGTGCCATACGTTCACTGAAAACAATGTATTGTCCTCCTGGGCATACAGGAAGACGACATTTTCCAGTTTCTTTTGCATTTAGTTTTGGGCCACGAGTCTGAATTCTATCCAGTGGAACAGAAGCAGGGGGAGTATATGCAACTTCAGGACCTGGTTCCAACCTTCCCTCCTCTCTGCCCCTTTTTGCAGTAACCCGGGGACCACATATTGAAGATAGTGACATTACAAGATAGGAAAAGCCTGTGTTCCTGAGGGACTGTGTGAGATGGTGTTCTCTCCCCCATGACAGTATTGGATGGTGACAGGGGCAAACAAGAAACAATGATTTGAGATTAGGGGATGTTTGTTATAGCAGCTCGCATTACTACCAACTAATACACACCATATTTGATCACATATGTTCTCTGTGTTGTCTGTTTCCTGCCTCACCCATAGTGATCCTCTGAAGATAATTAGGAAAATTACTTCATCTACACAAATGCTTCTTCTGTCTCCCTCCCTGATGTTTTCCCCCTTCTCCTTCCTTTGTCCTTGCCTCCCCGACACACACACACACACACACACACACACACACACACACACACACACACACATCTTTACCTTTACACACCCTCTTTTCAGTTCTGAATTGGCAAGCTGGCCTGTCAGCAAAGACTCCTTGGGCTTTAGGAACATGCATTAGCTTCAGAGCTATAGGCAAAGTTCTTTCCTTAGGGAACTTTTTTTTTTAAAAGCAAGGAATATATTTTGCTCTCTCCAGTCACAGAGCAAAGTTAAGGAGGTAGCTAGCTACTTGTCACGAGCCTGAATAAGAGGGAGAAATTTTCTATCCACTGCTCACTGTTGTTTTTCTTCCCAACTTCCACTTCCCCCGAATAGCTGATTAATCCAGCAATTACACGGTGATCACCACTGCAATGTGAGCTCTTTTAGGAAAGGGACTGATGCTTGTTCTCCTTTTATCCTCAGTATTTGGCACCTACTAGGTGCTCAATGAATGCGGGCTATTCTTCAGTGATAAGATTATAAACCAGGAAACAAATTAGCTTTAACTCCATCAAGAGGAATTAAGGCAATTTCATAGGACCAGGACAGCTGTCTGGCCCTTCTAGTACTCCATCGTTGAAGGGAATGAAATTTTAAATTTAAATACCACTTTTAAATTCACCTTCAACTATCTTCTCTTTTTCCCTTCTCTCAAAAGAAAAAAAGAAAGAAAGAGAAAGAGGAAGAAAAGAAAGAAAAGGAAAGGAAACTTGTAAGAGGTCCTTTTTCTTCTCAAAGCAGAAAACAGAGGTCTCCCATGCTCACAAAAGCTGCCACTTCCAGCTTAGAGCCACCAGGGCAGTAGAGTTTGGTGGAGGAAATGGAAAACTATGAGAGTAGAAATTACAGTTGCTGAGTGCAAACGTAAAATGACAGTTTAACCTTCATTCTCCAGTGTTAGTTTTTGAATTCCCCATAGGAGGAAATCCGTTTGAAATATGTTTGCCTTTGGATCTATTTTTAAATGAAAAAAAAAAAAAAACTTTGTGTTTCTGGTGTATGTATGTACTAGAGACAGTCTTAACCTAAGACATTAAGAGAGGAGCCTGGGGGCAATTTATCAACAACAGAGCCCAACACCAGAAGAGAAATTGTAATGGCTTCTTAACAAAGGTTCTATTTTTAAGACCTAATTGGCTGATCCATGGGATTATTTCTGGTATTAAGAATTTTTTTTCAAAAGAGATTGTTCCAAGATTCAGACAGGATGTATGGTGAAAGCCATCACTAAGGTGATACAACAGCAGTAAATATTTATTGATGCAAAATAAGAAGCTATAGGATATCTGGGGACTCGCCTGCTATGGTGGTGAGTTATGAGACATGTCACAATCAAGGGCTGCTTTTGTTCCTCTTCCGGCAGCCAGAGAAATAAATGCAATCCTTAGAGCCATCAGAACATCCAAGAGGACTCTCATCCGTCCCTTGGCAATATTTGGTCAAACGCCTGCCTACAGACCCTCCTCCTTTCCCCGCTTCCTCTTCTCCTGCTCCCTTTAGTCTTCCTACTGATGTGGTGTTTCTCCATTTCTTTAACATGTTCCCTTTCATCTCAGTCCTTCTCCAACTCTCTCTCAGAATTTCTCCAGTAATTACATCCAGCAATATCCAGCTGCCTCGGATAGGTTAAGTCCCGTGGGGAGTATAAATATGGATCAAGTGATTGACGGTGCTCTGCCAGGTTCCTTTCCAGCTCTTAAGGGACCCCGGTCTATTCGTCATCTTCTCTCCTGCATACCCACCCTTTGTTCCTATTACAAGTATCTTCTCTCTTAAAAGACAATCTTGTCTTGGAAGTATATATTCTATTAGCTCTGATACTGTATCTGTCTACCTTCCTTCCCACCCAAACTTGTCTATATTCCCTGCCTCTACTAGCTCACTTCCCATTAACTACTCAGTCTACTAAAATCCAAAATCCAGCTTCCATCTCCACCATTCCATTGAAACTGCTCCCTCGAGAGACCAACATTTCCACATCACCCATGTCCGTGGTACTAAAGAAGAGGCTTTAAAAGGGGGAGCATCTTCCAGATCCACTGCCCCTTGTTGAGGAAAGCAGTCCTTGGTGGTTCTCTATGAAGAGGTAACCATATTACTTGCCTCCTGGGTACAGCTGACTTCAGGGAGTCGGGGTATCAGAGTGACCCAAAGACTACCAGTCTATGAGCTAGGAAGCCCCTCTCTAATTATAGACATGGGGGCAAACTAGACCAGTTGGATTCTGTCCTTGAAAGCCTGGTCTAGTAATGGAGCCAAAGCGTGCAGACCTCCCTAGAGAAACAAAGAGTTAAGTTGATGGCAGGCAGCCTCGAGAGCGATCATGGAGCACCTCGCACATGGAGGCATCATGGCACCTCCTCTATGTTCCCATAGTTCCTTCAGGACGCAACAAGATATCCCGAGTGCTTATTGTATCTTGAATGGACTAGTTTCCAAACTGTAGTGCATACTCTACAAGGACTGACTTTTCTGTGGCTCCTATTCTCCCCAAACCTGGTTGCATGAGCTAGGGTTCCTGTCGTCTTCATTTGCTGAGTGTGTACTTACAACAAAGCCACTGTTGTGTCATAAAACTTGAACGAATATATTCTTTGGTAGCAAAAAGCCCATGTAAGTAACAGAGACACCTAGCAGACATTATCTTGCATCTGTGGTATTTGACTCTGCTGATCACTATGTCCGTCTAGAAGTTCTTCTTCTCTTGGCTTCTGTGACACAGTTCTTCTTGGAATTCCTCCTATTTCTATGGCTATGTCTTTTTTTCTATCTCTGTTTCCTCATCTGGACACTTAAAACTGATTATTCCTCAGGCAGATCATGATCTCCTTAAATCTGTATACTACCTCTCTGAAGGACATGCATATATACTCATGGCGTCAATCTCCATTTAAATCCTAATGACAGCTGATTGCTGAACAACTTATCTTCAAGGCTTGTCTCACAAGATCTTCAATTCCACATGGTTAAGGCCAAAGTCATCATTATTTTGCACACAAAAGCACTTTGTTTTGTATTCCTTCCATTAACGGGGGATACCATTGTTATGCCAATAGCCCCAGTCAGTAACATAATTCTAAATACAGGCTCTTTACTCCCTCTTAATCCGTGCTTTAATGCCTCTCCAGTGCATCTTTACACCTAACCCTCCTCTACTGCTGCCTTTTTTCAGGTTCTCCTCCCCTGAGTCTTCAGTCATTTCAGTGTCCCTCATAGTACCTTCTGTATACCTTTCATAGCACCAACTCACTATACTGACAGTGCCTAGTTCCTCATCTGTCCCTGTTAAGACTGTAACATCCCTGTGGGTGGAGATCTGGTTTTAGCCACATTTGTATTTCTACCCCCTAGCCCAGTGTTGGCAAACTACAGGTACAGATTCATGTTTTTCGAGTAGATAATATATAAATGAATACACAAATGAAAAGTCAGACTTGCCTAGGCTATACACAAAAACAAAAAAGCCGCAACCTCCTGATTGCATCAAAACCCACTCAACTCAAAACAGGAAATGGAATATCGAACAACAGAGGGGTTGATTCATAGTCTCTAAACCTCTCCTCCCAAAAGATCCTCTCTTCTCAAAAGGCACTGCAGACAAAAACTCTTTCACTAAAGTCCCATCCCTTTGTCAGAGTCCTTCTCTACAAGACCGTCACACAGCTCTTATTTGACTGATTCGGGTACCTAACAGGGCCTGGCTCTGAGGTGAACGGCCATAGCTAACACTGCAGAGCTGTGATGACCTCACTTGTCAAGGCTCTGTTCCCTCTGAATACAGGGAGGAACTTCGCTTTTGTACACAGTGGGGTTGCTCAACAATGACTTTAACAGCCTCCTCAGCCTTAAAACTTGACCTGTTGTCTCCATGGGCTGTTGACTCAAAAGGAAGGCTTTGTGAAAGAGCTTAAGGAACCAAATACTGGTATGATACCTCTTTACCTAAGTTAATCCCAAGTTCTGTTGATGGTAGAAAATCCAGTTTCCTTTTTGGTGTGTGTGTATGTATGTGACACAGAGGTAAGGGAAGGAGGGAGAGAGAGAACACACGTACACAAACAAATGTACGCGTAGAATAAAATAGTGTCACCATTGCCCATCTTGATTGCCCACGCTAACGGAAAAGAGAATAACAGATTTATATGAAGTTATATATGGAAATTATGGATGGAAAAAAATAATACGAGCTAAAATGTATTTAGCAGTTAGAATATTCAGGCACTATTAAGAACTTTACAAGCACTATCTTTAAAAAAATCCTTATAATAACCTTGATTATAGATAAGAAAGCTTAGGCTCTGATGTAGTTGAGTCATTTGGCAAAGTAACAGAACAAGGATTTAAAATTAGGTGGATTCATCTTCAAATCATGTTTTCAAGAGTGATAACAAACACACTGCCCATGAAATTTACCTCATCAAATCCAACTTGCTAAGTTTCCAGACAAGAAAAGTGAGGCCCAAAGGTATAATGCAGCTTGTCCAATGTCACACAGTTGGTTAGGGACAGAGTCAGGACTAGGCATGAATCTCCTAGGGATATCTTGCCTTGCTGTTGAAATATGTGACTCTTGAAGACAGATATCAATGAATAAAGAAAGAAAAGTCCAGGAGGTGAGCAAAATCAAGTCACATGCTTTCCCCTTCTGCCTGACTTAGGGATGGCCTGCATGCTGTTTCCTATAAAATCTCCAAGAGACATGAATTACATTCATGGGAAGGAAAACAGTCTGTTTGAATGACACATACAAGAGACATTTTTGCATAAAAGCAGGGAATTGGGCCACTTACAGCCTCTTAAAGATCAAAAGGCCCTTGGAAGAATGCTCTTCTTCACCAGCAGCTCCTTATCCCAACCCACAGCTGACTGACTTCCTTATTAGGCTTGGACGATGGAAGGGCAAAGAATGTAAATCAACCAGGCTTTGTGAAACTGTAGAAGAGCAAGGCTTGGGGTGTGGAAGCGATGTCCCCAGGGAGCATGGTTGGAAGTAGACCGCCTGGGCAGTGAGGGAGGGGACAGTGCCCAAGCACGTGGGTGCCTCTTCAGACCTGGCTGAATACAGTCCTTGCAAGTCTAAGGCTTCCTAGTTTTTCAGATGGTCCTTCCCACTTGTTGAGACCCCCAGGTTTCTGCCGCTGGATATCTGATGTCCTTTATCTGCAAGCGAGGCTCAAGCCAGCCTTTAAGAAAGGAGTCCTTCAAGTGCTCCCAGGAATTAAGCAGCACTCCTGGGTCTGGAATCCACTGCTAAGCCTACTCCAGTACTTCCCTTGCCGGCAAACAGGGGAGGGGAGGGTGACCTAGGGACATGTTCAGTGGATCTGTTCATATGGCCCTTCCATCAGAACCCAAACTCTCCCAAGTTAGCCTTTTCATGGCATGAGCTTCTGTCTGGCTGTCCTGCTCCCTCCTGTAGACCCTACCTCAAGGCTACCTACAGTCCTTTCCTAAATCTCAGCTCATAACCTGGTCCTTGGGCAGTTTGCTCGTTTCCTCTGAGAAACTGAGTCATTTCCTCCAGAGTCTACCTGCCTTGGCATCTTATTCTCCGCAGATTCCCCTTCCTCACTGGCCTTGGTGTCTTGAAACTCTATTATGTGGCACCACACATTAAGATTAACCATCCTATAACACTAGACATCAATGAATACAATTGTTCTTTGAAAATATACATACTATGTCTTGTCAATGATTCTCTCCCATATGTGAGATTATAAAGAAGCAAAGTTACTGCAACTGCTGTTCAACTACCACTAGTGTCTCTCCTACTACCATTACTAGCTCTCCTACTACCATTACTAGCTCTACTAGCTCTACTACCATTACTAGCTCTCCTACTACCATTACTAATGAGCACCTTTGGGGTGATGGGCACTATGCTTTACATGTATGAACTCATGTAATCTTTACAACTTTAAGAGGCAGGTAGTACATATCCCTTTTGTTTACGTTTTGTAGACCAGGAGATGGATATAGAGATGGCTGAAATGGCCCTGCGTAGAATATAGGTCATGAGTCTTCTGAGATGCTCATCATCTCACCCCTTAGGGTGGCTGGGCCAAACTCTTTGGCCCCTGCCCCAAACAGCTCCATTTGTTTACTCCAGGGTTCTTACCCAGCAGTTGTACAAATATTATAATTTTAAAATTTATCTTGTAATGTTAAAAATGCTGTGAAGCATTAGCTTAAGCAACTTGGTTAAGTGGTAGAGACACCGTGAATTCAAATATGTGGAAATCAGAATCAGAGCTCAAGACAAATACCCATGATTGTGTTTTTCCTAGCAAAACACATAGTGGGGAGTAACAAAACCAAGACAGAATCCCCCAAGGATGGGTATAAGAGAGCAAGATTAATCAGAATCATCATCGTTTCAGTAATTTTATAAAATTGACAGAAAAGGGTAGCAAAGACCAGAAAAGAAAGGAAAATAGGTTGAAGAGGGAAGTTACAACGATGCTGGTTAAGACAGAAGGCTGAGCCTGTCTTGAATAGGATCTCAGCGTTCAAAGAGTTCCTGAGGAGGAAATTACTCTCAACATTCATAGAAGCACGGACAGGATAAAATAGATTTAAAACAGGGTGGACTTTGGGGGGAACATCTGTAAGTCTTGTCCATGAGTCTAATCAAGCCCTGAAACTGACTATTCAGGACCACCTGGAATCCTGTGCAAACAAAACCCTGTCAATACTCAAGAGTTTAGGCATCCTCCTTCTGAAAAGCTGGAATTTAGTCCAAAATATCCAGCCCTCGGTACTTGCAAACTTGAAATTTCTTTAAGCTTTTAGTCTTACTTTATAGACAAAGATCTCATTAAACTTAATGGTTTTCCATTTGGATGCTCAATATTTTTGAGGGTTTGGAAGTGTATCTACCAATTGCTTCTCAGGTGGTTCTCAGAGTGCTTTCCAAGATGCATGCGTTGCCTCAAGGAGCCTTTTCTCCTCTCACTCTCACTGCTCTACATTTCTGGTATTTGTCTCTGAGGCTCCTTAGATGACACTTCAAACACACACACACACACACACGCACACACACACACACACACTATGATTTTAGACCAAGTCAGAGCAACACCCTCATTGTATGCTACTACAATAGCTTGATAATACACATGGAACCACTTCATATGTTCAAAAGCAAAGCACTAGCATTTTTTATATTAAAAACAACCCCAAAGGAATATGTGCTCTTTTCATAAGGACATAAAACAAATGACGACTACAATTAAGTCAACTGCACAGAAAAACAACGGATTCCTGACAGTGGAGGCATTAACAGTTCCCTAGGTTGGATTCGTGTTTGGATGATACCAAAGTGATGGTTCCCCAAATGGTTTACAAGAACTTGAACTTTGTAAGAAAGCTTCGAGAAGGTTCCAGCCAGCCTCTGTGTCTTTGTTAACCCATCATGGCCACAAGAGCTTGCACGTACACCTCTCTGCTTAAAAGCAAGTCATGTTGCTTTCAGGTGTGGTCAGCTTGAGGGTCAGCTTGGGTTGAAGTGGAGAACCCCAAATATATTTAGGCTTTCAGACAACCACTGAATGATTTTCTTTCTAACTAAATTCAAGGAAGAAAAATGTCTAAGTCTGTTTTGATGCATGAGTTACTCAAAAGCAGTGAGCTCATCTCTTTTGGCATCCAGAAATTGGTGAAGGCCCACATAAATAGTAAACAATGCCTTTTTGGCTGTGTGCCCCAATCCAAACAGTATGTGACATGCAGCCAGATGGATTCTACCCTTGGACACACTAGGAGGATTCTACCCACTGTAGCCACCGAAAATTACGTGAGAATTTCTGAGGGGCAGAGTTCAGCTGAGGAGCAAGCGATGCATGAGGATCTAAGGGCAGGGGCTGAGCCCAGAACTCAGCTCAGTGGGTTGGATGCATGTGCCTTTAAAGACAATGCCTTTTCTCTTTGCAGTTTCTTAACTAGCCTGCTTCACAGAGGCATGGGAAAACTGATCCAGGAGCCAGTGAACCCTAAAACTGTCCAGCTGTCTGAAGTCATACTGTAAAAAGACAGAGTCATTTTACCTCTGATGCGCAGTTTCGTGTAGACATATCGAAGTTGACCACAAATAAAAGTGAAAACAGATCCAGAAGAACAGCAAACAATGGAAAACAAATGGATCCTGGAGTTCAGATGAAAAGACTGGCTTCGTATGTCCCCGTATTCTACCCCCCCTTTTTTTCCCCAAAAACTGTTTTCTTAACATTTCTAGCATTATTAATGGAATTAAATTATTCCACATGGGTGCAGAATGAGTCCCATGGTGCCAGCGTTTGTTTTCTGCACTCAAGCTGGGAGAAACGTGACAATGGTGCTGAGCTGTTACTACAGCAATTTAGGACTCGGTGTTTACCCATGGGAATCTGAGCATCATTCAGAACGTATAAGTGACAAGGACTTTGTCCTCGAATACCTTATCATGTTTTCTAACAGACGCTTTCACTTAAGATATTCAGTCCTTGAATCACCCACAGTGCTGATGACACTGAAAGAATGTTTTTCTGTCTGAGAAGGGCAACCGCCCGGGAAAGTGATATTCTTAAGAAGACGAAGGTGGACAACTGCACTCTTCCCCCTCATACATACAGAAATAGATGCAGGGAGAGGTGTAGTCGCCCCTGGATGCCTTCTCTTAAAGTTCACATTATCTAAGAAATACTTATGGAAGCATCTGTTATGTGCCAGGTACTTTTTTCATGCTAGAGAGATAGCAGTTAATTAAAAATTACAAAGTGTCTACACTCACGGAGCCTGCATTCTATTTGGTGTGGAGAGAAGAAACAAATATATCAATACTTTCCTGTTCAATTAAGCATATGCTTAAAGTTCTGGTAAGCATCTCTTCCCTGGCTGTACGTCCAATATTATACTTCAGTGCAAGGTGCATAATGCTGCTGAAACGTGTAAGCTTCTGGAGGGCGAGACGAGGTCTAGGTGCCTTTCTTTCCCAATCATCAGTTCCTACATGACTATGATCAGTATCTTTAAAACAATTAATAAAACTGTCTTGTCTCAAAATCCCCATGTTCCATTGGTTAACCCTACTCTTACAGACTGCTTTTCACATGGAAAGTGGATCAGTTTTGTGCAGCAAAGGGGATCTTTATAAATACTTCGGTAGAAAAAGTCAGAGAAATCACTCTTCTTCCTCTTCCAAAAACAAATGTAATCCACGCACTACTTTTCCCTTTCAGGATTGTTATAATATGTTTGATACTCTTGAATAAAACTGGCATTTCAAGAATACTAAATGCAGTAGCACAAAGGTGGTAAATATAGTTCTTGCTTTACTACACGATTTTTCTTTAGAACCACTGCTTGATTTCTTTAGGTCACCTAAAAAACCTGTCCCAAGTTGCATCGTCACATTATGTGTGTGACTATTTTAATAGCTCGCAAAAAATTAATACCAACAGTGTCAACTATTTTCAGTAGTTCAAAAATATTATTTTGTAAGTTACTCTTGTTTCCTTCTTGAAGAAAGAATCAGGAGGTGAAGTGAGATGGGAGGGAGGACCAGGGAAAATACAATGACTGCATTAAGATTTAAATGAAAATGTGTCTCTCTGAGGTATACGGCAGGTAGTTAAAGACACAGGCTCTGGAGTCAGAAAAAATTGGCTTGACTCCTGCTATGCTGGTTATATCAATTTTAGGCATAGTGGAACCTCTCAAAGATCAATCTTCCCATCAGTAAAATGGGAACATTTTACTTATAGAGCCGTTGTCAGAATAAAACAGAACGATATCAATGAAGGGCTTAGAGCAAGGTTGGCACATCTGTGAATACGCTATACATGGTTGCTGGGTTTTCTTATTATTATTATTATAATTGTAATTATTTTATTTTACTGTTAAATATCACAAGACTGAATAGAGAATCTTGCTTGACCTTCAACATGAGCAGTGAGGAAAAGAAGAAAAGGAACAAAGTATAACAGAACAGTTTTGTCCTCTAAAAAAAAAATTACAACTGAAAATAAAAATGGGTATTTTTATTATACCTCATTGTGATCAACTACCTAGAATAAATATCTGAAAAGATTTTTTTTTAATTTAAAAGATTTTTTTTTAAAAAAGAAACATGTAACCTATTTCTAATTTCCCATAATCAGGGCATAAAAGTGAGCATGCTTACATGGAAAACAGTAAGTCATCTTTCCATTTCATTCAAATTTCTTATTGTAGCGAAAACAAAATGGAACAAAAACGTAAATAAAACCCAATCATTTTATATATCTTCTGGTGCAAAATGGGCTAAACTCTGCAGAACAGGAAATACAGGGAATGGTGACACTTAACATCCCCACATTTAGCTCCGAATTTGCAAGACGTTGGCTCTTCAATATTGTGATTTACACCAGTTATGCATGAAAGTCTGGGTCACTCCAGGGATGGAAAGAATGCTCAGCGCTTTTCTGGGTGGGCATTTTAAATGAGCCTGATAAAACGTATAGCTTCTGTCTGTCCCCATTTGATGGGCGTGGGTTATCCGCTTTGTTTCCCAGTGGGTCTCAGGGAGGAAACTCTACTGCTTACTACTTGGAATCACTAAGATGGGTCAGGGAAGGTGTTTCCATGCCTTTAAAGGTGACAAAGGGGAACGTGTAAGGATTTTATAGCCTGAACAGCAAACCTAATCCACAACGAAGGAAAAGTGGGGTCAGAATAGATAGCAAATGTAGACCTGGCAACAGAAAGAGGCTTCTGAGGTTTTAAAATGCTATTTTGGTGATGATGAAATTGAGAAGTCAGAAAAGAGACAATGTGAAAGTAAGTGACTGTGTGTGCTTGCACGTGTGTGCATGTGTGTGTGCGTGCGTGTGACTGAGTGCTGACACCACGGAGGCAATTTCCAGAGAGGAAAGAGAAAAAATTCATTCATCCGTCCTCTACAACCCCGCCTCTCACAGCATATCTTCAAGTCATTTGTCTGGTCGAGTTTGAAATGACTAAGTGATGGGGCTTCCAAAATGTTCCCAGTGAGACTATTCCACAGTCTACAAAATTTCACTGTTTCCTCTTATTTAGCTTAATTTTACTCCACTTCAAATTCACTGTTTCTATTCAAAGGGGGGAAAAAAAGTAAGTCTGTTCTTTAAATTCATGTCATAGGAAACAATTTCTGTTTTCCTTTCACTTTAATGGCTGGGTTTCTCTGAGGCTCTGCCTCACGTTTGCCAGAAGGACACCGGATTATGAGCCGGTTCTTTTCTTGTTCGAAAGAGATATATTGACTCACACATGAGGTCAAAGGTCAAATCCTCATCTAGCTCAACTGTGACGGCATTTTTGGTTGCATCTACCCTGGCCCACAGGGGCTTGAAGTACATCTGATAAACCATATATTACATAATATCGTGAGGGGATTTTTTCCCCCTTTCTTATGTCCAAGGTACATAAATAAGAGTAAAGTTAAGCCCCATTTGAAATGTCCACCAGCTTTCCTTTTGAAACGTATTTCCTCAGAGGAGTGCACTGCCATCTGCTGTACCTCCTAGAAGAGAGGGCATCCTCTCTTGAAAAGAAATCAAGTCTTCATTCTCACGGTCAAGGCTATCTCAGTATTGCCAGCTTCTCCAAATCCCTGAAGATCACTGCCCAAGTAAAACCACCCAGGAAGATTAATTTAATTTCCACAAAGTTTCTTATCTAAGACACAGCAATAGGACAGGGAAGCTGTTCAGGGTACAATTTTAGTTTCTTTGCATCCTTCTTGAAATAAACCAAGCCTATGGGTACAGGGCACCAGTCTCTACTGACATACATCTCAGACACCCTCAGGATGCCCTGAATTGTTTGGGGGTGCTTACATTAATGTAGACTCCGGGCTTCAAGACAGGCTGGATCAGAAATTTATGCAAGTGGTGGGGGCAAAACTAATAAACACCCTGAGGGGTCTGTACGCATGCTCAAGTCAGAGCATCAAAGGTTTAAATCTTTTTCACTCCAGCCAGGAGCGATGTTTACGCACTTCCTTACATGCGCTGTCTTCCCCTTTTCACCTATTTCTACTCACGATGGAACCACCCCCCAACCCGGGTGGACTGTTGATCTGGTTCAGAGGAAATGCAGACTACCACCTCCCCAGGGCTATTCTCCATCAGCAGAGCTAGGGTGTCAGGGACACGGAGGCAGTTGCCACTCACTGGCTTTGTGACCTGAGCCAAACCGTCTAACTGCCTCTGTCTCAGTTTCCTCATCTCTCAAATAGTAGCAATAATCGCCCTTACCTCATGGGCCAGTGTAAGGGCGACAAGATTCAATGAATTAATGCCCCAAATATAGTAAACAACACCCTATAATTGTGGACACTATAAATTTAGGACACAGTACTTTCAAGTTCTGTACACAGTCTAGAACCCTCTGTACCCCCTGTACACTTTCTTGGGTAGAAAATAAAAAATAGAGAAACTTGGATCTTTGGTGAGCAATGGCAGAAAAAAAAATAGAAATCTTGGTATCTGTGGAATCCAGCAGGAAGAGCAAATATCTTACAAGGCCACAAGTGCAACATCCTGGACCACATACACAGACCACAAACATCCCCACCATTCAGAGCAGGGAACCTTAGCAAGAGGTTAAGAACCCCACAAGCTGTAATGCCCCCGTCACGGGAGGGAAACGAATACATCCTACTCCTTGGCAGGATAGGCAAGAGTGACTCTTTGGAGATTCACGACAATGATTCCTGAATGTCAGAAATGAAAACAAATATTTGCGTGGAGCACAATGTCATTTTCCAGACCCACGGTGACTGGAGCCACCACCACACTTATGCTCAGAAAGAATGTTTCTACCTAAAGATTCTGAATGAGATCGTGCTGATTCTCAGGAAGGGAGCCCTTCCTAAATCTGTCACCTGGCTTTGTGTGCGACAGGTCTGTGACAGGGTATCCAGCGTTCTGCTGGTTTCACAAACTTCCCTCACCACGTTGCCCAGGCTCGTGCCAAGGGGAAGGCTGCTCCATGCCAGCTTTTCTGAAAAATTCATAAATCTGCTGCCGTAATCCTTACTGCTTCAACTGACAAACGTAATAAACGACAGGATACAGAGCCCAGGTTTCCTAATGGGACTGCTTTCCTTTCCTTTCCTTTTCTTTTCTTTTTCCCGTCTTTGACAAGTTTTACAGAGTAGCACTTCTGAGACGTGGTCAAGTGCTATAAACCTAATCCTCAGCAATTTCCTCCTTAGCTCAAATAACCTAAATATTTTACGAATGGTAAAGGGTTTCACATGTCAACCATCAACCCACCAACCCTCGTCTAGCCCTTTACTCTGTCCTTTCTTCTGGTTGTTTGGATAATTGTCTTTGAGAAACACACTTCTGTCAATATTTTGAACAAAACACACAGGGTATTTTTAGTACACTGTCTTTAGAAGGTTTCGAACGTAGCATGCTGTTCCTAAGTAGATCTCTCAAAATGCTGCAATAACCTTGATGTGGGTTAAAATAAAGAAGTTGTGATCTGAGGGTCTGGGCAAGTAAGAGGACCAATTCTTGGAGATCCGCAGGGCCGTATGACACAAGAAGAGAAGTGACAAGGAATGGCCAAGTTATTATGTATTTGTGAACCCAACACTTTGGGTTCCATTTAACAAAAATGACTTTTTTAAAACAAAAGAGAAAGATATCAACATTTATTATTAAGTGCATTAATTATGTCAGCCAGTATTTGAGGAACTTCGATATTTTACTTCCTTGGAGCCACATAATAATGATGATAATTCTGTGAGATGGTTTCATGGCTTACATTTCAAGGTAAAGATTACGATGCTCAGAGAAGTTGAGTAGCATTCACAAGGCATGGAGAAGATAAGTGGTGGTATTTGAACCTTATAGCATTGAGGCACACAGTATATTTTTATTTAAAATGCAAGACACCAAAACACTTTGAAATGCTACCCACTAGCATTAGGATGTATGATTTGCTGACATGGATTAAAAGTCACTTCTTGTTTTGATTAAAGCCATGTCAGCAAGCAGTGAATTCTGACTTGATCTTTTACTGTGGTTAACTTAAAAAAAAAACTTCCTGTATCTTCTCAATATCTTAACGTTCTGCCTCCAAACACGACTTTTTCTTTTCTTTATATTTATTCATTTGTACAGATCTCAAAGTATCTTGCAAAAAGGAGCGCACCACACGAAACAACAGAATTTGTATTCAAGGGGCGAGAGACATGCATCATAATTAGTTAATCTTAACACAATCACCTGTTCAATATACGCATTTATTGACCTGGGGCTCGGGATAAAAGATAAATGGAATATGGGTCTACACTCAAGAAAGTCACTGGGCGGGGAGGAAGACATAATAGCAAGTTATTATTATAACACGGTTTAATAAGTGCTAGGAAGTATGTCTGTAGGGGTGTAAGGCGGCTTGGAGAATCAGTGTGTGGCTGGGGATTCCGCCAAAGTTGCTGATGCTTGAATTGTGAAGGAGGGATTAGAGCTCTCCTGGTGGACCTGACAGGATGCACACTCCAACCAGAGGAAACAACATGAGACCATGCATTCGTATAAAGCTGCAAACGTGGGTGGTCAATGCATGTGGCGAGAGTTTGGGAGCAGAGCAAAAGGGGCAGGGAAGGTGGACGGGGTCCTGCTTTTGACCCCATCCAGGCTATGGGGTTTGAATTCTGACCTGTAGGTAAAGGGTATGCAGGCTATCAGTCCAACATTGAGAGGCCCAGAATCCTAAAAGTACCTACCACTTCCTTGCATCACCTCTTTTAAGCAAAGCAACTCCTTCTGGGAGCCATGCTTTTTATCATGTGATCCTGTAAGCTTGGAAACAATCAGCTGGCCTGGGAATCAGTGCCTAAGCCAAGCAGTGGACATGAGAAAGCCCGTTAGCCTATAAGGCAGATAGGATGGGAAATTTTGGGATGAAGAGAAAGGGATAACTTTGAGACATATATATGACTTGGAATTGGGGGGTTCTGTTGACCAGATGGACGTGGGGGTTGAGGGAGAAGCAGCAGCTTAGGAAGACTGCAAAGTTTCCAACTACAGTGACTGATGGGGTCAATAATTCAGAGTAAACACAAGAAGAGGAAGGGATTTCAGAGGATTGATAACCAGCATCAACTGTGAGAGCTTGAGTTAGGAAATTGAAATAACTGAGCTGTGTATTATGAAGAGAGTGGTCATATTTTCCAAATGAAAAAATGGTTTATAAAGACCTGCCTGGTGTGCAGTTTTTTGGTGAGAGAATAAGGCAGGTACAGATTTTATCTTGGGCTATTATGACCGCTCACTGCTGTGTCCCTTAAGTCAAATACTGATTTTGAAGGTCAGTTTTACAGTTTAAAATATCAGTTCACGTTGTGCTACTTTGTAAGCACTGACGTAAAACGCATAGAAGTACACTGTGCGTCACCTGCCCTCCTCTCCATCCTATTAGACTGTGAAAAGTTATCACAGGACTCAAAGGAGACCCCTCATTTTGCCCTGTCGGCTACAAATGGAGGAAACTTAGTCATGACCAGTAGAAAAGACATTAAAAAAAAGATACAACCTGTAGCCACAGCCGCTGTAAGAGGCAATGCAGCTTTGTGATTGAGACCAGGGGTATAGTGTCAGCAAAAAACTGGGTTCAAATCCCTGGCCTACCATGTATAATGGAAGATTTGGAACAAGTTACTCTAGTCTGTTAGCTCTCTAAGCCTTGTTGGTGAATTAAGGCTGATGATGATGGAAATTGTCTTCAGCTTTTGAGGTACAAATACAGCAATACAATACTACATGCACAGTGCTTAACCAACCTTTCTTCTTTCTTCTTTCTCTTCTTATTTCTCATTATTATGAGTTCTCTAGAATATGCTTCCTTTTAATGCAAAGTCTACCAAGTTGCCAACTTACAAAGCACCTTCTCAGAAATGCTGGTCATTCCTTACCTCTCAATTAGAAGTTCTCTCCCTAAAATGTCTATAATGTTCTCCCCTTGGAATATCTTTGTATATATCCACTTGTTTTCATGGCTTTATGACTAAATGGGGCACCAGCACTTCATTCCAAACACAATACCCACCCTCATTGTCCTATTTCAATGCTATTAGACATGGTTTACTATTTAGTGGACCCAAGGCATCGTCTTATTTTTTTCCCCTGAAAAGTATTTTGGGTACACAGACAAACAGAGAAAAGGAAATTCTGAAAGGAAAGAACTTTGAGATCTAGGATCCAAAGAGGTTATTATACACAACTGAGAGTGTTAAAAAAAAAAAAAAAAAGAAACATTTAAAAGAGGTCAAAAAAGTACCTCAGCAGAATCCTTTTCATTTATATTGTTTCAAGTAAAAGATCACATATTCAGAATGTTCCTATTAATTTTCACATGCTGCACTCACTCCGAATGCTTGACTAGCCCACTTCATAATGTTTTGGCACAAAAATGTAAATAACAGTGCTCTTCACCCTCCACAAGTTCCCATTGTCCGTTTTCTGGGTAACGGTGGGGGGAAACGCACTAACAGTCAGAAACTGTGCACATCCTGCTGGTTCAAATCCAAAGGTAGTTTTCAAAAAAAGTTTCGGTCACAACTTGTTCTTTAGAGTTTGGTCCCTGCCAACTGGAAACGATGATTTTCAGGAGAACCCAAACCTTCTTCAAAATCAGACAAGATTACAGTGTCCCTGCATTGATTTGGATGGAAGCCCTGTGGAAACTTCGATTTTCTCCTTCAGGTCATCACCCGGAACCCCCACTTTTCTACTTCAGCCTTTATTTTCCTTAAAGAACTTCTGGAGCTTTCCAATTGAGCCGTCTTTGGGGAAGAAGCCAATGTCCCTTTCATCGAGTGAAAGAAGGCAGGCTCTTAAAGCATTTCAATTTGGGGATGGGGTACTACTGGAAACAGTGTCATGAGTAGCTGCTTCCAGAATGTTCTATTGTCATAATAAAGAGGATGGAGGGTTGGAAGAACTGGGTTCTGGTCTTGACTCTGCTACCAACTACTTCTTTTGCCTTAAGGAGGTCATCTTCACTTCGCATCAGCTTTCCTCAAGTGGCTCAGGAAACACGCCAGTCCTATGAGATACCCTACTCTCAAAAAAGCACAGATGTGTTACACACCACCCAATTTCTTCAATAAGGAAATCTGTACCTGTTTAACTTGGTGTTTCCCAAGCTTTATTCGATCATGTAACTACAAATCGGTGTTCTAGAGAACTCATTTTGGAAAGCATTATTTTAGGTATCTATTAACTCACCAGAAAGAAAAAAAAAAAGGTATCAGAAAAGATATACAGGCAAACCTCATTTTATAGCTCTTTGCTCCATTGCACTTTGCAGATAATGTGTTTTTTTACAAACTGAAGGTGTGTGGCAACCCTGCATTGTCAGATGATGGTTACCATTTTTAGCAAGAAAGTAGTATTTCCTCTCTTTTTTTTAAATGGAGGCACTGGGGATTGAACCCAGGACCTTGCACATGATAAGCATGTGCTCTCCCACTGAGCTACACCCACCAATAAAGTATTTTTTAATTAACCTATTTCTATTTTTTTAGACATAATGAACACTTAATAGACTAGAGTATAGAGTAAACATACTTTTTACATGTACTGGAAAACCAAAAACTCCGTGTGGCTTGCTTTATTGTGATATTTGCTTTACTGCAGTGGTCTGGAACTGAACCTGCAGTATCTCCAACATATTCCCATATATTAAGACTCCTGTAAACTTTTGTGTTGCTTGATTGCTCAAAATGTCTGTGGCATGAAATGAGAACTGGAGACTGAAAAGAAAATTTAAATTTTAAAAAGAACATGGAACTTCTGTGTATGGAAATAAAGTGGATTAACTATCATGAAAAATCCCCCTGATAAAAGATATTTTAAAATGTTAAAATGTATTTTTTTTTAAATAGTATACATGTATGGCTGCGTTAACAAGACAGTAAAAGAAATCCTTTGCGGGGAGTGGTGAGGGAGGCATAGGGGGAGGAAGGGAGGACACAAACAACAGAGAAAATCATAAAGAAGTTAATTAAATTCTGAAGCCAGCAGCTGCCCCAAGAACATTTACTAATGCTCACTGACCCACAGTTGTGGTATAAATGACCACATGAAGAATAAAAGATGTAGCCTAAGGCTTGTACAAGGTGAGAAGTCATACTTGAGCCCCACATCCCATAAAGTCAGGACCAGCCCAAACTGTTATAACCTCAGTGAAATGGTAAATCAGAAAGAAAAACCACCTCACATGGTACAATGGCAAGAAAAATTCTGTGTCTCACTCTGATTCTGATGAAGATTAGTAAAATAATTTCCTTGAGAATGTACAACCACCAGTCTGTACTTATACAGGTTTGGAGCTTGAATTCATGCCATTTTGATGGTCACAAAGACTATAAGGTGAAATGTAGTTTAAACAATCACTAGGTTTGAGGGAGAGGGTAGAGCTCAGTGGTAGAGCGTGTGCCTACCATGCACGAGGTCCTGAGTTCAATCCCCAGTACCTCCTCAAAAAAAGAAAGATTAAATAAATAAATAAGCCTAACTGCCTACCCCCAAATAATAAATAAATACAAAAATAAAAAGAATCACTAGGTTTGAAGTGTCATAGTTCTACCAGAAGCCAATGCAAAGGAATCTGCTCCCAATCAAGGCCTCGAAGAATTCTGACAGATAAAGTTCCAACGAACATAACACATAAAATATACCTGGAAATAAGCCATCGTGAACAAGAGAGAACAAAACGAAGAATCAGATATTCAATTATTTCAGATATTAGATTATCAGAGGCAGCATACAAATATGTTTAAGGAAATAAAAGGAAGAATCAAAATTATAAGAAAAAAACCAAAGGCCTATAAGAATAATCAGAAGTATTTGAAGACATAGAAGTGAAAAATAAAATCATTAAACTAAAAACTCAATGGAAAGATTAAACATCAGCTTTGACGCAGCTGAAGAGGCATTTAGCTCATTGCAAAAGAGAACTTAAGATACTATCCAGCATGCAACAGAAGGAACGAAGAATTAAAAGAAGAAAGAGAAGTTCTAAAATACAGGAAGATAACATGGTAAGAGTTAACACACATCTAATTGGAGCTCCAGAGAGAGAAAATACAGAGTCAACATTTGAAGAATTTTTCAGAATTGATGTTAAGACATAACTTCTCAGATTCAGGAAGCCTAGCAAATTCCATGATAATAAAGATATCAATAAATCCATACTCAGGAACATCTCAGAAAAACTGAAAGGAAAAAAAAAAGGGCCATGAGAAAAGTTTAAGCTAAGCAATAAAGAAAGAGAAAAAAATTCCTACACTGGAACACAATTAGATAGACAGCCGACTTCTCAACAGCAAAAAGATGAAGCCAATGGTGTAGATGTTACTAGTCAGTGCAAATGACCACATGTAATAGCCTATAATGATGAAAACAAAAACAATTCAGAAGCTGATCAATTAAGCAACTAACTAGAGAAAGGATACTGTTACTGTTAAGGGTGAAGCCTTCACTAACCATTTCTGAGCTGAAGCCTCTAGGGAAGGGAGCAGGGCACCAACATCAAAGATGCCCCTCCCACTTTCCATCTTTGTTGCCATTCCTCCCTTCACCTCTTCTACAGTCAGAAATGTATCTTATGGTTACTCAACTAGAAAGTCCATCTAGGGCCAAATTTATGAGCATAATTCAGGCAAATCTAGTAATTCACTAACTCTAATTATGGCTTTTTAAAAATTAATAAAAGGAAGAGCATTTGAATATCATACAGAGATAGTTTAAGGTGGTGGTTCCCAAACATGGCTATACAGTAGATCATCCAGGGAGTGTTTCTAAAAATATGAATAGTTGTGACATACTTAATCTACTCAATCAGAATTCCAAGCACAGGAATCATACTTTTAAAAAGCTCTCTAGATAATTTTGATACACTGACAGATTTGAAAATTACTAGTCTAAGGGAATTCCAACTAGATCCAGCCTTGTGCTTCAAAGACCCAGAACCCGCTTCTTGTCAGCTCTCTGTCCCAAGAAAGCCAATACACTCAAAATCAAACTGCCTTTAAGACTGAAACAGACGCCAGAATGCCACTCCTTAATGTATATAGCTGTTACCTGGAGCATAGATATTCATGTTTTCATGACTGCTCCACTCTCCCCTAGAGTCAACTACATGGAAACATAATTATAAGAAGAGGCTTTATCAAATTCATCAGCAGCCAATGGTCACAGAGACCAGATAGTTACATTAAGTCCAGTATATTCCATCAGCATATTTTTGTTTGTTTGTTTTGGGGGGGGGAGGTAGTTCAGTTTATTTATTTGTTTACTTTAATGGAGGCACTGAATGGAGGATTGAACCCAGGACCTCATGCATGTTAAGCACGCGCTCTACCACTGAGCTATATCTTCCCTGCCATCAGCATATTTTCTTTGGGGGGATGTATAGGTTGCTGGTGAATGTGGACTCAGGACAAGGGGAGTTGAGTCAACTGAAGATCCCTTGACATATCCTTCTCATCAAAAGGATGGCTCTCAATACAAGCCCAGAATATACAAGTCTGTTGACAATAAACCACTGCTCCGAACAAGGTCATCTACCTCAGAAGTCTTCTGATACTGGCAGTGCCTGGACAGGACTGGGACATGCACAGGTGACACTGCCTTTGTAAAACTCCTTCGCTGATCACCCTGGCCCTGTTTCAGATTAAAACTTGCTTAATATACTTTGCTCCTTTCTACTCAAAGACACGAGTGCGTGTTCATATTTCTAAAGTCACGATGTGTCTTAAGATAGATGTATAGATTCAATGTGGCTTTAAAAATTAAATCAATGCATCTCCAGCCGCCAGATAGGAACTCTTCCTTCCATTATTCAAATTTCTGTGGTAACGCTTCATATGGACCCATCTTAGGTCCACCCTTGGCCAATCAAGTGTGGCCAGAGGGGTGGGATCAAAATGATTGCTCATGATCTCCACGTGGGTGGGAGGAGTTTCAACAAAAAAAGTGAGAACTAGACCAACAAAAGAGGGACATAAGATAAAAGGGTGTAAGGCCAAATAGTTGCTATATTCAGAGTATTCCTGATTAATTCCAAAGGGAGCGTCTGTCAGAAACAAACCAATCCATTAAACTAACATGTTTATAAGAGCAGAGTGGCAGCCTAGGTGAGATCTTAAATGTATTTTTAGATTGTTTTAACAGTAAGAATGTGGATGGAGGTAAGACAAAATGTAAATCCAGGCATGATATTTCCATTTTTTTGCTCCTTCCTGCCTATTAAACATTGGCCTTGATTGCAAAAACTTGCCAACATTCTCCTGTTTGTTTACACGGGACCTATGGAAACAGCATTAAGAAATTTATCCCTTCAAACTGCCATCTTGCTCTTAAAATTCTAATGTGCAACATTATGGTTATTCTTTCAAGCACACCAAGCTGACCTAGTTAGCAAGCCATACAGACCTCTGGTCCCTAAAGTAAATCCACATTCCATATTTTATTATGGAATAAAATATCCAGCATCGAATGCTGGTTCTTGGAAACTCAGATCAGTTAGAATGATGGTTAAGCAAAATAGCAAGTACAAAAAAAAACATTCTTTGATTTTTTTCATAATTTTGTTTCCATCTCTAAGCAGAATTATTTGTCTGCGTAGACAGTTAAGAGTTACACAAACAGTTTACAGTAATGGTTATTTGATGAAGACAAACTTATGTTACACTAATTTTAATCCCGTGGTCTTACCTTTATCATAACAACTTTTATTTTCTTAATTAAAATGGAAAAAGATACATTTTATATAAATAGCAAATGCATTTTCTGTCAAATATAATTAATGTCTTATAAATAAAGTTTACGAATTTTGTAAGAGAAAAGATTTGTGTTTGGCTTTTGAACGATCTTTGCAAAGTAGCTTTCTCTGCTCTTTTGACATCTGTTAGCTCCTCCATATCCTGGAAGCATTAAGCACATTATGCTTTCAGCTGGGAACAAATAAGAACAAATCTCAGCCACCTCATTTTATAAATCCTTTCAATCATTCGTAATATTCTTTGACTAGTAAATAAAAGGACTGCATCAAAAAAAAGCAATTTAACTCATTGCTTACAGATGGAAATAATGAACATCAGTCATTGTCTAGGGACAAAATACAAAACTATATCTAAAACAGATCACACTCAAATATTTATTCATCACTCTATGAGTTAAAGAGTGTTCCTGAAAAATATCTCAAATTTAGACTTATCCGAGGTGAAGGGATCAGGGTCTAAATGATTTTGTGCACGTAAGTAAAGCTGCAGTGACATAATATTCTTGAATTATTTCACTGTTGCATTGAAGTTAATTTTATTTGTCTGAAAATAATTTCTACTGCCCATCCTGTTATTGTCATCCATTGGAATTGCTCTTTAAGTCTGAATTAGAACTTCAGAGAACAAAGATTTTCATAAAACTCTCCTCTTTATATGTGGGCTTTCTACTAAGCATTTGGTTTTTCAAATTAGTATATATCTAAAGGTTGTAAAACAGCAATGAAAATTTAATGATGGAGGAATTACCTGTAGTACATCTGATCTTCCTCATACATATATACAGACCAAATCTTCTTTCTACGGCAGTCTTTGGGATCAGCCATTGCTGACCTTGAATTTTACCTCTGGCATTTCCTAGTCAAGGGAACTTGAACATTTTCCTAATCTTTCTGAGCCTTGTTCCTTATGCCTTTTGTTAAATGTGGGGATCACGCTCTCCACATTGACGTTTACGGAGATTAGATGAGGTGGTTAGTATAAAACCTAGTGCGGCGCTTTGAAACAAAAGGCACATGATAAAAATCAGTGTATTTTAATCAACCGAATTATAAAGTAGGCTTTTAAATCTTAGAATTCTATTTTGGGGGGCTTTTTAAGAAGCAAGTGACCTAACTCAAAACCTAACTCAATACCTAACTCAATCCCCCCTCCCCTATGGCAACCACCAGCTTGGTCTCTGTACCTGTGAGTCTGTTTCTGTTTTGTTTGGGGGGACAGGCAAAGTGGGTGAAGGAGATTAGGAGGTGCAAACTTCCAGCTTTAAAGATAAACAAGTCATGGGGATGTAATATACACACAAAGAATATTGTTAATAATATAAAAAGTCAACTTTTTATGGCGACATGGTAACATGGTCTTATGGGGGTCATATAATAGTGTGTAAAAATATCAGATTGGTATGTTGTACACTTGAAACTAATACAGTATTGTATGTTAATTATAATTCAATTGGGAAAAAAACTAACTCAAGAAAATCAGGTGGATCCAAGTGAGTAAACCATGTCACCAGGCTCCCTAGCTGGCCACCACCCTATTATGGATATGTGTTGTGGAAAGGGTCTCATTTGAGCTGGATGAGGGCAAAGACTCTGTCTTTGCTGACAAAGGTGGCAGTGGGAACGCAGTGGGTGTGTGTGTGTGTGTGTGTGTGTGTGTATGGCTGTGTATGGGTGCTGGAGTAAAGGAGGGAGGCTGTGGTCAAAAAGCCTTCTGTCATTCTAGTCTGCAAATTTCCTAGTCCTTCAGTAAGAGAGACCAGGCATTTCTTGGGGGCTTTCTTCTTTGTCTTAGAGTTTCTTGGTTGACAGCTTCTTTGACACCCAGTTTGGGATATATGAGGCAAAAAGAAATTCCAGGGAACTCACTGCCGTGTCCATCCTTGGGTTCCTAGATCCCTAGCTGGTTTGCCTTCTCCTCTCCTTCCTTTAGTCTTCTTAAGATTATCTCTAATGTCCACTCTTCTCTGGGATTTTGGCCCCTTAATCCAGACTGCCCTAAGTATCCCTAAACCTGAATCCAGCAAACTTGGTGAAAACTCTAAGTAAACAAGTGGGTCTCTGCTGCACAACAAAAATGGTACTGTTCTAAGTGGGTAGGTCTCATTTAAATGTGCTTCCCTTCCCTTCAGGATGTTGACCCCCGAATTCCTAGCTTTCTCGGTAGTTCCTTAGTGTTGTCAAACAGTTTTTTTAATTATCCAGTTTTTCTCATTATTTTTGTTTTCCTATTATTTTTTATTATTCAGTTGAAGGATGGCGTGTTACAAGTTAGTCTTCCTGTTACCGGAAATGGAACTCTCAGACATCTCCTGGGAGTTTTTATACAGCATCGTATCTGGTATTTCTTCTTGTGCACCTGCCCTGGGCTTCTGAATTAATACTGACAGTGAAGGCCACAGTCAGCACAGATTCCATTTGTCAGGTTTCATGGGAAATGGCTATAATATTCACTAGTGGATTATCAGGCATTTCCTATGGCTGATACTCAGTCTGCGTGCACTGGTACATCCATCCTGGGTACTAAAATATCAATGTATTAATTACTTAAAACTGCTGTGCCTTCAATGGCATTGTGCCCTCCTTGCAATCCCATTAAGATTTCTAATAATCCAAAATATAAAGATCTAAAACCTGGTCAGGATGCACTTCCAACAGCACTGCTATAACACCAAGACAAGCATCCTACCATTTTTGATGAGGGCCCAGGCTTAGCTGCTAAGTATTTTGAATACCACTCCTGCGTAAGCATGAGCCATGTTTATTTCAGTTTGTTTGTTTGTTTTTTTTACTTTAGGAATTCATTCTATTTTCCTCTTGGCTATTTCCATAGAGAATTATTTGGCACGGCTTTTTCATTTATTTGAATGATCTGCAACAATATAATTAGCAAAAATATTCAGGCTCGTTTCCGCTAATGAACTCTATTTTAATTTCTAGTCTATGATTATCTTTACCTTTTATTAACATAATTAAAATCAAATGTAATTGTCTGGTTAAGCCAAACAACTTCTGATAAGGCCACCCTCGCAGCTGAGACAGTCATTTTTTCTTGTTAATCAAAACTGATATGCTGAATACATGAAAATAAGAACACTCTGTAACACGTCTTACACAAAGTAATCATCGCAAATTCATTAATAGTGGCTATCTTTATTTCTCTATTACTCACTGTAATCATTTACTTTTTGAACCGTGGTCTCGGTGTATTACTGCTTGTCTGAGATAATGTGCTCAAATTTCACAAGAACACGTGAGAATTTTGTGCTGTGTGTTTTCCTACCAGACTTAATCAATATTTCACTTATTAACTTCCTATAGGGATTCAAGGCATTAATTAAGCTAAATTATTTTTCTTTGAACTAAAATGCAAACAGAAGCCTAAGAAATGATTTTGCTAAATTGTAATGCAGTGGCGAAATCTCTGTTCCCTCATATTTTTTTTTTCACTCTAAAACTGATCAATTTAGAGGAGACTGCAGGCAAATTTTTTATGCCTTAACTTTTTTCTTCTTCTTCATGTGCTTCTTTGGAAATGGTGCTGCGTGCTATAAGTAAAAGGAAAAGTGTTTCTATGCGTATAATTAGTGCCCACCTATTGTGACCAAGCCTTGGAGGGTTTTTCTTGGATCTACCTCAAGTTCTCGGTTACTAATTGGGTGCAAAGAAATCTCAATACCAAATGTATACTGTCTAACTGGGACTAAACTTCTTTTAAAAAGGGATTTGTGACTAACATATCTGAAGCTACTGTGAGGATTGAGTTACTAGATACAGGACGACCGACAGATGGTCGGAATTCATTTCATTGAGCTAATTTAGTCATGGTTCCTCTCCCTAAAGAATCAGTGAGAAACAGGTAGTCAGACCAAGTCAGTCTGAGTACAGCCCTCTTGTCCATGGAAAATCAAGGAGTTTATGTTTCCTTATAGACAAAACAGTTCATATCAATTTTGTACACATTCTGCTTCACTTTGAGAGACAGTTTTCAGTTGATAACACGTATACCAAAAATGCAGAATTTATCCACATCAGGAGACCTGGGGAGAATGTCAGGCTGAACCCCCCAGGCTACTGGCCATGATTAGAAATGTGAAGGTCCCCCTATAATTGGTCTCTGCAAGAATGTTTTGCTGTTAGGATGTAATATGCAATATTATCTTCCATTTATGGAATCCTATGGATAGATACATGTTAATATTTATTTCTGACAATAAGTAACGTTTTATTTATTTTAGAGTGACGAAATGGAGGCTTTGCATAACTAAGCTATTTGCTCAAGGATACAAAACATATAAGTAGAAAAGCCAGATTTTAACTCCTAGTTCAATGTCCTTTCCATTTTGAACACAATCTGAGTAATACCTGCATATACTTTAATCACATGTAATAGTGAGGTTCCAATAATTATCAAAGAATGTTTAAGTCATCTTAGCACTACGTTCGTAATTGTTTTAAACTTGTTTTTGTCCTCAGTCCTTTTTACAGAAGAGATGAACTAGACAGAGGTTAAAGAAAGGGTGCTCTCTGGCCCATGAGATCAGGAATTCTCAGGGTATTAATAAGGGATCGTCTATGAGAGTTCCTCCCAGAAACAAGCACATCTAGTCTTCTGAATTTAATCTCCAGTAACATAGGATTTTAATGGTATGAAAGTGTTAGAAATAGCTATGAGAAGAGGATGACCTAAGCAGTTCTCAATGGTCCACTTGAAACACTGAAAATGAGAATGAAAAGAATGCTTAGTCCTGTGCAAGGGAGGCACCATCAGAGGAGTTCAAGTCTCGGATAATGACAAAGACAGGCCGATGAGTGGAGCAGAAATAATCTTTCACAAAGTTCCGAGGTCACTCTCCCCCCACAACTGCTCTAAACTACCTGCTTCATTTGCTCTGAAACCAGGCTCAAGCCATCCTGTGAGTACCAGCTTGCTGTGCTAGGGTTTTAGACAAAGGTACAAAAGGCGTGGATAGAAATATCCAGGCAAGGTAAAAGGCTTTTCCCACTCAATTATTTAATATGTCTTCATTCAGCAAGCATTGACTGAGTCACTCATCCACGCTCAGCACTGAGGAATCAAAAATAATAAAGATACCATGGCCCTTTACACGCTCAGAGTCTAACTGGCTTTTTGGTGCAAATTAGTTTTATGTGAGTTTAAAAGGCAGGAATCCATTTTTTCAGGACCTAAAATCTCCTGGGTGAATATGCCATGACAATCTGGATCGAATAACTGAGAAAACTCTGCAAAGTTCAGAGGCGAGAACAAATCCAGCATCCTACCCTAAATATACAGACTTTCAGTCACAGCCATGTCAACACTGGTGCCTTTTCTCAATAATCCACCAAGGGCTGCTTCCTTCAGTAAGACGTGGGGGCCTTCAGAGGTCAGCACTGGACAGAGAACCTACCACTGGGAAGGGGCATCTGAAAAAACATTTTCAAGTCTCCTCTCTGATTCTGCCTCCCCTCCAGGGTCCCCCTTACTGCCTCTCTGTTTGGTGCCCTAAAATAAACACAGACCCATTAGTTTTGTTCATTAGTTTCGGCTGAAATTGGCTGAAACTTTCTGAAGAGTTTCTTTACTCAATCTTAAAGAACAAAGGGGAACTAAAGAGACCATTAAACACACAGACAAGGAAAGACTTTCTGACCCTGTCAAAGCCAGCCGGCCTGTAGGGCTTGAAAGGCCCATCTCATTCTAGATGGGAGTCCATGAAGAGGGGGTGACTACCCCCTAGGCCCCAAGGACTAAAATAAACTCCACCAACAGGGAGGCCGGTGGCCTCTTCCTACCACCAGCGAGCCTCCACAAGACGAGATTCAGAATATTGTCCTCACCCAGAGTTTCTAACAAAAGACATAATTTCCATTCCAGCTTCTGGCTGGAGGTCTGACTAATCATTGATACCAGGAAGAAACCTATGATCAAGGTGAACCTTCCTTGGCACAGAATCACCCAAATCCCAGGATCTCACCGCAACGTGGTAACCACACGGCACTCATGTACGAAGAACCGCACCTGGGAAGTTGTCTCCTCACTCATTCTCGCCGACTGTCTCCCCTTCCCACAAACCCGCAGTAGGGAAGGAAAAGGCAACTGGGCTTAGAAAGATTACATAAAGGTTGTTTATTTTTGCCTGTGAGTTTCCTTCTGTTTTGTAAATAAGTTCATTTGTGTCATTTTTTTAGGTTCCACATATAAGTGACATCATATGGTATTTGTCTTTCTCTGTCTGACTTATTTAGTACTTACAGTTACTAAAGGGGAAAGCGGGGGAGGGATAAACTGGGAGTTTAGGATTAGCCGGTACAAACTACTATATAGATAAACAACAAGGTCCTACTGGATAGCCCAGGGAACTATATTCAATAACTTAAAATAACCTACAATGAAAAAGAATTTATATATAATATATATAAAACTAAATCACTATGCTCAACACCAGAAATTAACACAACAATGTAAATCAACTATACTTCAATATTAAAAAAAAAAAAGAAAGATTAAATAAAGGAGTAGAGTGAAAGTTCTTGACTTTGTTGGACATCCCAAGCTAATGGGATAAAAAGAATCTTCATCATGAAATAACTGTGTTCTTCCATTTTCCTGTTGCTTCTGCAAAACAAGAACGTGGCAGTTTCAGGAGATGGATTTACTCTGGAAAGGAGCAAAGAGTGAGGCCCAAGGCACTACTTTTAACCTTGACAACATTTTTTTTTCTGGATTCTCTTATTATTTTCAGACTCAGTGAATCTGTGTGCCAATCCAAATACATGCTGCTCTCAAACTTTTCTAGACTTTTTCTTGTCCTTAGCTTGAAATTAAAGGCAGAGATCAAAATTTGGTGACTGCAGGAAACTAAAGATTTTGTCTGAGACAGGAAAAGAAGGGAATTTACCAACCCCATGTATTCACTACTTGGCTTCATTATGTTACAGACCACAGGCAATAACCAAAATACACTGGTAAGGATATCTGAAAATTTGTGCATATGCTTGTCTTAATAAACAGTCTGAAAGTGAAAAGAAAGGAAAGAAAGCAAAAATACTTATATTGGCAATAAAAGTATGAGAAAACTGGAGACTGAGAAGTTATTGATGATTTGGCCAAGCCCATTTAAGAAGTATAGATATAAAAAATAAAAATGAGGATATAAAGGATACAGTGCCACTATGTAAAGCCCTGATAATGTGTATTGAGAAAAAAAAAAGACTTTAAGCTTTCTAGGAAAAATAATATTCTATTTATTTATACTATACTTCTAAAAAATAAGTATATGCCATTTTCTTGTGTTTTTCTGCAAATGTTTATTCTAAATATTAAAGTAATACTGTAAAAATTTAGAAAAAATATCAAATAAAATAAAGAAGTGAAAAATCACCCATAATCGTGCCACCCAGAAAGAATGGTTATCCTTAACATCATAACTTTATTATTAATATTTTGATGTATTTCTTTATAGACATACTTTTTCGGGAGGCATAAACCTCATTATATCAATTACGCAAAAGCTTGAATATTATTACATAATCTAAAAATTGAGTTTTAGACAAAGCTCTAATGTCTTGCTAGGAAAGATCGAAACACGTATCTGTGTGTACCAATGTGTGTATATGAATAAGCATGTGTATGTTACATGTACATGTAATGCACCTGTGTGTATGTGTATAGGTATGTATACGCATATGGATATGAATATGGATATGTGTATGTATATATCTCCTGTACCAGAACCTTTTGTTAGAGTTTGTCCCTTAGTCTTTGCTCATTCCCTAGTGCTGGTGAAAGGCTGCATTTTTCCTGAGCCTGAAGTTTCAGTTGTTACCTAAGTTTTATGATAATAACATGGCTATCATTTTATTCAGGAGAAAAGGTTATCCATTCTCGTGAGGGCCTTTTAATTTCAAGGGAACATAGGATGGAAATGCATGGTCAGAAGCCCAAGGCTAAGAATATGCAGATAATCAGAGAGCCTTGAGAAGAACTATCCTGGGTGCATATAAACAACGCTGCTACATTCTGTGCGTAGCTAAAGAGAAACGGTGGCGAGCTGATACCGACTTCAAGGAGAAGGAAACTATACTCAGAGAAGGAAGACCGAGACGAGCTCTCTTCAAAGGTCCATGTGACACCAAAAATAAGTAACAAACTCATCACCGCGAGGGCCCCAGTGCCTGAAGAATGCGGAAGGATAAAATTGTGACATTGTGCTTATTTTTCCTCTTGGTGAACTTCATCACGGGAAATATTTCTCTGCTTCCATTTTGAAGATTTATAATGTAATTCTTTAGACGTTAAGGAACTTCAGGCCGATCCCTAAGACTGTTTCCTCAAAATGCTGAAAACTTTTCAATGTTGGTGTTTTTAAATTTTTTAAAGACAAGAAAATGAAAAGAAAAGAAAAGAAAAGAAAAGAAAAGAAAAGAAAAGAAAAGAAAAGAAAAGAAAAGAAAAAACCCACACTAGGAACTCCAAGTCCTGCCAATTATTCCTTCCTGCCAAGTCCTATTAGTATAAATGAAGGGTTTATTTTAAGAAATGCCTGATAAATTACTCTACACAATCAGTAATGAGGGTACTGTCAGAGAAGGAGAATCATTTCCAAAATTTACTTGGCATTAAAGAGCCAGAGCCTTCTAAGCTCAAACTGGGTTATATGGCCCCAGCCCCTGTGGATTCCATAAATCTTTCCCTTCTTCTCCAGGACAGAGGGATCAAGAGATACGTGTGGCTCATGAGGTTTCTCTGTGTCAGCTTACGGTTTTTGAAAACTGTACCCAAAAAGGGTACAGTTTTCAAACTTTCCTTGTCAACAGTTTCTACCACTCTTCACAGAGCTCCTTTTTTGCCCTGGGCTTTGCCCCAGAGGAAAATATTAAAGACCTCAGGTTATTAGAGAAAAAATAAAAAATACAGGCCAGGCCAAAACACAAAACAGCATGATGTAAAAAGGAAAAAGGTCAAAGAGCTTCACCTTTCTTTAAGGCCACCAACATTCAATTGGTGCCAGATTCCTACCCAGCGTGACACTGGAGAAATATAATCATAGTGATGTAGAGGCTAAGAGTCACTACTCAAACGTTAAGAGCAAAGCAGAGCATCAAATGACCACTTCTTCTAGAAAAAAGGGAGGAAGAAAAATGCATAATGTAAGGAATCTGCGGATGACGAAAAACCACGAGTGTTCCAACTCAACCATGGGAGCTGAGAACCCTCCTCAGGGCTTCCCTGTGCTTCCCCTCTGGCCGTGCCCTCCTCCTAACTCATCCATCACTTGAAACCCGTTGCATTTTTATTAATGAAAACCCTGAACCAGGAGCTCAGAAATAAAAGACGTGCAGTGGTGTCCTCTATCCCTAAACACTGATGGAAAGCTACCTTGTCTTAAAGTTTTATTTTTCTAAAGGGAGAAATGGGTGGATGTTCTTTTTGATTAATTACGGCAGCAAACCCTTGCAAAGCTGTTGGGGGATGAAGAGTTTAAAACTTGGAGTCTGTTATCTGTAAAGCTTTTTGTGTGCTCTTTAGAGGAATAGCATTATAAAAGTTAATGTGCAAATAAAATAAACAAATACCTCCAGTCCTTGCCCACCCATGAGCAGTGCAGACTGGTTCCCTTCAATTTTCCCTGGCCCACTTATAAATCCCTCAGTGATGGGCTTCCAGTACTTTTGCTGTAAGACTGTTTTCCAGCCACCGACTAAAAGACTTCCACTTACTCTCAGCAGCGTCTGTATAATGTTTGCGGTGACCCAGCATCACAGTCCTGTTAGGCCTCCAAGTCGGAGACCAAAGTGTTTCACACAATTTATACTACTCATATTTTGTATTTAATATGTTTAAACACTAGGATCGGAGTTCAGCGTTTAATGCAATGCAGTCTGTACACAAGCTGACTAAATTACAGATGAGCAGAAGAGATGCTGCATACTTCCTCCAATCTTATAGCAAGAGGAAAGATACCAGCTCCTCTTAGGAAATATTTATAAGTTCCAAGCATTCTTAGCGTCATTAACAAGCAAAACTGCACAGTGGTCCTTAGAGGTCATGGAGAGGAACGGATTCCCATTCTGCAGATGAGGAAACTGAGACCTGGAAAGAGGTAGAGTGACGTTTTCAAGGGCAAGGACAGAACCAGCAGGACCCAGCAGGATCTCAGGCCCCTGAGCCATCCTGCCTGATCTATTTCTCCAAGGACAGTGCTCACAGTGCTATCTACCTCCTCTTCACAAGGTGGGGGGTGGGAGTGCTGGTCTATGTCCATGTTAACATTTCTTAGGAGGCTGGAAGGAGGCCAAAGGGGCTGGATAAATGGCCTGTAATCATAGTTTGACTTGCCCTTGGTAAAAGCCATCCAGATAATAACAATGGAGTGGAAAATCTCTTCCTTATCCAAGACTCTCAGCCTCAACGTACCTACCATGGGAAGAAGTTCTTATCAAAAAAAAAAAAAAAAGTGCTTCAAAGCTCTCAAATCTGTTCCCTAGTGACTACTAACATCACGTGTCATTAATGAGAAAGGTCAAGGTAAGAAAAGCATAAGCTTTGGACTGAGCAGGTCCATAATACTAACCCATCTTCCCCAGCCTCCAAGACTTTGATACACTCTGATTATTTTCTGCTCATTGACAGAGTGCACAGCAGAATGTAGACTCCTTTCTTTGTGGTCTCCCCTCACCCTTGGGTGACAGAGAGCATTCCTCGATCATTACATTATGAAATGAGCCAATGGCGAGATTTAGAGAAAAAATGAGTGCTTCTGAAAGGATTCTACCTCCATCAGAAAAAAAAAAAAGGGGGGGGGGAGATGCATGTTAATTTCATATGGTCTCAATGTCATGGTCAAATTTCTGAACATAACTTTAAATCTATTGTCAACTCTCCGGAGTCAGCTCTGGAAGAGGCTCTTGCACTGTGACACTGTTCCCCAGGCAAATCCTGCTGATTCTCACGATTCTGATTCCAGACTTGGTCATCATCCCCTCCTACCTCCGAAGGGGCTGGAAGCGCAGGTCTACGGCAGAGGCTGAAGATGCGGCTGTGATGTGTATAGTCTAATCTTGCAACCTCTGGCCACAGCTGATTAAACCAATGGACCAACTCAGGAGCAGTGAACCCCAGGGTCTCAGTCTGCGTGACGTTATGATCAGTGGGTAGGCTTGGAAAGATAAGCGGTGCTGAAGCCGTCTTGAGAAGTGGGGAGCTAAGTCACTGGGCTAGTTAGGGGGGCTTCCAACAGGCAGAGCTGGGGTGGCCATAATCGGCCAAGTGCCTGTTGGATTTATGAGCAGGGAGTGAGGATGGATGCACAGAGGAAGCCAGGTGGGAAAGGCACAGGACAGTGAGGCAGGGCACTTTGATTCAGAGAGACGGAGCTGGGAGGGCAGTGCAGCTCAGCTCTTGCCCTCGCTGAAGCTGGTCATTCAGCTTCCCCCACACACAAAAGTTCAATAAATCTTGCTTCACGTGAGGCAACTTAAGTGCATGTCTGTTTCTTGTAACCAAAAGAGCCTTGAGAAGAACAAAGGCCCCCAAGGAAATGATTAAAGACCTTCTGAGGTAGTCCAACTGTTGCCTCCAGCACTAGGCACACGCACAGCTCCCCTCAAGCCCACAGCGATGGCAGGAGGCCTGGAAGAGGGTGCCCCCTACTGCAGCTCCTGGTCCTTTAGGGGACTTCACGCAGTTCCGTCATTCTGCCTCTCAAGTTCACATGCAGTGTCGCTGACACTCAGTACTACTCGTACTGCGATTAAAAGATGACCAAAACAAAGCCAGCTGATACACAGAGAAATCCCACCAAGGAGACATAAACAGGAATATAGTGATTCTGTTGGGATCTGATGTCTGTCTTTTTACTCTAACACTTAAGTTAACAAGAATGCGTTACTTTACCGCTTCCTAAGGAGTAAGCCTGATGTCCATGGAAAACATAACAGTGCCCCCTCTGATGCCTTTGTGTTCAAGCTAAGGAGAAAAAAAGTAAGCAGGGACCATCCCTAGAGACGAACGTCTGGGTCCGGGCGCAGACTGTGAGTGCTGTCAGGGTTTGGTGAACATGGATCTGAGCAGTCCCTCCAGACGAAGTACAACATAAAGCCATCTACAGAGGAAAAGCAAATTCTTTCTCATCTTCACCTCTGGTAGTGAGATTTTTAACTCAAAATTTCATTTCTTCACAAAGTATTTTCCATAGATGAGGTCCCCGTTACATCATGATAGAACTTCTAAGAATTTTAGGGCTTCCTCCATGGTTCACTATTCCACTGTGAGGTATCTTTTCATTAAGGTTTCCAAGTGCTCCCCGAGGAGAAAAGTCCATGTTTGGGTGTTTATTACATGGTGCATTGTTCCACCAATGGCAAATTGATTTTATCCTGCGAGTCAGCTCCAAATGATGGTTTGAGCCCTGTGCCAGGAAGTGTTCTTTAAAGCCAAATGGCCTCTATGTGTGGTGGGACAGAGCCCAGGGTTGATTAGCAACGTCCGCCACGTACATGGGACAAAAAAGGAGCCAGCATGCTAGGTCCTGGCCAATTTGAGTTTACACCTTTAATGTACAGGCAAGCATTTGATTTAGCACACTGCATTTCTGAGCCAAGCGCAAAATTTTTCAGCTTTAAATATCCCTCTCAGAGAGAGGTGCTGACACTTTAAAATAATATACAGAAAATAGCATTGATATGAAATGTTGCCTCTAGGCTCTGAAAAGTAACAGTAACTAATTACTAACTGAAACTTCCAGAAGAATATGACATAGGGTTTTTCTCACAATCTGAAAGAACCATATGCCAGTTAAAGAGAAATAACCATAAAAATGGGGAAAAAAAAGTAATGATGTAATAAACTTGGGCTTGAGTCCTGAAAAAACTCAAAAATTCTTTCAATCTAAGGTGAAATTCTCCCTTCAGAATATATGTGCTTTTTGTCTCTTTTCCTTATTTTGATAATTGAGAAACTGAGGCATAGTGGAAAGGAAAAACTGATGAAAAGGCCCCAATGTGCATCAATAGCAGATTCTGAGCATAGACTGTAAGAGTTGTTTTGGACTGATTGTTTAGCACTCAGACACCTGGATTCCCCAGCTGACTTTCAGTGTGGGATGAAGGCACCCCTGAGCACCTCCCTGCAAACTGCCATATGGCCCGGCTGGAGACTGGCAAAGGTTCCTGATGTGCGGGGCTCAGGTGCCTGGTCAGGAGAATAGTTGGCACTGAGGGACAATATACTTCAACGATATGGTCTTTTAAAAGTTTTTTTTTTCAATTGAAGTATAGTCAGTTACAATGTGTCAATTTCCAGTGTACAGCACAGTGTCCCAGCCATGCATATATATATATTCGTTTTCATATTCTTTTTCATTAAAGGTTATTATAAGATATGGAATATAGTTCCCTATGCTATACAGAAGAAATTTTTTTTTATCTGTTTTTAAATACAGTGGTTAACCTTTGCAAATCTGTATAGAGTCCTTAGAACAGAAACTTGAGAAACAGGACAAGAAATGCAATAACAATTCCCAGAAGCTGAACCATTTCTGAAAGCCTCATCTGTATTCAAAATACACATCGAGCACCTCCCTCTGACACTCTATGAGGTCTTGACCCTATGTTGCTGCTTCTTTAAAGGAATTTGGACTTTGCACGTCTACTCACTTATTCATACGTCCATGAGAAAGAATCCACCCACATTTTACACTTCAGCCAGAGACAGGTGGGCTTGGCCTTGCCCTCTAAAAGGCATAAAGTGCATCCGTCTAAAATCAGACAAGATTCTCAGAGCTGGAGACGTAAAGCAAAGCGTGGTACAGTGCAGTTATCACAGAATCAGACTCACGTCAGTTGGAACACTGGTCCTGCCTCTCACCAGCTGCGTGACCTTAAACACGTCCTCAGTCAGTCTGAATGAACCTTAGTTTTCAAATCTGTGTAACAGGGAGAATAGTACTATCTTTCAAGATGAAAGAATATTTTTAAAATAGTGTCTGTTAGGCACCTGATCTAGTGTCTGACAGAGCATGCAATGCACAGTAACTCTTAGCATAGAGATATAATTCTTATATTGTCAACTGAGAATGCTTTTGAAACGGGACTCCATGTCCTGCCAAAGATCTCAGGTATAAGTCAGCGGCTGAGTCCAGAAATAAAATACATTTACTCGAGAGTCAGTGTATGTAACTGGACCAAGGACACCCTACTCATTATGAGCAGAGCTCATTAGTGTCTGCTGGCCCTTAAAACCACCTCCTTTTAGTACAAGCTACATTAATGGTTACAGATAGTAAAGCAGGGTTATTTTCAAAACCTTCAGAGATATTCAGGCAACTCTTATGCCTCTCAAATATAAGTTTTTTGGTTTGTTTTTTTAAATTTGTTTTTGCTATCTCTTCTGTGCAGAAACAAGCCCCAGTAATACCACAGTTGAAATTGCATGGTATGGCAAGCAGTTACCAAAAATAAGCATTAATTATTACTGTGAAATATGCATTTTCCAAAAACACGCATTTGGTCCATTTAAAAGGTTTTTGCTGCTGTTTTGCAATTAAAAAGATGTGAACCATTTTATTTAACTCTTCCTCCCTTCTTTCCTGAATGTTAACTAGTGGGAGACCAGTAATGACCATGGAAATTCAAGATAGGTTATATCTTGATGTTCAAGACAAAATTATGTGGTTTTTTTTTCCCCAAAATGCCTTAGTCATCATATTTCACAGTTGCAGTATTTGGGGTAGATTGAAAATATGAAATTTGTGGGGAAAACCAACATAAAATCAAAACCCAGAAGTCTTTTCAAGGTTTTATAATCTGTATTCAAAATACCATCAGCACCAGAAACAATTCTGTTAGGAAATGTAATTGCATTCAGGTGAGACAGGGTCTTTCAACCTACAGGGTCTATGTGAGCATCTAAAAACCAAAATACAGCAAAAATCCACATGATCAACTGTCTCTCCATCCCTAATAAGATGAGAAAATGACAAATTAATTTCCTGGAACACTGGTATCTGGGAAGCTTTTAGGGTTAATGCTTACCAACTATTCCTAAAAGGCAACATTTATATATAATAATGTATAATAATCTAATATTTGTGAATCATTTTACTTAACTTCATCCAATATTTATAATATATATATAATATTTATAATATGTAATATATTGTTATATCTATTGAGTTCTCTTTTCTGTAAACTAGAGCAAGTCTTTTAGTTTTTGTTTTGCCTGCTACTTTTGAAGGCATTCTTTTGACATTCCTAATGTTTGGGTTTTCACTGGGTAAGTTAAGTCTGCTTTATTGAATTGCTTATCTTCCCTATGACTTGTTGAACGATAGTTTTATAACCTTTGATAAAGGGAAGGAAGACTGACTTTCAAAACCCTGAAATAATCCCAAGCTTTACACAATTTGGGTGAGTCTTCAATTAGGGAAAAGAAGAAGTGTAACAAAAGAAAGATTTGGTTTCCCAGATGAATTAAGCAATATTGAGGAGTCCTAAAACCCTAAAATGTAGTGCATTTTCCTTCACTAAAAGTTGTTCAACACATTTCTGTACGGAACAGATTTATAGCATCCATTTTCACTCTGATTTCCTGTTTCTCTGTCCATTCACCACGCAAGTATTTGGAAGCCTGCGATGGCTATGTGGAGTGTTTTAAGAGTTGACCTCGGAAGTGAGCACCCCTCTGGGAGCAATTTGATTGGTTAATACTAGTTCTGAGCCCGGTATGTGAATCTTTATGACTGCACAGCTTCAGGAATGAATTACTTAACCTCAGATTTCTCCATAGGGGTGCACACCTTAATTTTCCACACTAATTTTCAAATGGAATTACAAAAACACTTTACTTATCTAGAGGTCAACTATCCTACAAACTCAACTGCTTGGAACACAGACAAAAAGCAGGCAAAAAAGTAGCTGTGCAGCCAAGAGTGATGTCACAAAAACTCACAGATTTTCCCCATCAGGGTTGCTAATCATTTAGAACAAATCTACCTTGATTTTATTAACAATTCTGATCACTATACTGATGTTGTTTTTGAACCTACAGTAGATAAGAAGAAATAAATCTTAAGTGAGAACACAGGACTATTTGAAGCAATAAAGTAAAAACAGCATGCTATAAAAAAAAGACACTAATTCAAAGATTATAGAAAAAGGACAAACAACCCCATATGCCTCAATAGTCCATGAGGATATCACTTATTAAAAAAATTAATATTCTTAACAATTATAAAAACAGAAAAAGTTTCTTTTTATTCAAGCCACGTCAATTAAGAAAGTCAAGAAAGTATTCAAATACTGTTATAAAATATCAAATAAGAAAAACACTTCAAAAGGATTATCAAAAAGGATTCACTCTGGTGATTTACCCATCACCTATCGATCGATGGATAAATCTCTACAGGATATTCACCTCCGTAGAACAAATCATTTCCTTAGAAAAAGATATTGCAGAAGGTCAAAAGCTAAATTAATTGCAGTAGATCGAATTACTCAATTTAAGAAAGCATATCTATCTGGTGCTGGATGATCTAATAGTACTTTAAAGAAATGCTTCTTGTGAACTCAAACATGGACATCTTTTTTTTTTTTTTTTTAACCAGAAGCATGTTTTCCTCCAAAGAACAAAGGCTTTTATCTATAAACCACAGGAACTTGAAACAATCTGCGAGGCTTGAGTATGTGCTGAGATTCAGCAGGTGGTAACAGGAATTTGGGAACCACAGCCAGACCCTGAGCTTTCAAGAAGAGTAAGTTGCCGTCTGTGCCACTCTTACATGCTTTGGTGTGGGAAGGGAGGAAGAAGGGAGGCGTGAGGGTGGAGGAGCAGGCTTCATGCCGGCTGACTCCAGGGAGGGAACCGGGCACTTCTCACAATTACGCTGGGACAACAGGCAGAGACCGAGACAGTCACAGGCAAACTAGAACCTATGGTCACCCTAGTTTTGAGCAGCAAGTTGAAAACCACTATGCTAATTAACTGTCCTCTAATAATTCTTGAGGTAGAGGATGGTGGAAAAATATAAACAGGTAATTCATGAAAGGATTCCATAGAGCATCCTAAAGAAATGGTCATTCCTTCATTCCTTCAGTTAACCTCAGTCGACAGCTGCTGTAACACATTACAATTTTTAATATAATCTCTCTTCCCTACTAGATTACAAGTTTTTAAGAGCACGTATCATGTCTTTTTTAATTACATTTACTTTCAAGTCTTGTGTATTTTATTCCTTCAGTGATGATAAGTATCTGTTAATTATCAAAAGAGTATCCTTAAGAAAAATAAAGACTTACATATTGAAAACAATAATTACACTGTTGTTGTCCCATCTAACCCTAAATTCATCTTACTAGGGTAAAACTAGTTGCTTGAACTGAAAGGGTGCTATAGGATTCTGGATTTCTCCAGGCCATAGTATTTATCCTTTCTAGTATTCATAGTCTCGTGGCACTGTTAAAATACATTACAGAAAAGAGACATATCAAGAAAGATCACTAGAAAAAAAGTATGTATTTTTATTACTCAATAGATTTTTTCACTCAGTAGATTTATTAGTCCAACTCTTAACTGCAATGATACAGTTAGTCACCACATAATTTGGTTGCATTAATACAGATTATGGTCCACATGCAACCTGCTGCATTTTAATGCATTAAACTACATAAAATTCCCTCGATCACATGTTTTCTAAACTATCTTTACAGGGACAGCTATTTTTTTGGTTGCTGTTGTTAAATAATGTATTTTGAAATAACGTCAGATCTAACAGAAAAATTGCCAGAACAACAGAAACAGCGTCCCTAGTCCCTTCAGATCAGACGGCCCAACTGTGAACATGCCGCCAAGTTTGCGTTCTCCCCCCTCCTCCCCACACCTATTGTCATTAGTCTCTTTCTGATTCTTTAAACAACCTTATAATTTTAAAATATGGTTCCAAGCTTAACAAAATTCACATTAGTCACCTAAAGCTTTAAAATGTAAAAAGCCCTTTTGCATTCACAGTCCCTGTGAGGCTCGTAACAGCCCGTGAAATAGCAGGAAGGAAGAGGAAATGGGTCACCATTTTCCAGACAAGGAAACTGAGGCTCAGGGATGACAAGTGACTTGTCCAAGGCTGTGTGGTCTACGATCCTGGTCCTGAGTCCTTCACCTTTAAGGTGAAGTAAATCTAAGTACAGTGGTGCCCCCTTATCTGTAGGGGATAAGTTCCATGACCCCCTGTGGATGCCTGATACCACAGACAGTACCAAACCCTGTAGTATACTATGTTTTTTTCCTATACATACGTCCCCATGGTAAAGTTTGATTTATAAATTGGGCACAGTAAGAGATGAACAGTAATAATAAAACAGAACAATTGTAACAATATACTGTAATAAAAGTTATGGAATATAGTCTCTATCAAAATAACTTATCGTTCGGGTTAATGCCTTTTCCACCTTAACCATGCACTTACACACACTGTGCCCATAACGTCTGTAGCTTGAGGTGTGACAGCCAAACTAGCACGAACTTCTTTTTCCTCTTTCACAGTTTCATGGATAAAAGAGTCGTTCTTACTGCAGATCTTAGCTACCTCAACTAACATTTTTTCTTTCCTTATTAATTCAATAATTTTCAACTTTTCACTTCAAGGAAGCACTTTGAGAATTCTCTTTGGCATATCCTAATTGCCAGCATCACTACTCCGATGCTTTGAGGACATTACCTTTTTTTAATTGAATTTATAATGCTGTATTAGTTTCCAGTATACAGCACAGTGATTCAGTTATATATATAAATATACATATATTCTTTTTCATATTCTTTTTCATTATAAGTTATTACAAGAGACTGAATACAGTTATCCCTGTGCTATAGAGTAGGACCTTGTTGTTTGTCTATTTCTTATATGTTGTTTGTATCTGCTAATCCCAAGCTCCTAATTTATCCCTCCCCACCACCCTTTCCCTTTGGTAACCCAAGTTTGTCTTCTATGTCTGTGGGTCTGTTGTCAAATAAAGTAAGAGTCACTTGAACACAAGCATGGCAATGAGGACAGTCAATCTGATAACCAAAACGGCTACTAAGTAACAGGCCCGCCAAAGAGATGAGCTTTGTCCCAGGGCGAGATGGAGCAGGAAGGCACGAGATTTCATCATGCTATTCAGAAAAGCACAGAATTTAAAACTTACAAATTGTTTATTTCTAGAATTTTTCGTTAATATTTTCAGACTTCGGTTGACTGTGCATAAAACTGTGGAAAGTGAAACTGCAGGGGAGGGGGGCTACTGTATGTATGTCTTGTCACGTGCAGAATCCTGACTTTTAAACCATAAAATAAACACACACACACATACCCACACACAGAGCTGTATTTGCTATACATTTGGATGTACACTCTATTAGTTTCCTGGGAATTTCTACAAAGCTATTTTAAGATCATAAAATAGGGTAGAGTTTAAATTAAAATATCTTCTCAAATCTCAAAATTTCCGGGACAGTGGTATATCTGAAATCTTTTGGTTAATTTATTTATTCATTTAATCTAAATAAATTTTTATAGCTACTGTGCTAGCCAATACAGTGATAAAAACAGAGTTCCTGCCTCAAATTGCTCACAGTCCCATGTGAGACAGTCAAGGTAATAAAGGCATTTGAAACAGTTAGGTACAGTGTTCACAGGACGTATGGGAGCACAGAGCAGCTACAACTAACACAGTCGGGGTTAGGAACGTCCTCCCAAAGCGGGAATCATATAATTTGAGTTTTAAATGATAGTGTGACAGATATAGTTCACAAATATCCCTTCTCTTCCTCCATAGAAACGGAGCATCTGGTTTTCAGTAAGGCCAATGCCACCCTTCACTCCCAAGATTAAAAACCATATTATCCAGCCTCTTTCCAAGTGACTAAATACTTGTTAATAAATATGAGTGGAGGTATAATTTGATAGCTTTCAGGAACCTTCCCCAAAAGATAGCTGGAAAATGCCCTGTGCCTTTTCCTTTTTGTGCTTTCCTCCATCCTGTCAGGAACATAGATGTGATGGCTGGAGCTGTAACCACTATCTTGTACCATGAAGACAAAGACCATACTCCAGGGATGGCAAGCGCGATGAACTAGAAGAAGCTTGATTTCCTGTGGTCACCTCAGAGCTGAGATACCACACCAGTGCCTAACTGTCAACTTCTGAACTGTCACAGGAGAGAGAATTAAACTTCTATTTAATAACTTCGCTATTTCAGGCCTCTGTTACGGCTAAACATAACCCTGATGCAGCTGAGTAGAAGTTATACAGGCAAAACAGAAAATAAAAGCCATTCACTACAGAGGAAACAGCACGCGCAGAATGACAGAGACAAAATAGCATGGTGTTTTAGGGAAACTTGATTAAGTTCAGCATGGCAGGGGTTCAGGGAGGAAGTAGATGGGCAAGTAGCAAGCTTGATCATCTTCTGAGAGGCTTGCTTGTCATTTTAGAAGTTTGGATTCAATTATACACGTGTAGAAGTCATTCCAACACATGTGCAAATTAAAAAGGAAAAATTCCATTATAAAGGAGCAACTTTACACACGGGCTCAGTCTGAGAATCTACTCCTAGCCCTGGAGGAGGGAAGTGAGACAGCTGTATTTCCTTCATTGGTATGCAAATTTCTGGCCCTGGCTGGCTTGCTTAGTGTCTAGCAAGAGTAGGTATCTTCGTTTCTTGTTGCCACTCTCTAACAAATGATCTCAAAGTTAGAGGCTTAAAACAACCCAGATTTCTTTTTTGACATTTCTGGAGGTCAGAGGTCTGCAACGAGCCTCACCAGCGTAAAGGCAAGGTGTTGGCAGAGCTGCAGCCTCTCTGATGGCTCTCGAGGAGCACCTGTTCCCAGGATTGGAGTTCTGCTTCTGGATCCCAGCCCCGTGCCTGAGGCCTTGCCAAGCAGAAAGATTTACTTGAGGTCCACTGCACACTATTAGCTGGGACTCTGTGACGTTCCCTGAACCTACAATCCCTGTTGGCATGTTTGGTCAGGGCACTTTGGCATCTCTTGGTAAACGTGATGCCATACTTAACGGTTATCATGCCCATCCTGATGGGTTGGCCTCGTCTCCATTGCCCATGGGTAGTCTGTCCCCTGTCAATTCTCTGACCCTCCCCAGTGTATGTGTCCAGGTCCAAGTTCTTACATCATCGGGCTGCTTCATCCTGCTAGGACAACCAACCCTGCCACTCTGCCTGTGGTTTGATAAAAGACCAAGAGCTCAATGAGAGATCTTTTGGACTAAAGACATTTTTCAAAATGCACCATTAAGATAGTTTGGGGGTGCTGAGGCTTAGGAATACCACACGATTTTCTTTTATATCACAGATTTACATTCTATAGGCATATCTTGTGTGTATGGAGGTATAAAAGGAGGCTTTTTTTTTTTAAGTACAGGAGTCAGTATTATACTTTTTACCAGAAAATTCTACCAGAGACCATCTGTGTTATTAAAAAGAGAAAATAGATCAATTTCTACTGGTCTATTTGTGTTTAGTCTTGTGGTTTAGGTAAACTTTTCTTTCTTTGCAAAATACAGACTTCAAGGTCTTTAGTCACTGAAATGTTTTCAAAAGCATCTAATAAGCAAATAAGGCAGAGACTGTGTATTCAAGCATCTCTTACTTTAGAGGTAGAGATTTTGCTATTATATAATCATCATCATTAAAAGAAGGCCTCCTTAAGTGCGGACTCCGGTTCTCACGCCTACACTACCACGCCTGGTCCACTGCCTCCATCCAACATCACTAAATTTCCCCCAACACAAAGCAGACATCATATAATAGCAGCGGTAACTGACATTTATGTAATACTTAAACTATCTGATACAACATTTTAAAATACGTCACATAAATATACATACACTTCAAATTGCATGTATAAACCAGAAGGAGAGGATAGGGCTAGTTACATTAAAAATACGTATATCTGCTAAAGTCTAAAACTGGCAGATTTTCAAATAATCCAGCAGTCCTAATGGAGTGTCACAAGGAAAACATCTTTATTTCAAAGGCTTAATTCTCACTAACATAGTGAGATTTATATTTTTATTAAAAAAACAGAAATAAATTGACATTAGATTTGCAGGAATTTAGATGCGGGTGGGGAACCAACAGGTATAATATCTATAATATAAAAACATAAGATTGAATTTTGTTGTAACACCAGGATTGATACCAGGACTTGTCTGTGGATGGTATATATTGCTTTTTCTACACTTGCCGGGGCCAGGGGCTGGGGGTGGGGAGGTCATGGTTTCAGCCACATTTTAGATTTCAACCATATATTAGACTGCAAAAATTAAAAGTTATGTTATAACAGAGTTCCACTGTGGTTAAGTAGAGGAGCGCTGAAATCAACTTTTTTCTTTTTCCCACCTCACACGAAAGTTTAAATGTTGACATTTCCTTTCATATATACGAAGTATTTAATAAGAGTAAAGGAGAGTGGTCCAAAGAAAATACCGGGCTGAAAACTTAGAGGGTGATGCTTGATATTCAAGAAAAGCACAGGAAGAGGCTGGGTTGTCAGAGCATTTCTCTGGCTGTAGGAGAAGGTATACCAGTTGACTGAAATGAAAAATTTAGACTATTTCAGAAATTGTTCAAATATGTGCTTCTGCTATATTATTTTTCACTCATGAATTCCATTTTTTTCCCCTTTATTTGCCTTCCTTTAGCCTTCTTTGTTATTACCCCATGCCCTTTTAAATAAAAACAATGAAAACCAACTATAAAGAGAAGTTAAATTTGCTTTTTATATCAGTTTGGAAACCTCTGCTTCTAAAGTTAAATTTTCTTTGGGCTCAAATATTCAAATAGATGATGTGAAAGCCTAAAAGTAAGTAGGTTATTTTTTATTTCAAGGGGAACACACAGTTTTGTCTTTAAAAAAAAAAAAAAAACTTCCTGCCTGCCCCTGAAAGCATCTGTATCCAACCCTGGATTCCAGATAGAGGGTTTGGGGGAATGACGGAACGCAAAGAGTCGAAGAATCATTTTCCAGCAAAGTTTGTTCTTGTTTTGTTTTGTGTTTTTAACAACAAGAATCCAGTGTCATAGAAAATATCTTCATATTTCAACCAGAATGGCTACCTTTGGTTTGAAGTGCCTAGAGCTTTGATTTGATTTACAACTAATGGGTTTAAATGACATCTTTTTTTTTTTTTTCCGGTCTTACTGGAAAATTTCCCAGTTAAAGATGTAAGAAAATTGACCAGAAAGAAAACTGCCTGTAATTCACTGCAAATAAAGGGGGGTTAACTAATTAAAACTGGTTGGATCTAAAATGCCAAATACAGAGCCAGCTGTCACTTACACTCTCTGAGGACTTAGGGACCCCAAAGTTATTCACCCGTGGAGAAGACTAAAACACCAGAGTACTGTTGTGATTGTAACTTAAGCTGCCATCAACACAAAAAAAACACCTCCAAAATTGGAATAATGGAGATGAGCCTCCAGCACCACCAGGGGGACGTTCTCTCCTCAGAAAGGGCACGCGGCCACAACCTGCAGTCTGCTTTGGAGAGCTGGGTGTGAGTCCCAGCTGTAATCTTGTTCATGTCCAAGAAACTGACAGCTCACCTTGGACACCAGGCCGCAGAGGGAGGAAACCAGCCTGGGGTCACCTCTACGGGAAGTGTTGACAGGGTGGACGCCTTCACCAGTTCACTTCAGCCGAACAGTTCCAATTAAACTTCATCTTAAAAATATAATCTTCAGGATTATATTGTTTTGTTTTTAAAGCCTACTCCACCCTACTCTCTTGAATGATTCCAGGAGAATTGTTTAAGTCACTTATTTTTTTAACCTTCCTGTCACAGTCTGGTTTTTCCATCAGTCCTAATATACCATTTGTATTTTTTTTTTTTAAGAAAAGAAGAAAGTATTATAAAGATAGCCAAACAAGATGATATATATCATCTCTGCTAAGGTCCTCCTATGGAACTGAATTCCTTAGGTTCGGAATGTGTTCCACGAATGTAAAAGACAGAAGCAGTCGGTCCTGATGGCTAAAAAAGGCGAATGAGGTAACAGTAACACTGATGGCTGTTTGTCTCAAATGTCCTATAAATAGGAGTGTGAGATTAATTTTTTTTCAATCTACGTTCTCTCTATTCAAGGCAAATGCTATTCAGTGGTAAGCTGGGGTGAGGTGTTTAATAGAGAAAGGTTAAAATTTGAGTTGTCCTTTCCATGCTTGTAATTTGGGAGCTTCTTGCTGAAAGAAAAAGGAGGCCAAAGGGCATACTTCCCAAATTTCCTGTAAAACTCATGAATACAGGATGACGCTTCGGGGGGGATCTTTTTGTGCATCTTCTAATTGAGTCTCCTGGATTTATCTCCCCCTGCTGTATGCGTGCCGCAGGACAGTTGGAAAGAGGGCTTACCCTCTGCTATTGTAACAGCTGGCGGCTTTGGCATTTTTATATAAACATGTGAGCTGACAAGAAATTTCTCCTTTATAATTGGCCCCATTTCCCCACTTTCTAGGACATTCCACCATGCCACCAACAATGAAGCGCTCAGAAAAAGGAGGAATCATTTCTGTTTATGTGAAAACAGATCTGAACTCCTCCTTGAGGGAAGGGAAGAAATAACAGAAAGCTTCAAAGACCACGAAGAGAAGTTATAATCAAATCTGGATGCTGCCTCTGAGATCTGGCCGAGCTCCTCCATACACCAGCTCCGAATGTGCCGGGAGTTGGAGCCAACAGCCCTCTCCTCTAGCCCTGCCTGGTTCACTCCCTGGCAAGCCCCAGCCAGGCTGTGAGCTGAAGGCGTGCCATGGTCTTGCCCGGGTTCAGCGTGGGCGAGGCTGTTAGTGACCACCTACTCCCAAACACAAGCAAACCATCTCCCTCTCAGGGGACCTTCATCTATACTCAGCCATGGGTCTCAAGTTTATAAAAGTGATGATCAAAAATGCCTTCAGGAGGCAGCATAGCATCGCAGTAAGAGGGCATGGATTTTTGCGTCACTCAGAATCTAATGCAAATTCTGGGTCTGCAACTTACTGACCTGGGTTGGGTTATTTCAATTCTCTGAGGCTCAGTTTGCTCATCTGTAAAATGGGGCTGCTAATGTCTCTGTCAGAGGGTCCATATGAAAGTTAGGGTCTATGCAAAGCACCCAATGCAGAGTCACAAAGTGTGAGCTCATTTTATCAAGTGCTCCCTATGATAACTTTCCTTATGATGTTTTACATCACAAGGTAGATCTCCATGCATTGTATAGCACAATGCACAGATTTTCTGATTCTTACCAGCAAGGATGTTACTATAATTCAGCTTAAGGGAAAGCACGTGTAGAGGCTCGAAACTATCCGAAGTGTTCTTACCAGCTCATAATATCCTGTGGCAAATTACATATTGTGCTCTATTCTTCCATTTCTGCCCCTAAGAAACAAGAAACTGTACGCATCCTTTTTTCAAGGAAAAAAAAATGTACTGACACCAGAATAGTATAAGAGAGAAAAGTATCATCCTGAAGCTTTATCCAAGTACCTCAACAGACATCCTTTGGGATGGCAGTTGAATCACCCCTACTGGTAAACGTGGTTTCCCTAACACACTTCCATTCAGGCTTCCTTTTTGGTGATTAAAGCCTGTTTCTTCTCCTTTGCCACATTAGGCAATTAATTGGGTATTTATAGCCAGCTATCATATGCCCCACTGTCATCGCCACTCAGTCCTACATCTTAAATTCTCCACGTCTTGCTACTTAAATCCTACCCCTTAATCACCTCATCATCTTTGTCACATTTAAAAAATTTCCTTCCACTTAATCAACTCCATTTTCTCAGCTAGAGTACGAACAATCGTGCAGAATTCTACTCAGGCAGCTTTCCCGAGGCTCAATGAAGAGAAAGTGTTTTCTTCTTAAGTGATTTCTTTAGATCCCAGGATAGTTTTTGCTTCTAGCGCAAGAGCATCACCGTGTGAGCTATTCCTGATCTGCACTTCAGTGTTGCCCTCAATCCATTTCCATTAATGCCTTTGATTCTGGAATGAGGCGCTCACTCATGGGTGGGGCTGAGCCAGCTTGGGGTGAAGGCGCCCCCAGCCCCCGCCACACGGCACCACAACAGCCACTCAGCCGTCCAGACACCCTCGGGGCCGGCTCCCTCTCCTGCCCAGTGTTCGTGGGTGTTCAGCCCTCAGAGGAGAAAGAAACCCCCCGTAATACTCCTTGGGACCCACGGTCCCCTGAGCTAAGAAACGAGAGAATTCGAATCTTCAGAAGACGGTCGGCTTTCTAGTTTGGCTTCCCCACCCTCTGTTAGTGTAAACCAGCCAATTTCTCCAGTGAACGACCATTACAATCTGTCCCATGTGGCTCTAAGGGACACGTTCTCAGTGGGGTGACCCACAAAATGCTTTTCCACAGGATCTTAATAAAAGCTCTGGGGAGAAAAGGGTTCCTCCATCAAATATCTTAAGGAAACACGACATGGAGTATCTCCCCCTTAGAGACTCAAAGCTATCTTAGAACGTTAATGGTTCTGAGAAATGTCCAGGTAAAGAAAATCCATTGACCTTTGTTTAATGCAGTTTCCTAAAGCTGTCGGTTGACAGAGTGATTCCTTGGTGAGACAACTATTAGGACTTCAGGAAGCAGAAGTGTCTCAGAGTGTACTTGGGAAATGCTGTGCTGTATTGTGGTCCTGCCCTGCTGTCCCCTAAACAAGCTGTTACATTCTCATCTGTGGTCTCTGAATCATTATTTTCACCTGCACGATCTGTCTCGGACAATGCTGTTTTTGGAGGATGCTTTCACACTGCCGTGGTCTCCACTGACCTTACGGACAACATGTTTATCCATGAGCCCCAGAGCTGGAAGGCAGATGAAGGGGCTGGTTCAGCCTAACACACACATCTGGTGGGGATGGTCCCAGGTTCCCCATCCCCACTGCACTTCCTCTGATTGGTCACTGTCAAACGCCCCATTAGACGAGCTCCTTGTCAGTCAGCACTTGGCACACAGCAGATGCTAGATAAATGTTTGCTCAACAAAAGAATGATTTGTTTTACTGTATTTCTTAGAGAAATATGCATGATTATTTCCATTTTTCATGTTGGAAAAATAATAATGTGGCTCGTTTGATGCCCCAACTCCGCCAAGTGTCATGGCTACTGTAGATACTGCTAAGAGTTTATTAATTATCTACGATGTGTTTCCACTTACTCCTTCCACGGGCTGAGTCCTTGGCACATATTACTATTTAATTACTGTTAAGTCACAGCGAAGTGAGTCTTCATATTACAGAGGAGACAGATGTCACTGAGACCGATTAGGAAGACTGTCTAAAATCTCCAGTCTTTATTTGCAGAGCCCGGTTTGTACTCAGGTCTCTCTCTCTCTTGATGGAGCCTAAACGCACTCCACTCCACACGGCACACATATACCACAAGCACACAGGAAAACATCAAAGTGTAGCTAATTTTTTCAGTAATCATATATTTTATCGTGGTTGTATATAACATGAAGTTGATCATTTCTACCTTTTCTGTATACAATTCTGTGGCATTAAGCACATTCACACTGTGGTGCAACCACCACCACCATCCATCTCCAGAACTTTTTCATCCTCCCCAACTAAGACTCTTCACCCATTAAACGTTAACTCCCCATTATTCCCCCATCCAGCCCCTGGCAACCACCCTTCTCTTTTCTGTCTCTATGAATCTGACTCCTCTAGGGACCTCACGTAAGTGGAATCATACAGAATGTGTCACTAATTAATTTTTAAATTCTTGTTTTGGCCATGGTATCAACTACTCACTTGGGAAAAAAACATCATTGTAAAGTTCTTCCACTGACACAACATGGTTTGCAGTTTAATTAAAGTTGCTCCAAGGGAACTGGCTTTACTTTAAACCCAAACCAGCCCCCAGTGAGCAAGAAGAAATTCACCCACAAAGCACCAGTGCTGCAGACAGATCACTGAAAAGATGAGAAATCTGGGCAAGTCAGGGTGGCAGCTTAACATCATGGGTCTTTTAATGATCGAAATCTGCATGTACATCCGAAACAGGTCTCTTTTTCCTCCCTCTCAAGGTGCTTTGTGTTAATGTGTGAAAGCAGGACAACTTGAGGGAAATGTAATCCACATGTTTTGGTGCATTTACACTTATATGCTCTTGAGAATATCGAAATGGTCTAACAATATATTTTCCAATGGCTTTTTTTTTTCATAGAAACACAATAGGCTATAAAAAAAAACAAACTTAATCCCCAAAGGAGGTAGGCTCAATCTAAGTTTAAATTCTTTTTTTTCATTGATTGATTGATTGATTTTATTCAAGTATAGTTGATTCACAATGTTGTGTTAGTTTTTCAGATGTACTGCAAAGTGATTCAGATATATATATATTTCAGATTCTTTTCCATTATAGGTTATTGCAAAATACTGTGCTATATGGTAGGTCCTTGTTGTTTATCTATTTATATACAGTAGTGTGTATCTGTTAATCCCAAACTCCTAATTTATCCTTCCCCCTCCCTTTCCTCTTTGGTCACCATAAGTTTGTTTTCTGTGTCTATGAGTCTGTTTCTGTTTCGTAACTAAGTTCATTTGTTATCATATTTTTAGCTTCCACATATAAGTGATACATAATACTTGTTTCTGTCTGACTTACTTAAGTTAACATGATGATCTCTAGGTCCATCCATGTTGTCTGTTTAAATTTCTGAAATTTAAACATTCATAAATAAATTTCCACGTTCCTCTTTAAATAACATTTAAAATACATTAATCGGTCTTTAGATTAGAGACTAAAGTTGTAAGATTAAAAAACTCAATAGTTGGCTCAACTTCCCTTTTTGGCTCAATTTTAGGAGACAGTAGGAAATAAGAAAAAGAGGACAGATTTTAGAGATACTCAGACCTGGGTTCCAGTTGGTGCTGCAACACTTAGCAAGCCTCAATTTTCTCCTCTCTAAAATGGACATAATAATGTATGGCTTCCTGAATTTTCCTAGAGATTAAACAAATTGTGTGCATAAAGGGCACACAGATAACACCAAATACACCATGTATAATTACTTAACTTAACAGATGTTCACGTCTGTTTCCTTGTTTCAAATTTGAATGTTCCATGGCAATGATGCTATTAAAATCTATTCACAAAATATATTTATATGCAGTACTGTAAATTGAATTTTTTCCTTTAAACTGAAGGGACGAAAAGACCAATCCCATCAAAACAGGACAAGACACTAAAAGGTGAAGTCAGTTACTTAAGGCCACATACCAAACGGAAGGTTCAGCAACAAAAAGAAAGCAGCTTAGGAAGAGTTTATGGGAGGTAAACTATGTTGAGGTTACTCTTTAAATCCGCCTGGGGTGGCACTTCTCTAGCCTTTTGTGGCTGCAGCATCCTCTTGGTATTTTTATTTCACCTTATACTCTTCTCAAATCCACAAAATGTCTTGCACTCACTTTTTTCTTTTCATTTTCAATTTAATTAAAATTGGGTTTTTGCATGATTGCTTGAAAAGCATATGGCTTCTTGCAATAAGCTGGAGTGCAGTGTTCATAGAAACACTTTCAACAGACACAAGGTTCCGAGTAGTTTAGACTAATGGGTCACCCACTCTGAGAGTCATGTGGCCGCTGTGACTACATGATGCTCTGATGACTGGCATGTTGGGAAGCGTTTCAAGGCCCTTTGTCCTTCCCCCTCTAGGGAGTGTCTTAATTTTGCTCAAAGGATGAGCCCAGGGACACAGTGACTGCTAATGCCATACGAGATAGAGACATGACTAGGGGAAGATGTGGTTCCATGCAAGTCAATACACAGCTAGCACACAGAAGACAGTGTCTGCGCCTGCTGAAAAGGAGATCAGCATTGAATCCCACAGACCCAGCTCAGTGCCAAATAAATCCTTAAGGTTTGGAGGTGATGGCATGAGTGGAACCTTGTGCATGATCCACTGGCTAGGTTAAGACACCTGGAGGTTCTTATTTAACCCTTTTAATCCCATTTCTTTACCTCCACCAACACTTCTTATTAACATTAACAGTACTGTGTGTGTCTAGTCAAAAATTAAACTATAATCCTTTTAAATAAAGAGATGACTTTCTCTACTGATATTTCCTCTAGCTAATTTTTCTTAACAAGAATATATCTTGACATTGTAAGGAACCATATTTAAAGAAAACAATGTTCCTATGGGATTCAGGCCAATCGTCATCTCTTCATGGACCGCAGAGTCCCTACCTAGTAATGCTACAGGGGAGCAAAGCCATTCCTCTTTCACAGAGGACTAAGATGACCCCTTCTCCAGCAATGAATAAACCTGGCAATGAAGTCAAGCAACTCCTTCAGATCGAAGACCACTTGAAGGCAAAGATAATGCCACTTCTTGATTATCCAAGTTAATTCCACACACAGCATGGGAGTCTAAAATGGAAGCTAATTTGAAGCCTTTTGTATTTAGCTATTACATAGTATCTAGTTTTACTTCTCTGGCCAGTTTATCCACTTAATTACATTCAATTAATTTATTCTTTAAAGAGTCATCATAAAGTCAGTATATAAATTTTGATCCAGAAGAAGACTTCTCTGGGTATGCAATGAAAGTTGGCAGCAGCTAATATAGCAAGGACTCAAGAATTAATCCCAATTAAAAAAAAAAACAGTCATCAATAAAATATCATCAAAACAAAACAAAACAAAAAAAGAACTGACCCCAGAAAATGTCTGATCCACCTTTTAAGACAAAATTTAAAAAAAAAAATGCTTTATCATCATTTAGCCTTCCACTCTTCCTGTGGCTTTTAATTTTTGTTTTTATTTTACTTTGATTTCTAGATTTAGTTTGACATTCAGTGGTCTACTCAAATGATTTCAAATACACCTCTAACCTCAAGGAACATTCGGCATAGTGGTACTTGAAAGAACACCCCAAATAGTGGATAAATCCACTTCCCTATTCACCCAGGAAAATTATTTAGCCTAAATATGACTTTCTAATAGTGAAAACAGCCCTGTACCCCCAGAACTTCATTGATAGCTTAGGACTGATTTGCAACATGAGTTTCTTGTCTTTGAGGCAGATTCACTTATCTTGGCTTCCAGGTCGATGAGGACAGTTGAAGAGGAACAACTGAGCTCTTGGCCACTTTCCCAGTCCCGAGTAACAGGAACACGAATTCCCTGAGCATGAAAGTCCAGCTCTCACGAAATATTTCTTCCTCATGGCACAGATAAGCATGGTTGATAAAGCTCCCTAAGTCATATCAGCGACAGTAACTTGGCTCTTAGGGCTTCTCTGGTTCCTGATGGAAAGACATTCCTGGGGAGGCTATTCACTCCTGCTGTTTCCTCCCTGATCTCCTAGGAAGGAGAGTCACCATGCTATTCATTTCTCACTGAATGGTAACAGTGTCCACGACCTCACCTTGTGGTAACACGACTTCCAGAGAAGGCTGCAGGCACTCAACGTCAACTCATCTGAGAATACGCTGATTTATTTAACTCTCAGTGCATTGCCATGGGTTAAGGGTTTAATAAAGTTAAAAATAATTGAGGACTTTGGGAAGTACCATGGCTAGTCTATTTGAAACTTCACTTCCCTGCCAGCTTTCTCTCATTCCGTTGACAGACTGTAGAATGTTCCTTTCATCTCTTTCCTCTTTTTACAGCTTAGCCTGGTCCCCAAAGGAGTATGCTCTTTCTAGAAGATAGATTACACACTATACACAATGTGAAAACTTTAGGCCCTCTTCCTGTTGTCATCTGAAAGATTTTTCTACCTGGAAGAAATAACTTACCTCACCTTTCACTCTCAGATTGGTTTTACTCAGAATTCCTTGCAAGGATCAACATATTTAAACCTCATAGAGGGATATAAGCTGAAACTTGCGTTCCTCTTTAATTTTTCTTTTTCCCTGTAAGACTTGTGACAGCTTTCCCTGCCGCTGCTATCCGTTATAGAAATTTAACTAAACTTTGAGGATTTGTGATTTCAGAAACATCATCCAATTTCCAAGGAAAAGGGAAGAAAAAAAGCTAAAAGGAACAGGGCAAGCTGAAGGCTTGCGTAGCACAGAAGAGAAAGATTTGTAACCATGCAAGAGACTAGGTGGTCACTCCATTTAATATATGTACTTCAAGCTGGAAACAAACTTAAGAAGTAAAATAAATCTTTTTCAGAGAGCTTCCACAGGTAGCCTAGTCAGTTCATAAAAACATGCATACTGCTTTAAATTGTCACAGGGCATCTTTTTAGTTATCTTTCATCTAATAGTTTTTTTATCCTAATCATCATCCAGAAAATGTGTGTTAGCTACTTAGCTGGTGTAGAGCGTGCTGCTTAGATTTACGATGACAGCATCTTTGCCCTTCAGGAACTTACAGAAGAAAGGTGTTTCAGATCATCACTTATAAAAGGTCTTGCAAAACATTCATAAACACAGTATGTTAGATAATCAAATAAAGAAGTGCATTCAACTTCTAAAAAAAGTCACTATCAAATCCAAATGTCAACATTCCAATAATTTGGTTTGAGCTACATTAATTCATAGTGGTGACTGTTTTTCCTGCAGCCAAAGCCAACTAGCTAAAAATTGTTCCAGGTTCCCAATATGAATATTGAAATACTACGGGGAAAGAACTTAAGAAAAGTTTTATTTAAAAGAACTTGGAGCTGCAGTCTGAAAACACAGATCAGGGGACCAGCAGGCAAGGGTAATTCAATTGAAATCCATTTTGCTTCCCTCTCTCAGCACTGACACACTCATGCTAAAACACTTCCCAAAAGTGCTGCTGGAATCCAATAACCACCATGCACATTCATGGGGAAGTAAAGAAAAGGTTATGGTGAGAAACTTTAGAGCTACACATCAAACTCTATTTCAGTGACATCCTTTGAAGTTTGGAACTCAGCAGCAAGGCTGTTTTGGCATCTACACAGTGCACAGGCTCTGGCTAAAACGCCGAAGGCGAGCAGTGTTATAAGAAGAAGACGCAACTGGGAAATGGCTCAGTGGAAACTGGCAGTCCATTGGAAAACGATAACTAATGTAAGCTCTTCCCACTGAAGTCAAGAATAAGGTGGTGTTTATATAATGGCCAAACTCTTGTTGAAGAAATGTGGTCCACCCTTTAATGTCTCTTCACATTTCAGCAATTAACAAAAACAGATTTTGTCAATTTCATGGTATAAAATTCAGGACATTCTGAGTTTTACCAAGATTTTCAGCGGAGTTAGGCGCGTTTGAAAAAGCAGTCAGTGAGAATACTGTCAAACTAGGTTGGCGTTTTCTCCCAGTCCCTCCTCCAGGTCCCACTTCCCCCGCAGACAGTGGAGCTCTGAGCCCTCAGCATCCAGCTCCTTTATGTTCTGATTTGTTTGTAATGTGACCATTTGCTCTACTCCAGGTGGCATTCTCCTCCTGGCCTCTGGCTACCTCCAGGGTAATCTCCATTCCAGCCCTTTCTCAGCGACTCCCGCACCACACTCAGAACCCCCTCATCTCTCCCTCAGCCCACACCAGGCTGGCCCAGCTGACGACTGGTCATAGTTCACGTGTCTGTTTACATTTCATTCTCAGGGACGCCCTTCCTGATCTCACACACTGGGTGAGGTATCCCTCATCTGTGCTTCCTGGTCACCCCCCGGTAGCCTCTGGTTCTCCATGGAAACGCTCATCTTACTTTTTTGAATTCATTGTCCAGAATAACAGAAATTTCCCTGGCAAACTGTAAGCTCCATGAGTGACTGGGCCTGTCCTGGGTACAACCCTATATGACCAGAGCTTCATAGCAAATGGAACACGCTGGGTTCAGTGAGTTTACTTGTGTCTGGGTGTGGGTGTTGGGTGTGTTTAAGGTTTTAGCACCCAACCAGGTTACCGTAGTTAATTATGAGCCAGTTTGTACATTCTGCTCACTGTGCTGACACTTGCGTCAGTAAACTAACGATGAACTAAAACTAACTACTCTGCTCCCTAGGGACTCACAGAACGCCACATTACTTAAGTTTGGAAAAGAGAGTTACAATGCACATTCTCACTTATACTCCAGTTAACAATTGGTTTTCTTAGTATCTCTCTACCTTTGACTGTAAAATAGGTTTTAAAGGTCAAATGAGAGAGCAGTTTAATAAACAATGTATGAAAATGACATACACTGTATGTTGACATACACTGGAATCATCATAACTATAATTCATACTTAGAGATAATCAGGAGCATTGACTAGTTTGCATGCTTTAACTCTGACATTCTGCATATGCACAGATGAACTGTCTTTCTTCATTGTTTTCTATAGATTGGAGTTGGTGGGAAATGATACGAAAAGGAACATGTTACAATAGATATAAATTAAAGACAGTTTAAACTATACTACTGGCTTCCTTTTGATATTGGTAATGAGTACAAATATTGGAACAATGTATGAAGTGCTGACAATAATTATTTAAATAACAAAAAAGGAATTTTGAAGAGATAAATAATTTCCCATCCCTGTTCAAATGATATTCATCATTGGTGAACCAGTACCTTTAAGGAATTAATCAATTAGCCATCTCCAATACAGGAGTGCTAATTTAGAACCTGAGCAGAGGCTGTGAATTTACACATCTCTAAAAAACGTTTTGCAAAAAAAAAAAAGGTATTGCAGTAAATATTGTTCTTCAAGAGACTAGTTTCCAGTAATGACTGAGAGAGAAAATCCTTCAGGCAAATTAGTGCAATGTAGAGAAAATTCAGTACTGTTCATTAATAACAAGAAGTTCATTAATAACAAAGGAAATATAAATAAATAGTTTTAAGTAATCTCAACAATGATTTCCACTGTAAATATAAAGCTGCAGATACATATGTAAATCTGTAGAACTACACTTAATGAATTAAAAAACGTTTCCACTGGCTAACTAAAATACACTGTAGCATCAAGTCACTTTTAACTCCACATGACTTTCCAGATTCACCTCACTGAGGCATTGTGGGAGAATCTCAGTTATTTCTATGGCATTCATGAGTTCTCCAACGAGGACATCCCTTACAAAGAAAGGCCTATCATCAATAAATAAAATCAACAAAAGGGACAATCCACAGGAAAAAATTTAATTATTTACTGATAAATTCTCTTTGCACGTCATCTCTCTTGACCTGTCTGAGAAGCCTCTTACTGAATTAGAAAATACAGTATCAACTTCTTTTCTGACATCTCTGAGCAGAATTCTCTGCACTTTCATGAGTGCAGATGCACTGCCCTCAAAAGAAACTCAGATACTAATTCCCCAGATAATCTAAACACATCCATTTCATCTCAAATCTGAGACTTCCTATATATTGGTAACTCTACAGAAAGAATATAAGGTTCTCAAATCTGAGATTTCCTATATATTGACAATTCTATAGAAAGACTATAAGGTAAGTCAATAAGATAGACATACCAAAAAGATGCCTAAGTCCTACAGAAATTAAAGAAACAATAATAAAATTTTCCAAAAGGAAATTAAAAGGAGATTGCTATAGGTCTGAGAATTTTATTGTGGTAAATTGAATTTTTGGCCCTAGTTATTTACCCCTCCCTGTGCCCATGCCTTCACCATATAACTTTGCAGTTTCTTTCAAAAAAAGATAAATATTTCCCCACCTAACACTTGCTTTGGCCAATGGGTTGTGGGCAGAAGGGTCTGCTAGCTCTGCAAAAGGTGTTAAGTGGCACTGGGGTTTCTGTCTGCCTTCTTGGTCTTCTGCCATTGCTATGAGAAGAAATGTTAGACACATGGAGCAGAACTGGGCCTAACTCACACTGGAGCCAAGCCCAGCCAGAGCTGCATATAGAGGCAAAGCCACCCAGGCAAGTCCAAGCCTAGATAAGCCATCCCCTACATGATCCACATGTATGGAATAAATAAACACTTACGTGTGAATGTCACTGAGATTTTGTGATTTTTGTTACACAGTATTACTGTGATGGTAGCTAACTGATACACTTATAAATTAAAGTAAGCAAAAGTGATATGCATTCCCCTTTAGGAATCTGAAAAAACTATTTCCCTTTTCCTGAGATTGACTAGTTGTTTATCAGGAAAGTTAGTAAATTCACACCTGATGGATTGAGAGAGTGTTACGTCCAATGAGTTCATCCTAGATTGGCCACTGACTTACTTTTTCCCTTATTACCATGCTAACAACTGCATTAACTTTCATATGTTTATCCTGTCCTCTCATGTGTTGGGGATATCAATGATGGTATGACCTCATCTGTAAATTTGTGGAACTAAATTAGATCAGAGGTTCTTGAATTGCTCTTTCGGGCCCATGGTTCCAAGGAGGTGTTTGGAGGAGTATAGCATGATAAAAGCAAAGGGAAAAAGGTAAAGCATAGGAGTGCTAACTTATCAATAGCAAAACTCAGTTTTGATCTGTTTCAAATAGTAAGACTTCATTTGAAAAATCAGTTCCACTATTAAAAAATTAAAGTTAAAAAACACTACTGGACAAAATTCTTTTTAAAGTCTTCTCATACTAAAAATGCTATGACTACATATTTCATTTTGAGTAACCCCTTCTCTTCCTTGCTATTACCATGACCCTGATTTAAGATACTGACCATCGCCTTAACTCCTGTAATAGCTTCCTAACTTGACTCCTTGCTTTAAGTTATAAGTTGTGTCATTTCACTCCCCTGCTTAAAACTAGAGTAAAATGAAATTTAACCAGAAATAGACTCACAGACATAGAAAACAACTATGGTTACCAAAGGGGAAAGGGGCGGGGAATAAACCAGGAGTTTTGGATTAACAGACACAAACTACTGTACATAAAATAGATAAACAACAAGGACCTACTGCACAGGGAACTATATTCAATTTCTTGTAATAAGCTATAATGGAAAAGAATCTGAAAATATGTATATGTATATATATATACACGTGTGTGTGTGTGTGTGTGTGTGTGTATAACTGAATCACTTTGCTGTATACCTGAAACTAACATTGTAAATCAACTACACTTCAATAAAACTTTTAAAAAAGAAAAGAAAAAATTTAATAGGGCCTCCAGATTCTGTCTTGCTCTTCAGTCTCAATTCCTACCCCTCTTTCCTCACTTTTCATTCTGGTTTAAAACACAGGCAGCTCTTTCCCACCTCAGAGTCTTCTCACATGCTGATCCCTCTGCTCAGATGCTCTTCCCCTACTCTTCAAATGTCAGCTCCTAATCACCCTTCAATTCTCAGTGTCTAAGTTATCCTCTCAGAGAGGCTTTTTCTGATCAACCCAAACTAACCCAGGCCCCTTCCATCCTCATTACTCTCTACGACTGCACACTGCTCGTTCCCCTTCTTTTCGCTTATGACTTACAATAATAGGAACATTCGTGGGTTACTTTTATTTCCATTGTGTATGATGGAAGGGGCAAGTGGTCTGCCTTATTTTTGCCTTCCCAGGACCCAAAGCATTGCCTGGTACAAAGTACATGCCCAATAATATAAATAAATAAATGACATTCTTAGCTTTTATCAGCAAGCTTTTTTTTCACTACTTTTCTACCCCATACAGCATTTCCCCATTAACATGCGTTCCCAGTCTCTGACATGCTTGTACCTGCCCCCACCCAGAGTTACCTCCCGTAATTCAGGTTTATGCTCCTTTTCATCCTGAATATCAGAATTTTCTCCTTCAGTCTGCCTTATTCATCCTACTTCCCTTTTCTTAATCTTGCTGTTGGCCAGTGGTCACCATTTGATCTGCTCTGGGGCGTTATTACCAAGCTGAACCTAAATCTTATCATTAGATTAAACCTAGAATGAGCCTGAAGCAGTTGTTCTGATAAACAAATGGAATCTGACACCTTTTGAAGTAAACGCTTATGCCACTTGACTGAGATGACTGAGGCATTTGGGGGATACCCAGAGTTCAAGCCAGGCGACTAGGACAGTAGTTTCAGGAAAACAATGACCAAAGTTATAATCTAACTGATTTCACCATTCTCTATCAGAAGGAAAGTTAAACAAATACACGTATAGTTTTTGTATCATCTAGAAAATAGCGACACAGTGGACAAGGATGTGGCATGTCTTTCCAGCAATGCCCAGAGTAGGGACAACAGATCTGAGGAATGCCATGATCCCTGGAGAAGTGAAGTCTATGGGGGCCAACAGCCTGATCGTAAGCTCTCACTACAGCTTGGATGCTCCGAGAGTAAGCATGAGACTTCTGGCTACTGCAAAGAGAACTCTTCCTGAAAATGACACAGTTGGCATTTGGGCTTAGACCAAAACATCTTCAATGAGTTTGTTGGGTAAGAGTCAACTTACAAAAATTCAATATAGTCTGGGTCAACTGAGAACATTTCATTTCTTGGTCCCCAAAGCTAAGATCCACACCATATTTCAGGAAAAAAAAAAAAAAAAAGCCCTGGCCTGAGCAGTCAGTAGCTTTCCTTGGACACCACCTCTACCGTGTCTGGCTTTATTTCTCACTCTCACATGAACCAAGCATAATTTCATAATATTTTCCACTTCCATCGCCATCTATCTGTTGGCAATTACAGAAAGCACTTTTGTGAGTACATGATTACACAAAATGGAATTAGCAATAAAAGTGTCTTTTGTCACCGAGATAATCAGACATCCGTTAAGAGTGAAGACACAAGCCTATAGCCTCAGCAAACGTGGGTGTGGGTGTGATTCTAGGGTTCCCCTTTTATTCAGAATGAAAAGTCTGGACAAAGTCTTGACAAGCTGGTTGGGGCGTGATCAGCACAGGGAACAGTCAGTGAAGGAAGGTGTTAAGGAAAATAAAAATTTCAAACCTGGGACTGATATCTTCCCCGCAGTTGGATGCTTCATCTCCATGATGAGGCCATTGTGTAACACCTTAAAATGTAAAAACAGAGAGAAAAATAACTTAGAGAATAAAATTATCTTCAGCTTCAAGGGATATGGAAAGTCACCTATTCAGTCCACTGAAGTAAGACATGGCAGAACACAGAGATTTTTGAAATTTTAATTTGAAAGTAAATATTGGAGATTCAAATGCTTCCATTGTGTACTAAACCCAGTGAAGCCAAAAAGAATTATAAGATTCAAGGACTAGCAAGCTTCTAAAGTCTTCCCACTCCTAAAAATATTATTTGCTTCTAAATACAGGGTATGATTTCCCCCCTTTTGCCTCTGTTTGATCCTGAAAACAGTAAAGCACAGCCTCTTTCTGCATTCCCTCAAAGCAGGATTTGGCCAAGGTCAACTGCAGAAGGACAGGTTGGGAGAAACCAGAACCCAGAACAGAGGAGCCCACCAGGGTAGCACATGTGTTCCTGGCAATTTATTCAATGGGAGGTGCATGGAGTGGAGTGGGTAGTGGTCAGTCCAGTTTGAAAGGTGAATCAGAGCATCCAGAAGGCCCAGTGACTGCTGAAAGTGGACAAATCAGAGGTGCCGTGACAAAAAACCAGCAGAGCCAGCTGACAGGGAGCCCAGAGTAGGCCCGGCTCCGAGGCCAGAGCAGAAGATTGAAACCAGAGATGTTTTCAGTGGTAACAAGACCTTAATGATAAGACTAGGTTTCCAAACTAGGACTCCACCACCCTGGAGTCAGTGAGGAGGAGACAACTGAGGAAAGAAAAAACAAAAAGCCAGAAACCCCATCCTGGAGAGCTGAAGAGATGCTCAAGCACTGGACCAAGATGGGTATCTGGTATTCCATCAAGAACACAAGGCAGACTTGGTCTTGGGGTTCAGATTCAAGGAGGTTACTAGCCAGGGACACTCTATCAGTGCCCAACCAGCAGAAGTGTGACTAGAGGCTGAACCTCTTGGTTACTGAAACAGGGCTCCTTAAATCTATATACAGCAGAAAGGGCTGTAGCTCTTCCTACGGGGTGAGCAAGAAAACAGAACCTGCCAGAGATCCAGTTCCCTACAAGTGCAGGGAGCGGATGAGATGAGGGCATGGAACTAGATTCTAGAACATAAAATTTGAATTACTGGAGGCAAAATGTTCTGTCATACACAAACAAAAATGCTACAAAGTTGTTTTCTTTTGTTAGTTTGGTTTTTAACAACCGGGCTACCTGGTCTACCATCTCAAAGAATTCCCCAAATTCAATTTACTATGACTATTAACTGGATCTTCAGAGAGACATGTGGATGATGTAAATACAAATTATGCTACATCTACACTATCTGCCAAGTGCAGAGCGTCTCTCTTCCTAGTCTGTATGTGGATCTAAAGGACGGAAGTATTTCAGTGGCACGGTGAGCTCATGGACCACAATTTCATGCTAATATCCCAAAGAGTAGCTGTTGTGATGGTTCGATAGCATTTTGAGCTTCAGGTAAAAGCAGGATTTGCATATCCGCAGCCTTATCAGCATCACAGAGCAAAAGAGCATGAAAAAAATAAACTGGTAAATATGTTTTCTCGCTTGGAAAACTCACGGAAAGAGGCCACATTCTTGGGTTTTATCCATTTGCCGTGAGCTTTTTGGTCACGTGACAGAACAAGCCATCAAGAAGACAACCTCCTGGGTGATTTTTTAAGGTCAGCATGATAGCTCTGCTGTGGCTAAATATTTCTGGCTTCCACTGTTTCTTGGGGAACAGTCATCACTTCTGGGGGTGATGCTCTCCGCACAACCACGTCAAGCCTCCCCATTAAGAGCGATGTCACACCATAAGGAGATTCTTTCTAGGGATGCCTTGCCTTTCTTTTGGAATTACCAGCTTTGCACCCAAGAGCTGGCCAGAGAAAATTCTTGCCAGTGTTGGAACTGTGCTATAATTTAATTCTGGTGTGGCTCATTCTCAGCACCCGCCCAGCACAGCCTCCTCCTTTGTGGGGGTGGGGGCTAAATGCCAAGACGAGGTGCTAAATCTCAGTTCTACTGAGGACAGGAACAAAAATACCACGCTAAATTTCACTTGAAACAATTATCTGCACACTGAATCATTCTTCTCTTCCCGTATCTCTGTTGCCCTCCTGACTACCTCTTGGTAATAACACTGCAGTGCTACTCACAAAAGACAAAAGTGAGTGTTCTTAGCTAAATATAACTTAACTGATAGTGTTAAAATTAATTAACGCTGAATTTTAAGCATGCCGCAAACGTTAAGTGTCAAACGTGAAAGGGTAGTCAGTAAAGGTCAAGGGACATATGTCAAAGTTTTATAAAGCGAAAGCTAGCAGTTGATTGAAGTTGCTCAGGGAAGCTGCTTAAGGAGGGTACTGACTGCCTCCAGCCCTGCCCCCACTGCCATCTATACGTGATCTTCCTGGCACGGAACTTTCTTATCTGACTGTATCAATTCCTTTGCAGGGAAAATTGTTCAGCTTTAAGCAGGAATCGAAATGCTTCGGATGCTTGCAAAGCATGGTAACCACAGTTTCTCCTTTGTGGGAGTATCTGTACCATTATGAGGGAAATAAGCTAGTCTGAGACCCCATCTTCAGAAAGAGTTGACTATATCCCCCTGCTTGGTTGCCACCCATCTTTTTATGTGAAGTCTGAGGTCCATTAAATTCCACAGGCTTTCTTCGTGCATCAGGTCAGATTATCTCAGAGTAACAGGCTGTGGCAGTGCCGTCCCTGGAAACCCTGCCTGATGACTCGGAATCTTGGAAAACTCTCCAGCTTTGTTTGTGGGGCGAGTCCTGCTCTGCTTAATAACGTATTCAAGAATCTCAGAACCTGGGCAGTCTGTCTGGATTGTAACATAAATCTCTCCTGCCACACTTCAGGCCTCTGTCCCATCCTAACCTCCCTGGAAATGCAGGAACTGCCACTTACCACCATTTATATGACATTTCTCTGGGAATAGTCACTAAATGTTGTTCTCTTTGCCTTTTCTCATCTATGCGCAACACCCGATCTCTTATTATCCTAACCTGGAAATTCAAATGTAAATTGTTTCCTTTTCTGACCACTAACAACGGAACGGGGACCTCAGCCTTAGGGACTTTCAACTGCCAGTTTCCTTTAAGGAAATTTCCTGCCTGGAACCTCAGTCCGGCCATTCAGGATATTCTTTGTTGTGTATTTGCAGCAATGTGGATGGACCTAGAGACCGTCATGCTAATGAAGTCAGAGAAAGACAAATATCATATGATATCACTTATATGTGGAATCTAAAAACATGACACAAAGGAACTTATTTACAAACCAGAAAGAGACTCACAAACATAGAAAACAAACTTATGGTTACAAAGGGAAACGTTAGGGGAAGGATCAATTAGGAGTTTGGAATTAACAGATACACACTACTATATATAAAAAGATAAACCACAAGGTTCTAATGTATAGCACAGGAAACTACATTCAATATCTTATAATAACCTATCATGAAAAAGAACATGAAAAAGAATACATACATGCATAACTGAATCACTGTGCTGTACACCAGAAGCTAACACACTGTTGTCAATCAACTACACTTCAATAAAAAAAAGGTAGATAAATAGATAAAGCAAAGGACCTTCCCGAGAACTCTGATGTGGATTTTGTCCTTCTTTCACTTATTTCATCCTCTTTAGAGCTTTCATGGTTTGGTAGCTCTTCTAAATTTCATTTCTTCTTGAAATTTCAAAAGCCTACTCTTGACAAGAATAGAATTGTAGACAGTGCACCAACCTCTTTAGCAAAGCATCAGGCCTATTTAAAATAAGGTCTCTCTTTTTTCTCCAAGAGTTTTACAGATTGACAGCCTAATGACAGAGTCAAATGGTAATGTATTAATGACGGGGAGAAAGAGTAAAATGTATACCTTAAAGTGATGTGGGAAATAAAAGTTTAAGTGAAAGAAAGAAAGTCTTTTTATAAAGTCCTATGGCGGGAACGGCAGGGAAAAAAAAAAGTCTGTAATGTAGCACTAGGAGAAAAAAATGTGAAAAAAAAAAATCAGTACCCACTATATATGCACGGAAAATCTCTACGGAAAACAAGATATCTGAATCAAGAGTAGAATTAGCAGAGTTAGTAGAACAGCAAGCCATAGTCAAATAAAAAGAGACAGATAGAGTGCTGGCATTAAATAACGGACACAAATAATATGTGTAAAGACCGTATCAAAAATCAATGCAATACCAACAGCGACATTAACAGTGATGGGCAAAAGAGAACTGACCCAGCCATTCACTATGGAGACATAACCTATCCATTCAACTGGGTAAATATCACAGAGCACCAATACACTGGACAATATGAAAGGGCTAGGAGTTAAAAAGGTGAATGAACTGGCATTCACAGTGCCTATAACTAGGAGGTAGGCAATAAGAGACCGAAGCCAATTTTATACCACTGTTTAAGTTCCACAATGAAGGAGTAATAGCCAGTGAGCAACCAGTACGTAATTCTGTCTACCTTGGAAGGAAGCTGGAAAGTGGAGGTCAAGGAGGTCAGTAAAAGTCATAGAACAAAGATGATATGGAAATAAAATATTAGGTTGACAATTACAATGATAAATATGGTAATAGCAGCTATAGCTCAACAAAACTCCTTAAGGGTCAGGCATTGTATTAGGAGATAAAGTTACCTCCATTTAATCTTCTCATTAACTAGACTAGGTACAAATTACTATCACCTGCTGTTCTATTGATAAAATGATGGACGCTGAGAGACATTAAGTATGTGCCCAAGGTTTCATAATTAATAAGTATCTGACCTTGGATTATAATTTAGGTGCGTCTGATCCTAAACTCTTAGCCAGTTGGAGTCTTAGTGAAAGAAAAAAATTAATGAGCATAATCTGATTTACCATTAAAATAACAAGCTGATATGGTCAATTCTATAAAACAAATTAGTCAACTTACTGGGGGAAAAAAATCAGCCAAACAGATTGCTTGGCACCATGCAGCCCAATTAATTAATAAACTGAACTGCTCCCTTGGAGGTGGCCAATGGAAATTCTGGGACCCACAGAAACAAAGGCTGTAAAAGAGGAAGGATTTTAGTCCCAGCCTATCTCAGATTTTGAAGGAGACAGACCTAGAGGGTGACCTTGGGGAAGGCACTGAAGTATTCCAAGGCTCAGAACCCTCCTCAGTAAAAAGCGGGCAATGATACCTGCTTCCCAGGAGTTTGTAAGGATTAAGTGAGATGAGGAATGTACAGCAGTGAGCATGGTGCCTTGGACAGAATGTACTCAAAATAAAAGCAAACTGTTTATCATTATTGATAGACTAGGTTCACACTCTGACTCCACCAAACACGAGCCATGGGGCTTTGGGGCACATTTATTCGTGCCACGAACACATGTTAAATGTATTAACTAACAGTAATGACTAGTAGTTTGTATTAAATGCATATCAACATGTTGGACATTGTTAAGTGTGAAGGAAAAACTGGATCACAAACCAAGCAAGGCCCTTGCCTTCAAGAAGCTTATAGTCCTGTAAGCTTCATTCATTTTTTAATGAAATGGTATACATTGGTCTCTTATTATTATTAAATAATATCTGTTTAGTTTTCTGCTATTTTCTCAATGCCTTGAATATTACCTGGCACACTAGCTGGTTGATGCTCAATAACATTTTATAGGGTGATTTGAATTAAATTTATTTATTTATTTATTTACTTACTTACTCACTTACTGGATTAAATTAAGTAGCAAGTGGCTTCTTTTCATTTTACTGTTGTATGTGGGCAGGGGGAGTTGGAGGGTGTTCTCTGTTTTAAGCTTTTAATAAATTCCTAAAGTTCTCCAGACACAAAACTCTCACTGGGTCTCCAAAATCTGTTCATTATTTGGAACTTAGTTAACAAGTTCTTGTGTTGCCTTGGAATTCCTTCAGTTTCCTAAAGCTTTCCAGGAGACCTTGAATTTGTCCTAGATACTACACACATCCAAAGTCATTCCAGGGGCCATGCTGGGAAGCTCTTCAAGGATCATGGCCATTACTCATGAAGAAAACCCAAAAAGGGTGACCTATGGATTCAGCAGAAGCAATAGGCACACACACTATATACGTGAAGTGAATCTACCACACTCGAAGAAAATAATCATAGCATTCTTCTTTGCTGGGTAAACTCAGAAAACCATTTCCAAAATATGCGATGATATCTTAAGAAGTAAAAAAAGAAAAATTTGGAGTAATCTCATTTATTGCATTGTACATTTTAACAATGTAGTCATTCCTTCAGCTTAATAGAAAACAACCTTGGAACGATATACTTGAAAAGTTGCATAACTGAAGGCATAACTTACAATTACTGTTAAAAGTTAATTTAACCTCTCCTGAAAACTATAACCACAAAAATGCAAAAATAACATAGAAATTCATTAAAAAATTGACATGTACTTTCCTAACTTTGTTTACATAATAGAAATCAGATTTAAATGGTGACATTTTGGGTTTTCTTACTTCTTTTGAAACAATTACTGTAGCCTAACTTTTCTGGTGCTCATAATGCACATGACACAGACTTTTCCCTCTTTTCTGTAATTAAAAATATGAATATTAATCATTCAAAGAGGTATCATACATTATAGTTTGAGTGCTAAAAAGTGAACACCCATTCACACAACTCCCAGGTTAAGAAACAGAACATTACCAAAATGTTTAAAGCCCCAGGTTTGCCCCAATCACTCTCTCCTACACCCCCAAATAATCTCTCTCCTGAATTTTTATCATTTCCTTACTTTCTTTTACACTTGTACTCCATATTCATATACCTCTAACAACTTAGTGCTTGCTCTCGCTTATTTATAACATTTATATCAGTGAAATCATGAGTATGTATTCTTTGACTTGCTTTTTCTCTTAACATTGTTAGTAAGATTCATCTATTTTGCATCTTGTGGCCATGGGCCAATTATGGCCATTAATATAAAGAATACTATTATAAAAATGTATTATAATTTTGAAATCCCAGTCTATCCCTTCCCAAAATTGTAGAATAGATAAACAAGATTATACTGTATAGCACAGGGAAATATACAGAAGATCTTATGGTAGCTCACAGAGAAAAAAATGGGACAATGAATATATATATGTTCATATATAACTGAAAAATTGTGCTCTACACTAGAATTTGATACCACATTGTAAAATGATTATAAATCAATAAAAAATGTTAAAAAAAAGTATTATAATTTGTTAATTCAGTCTGCTCTGATGCCGTTTCCAGTTATCTCACTGGACAAGCAATGCCATTAACCCATCTCTTTGTGCAATATAAACCTACAGCTAGAATGGCTAAGACTCAGAGTGTATGTCAACTTGTTAGGTAATTTCAACTTATGTTTCTAAACGATTTACAAACCATTCCCACCAGCAATGAATATTATTTTCAGTTGCTTTACATCCTTAGCAAAACTTGGTATCATCAGAGTTTTTAGGTTTTGCCAATCTAATCACAGTGAAATTGTATCCTACTGAGGCTTTAGATTGCACTTCCTTGATTACCAATAAGGTTGAGCATATTTTCCTTGCTTAATAGCTATTTATGTTTCTTCAGTGAAGTAATTGTTTTAGTCATTTGTATGTTTTTCTAATGGCTTGATTATTTTTCTTATTGATTCATAGAGTTCTTTACATATTCTGATTATGAATCCTTCATTGGAACACATATTCAAAGTATTATGGCTTTATTTCTCACTTACTTGCTGATGAAAGAAATCAAAGTGGACTTAAATAAATGGAGAATGATACCAAGTTCCTGGACTGGAAGACTCAACATAGTGAAGAAGTTAGTTCTCAAATTTATCTATAGGTTTAATGCAGTTCTTACCAAAACCCCAGCAAAGTTTTTTGTATATATAAAAAAGCTTATTCTAAAACTTATTGGGAAAGACACAGTCCCCAGAATAGCTTAAATAAGAATAAAGTAAACGGGAATCAGACTACCTCATATTAAAGTATACTATATAGATGCTATATACTATATAGCTTCTAGGAGAATTTGGTGTTGGCAGACAGATAAACACATAAATCAATGGAACAGACTAGAGAACTCAGACATATATTCACAAAGACATGCCCAAATAATTTCTAACAAAGGTGTAAATGCAGTGGAGGAAGGACAGACTCTTCAACAAACAATATTGGAACAACTGAGGAAAAAAAAAGAACCTCAACCCCTCAACCAAAATCTCACACCTCATACAAAAATTAACTCAAAATGAATCATGGACTTTGATGAATAATTTAAAACTATCAAATCTTAGAAAAAAATCTTTAATATTGCTCTGCAAAAGATCATGTTAAGGGATGAAAAAAGTTAAGACTAGGAGAAATATTTGCAAGCAATATATCTGACAAAGGACTAGTATCTAGTATAAATATAAAGAACTCTTACAACTTAACAGTTAAAAATAAAACCAATCTATTTAGAAAATAGGCAGAAGACATAAACAGACATTTCACTAAAGAGGAAATACTGATGGCAAAGAAGCACATGAACAGATGTTCAATATCATTAACCATTAGGGAGATGCAAATGAAAAGCATAATGAGAGATCTATCAGAGAATGGCTACAATTTTTTAAACTGACATCAAATACTGGCAAAGAGAAACTGGCTCACTCATACACTTCAGGTGAGAATGTCAAATGGTACAGCCATTGTGGAAAAGAGTTTGGCAGTTTTTAAATAAATAAACCTGCAGCTGCACACGACCCAGCAGTTGCACTCTTGAGTATTTATCCCTATTAAAGGAAAAGTTATGTTCATACAAAAACCTGCACTTCAGTGTCCATGGAGCTTTACTTGTAATAACCAAAAATTGGAGGCAACACAGATGTCTTTCAACTTGCGAATCATTCAGCCAACTATGGTACATCTATACTATGAAATACTTCTAGGCAATAAAAAGGAACAAAGTATTGATTCATACAACAACCTGTGTGAATCTTGAGGGAATTATGCTGAGAAAGCCAGTCGCCAAAGGTTACATAGTGGATAATTCTATTTACATAGCATCCTTGAAATGATAAAATTCTAGAAATAGAGAGCAGATTAGTGGTAGAGGTTAGAGATGGGAGTGGAGGAGGGAAAGGTGGGTTTGGTTTTAAGGATAATGAGAGGGATTCTGGTGATGACACTGTTCTGTATCTTGACTGTATCAATGTCAGTATAGTTGTGATATTGTAGACAGTTTTGCAAGCTGTTACCATTCTGGAACTAGGGTGAAAGGTGCAGGAGATCTCTCTGTATTATTCCTTACAACTGTATGAGAATCTACAATTATCTCAAAATAAAAAGATTTATTTTTAAATATTTAAATTTGGTTTTCTACATTTTATTTCTTGAAAAACTGGGATTAAATTTTGTATACAGTGTGAAAGGGAATTCGATTTCATTTTTTTCCTTAGGACAATTTTTGAGCAGCCTTTCCTTTCCTCATGAATCTGCAATACTAGCTCTGTTGTAGGTCATTTCTACCCATGTTGGGCTCTTTGTTCTTTCTTAAGGGGCTGCCTGTCTACCCTTAAGACTGATACCACGCTGACGAAATCACTGTAGCTTTATCACGAATATCAGTGTTTCATTTGTCAAAGTGCTCGCCCCTCCCCTGTCTTGTCCTCTGTCTTGTCAAGGGATTCTCGGCCCTTTACCCTTCTCTATAAATTTTAAAGTCAGCCTGTCAAATTCTAGGAAAACCCTATTCGGCAGAAATAATATCCTTACAATATTACCTTACTCCCCATTAAACATTTACGTCAATAATTTCCATGTATTTCATTCATTTTTAATATTTTATAAAATGTAAGCATTTTTCATAAGGGATTTGCACATTTTTCATTAGATTTATCCTTAACAAAAGCAGTCAACTTTAGCTGCTGAGGTAAAAATGAATCTTTTTTTTTTAAATAAAACTGTTTTTTTATTCCTAGTACATAGAAATGAGATTAACTTTAAAATTATGAATTTGTATCTGACACTCTTACTAACTCACTTATAGATTCTGTTTTCAATAAAATTAATTATATCAACTCTGAATAATTATAGTTTTGGTTTTCCTTTCCAATTCTTATACCTTTTACTTGGTTTTCATATATTGTATTGCTGGCTGGGACTTTCAGTAAATTAATGGAGTGTTAGTAGAAAGCATTTTTATACTGTTGCCAGTTTTAAAGGAAATGCACTTAAGGTTTCATCATTATGTTTGCACCCTGGTGTTGCAGGCACAGTTTATTAGGTTAAGGAAATCTACTCCTAGTTTGTTGAAAACTCTTATTGAATTATCTTTATCCATTTATTAAGAGGATCATATAATTTTTCTCCATCAATCTGTGACAGGAGGAGTTAACTAATTTTCTAATACTGAACCAAACTTACATTTGGTTCAAGAACATTTCAAGAACAAACTAACTTTTGAGATCTGTTCGCGAATATTTAGTTTAAAATTTTCTTGTATCTATTTCCCTGAGATTAGCCTTTGTTTTTCCTTGCTTGCATTAACCTTGTTTAATTTTATTATATCAAGGTTAACTTATAAAGTGAGCTGGAGTAATCTTTCTTTTCCTTTCTTCTGGAAATATCTGTGTAAGATTAGGATTAACTGGTCCTTCAATAGCTGGTGGAACCTTACCTACAAACCACCTGGAGCTGGTGTTTTATTAGTGAGAAAGTTTTAAATTATCAATGTGTTCTTTTAATCACACAGCACAATTCAGATGTTCTACTTTTTCTTGAATAAGTTTCAATAATACATATTTTCTAGTAATTTTAACACTCCACTGACTTGTCAAATATATTGCCTTAAAATCGTCTGTTAGTTATCACACAATTTTAGAATTATATTATATCGTCCTGGTGAATTGAAATTTGTATTATTATGCAGCGACTTACTGTATAGCAATGGATTTTGTTTTAAGATCTGTCATGTCTGACATTATAAAGGTTTCACTGGCTTAATTTAGGTTTCCATTTCCTTCATGTATCATTTTGTGTCTATATAGCCAACCTTTCTAAGTTAATTGAGTGCATTTACATGAATTGAGATTATTAAAATGTTTGAATTCATTTCTAGCATCATATTTAGTGCCTTCATTTGTTCCACCATTAATAAGAATCCCATCTTGCCTTGTTTGAGATTGACTGAGATTGTTTTCTTACATTCATTTTTTTCCCACATTTGCTAGTTTGGAAGATATAGATCTATACTTTCACTACTCTTTTCCTCTAGAAATTTTAACGTGCATATTTAACGTAACAAAATAGAAATTTGATCTCTATCTATCCAGTTATCCCTGTGCCAATTTACATGCCAGATGGTCCCAAACTTTCTCAGTTCCCAGTATTAGTATCATAGTAATTATTCCACAGTGCCTATAGGCAAAAAGAAAATCTCTTATGTTAAGTCAAAATAACTTAACATGTATTTGTGTCCTAATAACTTAGTAGCCATTTGAAAAAAAGTCACAGAGATAAATTGAAAGGGAAAAGTAGCAATTTTATTTCATTCTTCAATAACCACAATTACTTTCTCAGAGCATATGTAAACTTGGTAGGCACAGCACAACTTCTCAAATCTTGGAATAAAATTGAATACTTCCACCCTCATTTCTTGTTTCATATGGATTTTCTAATGGGACTTTTCTTTTCCCCACAGAAATATCCATCCAAAAACCCAGTTTCAAAAAGAAATAACGTAATCAAAAGGAATGTAGTACAATTCAGTGTTGAAACCGTGAACTGCCTTGAGCGAGCATTCCATGCTGTGTCCAACAGATGTTGCTGTGTCCCTTAGAAAACATTAATATCTTCCCATGTCCCTGTGCGTTCACTGGGATGCCATGTGTGCCTCCGGACATAGACTGGGAACAACAATTATGTGCTATTGCTGTTCAATATTTTAGTTCCATCTCTCTTTTAAATTTGAAAATTAGACATTATTAATATTGTTTTAAAAGTCAATGTTTTTAGCTTTCTTTATGTTGACCAGATTTTTTCTCACTTTTTTTTTTTTAATGATAGGACTTCCTTCAGTGGTTGTATTCCCTCTTCCTGCAGGATGTTCATTAGAATTTCCACAGTCATCTATTCATGGTAAATTCTCTTGTTTTTAACTTCTTAGAAGTTACTAAACAACAAGTTTATACTGTATAGCACAGGGAACTATATTCAATATCTTGTAGTAACTTATGGTGAAAAAGAACATGAAAATGAATATATGTATGTTCCTATGTGACTGAAGTATCGTACTGTACACAGAAACTGACACAACACTGTAAACTGACTATATTTCAGCAAAAATATGTTTTAAAAAAAGAAGTTACATTATTCTGCCCTCATTCTGAAAGACAGCCGCACTGGTTACACATTTCTAAGCTGACAGTTACTTTCAGTTGGCACACTGATGATATGATTCCACAGTCATGTGGTTTTTATCCACAGTCATGTGGTTTCAAGAAGTCAGCTATTGGTCTAATTGCCATTCCTCTGTATGTACAGATCTTCCTCAACTTATGATGTGGTTATGTCCTTATAAAGTCACGGTAAGTTAAAAATGCATTTAATACACTTAACCTACCAAACATCATAGCTTAGCCCAACAGCCTAGCCTGCCTTAAACGTGCTCAGAACACTTACATTAGCCTACAGTTGGGCAAAACAGTCTAACATAATGCCTCCTTTATTGTACAGTGTTGAATATTGCATGCAACATATTGAATATTGTACTGAAAGTGAGATACACAATGGCTGTCTGGATACAGAGTGGTGGTAGCCTGTAGGCTTTTCACTCTCATGACTGCATGGCTGCCTGGGAGCTGCACTTGTGGCCTCAGCCCACCATGAGGAGAGGGTATCTACTGCACATCACTGGTCCAAGAAAATTTCAAAATTCAAAATTGGAAGCATGTTTTCTATTGAATGCCTAACACTTTCCCACCATCGTAAGCTGAAAAATCTTAAGTCACACTGTAGAAAGTTGAGGACAGTCTGTAATCTCTTCCCACCCATCCCACCCCACTCCCCCAGCTGATTCAAAAATCTTCTCTTTGTTTTTGGTTTCCTACCATTCTTCTAGGCCTCAGTTGCTTTTTTATTTAATCAAATTCTTATGCCATCAATTTTGTCTTCAATACTTCATGAATCTGAGGAATTATGTCTTCAAAGGTCCTGGAAAATCCTCAACCATGATCAAACACTGCCTCCACCTGTATGCTCCCTCGCCTCTCCTGGAACTCCAAATAGGATATCAGCTAGACATTAGGCTTGATCACTGTATGTCTCTGCACTTCTTGTACCTGCTCACTCTTTCTTTGTCTCTGTGGCCTGAGTTCATATTAACTTATTCATATCTATATACCAGATCATGAATTCTCTCTTATGCTGTGTCTCATCTGCTGTTTAATTTGTCTGTTGTGCAGCTGTGCTTTATCCGGAGAAGATCTGCATTTGTTTCATCCAAGTGAAGCGCCACCAAAGTGGGACCCCATTAAACTAAACTTATGCTTGTAGATTTGGAGTCCCTGAACTGGAATGAAGTCCTGGCTGATATGCAGGAAGGCAGGCATGTGGCCAGGACACCTCGTGAGAGATCTTTTTCTTTCTATACTTCCTGCAAGAGCCAAAGTCAAGACAGACCAGAATCCCTACTGTTTCCCCCTTCAGACTTCAGTACAGGCTTAAAAAAAAAAAAATGTTTTTTTCTCACCTACTTCACCTACTGAGAATGCTGGCTTTTGGATGTCTGAGGTTTTGTGTGTGTGTGTTTTTATTGAAGTACAGTCAGTTTACAATGTTGTGTCAACTTCTGGTGTACAGCACAATGCTTCAATTGCATAGGAACATACATATATTCATCTTCACATTCCTGGATGTCTGAGTTTTATTCTGAAGTCCAAACTCCCATCTAGTCCATGATTCAAGATTTCTGTCCAATCCCCATTTCTTAGAGGCCATGAAGTTCAAGTTCTAAGCCCACAGGTATTAGCCAATGCTGGTCCCAGTGTGTGTGTTGTCTAATGACTTCTGTCCCAGCAGATTTTCTCTGCTCATGTTGTCCTCCTTATTAATGGCAATACAAGTCCTCAGATGTCATCATGTCCTCTCTCAGCTACACTTTTCAGGCTTAATTTGGTGTTCCAAACTTTCCCAACACTGACTAGCCCAGCGAGTAAGAAAAACAATCACCATTAAATGAAAGAGAAAATACAATAGTATCCAGCAACATACAAAGATGATTCATGAATTTTAAAGTCCGGACTTGCATCTTTAACTCAATCCTGCTTGGCACTGGGGCCCTTAATGAAATTATACCAGAACAAGTTGCTATAAACTTTGGTGAAAGCTGAGAAAGCATCCTTTCCCCTCCAGCACAGGGCCCTGCAAAGTCCTTTACTGTCAAAGGAGCCATTCCAAGCAGGTCAGCGGGGTGACTGTGTGCGCTGTCTTCACTTAGCAAGAACCGAGTAATTCCTTCGTTCTTAGGAATTTTCCAGTTGCCCCATGGGAAGATTGTGAGTTTTGATTAGTTGAAAAACAGGTCAGGAGGTTACAAATGTATCCTCTTTCTTACTGGATTTAGTCCTCTGATCCCTGGACACTCTGAAGATGCTCGGCAAAATTCAGGTGTCCAGTCTAAGATGCATAACCTGAAGTACTGTATTTAATGAAAGAGTTCTTATTTTTAGATTTTGTATATTTTTGAATAGTCCATTCACAGAGTTGTGTTAATTTTTGGTGTACAGCATAGTGATTCAGTTATACATATATTCCTTTTCATATTCTTTCTCATTATAGGCTATTACAAGATATTGAATACAGTTCCCTGTGCTACACAGTAGGACCTTGCTGTTTATCTATTTTATATATAGTAGTTAGTATCTGAAAATCCTGATCTCCCAATTTATCTCTCTCCACCCATTCTCCCCCAATAACCATGTTTGTTTTCTATGTCTATAAGTCCGTCTCTGTTTTGTAAATAAGTTCATTTGTCTCTTCTTTTTTTTTTTAAGATTCCACATATGAGTGATATCATATGGTATTTTTCTTTCTCTTTCTGGCTTACTTCACTTAGTATGATCATCTCCATGTCCATCCATGTTGCTGCAAAAGGTATTATTTTATTCTTTCTTATGGCTGAGTAGTATTTCATTGTGTGTGTGTGTGTGTGTGTGTGTGTGTGTGTGTGTGTGTGTGTGTGTGTGTGTGTGTGTGTGTATACACACATACATATACCACATCTTTATCCAGTCATCTGTTGATGGACATTTAGGTTGTTTCCATGTCTTGGCTATTGTAAATAGTGCTGCTGTGAACATTGGGGTGCATGTACCTTTAATGAAAGAGTTATTACTAATCTTATTCAAAATCCATGGAAGTAAGCATTTTTCTTATTAATGTCCATTTGTTGATCAAGAGATCATCAGTTAGGTGTGAATCACTACCACCACTCTCCTCTTTCAGGGAACAAAGTAACAAAAGACTGGAAGAAAGAAAAAAAGTCAGTTGGATAAAAAATATAGCATGACCATAAAAAATTATGTGGACTCTCTGAGTGGGCAGTTTTCTAAGTGATGTGTCCAGGTTAGACAGTCTCACCAGCATGAACGTAAAGAAAAGACAGAGGTGAGTTTGAGGGAAATGCACCTGCCTACCACATACGAGGCAATTTGCAAGCCCTGTCTCATTTTCTCCAAGCAGAGCCCTAGTGAGATAGGTTTTACTATCTCCATCTGACAGATAAAGAAGCAGACTTGGGAAGGTAAAAAACTTGCCTAATATCATAAATGGAGGGGAAAAGTAGCATACCCATGTCTCTCTGAACAGCAGAGAGACTTTCCACTGCATTATTGTCTCTTAAGTGTTCATACCACTTCCCACTAATCATAAGAGTCTAGTGTTCCTAAGCTGTGCGCAACATGGATAGAAAGGCAAAGAATCATCAGGGACACTAAATATTCCAAATGATTAAGCACTCTGTCATTTCTTCTGTTGGCCTGAGAGCTGCCTGGAAGCTGGGGTACAGTAAGATGCAAGCAGTGTTTTATGGAGGGCTTTCTTCCTGCCTCCTTGGTGGTGGTGTGTTGCAAACTCCACTGAGATTACATCTCCTATGGGATCTAATTACAACAAGACGTCTCCTTTTTTGGAGAAGTAGAGCACTCCCTTAGTAAGTCCACAGGAAGACGAAGGACAGACAGCAGGATGTAACAAAGCATCCACATTTGCTTCCCTAACCATTTCTTCTTTAATAAAGTCATGCATGCCAAATACGTTGAAGACTTGTTATCACGCTTGATACAGTATGATCTACGTTTAACCAGGAAAGATTTTCAGCATCAGGAAACCACAGAGGAAATGATGTGGCACACATGATATCTGAACAGCCACCAAGCAGAACACCAGTGGATAAACGTGATGATTATTCAGTCCTCCACCATGAGGAAGCAATATCGTGTGTTTACTTTATGTCAGCCATTCTCGAGGACCATAACCACCCAAGAGGCAATCAAGTGACAGTCCTGTGGCTACAGAAAGAGCATGCACGCTGCATCCCACATCCTGCTGGTACCTGATTTATCGTTCGCAACATTTGTTCAAGGATTAGAAAACGACAGAACTGTTACGATAATTAGCATGCCTCTAAGAAAAAAAAAAAAAGCACTAAGGCAGGGGTTCTAAAATTCACTAAATTCTGTATTTTCATTTTACATCTTGGTTTGGTTTTCACAGGAATTTGTGTTAGTGAGGAAACATTTTGCTTGTTGCAGGCAGATGTGTGTTTGCTCTAGGGCTGGAGATAAGGAGAATTATTTTAGGAAGGAGCCTGGATGACTAAGGGTGGGGGAGATGACACCGATAAGCGTGAGCAGGGTCACTGATAATTTTGTGGGCAGATGATCCTTTGGATATGCCAAGAGATTTTATCAGCCAGAAAGGGCTGCGTCTCATATATATATATACACACATATACATACACACACACACATACATATACACATATGTAATTTTAGCTTGAATTAGTTGGAGCGTGGGATGGAGGGGCAGGGATGTAGGGATGATCATACACAGAAACTAAGACAGCAGCGACATGAACCCAGGTGAGAGTTAGACCTGAGTCGCTTTCAGACACATTTGTTTTCCCAGCTGAGTTTTTGCATCCAGCGGCTCATGATTTCAATCACATGTTACCAACCCGCTTTACAGACACAATGTCCAGCCTAGAGATTCATGGCACTGTTACATCACAATGCAGCAGCCAAAAAAGTAGCTCCTGCCTCTGGTTTGCTTAACCTGAGCACATGAGAAGCAGGGTCTTGCAATTCTCCCACCAGGCTCTAGCTTGTGGACATGACACTTGGCACTACTACCCTGATTTGGTCATCTTGCTTCTGCTCACAACGAAGACTCTCCTTAAGGCTGAGCCCTGTGGTCAAATGCACATGTTGTTCAGCCTAGTCCTTGAAACAAACCTTATATTGTATGTAGCAGGGTTGAACAATGGAACTTTTAAATGTTACCTTATTTGGAAACAAAAGAGTCTTTGCAGATGTGATTAAATTAAGGGTTTTTAAATGGAAAGATTACCCTGGATTATCCAGATGGGCGCTAAATGCCACCACAAGTGTCCTCGTAAGAGGGAGGCAGCACATCTAAGAGGAGGTGGCGATGTGAGCAGTGAGGCTGAGAATGGAGTGAGGTGACCACAAGGCAAGGAACACCTGGACCGTCAGAAGCTGGGAGAGGCCAGGGGAGATTCTCCCCTAGAGCCGTCAGAGGGTGTGGGGTTTGTGCTGACACCTTGATTTTGAACTTCTGGCTCTAGAACTGTCAAAAAAAAAAAAATCTGTTCATTTTAAGCCACCCAGTTTGTGGGACTCTGATACAACAGCCCTAAACTCCACAGTACCAAGTTCTTGAGTTAATCCAGAGAGATCTTTAGTTTAGTTCATGCACTCCTATCGAAGAAATCAACCCCCTCCCCCCAAATCAAAATCTTGCCCAATCTTATAAAGCCGAATAAGACTCAGAGTTTCTACATAAAGCGCACAGGAACATTTCAAGTAGCATACAATCACGCTTCAGTCAACTAGATGGTATTTGATTGAAATCATTTCCATGAAGGAATATTTTTAAGCCTAGTTTTGCACTCTTTCGGAACTAGCTTTGCCTTTTTCAATAACCTGGTAGAAAATTAAAACCAAATACTTTTTCCACGTCTACTTTTTCTTTCTTCCATTTCAGTGATTTGTTTAAGCAAATTACCTGAGCTCAGGTACAGGCTGGTGCTTCCTGGGGGGTGTGCACTACGTAACTGAAGATATGGATGATCCTCACTATTTAGGTTAATTTGTAAAATACAGTTACTTTCTGTATCTCCCAAATATTGACTTTCTCAAGTTTTTCCTTAATGTATGAAGGCAGGATTTAAGATGACTGTATAAGATATTCATAAAGTCTTGGACAGCTTTTGGCACAAAGTAAGCATTAAATAAATTTAGCTGTAAATATTATTGTTGTTGTTATTTTGTTCTATAAAGCTTTCTTAATCAAGACATTTCCCTTGTGTAACAACCCCACAAATTGGATCTATAGACCAGCAGTTTAGTAAGACAGCTATATTCGAGGTGTCATATTTTACTGACATAAGGTAAAATATATATATATATTCAAAGAAGTTGTAAAATCCCTTTTTCCCCAGAGGTAAGGAAACTCCTTTTTTCTTTAAGCTCCATTTAATCCTAAACAAATAAACTTAATTGGAGAAAAGCCATCCTAGTTAAACAAAGGCAAGCAATAAGATACTATGTGCCTGAGACAACAATGACACACCGTATTTTATTTACAACCTTTGCAAATATGTATATTCTTAAATAAGGATGTACCTTTCGAGGATGAAAGGAGACACATAATCTTTAACTTGAAGATAAAGATCTAAATGTAGCTTTTTGAGAAGGACTTGGTCAACATTTATATCTATATGAAGAACTTTAAAAATGTATCATTTGACCAAGAAATCCTAATTCTGGGCCTCTGTTCTAAAAAAAACAAATTTTTAAGAGGAAAAAGCATTATACATAAAAATGTTCATCTCAGCATATTTACAAATATGCATAATCAGATTATTAATAACCTAACTCTCCAAATACAGAATAATAAATAAATAACAATAGAAATATATGAAGAGCTATTAAAATTATGTTCACAACGTTGTTTAACAGCACAGGAAAGTTTAAAATGCAGGATATAAATTTGTATGAAAAAGATATTCATACAAATATTAAGGTCAAAGACATGAAAGGAAATGTACTTCACTTATTTTGTCCACAGATGTCTAGAGCCACAACATTCCCAGGGAACGCCAAATTCTCCATCTACTGTAATTAAATATTTCATCTTTATGACTCACGCATTCAGAACTAGAAGAAAAAGTTATATTGAATTGATAGTGACCTTTTCAAGAACCGAAGTTTGAGAAACTCGGTTCTCATTGAACAGGATGACGAATTGGGAAGAAACCACACCTACAGGGGTGGATATGGTGTTGCTTGCAAGCTTCAGCATAATAGCTATCAGACACAAAAGGCATAACTGAATGTTTTCAGTGGAATGGTCTCCATTTGTCAAAGTATAAATGTACGTTGAAAAAGGACTACAATGGCCCTAGGGACTCACCTAAATGAAAAGTGCTTATGGAGGGGGAGTGTGGTCCTGTGGGCCAGATTCTATAGCTGAAGATGCACAAGGCTGCTTGGCAAATAGTCTCCAAAAAGTTGCAGCTTTGTATCCACTGAGACTGAGGGAACCCACACCTGGGACTGGGAAAGGCAAAAAGGAATTCGTATCTCTTGGATAAGCTAAAGAATAACTTCCAGGGTACAACAATAATAAATTTCCCCCCTAAAGAAATCATGACATCTTGGTAGATAGCATGGAAAAGCATAGTTGCAGAAAGCAAAAAAGAAAAAAATTATAAAATAAAACAAAATCTCAAAGGTCATGAAATCCCTGTATGGAGAGAAAGTTACTGCCTTAGCTAACAGGGAGCAAAGGAGCCACTAACAATAACGTGATACCATCCCTACTAATATATTATTCAGTATTTGACAGCCCGAGGGGGCCTCACCTGTTTCTCCAAACACAATGCACATCGTCAGGGCAGCCCTTCAATCACGCACGCTGCTCTGTCTCCCGAGCCTCGCTTAAGTACCCCATTCATCTTTCACCTGCCACGCAAGTGTTGCGCCTTGTTTATACATCGTTCTCTGTTTTCTTAGTGCACAGCCTTCTGGCGGTAAGCACTAACCCCTCCCCTGATGATCAAGCTTGTTGCTCGCATGGAAAAGCACATTCCAAGCAGCTACAGTGCATCCCGTCACGGTTTGGGGGGGGGGCAACCCAGAGCCGAGGTCCTCCAGAATAAAACCTTGCCGACTCGGCTGCCCTGCTGGGGCGCCTCAGCTTTTCTCTCACCCGGCTCTCAGTGTAACCTCTCTCCATGAATGATTACGCTGGAATATAAGATGTAGACCTTTAGAGACATCTAAGAGTTTAGTGACTGGGGCATACGGATTAGTACATATTGGGTAATAATTGCCAATATTTAATGAATGCTCGTGGTGTGCCAAGCATTTTTGCATGACTGTTTCTTCGCATTGCCTATTAACCCCATTTTACAAACAAAGAAACTGAGGTACAGGGTCTATTTGTTGGTAATTTGGTAAGACCACGCAGCCAGTCTAAAGGGCAGAGCTGAGTTATGGATTGAGCCCGCCTGGTGCCAGAGACAAAGCTGTCAGCCCCTCTTCTGTACCGCCTTCTACTTACTGCCTTCCTGATTATAAACGTACCTATTTTTGATCAAGAGTTGCTTGCTGACCCTCTGTGTAAAGTTCTACACTCTCCTTACTCCTTCTCCTCATCTTAAAAAAAAAATGTATCTTCACAAATCAAGGCTGCCAGATGATTTAAGGGAGTAGAAATGGAGGAAAATCAATTTCTCCATGGAAAGAGTCTGGGACTTTCATCAACAGCACAGCAATTCTGGGAACTAGAGACTTGGATTTAGTCTGCTGAGAAATCGTATTTTAAGGTAGGTATAAAAAATTAATTATAAGATTCAAGAGATTATCTCTAGGAGGGAGCCTATGAGCCAAGCTGGAGGACAGAAAGTTCTGGTAAATACCAATAGTTAAAAGAGAGAGGAAAGAAACAAGTGAAAAGGTTAGAAAAGACTCTGGAAAGGGACAGATAGGTCTCTAATGCCCAGAATCTTCTACGATTCTTTTTTCTTTTTTTTTTTTTTTTGTATATATATAATTTATTGAAGTAGAGTCAGTTTACTATGTTGTGTCAATTTCTGGTGTACAGCATAATGCTTCAGTCTAATTAAGATGGCTCTTCTACAATTCTTAATGTGCCATGATAGTCACCTACTTAATAGGTCGGTTTTTAGCTAGAAGGAAATACTTCTGCAAAGAAAAGTCTAAGAGACTAGATCTTAACTATTCTCACCACAAGAAAAGAAAGGATATCATGTGATGTGTTAGGCGTGTGAGCTAACACTACAATTGCAATCATAGTGTAATATACAAATGTATCAAATCAACACGTGTACACCTTAAACAATGTTATATGTCAAGTATATTCAATTAAAATTGTTAAAATTAAACAAAAAGGAAGATCACATTTAAAAAAAAAAAGAAAAGAAAAAATATAGAGTAAGCAGGAACTCGAAAGATTAAAAGATTAAAAATGGGTAAGAATTCTAAGCCGTCCCCTCTCTACCAGGACAGAATATGTGTTGCCTCATTTAGACATTAGGATTCTCAGAAGACTGCATTAGATAATACACACCTGTAAAAGAGAATCCTAAAGAAAGGTCTCCCATTTTTCGATCATCCATTCATTCACCTACGCCTTCACTCATTCATTCATTTAAGCTCAAGTGTGCTCTGGATCAGTGCTTCACAGCCTAGCATGAGAGCTGGTTTAGGAGATTTGCATTTCCAAGACTGCCCTTCTAACAAGCTCCCAGGTGACACTGATGCTGTCAGGATAGACCCTGAGTGGCAAGACTCTCAATAATGTAACCGCATGAGAAGACACCGGACGCACACATCCTGGGAGGGGAAACGAGACCAGGCTGCAGTGAGAGGTGGGGAGGAGCAACCGGAAGGAGTCCAGAACAGCCCCCGTCCGAGAAGGCACTGCTCTGGTCAAGCATTGCTCTCATCTACTCTGAGTACTTCTGGAGTTTTAATGGGGCTATAAAAACAGGCGAGGCAAAGGCAGCCAAAGGCCCCTTTTATGGTGGCAGAATAGATGTGTAGAAGGATTTTCCTTTCCTCTTCTCAAACCTTAAATAAAATGAGTTTGTTAATGTTTTATCTGTTTCCAATTTGTCTTTTTTATAAATAAAGGATAGAGAGTTGATTCCAATAGAAGTTTGGTTTTCATGCATACGAGGTAAACATACATATGTTTTGTCTGTATAAATTTATATATATATATAACATGTCATAGGCACAATAAACAGATATATTACATATATAATACACATTCAAATTGCATTGTACTGACTTCAGAGGCTGCACTTGGATCCCAGATTCCATGCCATTGCATTCAGCCAGCCCCAGAGCTTCTGAATAGGAGGGATGTAGGACCAAGTGTGCCAGACAGACACGAAACTGTGGCAATGCTCCTCTGTGCCAGATCCTCCCGCCTGCTGGTGCTCCCATGTGAACAAATCCTCCTTGCACATTTTGTTTTCTCAGGTTAAGAGAATAACATAGTCAATCAAGTGTTCAGTTTAGAGTTAAGTCTAGTGCTCTAGTGCTCAAGTGATCTCATCTGAGGCCCTGGCCCCGGCATAAATGTCTATTCATTTTCTTCACATGGTGTCTGGTCTTTTTCTTATCTTAATTTTTTTGTTCTGTTTCCCATGTGTCTTCTTACCAACTGCCTTCAATCCTTTCAGGAAACAGACAGGAAACAGCATAAATATCGATCCACGTGTTGATTCTCTAACAGCTGTCAAGTGCCTAGTAAGTGACAGTGGGGTGGAGGACATGCTAGAGGGTAAAGGATCACCTGCCCAGTGATCAGAGAGGTATCTGTGCTTTTTGTATCCTTCTGCAAACAGAAGCAAAAGGAAAAGCAGCAGCAGCCCCTAGGCCTGCAGGAAAGGAGAGAGACAGAGAGAGTCCAGCCCATCTACCTCCAGCTAAATTTGGGGATCTTGCTAGTTGTATGCCCAAGGACCAGCCTCATGGAAACATATCTGATGTGCTTATGAGTGGTGTTACCACTAATTTTCTCCCAGTACTTTGGGAGAATTTTATTATTTTAGTTAGGTAGAAGTATCAATAGTTCTATAAAAAGTTCATAGACAACTCTGCCGGTTTGCTTTCTGTATGTGGACACCAAGCTGGCTGATCTCAGAAGCAAATCACTTATACCACAATACTGGGAGGTTCTTTTCAGAAGGCAAACATGACTTGAAAGTACAGATGTTGTTGGTGATTTATACAGTTTACAAGTAACTTTATCAGCTTGAAAGACATCGCCTCAATATGCCACATGGACATTTTATTGACCAAGTTAAAAAAAGGAGGGCGGGGGGAATGCTTCACCTGAAAGGTCAAAAAGATGTGGTAGGAAAGCAAAGTAGGAACACGGGAATTCAGCTTCGGTAGAAATATGCATTGAGCGTTATATGCAAATGGATTAAAGCCTTCATGCCTTCAAGAGTTATTTACTGATTCCGTCTATGTTCAGACCAAGAGAAAATCGCTTTTACATACGCATGATGTTTAACAGTGTGTCAGTCATCTCTTTTGGACGTGTCCCTGAAGTGGCTTTATCAACTCATATTTCCTAGTAATGTGTTTCCAAACCTACTGATTTATGTCCTTAAACCTCATATCCTTCTAGGGTGTCTCAATCCTTAAGAATAAAACTCGTAAAAGATAATATTTGGCTACCCTCCCTTGCAAAAACTACCTTTGGGCAAGATTTACATTATAAGGAAATTTGGTGGGACTTTTTCACTTATTCTGTGTAACCTTTCTAATTTCAGGCTACACTCAAATACGGGGAACTCAGCAGATTTGAATTCTGCTAAAATATATCATCTCCAATAAAAGAAAAACCAGTTACTATATGATTTGAATAAATGAACACAGTTAAGTAAGTGTAGGCTGCCACATGTGAGCTTTTTAGAACTAGAAGCCAAGCATCTTACTGAACACCTACTTTCCTCTGTCTTCACTGGCATGATAGATCACAGAGCACCAGTCTCATAAAGGCATACAAAGACCATCAAAATGCATATTACTATGATTTTCATAGTTTCCTCTCTGAGCCAAGAAACGAAAATGTTGACTTTCTAGGAAAGAAGATCAAATGATCTGTTTCAACCAGTTCCCCAAGTAAAAGATGTAAAGTAGTACCTTTCAGGGATTTGTGATTTGCTTTAGGTTGGCTTGAGGAGGTTTTAAAAATGCTAAGAGGATTTGGGGTTGTTTGGTTTTGCTTTGTGTTTTGAGTGCCAACCTAATCACAGCTGGCTTAAGCCTGGCTAACCTACTCACCGCTGGTTTAAGCAAGACTAACCAACACCAAAACCCCTCAGAAACAGACACCAGCTGTCTGTGTCTGCACTCATCCGCCAGGAATCTCACTCATTTGATTCACACTTGTGCTGTGGTGCACTGTTCTTGCGCCCAAGGCCGGCACATTCTAGTAGGTTGAAAACTGCACAAAGATTTGGATTCAATTTTCCCTTAACTTCCCTACGTTTCATTCATTGGATGAAGGAGTCAATCAATAAATCCCTGAGTCTTGCCCATCATTCTTTGACTGTCAATCCAGGAAGAAGCAGCTCTAGGCGGTTAGTCACTGAGAGTGACGTCCTGAGCCCAGGTGTCTCTCCTCTAAAGCCACTTGCTGAAATGAAACCATCATCAAGGTTAATGTACAAGATAAAGGGTTAGCTCCCCAAAATCTGACTTACTTTCCTCATGAAGTTAGTTAAGTCCTTGTAAGAAGAAACTCTTACTTTGGTAGGAGAATTGCACATAGCCTGTGTTCCAGATTCATCAGCTGTGCATAACGGGTGAAAATTCTGTGCACAGGGTGGTGGGGAACAGGACACTCTCTGGCCCTTTGCCACCCTCATCCCCAGCCCGGGACCTTCACAGCATCCGTACCCCAACTGATCAGATCCAAGAGAGCATCCCCTCCGACCCCACCTCCAGAAGGTCCTGTTCAGAGGACCACCACGAGCAACTTAAGAAAACGCAGATTCATCAGAGATCCTTCAGGGCCACGCTACCCAGAGTGGATAAACATGTGGTTTCACAATGGTCATTCCATCTTCGGTCTGTGTCGATGTGATTCCAATACAACCAGTGGAGAAGTGAAAAATTCATTTCCATGCAACTGGCCTGACTGCTTTTTGGAATTGACTATACTTGGTCTAAAACTGACTGTTTTCTCATTGAATGAGCCAACATTTCCAAGGAGCATTTAAATGAGCTATATCATCACAGCATGCGAATGGCTGAGCACTGCACCAAGGTCTACTTTCACTTGGTTGTATGTGTGTTTATTATACAAAAATAGAACAAAAATATGATTCTCCTACATTATAATATAAGAGTGAGCTAGGATTTCTTTAAACTGGAGAGCTGCATGCTTGGTTTGTTTTCACAGCTGTCTGCCTTCTTTATGCTTAATTTTTTCCCAATTAGTGTTAATTATTATGCTTATTATTTAGGAGAATTTATTGGTAGCAAAACGTGCTTGTTGGCAACCCAAAAATAGGAAGTCCTCTACTCTGTCAATTTGTGGTGGATGGAATCATTGAGATAAAATAAAAACTGACTGGGAAAACAGCCCCAAACACAGGCCAGCCTTCTTTGTATTTAAGTGGATAGGTTTTCTTGTTCATAGGCTTCTATGAGGCCTGCCTTCATCTGGGGACAGAATTATGTATGCAGTACTAAAAGCTCGCATGAAAGGGCAGTCTTGAAATGCCTCCAACACTAGAAGTCTCATTGAGAATAATATTTTCTACTTCAAGCTACACAAAACAGAATTTCCAAACCTACCACCCCTTCACAGACTGCACACTAGCATAAACAGTGACAGAAGAAACTTTATCCCCACTGTAGCAACTGCAAACCAGAAGGCAACTTCTCAGAGGCAAAGAACCGTCCGGGTTTTAGGCCTGGAATGAAGCTGCTTTAAGAAAATGGTCAATTATGGAATGTTCTGTGCATAAGTATGTCCATTAATTAAGAAATGAACTGAAATTACTAATGGATTTCATAATGGCCACCAACCGGCTGCCAGTTGGCTGTAGCTTGGTGACAGATGGTAGTGACTGATCTGGACTAGATCTGACCTAGAGATAGTCCATCATTTATTAAATTGCAGTCCCAAATAAAATTCCCTGCATTGCAGCATTTCACCGTTACGTCTCACAGTGAGATGCACTGATAGCATTCCTTATCTGCCATCCCTGCTGCAGACAGCGAAAATACTCAAATGGCTTAAATATACCACTCAGTAAAGAAAGTCCGTGATACCTCTCAAGAGGTGGGAGAAACATGGCACCCTGAATGAATGCCACTTGAGTGAGGCAGAAGGATAAAACGAAAGCGCTAGTTTGTGGTAATCTGGTTTGCTACCTCCCAGCACCAGGATTTACCTCTTTTTTTTTTTTTTTAAATCAAGGGGGTTCTCAATTACACAGGTAGTGACTGTTTAGGTTCTGCTTTCATCCATCAGCACATCCTCAGAGTGAAGAAAGCTGCTACAGACTGGCTCCAGCACCTGCCTTTTTAGGGCTCTTGCATAAACAGTCACTGAAGTGGGAACATCAAAAGCCCCAATTACTGTCACAAGACTCACTGTTCGAGTATTTGGGAAAATTAACCTGAGCTGTGTTCATGGACAGTCAAGCTCAGAAAGACCACGGAAAGAAATACCCTATTGTTATAAACCCAAGCAGAACCTAGAAAGACATAGAGAAAATGGAGGTTTGTTTTTAAAATCTTTTATATAACATGGGGTAGAGCTTCCTTGGTGTTGTCAAAACACCGTATCACTTCGAAGATGATACGTAAAAGATGAGCTTTAATGAAAGATACATTCAAGAAGAAGAATGACTTCACCAATACAATATATTCAATATAAATTTAGGGACAAAAAAAAAGAAGCAACCACATGACATAGATAAGTGGTGTTTGGTCACATTAAGTTTATCATCTTACTTATTACAAAGAGGGAGAATACCACTGTTAACAAAGTTTAGAGTTAACACATTACACTGATCTTTTTATTTAAAAAAAAAATTCTTGTTTAGCTGGAAAGAGCCTGAGTAATAAATGCCATAGTCTCTCCTTCTCATATTTGTCCACCAAAAGGTCCCAAACAGCAAAGAAATAACCCGGGGTCCCTTAAAGATCTGGAGGGAGAGCCTACAGAGGCTGACCATGGATAAAATGCCTTTGTAATCTCATGCCTTATCCTGAAACTGTTTTTGAATTTTGCATTTGATGCCACAGCAGATCCATTTTTCAACGAATTAAAAATGATAATATTTAACGTCATCACGCTATACAAAATTAATGCTCCTAGCAGTTGTAAAATTTTTATCCTATAGTTTTGTGAATCCTGCCATATCACCTTGGACGTCTGGACATTTCTGTGCAAACTTTGACAAATACAGATCTCAGTTAAGTTGCTCGGCTGATAGATAATACTCAGGCCCAAAGGGTTTGTGACTAAGCCAAGTGACACGACTCTAACAATCACAGGAGATGAAGTGACTTGCCCAAGGTCACATGCAGCAGTAGAGAGACTGGAATCTAAACTTATGACTTTTTAAAAAGTCCACAAATGATAAATCCTGGAGAGGGTGTGGAGAAAAGGGAACCTTCCTACATGGTTGGTAGGAATGTAGTTTGGTGCAGCCATTATGGAAAACAATATGGAGATTCCTCAAAAAACTAAAAACAGTCTTACCATATGATCCAGCAATCCCACTCCTGGGCATATATCTGGAGGGAACTCTAATTTGAAAAGATACATGCACCCCAATGTTCATAGCAGCACTATATATGATAGCCAAGACATGGAGACAACCTAAAAGTCCATTGACAGAAGACTGGATAAAGAAATTGTGGTATATTTATACAATGGAATACTACTCAGCCATAAAAAAGAATAAAATAATGCCTTTTGCAGTAACATGGTTGGACCTAGAGACTGTCATTCTAAGTGAAGTAAGCCAAAAAGAGAAAGAAAAGTTCCACATGATATCACTTACATGTGGAATTTAAAAAAAAAAGAAAAAAAAGAGGACAGAAATGAACTCATCTACAAAACAGAAACAGACTCACAGACATAGCAAACAATCTTATGGTTAATGGGGGGAAAGGGGTGGGAAAGGATAAATTTGGGGGTTTGAGAGTTGTAAATGTTAGTCACTATATATAAAAATAGATTTTAAAATTTCTTCTGTATAGCACAGGGAACTATATTCAATATCTTGTAATACCCATTAATGAAAAAGAATATGAAAATGAATATATGTATCTATATGCATGACTGGGACATTGTGCTGTATACCAGAAATTGACACATTATAACTGGCTGTACTTCAATAAATAATAATAATAAAAAAAAAACTTATGGCTGTCACACCAGCATTGCACAAGCCTGGTGCGGTAACCAAAGGCAGCCTTGGATGTCTCATCTGAGCTCTTGTGTCCTTGCACTGGTGCTATGTGGTTCTCTGATTTTTTCCCTGTTCTTCCTCTGTGTTTACCCCCCTTCCCAACTTCATTCTGCTTTCGAGTTTTCTGTGGTGGGCTTTGGTAACTCTTTGCCTGACCCAGTTTTCAGCTTTGCTCTTCCTGAGTTGATGGCTTGGAGAGGTCCCACACATTTGGAGGTTGCTCCAGACACGTGACTTATCATGGCTGGCTCCCTCTGGGTTGTTGCCAGAGGGACCAAAGTGGGAGGAACAAGAGGAACCAAAAGCTCTTGATGGAAATCAGAAATGGAGAATCAACCTTATTACTGCTGGTTATCAGCAAGAGTGTTAATAATAAAAAATAAATGAATAATAATAATAATAGATGTACAAGAGTCTGAAACAGACTGGGAAACAGATCAAGATACTACAGACAGAAGAGAAAGAATGACCAGAGAGTTTCAGAAGGAACAGTGTGAGCAAAGGTCCACATGCCAGAGAGCAAGGCACAGCCAGTGCCCTAAATGAAGCCCTGCTTGTTAGAAGGTAGAACGGAAGGGGTCACTGAGGGCAGATGAACTTAGAAGGCTGGGAAGTGCCACATCATGTATGGGTCTGTAAGGTACGTGAGGGATCCTGGACTTTATCCTAAGGACAATATAGAGATACTAACAGGTTTAAACGTGCGATAACACAATGAAATCTGCCTTTTAGGAACGCTGCATAGGGAATCTCCAAACCTACTTGATAGGTGGAAAGAACTATATTCAATCACCCTTTCAAAGTGGTCTCCTTTCATATCTGTGAGTTTTTTAAAAAATTTTACATGATATAGTCTTTGAGAAGGAAGGCTATAAATCAATATTTTTGTAGTCTCTAATATTAGAAGAACTCGTTCCCAGAGATTGTGGCAATAGTGTGGACGCTGGCTTGAACACAAGTATGCGGAATCCATTTCAATAAGTATTATTTAAAATACTCAAAGTTCTTTTACTGAAAGAAAAAAAAAATGCCACTGCAGAATCACTTAAAAATGTTTATGTATATACCTAAATCTCCAAACTGCTGATAGCAATTTTAAACGGAAGAGCAAAAGCTGTACTATTATTAACCAGTCAGAAAGCTTAGCAGTTCATTTATCAGAGAAAAAAGTGTACAGATACTTGACGGATGAAGGCTACAGCCATAATGTTATGACTTTATTTGAATTACATTGTATAGACAAAGCATGCCGACCCATCGGCCTCGAGTTGCTGCCCTGTTACCTATGGTAACAGTCAGATATTTTCCTCATTACTTAATAATACCAGATCTCAAATAAGTATCACAACATGAAAAACAGATGTGAAAATGTGACACTCAAGGTCGGGTTACACTGAATACTTGCTAATTTTTAAGTGCCTTCCCAAGAATTATTACTGAAATTTTTCATAAGATTTTGTTGGATTTGGTTGCAGGGGTTAGAATCTTAATACATACAGAAGACACAAATAGGAACTTGACTTGTTATTAATCCACGTAGCAATGAAAGAGGGATAAACTCGCTCTTACGCTACTTTTTTATACTAGTTTTTAATATTACTTTTTAAAATTCGACTTTGCACGCAGTATTGTTTTGCGCAAGTGGCCAAACTCAAGGACACAGTATGTATTTTTATTTCAGTAACTTTCATTTGTATTCTCCCCTTAATATTTCAAATACTTTTAAAAATCTACTAAAGGCATGACTTTCATATTAAATAGAAAATAACGTTTCACTGTCATGCTAAAAACATCCTATAGATGGTTTTTTAACTGAAATATATAAATAAAAAAAAGGAAAACAGAATTCTTATTGTGACACTTCCCTCAGTAACTGCCTCAAATATAAATTTAGTTTCCCGTTTTTTTCTCTGTATAGTCATATATTTCTTTTTCATGGAGAAATGGAATCAAAACGGTGAAGATCTTTCCACGCCAATTAATTTTCATCCACAGCATCATTTTTAATGACTGAAACAGTGCCCTGATGTAGACATGCTATAGTTTGTTTAACTAATCACTGATTTCTGAACACTTAAATCATTCCAATGTTTTGGTTTTATAAATATTATGGCAATGAAGAAATATGTAGCTTAATCTTTCTACACATTCTTGATCATGTCCTCAGCACAAATTCCAAGAAGTAAAATCTGGAGGTCAAAAGGATGCATGTTTTAAAAGCTTTGGTAACATAACTGCTAAATTGCATCCAGAAAGGTTGTACAAAGTGATCGCCCCACTAGAGGTGAGCGGACCGCATTTTTCTGTCGTTTTTTTTCGAGTTTGCTACCATACTTTCTTGATCCCAAGAGATCTATTTCCCCATCCTTAAAATCAAGTCACGTTTTACAATTGATGGCAAATCATATTTGTTACTTTTGTTGGGTATTTTTTCCCTTTCTTAGTGATACTTATAAGGTTGCATCATATAATCAATGTCTTAAGTGCCATAAAGTATAGTATTTGCCTTTGTATGTATGACTGTGTTTAACAGATACATAGAAGATTTTTGTTTTTATAGAGTCAAATAGTGTCTTCTTCAGCTGTCATGCTCATGATTTCTCTAATTTTATGTAACAAATAGTCACCTGTTTTTCCTCCTATGATTACATTTTGCATTTAAATCTTTAATAAACTTGAAATTAACTTTTTCACAAATGAATAAGCCAATCACCCTAAATTTTATTGAATAAATCATTTTTGTTCATATATCACAAAGCTTATTCTATTTAAATTTTCAGTGTCTTAAACGTAACAACCACTGTATAGATCTTCATTGATGGATTGATTAAATTTGTAGGAACAATTTGTAGAGGTTGGCCTAGGTTAAGGTTTTGAAGTCAGAGTTTAGGGCTTCAAAAGGATTCTAGTTTTGGAGGGTGAAGAGCTAACTGGCCACTTTGGTTTCCTGACTTATCACTGCTTCAGTCACATATGTAACAGGACTCAGCAAACTAAAAACTAGTGTTCCTCATTGCTGGCGTCCATTCTTCTGGCCCATGGGGATCAGGGAGAAGGGCTTACTGTACAGGGCTGAAAAGCCTCTGCTTTCAGTACTCAACAGAACTCTGCAGGAGTGTATCGAGTGCACACAGTACGCTAAAGTCAGAAACATATTCCTCCCACCCCGCTCAGCAGGTGAATTCACAAGTTCATCTCTTAGGTGAACGTGATAACCGCTATGTTACGGAAACACACACAAGATCATTTTTCACAAAGCCCACATCCAGGCGGTGCACTCAGCTGACCCTTAACTAGCAGCTATTCTGTGCCTAGCACTAATGACAGGCAGATGGGTCTGAAAATGCTCCTGCCGTCAGAGAAGCAGCCAGCGGGGAAGAAGGGTGAGTCAATAAAAAGTGCTATAAAACATCACATGATATCACTCATATGTGGAGTCTTAAAAAATGAGTCAAATGAACGTATTTACAAAACAGAAACAGATTCACAGGCATTGACAACACTTTTATGGTCACCAAAGGGGAAAGAGGAGGGGAGGGACAAATTAAGAGCTTGGGATTAGCAGATACAAACTACTACATATAAAACAGATAAACAACGAGGTCCTACGGTATAGCCCAGGGAACTATATTCAATACCTTGTAATGACCTATAACGGAAAAGAATCTCAAAAATAGCACACACAAGTACAACTTTAATATGAATCACTTTGCTGTACATGCGAAACTAACACACTGTAAATCAACTAGACTTCAATTTTTTTAAAAAAGTGCTAAATACCATATAATATGACTCATATGTGGAATCTAAAAAAAAAAAAGACAAAACAGGACACTAATGAACTCATCTACAAAACAGAAACAGACTCACAGACATAGTAAACAATTTTATGGTTACTGGGGGGAAGGGGGTGGGAAGGGATAAATTTGGGAGTTTGAGAGTTGCAAAGGTTAACCACTACATAAAAAAATAAATAATTTAATTAATTTCTTCTGTATAGCACAGGGAACTGTATTCAATATCTTGTAATAACCTTTAATGACAAAGAATATGAGAACAAGTATATGTATGTATACACATGACTGGGACAGTGTGCTGTACACCAGAAATCGACACTTTGTAACTGACTGTATTTCAATCAAAAAAAGAAATGCTATACATAGATCCAGTCCTTAGTTTATCAATGTACGATGGGCGAACCACAGAGTAACAAGGGAGTAAACGATGGTCCGAGAAGGGGGGAGGAGGAGGAAGAGGTCTCTGAAGAAGTCTGTGATGAATCAGAGAAAACTGACGATGCAGACTGGGGCTGTGAGAGCTGGGAACAACCTAACGTGGAGATATGGAATATGTACCAACAACCAATCTGACTGAGGAAACTGCAAGCAGACCTGTGGGCTCAGGCATTGAAATGACAGTGAGAATGTCAAGTGACAAGTCCGGGGAAACTGAAAAAGAATCAGATAGAAGACAGAGTCAGGAGGTGGAAGTAGGACTTGACAACTGATTGAACATGGAGAGGCAAGGACAAGGCAGAAGTCTGGGCAAATCATCCCTTTAGCAGCTTGTAGGCTTTCTGACATGCTTGTACCCATCCACTGAGCTAGAAGGGGCAAAACTAAACTCAATGTCGGATGTGTCAGGTTTGAGCTGCTGTAGGTCGTTATCTCCTAGTGGCTAAGCCCAGCTCTCAGTTGGATACACACAAATCTGGAGCTCAGGGGAGAGCCAATCACACCCAACTGTAGATTAATGTTAGCTCATTTGCCTCCCTGGGGAACGAGGGTTGAGCTTTTCTGCTCGTTGGTTTTGTGGGAATGGAGAGTTCATGGATGGAGTGGACACTGGGTTCCTAAAAGGCAGGTGAGGGGATGTCAGAAAGTAAGAGAGGAGACTTTAAGACGGCAGCAGAAGCGGGCCAAATGCTTTTTGCAACTGTGCAAATTAGATCACAGATGCAAAATTTCCCCATCGCAACCCCCATGTCAACACCTCTGTTGTGTTTGCTGCACTGGCTGTGCACTGCTCATTCTCTGCTGCACAAGTGAAATGAATAAATGCTCAAGAATGACCTATCTGTACTAGGTTGGTCTGTTTTAAAAACAAAAGAGAGTTTTTTAAAAAATGACTGTCTCAGTAGAATTCAAAGCGTGATTTTCATCATCACAAGTCACACCCCTGCAATTCTTCTTTTCCAAGACAGTCTTAACTCCTGGCAGGTGAAAGGAGGAGACATCTTCACAACGCACTAGGTGTACAGAGTTGTGGTTTGCGTCCCGACTTCTGAAATATGATATAACCCCAGTGTGAATTCGATTTTTCCGCCATTAAACTAGAGTCAGAAGTAACACTATCCAGAGTGGGAGTTCAGATTGATAAATTGCCTTCATGAAAGGAGGCAAGGATGAATGGGAGCTGTGCAAATATTAAGTATTTCACATACATATTATTTTTATGTATTATCGTGTGTAGTTTGACTTGTAAAAATTCAAAGAGTTTCTAGCTCCCTCCAGGGTGTTACAATTGGCTTTAAACATGTCCAGAGTTAAATGTGCTTCTGAGAACAAGTGTTTGTGTTAATGTCACTTAATTGATAACAGCCAATGTGAACCCTATTATTTAAGACTTAAACATTACTAAATAGTTTCATTAAATAATGGAGAAGTTTAAAAAGAAAAACAAAGAAAACCCACACAAGCACATGGTTTTCATTTTGGGAGTAAGGGCTGGAGAGAGGCTCTGCTCTGAGGTCGACTTCATGGCTTCGGGCAAAACTGGGAGATTAAACAGAAACTCCAGCAGAACCATAGCTCTCCGTTTTTAGAGCCACTTAACTCAGTATATGACAAATCTCAGGAAATCTTCTGACTTTTTGGAATGGGGGCAAGTGAGTGGTTGTATTCCTTTTGTTTTTTGTTTTGTTTTGTTTTCAATCATTAATGTTAGCTAAATAACCTCACCATGGAAAGTGACATAAAATTTAACATAGTCCCTAATTTAATAACTCTGGATAGTTTTCTATATGGCAAAAAGGAGGTAGATGGCAAATTAAATCCCTTTATGTGGTTCAGAACGCCTCCCTTCCAAAAGAGAGAAGAAAATATGATTTTTAAAAATATATGAAACATGATGCATGAGTTTGAGAGGAGAAATAGGGATGGGGGAAGGTGGAGAGCTGGAGTTTGAAGGAATAATTGTTTGAAAGAATAGTTCTGAACACAACTGATTCTTTCAGCCCAAGACTCAAACTGACCACTGCTAGACGCCTGAGTCCAGAGTAGGATCCACAAGAGCTACAGGATATACAGGATTGAAATAGGAAGACTCCTACCTCTGTGCTGGTTAAGGGAAAACAAAGGTTAAACACAGAGTAACAGGTTGCTGTGCTTCTAGACCACCTTTGTAGACCTTGCAAGGAGGCAGCAAAAATCGGCGTCGTAACTCCTAACTCAACACCCAGCTCTTGAGTATGAAATGTTGGAGAACGGTGGCGTATTGTAAAAACACCCTCTGACCATGTAAAATCCCTCTTTCCCTCAAGCTTAATAAGAGAAGCTTAAATAAGACAACTAAGAAAAGATGAAAGGTTTATTATATTTACTGGCTTCAGAGGCTGGGGCTGAGGAAATGCTATCAGGCCAGGCTCAGGGGAGATACTGTGTGAGCTAAGGGACCTGCAGTCAATTCCTGGGGAGCTCTCAGAGTAATTCAAAAGCACATCGTGAAGGGGTCCGCCTGGAGCAGTCTCCAAGCCCAGAAGGTCTACACCAGCTCATCCAACACCAAGTCAACTGAGCTTTTTCTGCCCTACACCTCAGGTCCCTCTCCTGGCAGGCAGTTGGAGTGAGGGTCGGGGGGGCAAACGACAGATGAAGAAATGGAACTGAAGTCAGTCGTGCACCCCTCTTCTGCCCCCCGCCCCTGGCAGACTTCTGAATGAAGTGGGCCAGGGTGGGGGCGGGGGGAGTTAGGAGCTTTCATTTTAAAATAAGTTCAGAGACTTTATTGTTCCACTGTAATGGACACAGGAGTTATATTCTACTTATTTTAGATGGCATCTTTGCAAATAAAAATTCTTAAAGGAAATTTTCTTAAATTAAGATTCCAGGGGAAAAGAGAATCAAGTGACAGTCAAACCTCTGATGAGCACGGGGGCTGAGTTTTCAACAAATTGATGATGGTTGGCTAGGGATAGAGAGTGAAAACTCGGGGTGCAGGCGGAGGGCTCATTGAGGAGGAGACACCCGAACAGACAGACACGTAAATGCGATGGGAATGTCATGGGACGTGTAAAGCCCCTGGTGGGGGCTCAGATCGTGAGGGAGACCGTGGCAGGAGATGAGTTTAGGAGGTCACCGGGGCCCTGACCATGGAGGGGCTTGCAGGTCACAGTGCAAACATGGTGCCCTGGGAAGTCCTCGGGGGCTCTGAGCAGGTGGCGGCATCACGGGCATCTGTTTTCAAAGTCTGTCCTTACAGAGAAGAGACTGTAGGCACGCAGGAGAACCAGAGACCGCAGATGAGACCAGAAGACTGAGATGAAGACATCTTCCAGGAAAGGTTATTATCTACTCATTTACTTCTTTCACTCAGTGAGAGCTCTGAATGGCCCTGCAAGAGGTGCACACACTATGCAAACCTCCCTCCCTCTTATCACCACCTGGAACGGGAAGGAAGGATTTTCAAAGGCATTCAGTCTCAACCATCCAGACCGAGTTAGGTAAAAGACATCATTAAAGCACAGAGTAGCCAGAAAGCCTTTCAGTCCTGGTTCCCCACATGACATCAGCTCTATTGTGTTTCGTGAAACAGCTACCTGCTTCCTGTTGTCATGTGGATACTGTAAATCGGGAAGTTTCACTGAGACCAAGTCCTACTCCCCAAAGCCACAACGGAAGGAATTACTTATTTCCATCTCATTTTATTCGAAGTGTCTAAATATGTTATTAATCAATTTCATAAAAGAAGACATTTAATATCACGTATGCTCACAACTGAAAATTTCAACTTCACTTTTTGCTTTCAATACAATCTAGTCTTTGCTAAAGTTTTATTGTCAGTAAGTTTTTTAACGCATGGAAAAAAGATTTCATTTACAATTTATAACCCAGGCAAGTTTTAACATAGGAAGTGGATTCTTTCGAAAGGAAGAAAAACCCACCAGCGCTTACTTAGAAACAATATTTCAGGCTTACATCCGTGGAGATTTCTAATACTTCTTTTCTAAGTGGAATTCAATTTTCCCATTTGTAAGTATCCTGAAATTGGTGGTTGTGGAGTAAGTATGTGCCTGTGGTCAGCTGGTTTAGGGAAGATGAGGAGAAGGAAGGTGCTGGTTTTAAAATTAAACCTGAATCTTTCGCATGCCTTAAGGACCACGTCCAAAGAGAAATTGCTTTCCTTGGGACCAAAGGTACTATCTCACCATTCAAATGCAAAGCGCCAGACGTTTATTTATGCCTTCGCCATGATTTGTTTCCCAGATTCAGCCTTCTACAAGCACTTCCTTCAGGAAAACACACACTTTTCCTTTCTTGCAGCCCAATTTCCTGTAGGGGTGCCTCTTTAGGAAATGATAATCACAGCATCCTTCTTGCGTTTTACAGGGACAACCTGGAAGCAAAACACTCACATACACACACACAAAACACCTCCCTAACAAAACAAGGATGAAGCAGAGAAAAGAGAGTAAACACATTTTCTCCTTTTCTCAAACAGCCTCTCCTTTTATTTTCTTTTTAAGAGTAGCTATTGCAGTATTTTCCTATCTTACACTGGGATTTCAAATTTATACCCTTCACTTAAAGGCAGATTCTTCCTTTAGTGTGAGATATAGATTCATGTAATGAGCTCCTATTAGAGTTTACTTCAAAGAAGCTCCACACTACAGAGAACCCGGGGCTGCTCTTGGAGTAGGTGCTGGGTGCCCCAGGTTGAGGGTGGACAATGAGAGCGAGCAGCTCTCCCGTTGTCAGAGCTGAGTCATGACCGCAATCTTTGTGACAACTCCTGTAAGGAACAGGACTGCTCATCCGACCTAAGTGAGGGTCTGTGGGGCTGAATCCACACACAAAAAAGAAGAAGGGGCAGCAAGGTTACATAGCCTGGCTTCCTGAACACAAAGCTGTCATACAAAGCTATCTTGTAAACCCCAGACAATGCGGTGGTTTCCTCTAGATTAAGCCTGAGCAAGGTCACTACAGACAGCTGCCCACTGGAGGTGGTCTTGGGAGCAAGGCTAGATGTCCCTATGTGAGAAACCCCTCTGGAAAGCTGCTGAATGGATATTACTGCCAACAGAGGAAGACACTGCCATGAAAACACGACCCAAGGAGCAAGAGGCTGTTTCCACTAATTGGCTGCTATAGACTGAATGCTCATGTCCCCCCCGCAAATTCGTATGTCAAAACCTAATCCCCACTGTGATGGTATTTAGAAGTGGGGCCTTTGGGAGATAATTAGGTCATGAGGGTGGCACCCTCAGAAAGGGGATTAGTGCCTTATAAGAGAGGGTCATCTCTCCTGCTGCCCTGTGAGGACACAGTGAAAAGGTGGCAGTCTGCAAGCAAAGAAGTGGGCCTTCCAGACACTGAGTCTGCTGGTGCCTTGAGCCTGGACTTCCTAGTTTCCAGAACCGTGACAAATAATTTTGGCTGTTTATAAGGCACCTAGTTTATATTAGTTTGTTACAGCAGCCTAAATGGACTATGGCACTGATTATTCACTTCATACTCAAATGTTATAATGACCACATTTTCCCTCCATTCTAAGGCTATCATGCTGACCTTACAACAGGGATTAAGAAATACCATCATGACTAAAGGCACATACTGACATGAATAAAATGCATTTGCCATAAATAAAAGGAACGTTATATTATTGGAGATTATAATGATCATAAAAATACTAGACTATGTTGAGTCCTTCCCTAGGCTACACACTTAAAGGCAACAAAAGCAGAGATTATTAACAAGTGGGGCTACATCTAACTAAAAAGGTTCTGGATAGCGAAGGAGACATTGTTAAAATGAAAAGGCAATCTATGGAATGGGAGGAAATATTTGCAAATCATATATCATATAAGGGGTTAAAACCCAAAATGTGTTTTAAAAAACCCATACAACTCAATGGCAAGAAAAAAAAAATCTGATTTAAAAATGAGATGAAGACATGAGTAGACACTTTTCCAAAGAAGACACAGAGAGGGCCAATGATACAGGTATTGAAAAGATGATCGGTGTCAATAATCATCAGGGAAATGTAAATCAAAACCACAATGAGATGTGATTTCACACCTATTATAATGGTTGTTGTCAGAAAGACAAGAAGTAAGTAGTGCTAGCAAGGATGTGGAAAGACTGGATTTCCTGACGTAAGCTCCGTTGTTTCTGATGGCAGAAAAATCAAATCCCACTTCTGCCATGACCCAAATTTTAGGGAGGTAATGTATGAATTGGAAGAACAACTCTGAGCTCTGAAAGATTTGGGGTTTGTAACCCTGCAGTGCTGAAACAGAAGGGTGGAATTTCTAATTAGTGTCAGATGATTATTTATAAAAATAAATGGTGCTGAGTAAATTGGAAATTAGAAGATAGATTCCCTACTTCAAGGTATCACCAAAATCAAATCCAGATGACTCAGACATTTTTGAATAAAAATAAAAGCATAAAAATCTGTGTGATGATGGAATAATTCTGTATTTTGACCGCAGTGTGCATTACACGAATCTACACAAGTGATCAATGGCACTGAATTACGCACACACATTGCACCAGTGTCAATTTCCTGATTTTGATAGTGTGCTGAAGTTGTGTAAAATGTAAACATTGGGGGAAACTGGGTGAAGGGTACACATGATTGCTCTGGACTATTTTTGCAACTTCCTGTGAATCCATACGTATCACAAAATAAAAAGCCAAATTAAATTTGAATACAATTATAAAAGAAACAGAATAAAGTAAAACTGGGTAGCTAAACTTGGTGTGGGTAAGAAAGAATTCATTTTTTTCACTGATAAATTTAACCTCATAAAAACTGGAAATCTCTGAATGCTCAAAATTACAAACTTGAAAGGCAAATATTCAGATGTTTTCTCCATGTCTGACAAATCAGGGCTTAGAAGTATTAACTTAATATCATTTATACAGTGGTTTCTAAAATGTGGATTCTGGAGTCAAGCCACTTGGGTTAAAAATCTCTATCACTTGACAGCTGTGTAACTTTCAGAAAGACACCCTTGAAGGGAGGCTATAGCTCAAGTGGCAGAGCACATGCTTAGCATGCACTAGGTCCTGGGTTCAATCCCCGGTACTTCCTCTAAACATAAATAAATAAACCTAATTACCTCTCCTCAATGAGACCTTGCTGAGGATTAAATGAGTGAATACAATGTGAAGTCCTTCAAATAGTAAGTACCTGGACCACAGTAACATGTGCAGGATTAGCTGAGTCAGTTGTTATAACTGTAACAGTTCAATACAAAAAAGATATATCCTCCTGTGATGCCAGGCTCTCAGTTAATCAGGACCCGGGTAGGTAAGCTTATTCTTGATAACCCTGGACAGACTGCCCTGATGTAATGACATCCTCATGCTGAGTCAGGTCTGAACATTTATCCCGATGCTGATGATCTGTGTTATGTTAAGTGGCCTCTACCCTGTGGTCACCTATGAGCTGGAATCCGTCTCTCTCTAACGTGTCTACCTCTGCAGCTGTGGGTCCTGTCTCTCTTCTAGAGTTGTGCCTCTAGTCCACTGTAATTATATACCGGGTATTTGAAAGAGCCCCCTGTGCCAGTATCCAATGTCATCATCTGCACATGCCAGTATAATACCTCTGCTAGCCCTCACAGTGTCCTCGTCAGGTAGATATTCTAACTCCATTGAGAGAAAAGATGGTAACACAGAGAAGTCACTGACTTGCCCAAGATCACACAGCCAGCAAGCAGTAGCACCTAATCTCAAAACCAGTTCTTCTGCATCAAAAGCCTGGAAGTTATCATAGTGATGGAAAAACCCTCTAGGCCACATTGTAGGCATTGTGTCCAAACCAAAATGCCCAGTAAGGGTCTGTGGGCCCACTTTTTTTTTCTAGCATGAGCTTTCAGACAACTTTGTTGACTTTGGACAGGTTTTACTTTTTTCCTCCTGATTCTTGTCAGTGTTCCAGAAAGCAGTACACGCCACACAAGACACGTCAGCTACCTCTATAGTTATGTCACAGTCTTTCTGTGCTGGTAAGATGCTTTAGACCTCTTGTCTCCCCAAACAGACTGGAGGCTCACAGAACACAGGGACCATGTGTTGCCATTATCTGGTATCCTCTCAAGACAATTAGCACAACGGCCTGTAACTTCAGATTGTTGGCCCCCAAATCTGGAGCAGTGCTTGAAAAAGACGATCCATTCTTCTGTTTGAGAAGCTCTCATGTGTATGAATGACCACCTGGGATTACCAGTATGGAAATCTGAGTATCAGTTTTCCTGGCACCAAAGAAGAGGAAGAATATTCACTTTATTGCCGGCTCTTGGAACCAAGAACAGAACTTTCCTAAAATCACTAATTAGGGTGACCTTGGGCAAGTCAATAAACTTTACTAGATCTCTTTTTCCACGACATAAAAGGGATTTATCACTTTTCAGGAACTCTGCTCTGTAAGATGGTACCCCCAATCCTTCCAATCGCCAAAGAAAGTTGAGTATCTGCAGAGAGGATGCGGAAGGTGGGAGGAGGAGAGGGCTCAAAAAACGCATTCTGAGGGAATTCTCTGAGCCAATGTAGAGCTTCAGGTGTGCTGAGCTCGCCAGGGCAAAACTGTTTCAAAGAGCCATGTCGCTTGGACCCAGACAACAACCACCATTCACAGAGAAGACATACCAGCAGGTATACATGTATCCCCTCTCTCCTTCTATTGCTCTCTCTCTTTCACACACACACACACACACACACACACACACACACACACACACACACACACACACAGAATGTATATTTCTCCTGTTTTAAGACTCTATGCAGGTATCACTTAGAGGCTTTTCCTTGGACTAAGAAAGCCGGGGCAGGAATGGTAGAACGGCTGTTAGGTGTAAGGGACAGAACCACCTCTAGTCAAAAAAATCTTGCACAGCGTGTGGGCTGATTTAAGAGTAGCGTGGTTTCTGACTATAAAAGAGTTCCATGTTGAGTTCTGGTTTATAGGTGAGCCCCCGCAGGATAAGAAACCAGCCCAGGGAAGTAAAAAAAAAAAGCACTTTGGTGATCTTTTATTGAGCTGGAAATCCCACACTGGCGCTCGCAGGGCATTAACAAGAACACTTTACGCCACAGTTCTCTCAACCCCAAAAGCACGGAGCAGACTCAGGTTGATAGATTACTATGAAACTGAAAGTAGCTTTACAGTAGGTTGACCCTTAGAACAGAGGGTTAAAGTTAGGAGGGTTCAGTGCCTTTAAAATACGCATAAATCTAGTGTACCAACACCACATGCTCCGGACGGCACTGCTGTGCACACGGGGGAGGAAAAGGCAGCCAGATGCCCATCGTCCAAGAAGCTGAGAAGGTAATTTGAGGCTCTTAAAGGTAATGAATGATGATTTAACTTGGTTTCCTTGACGTTGATGTTTTTACGGAAGAAGTCACATGAAAATGTGTTTTCCGCTCTATTATTTCTCTCCCCCTGAAACAGTGCCAAGTTTCTTTCACATTAGGAAAAAAAATCTCAACAGAATTGAAGGTTAGAAACTGGATTTTAAATTTTCTCTTAATTTTGTTCTAACAGCCTTCCTGCCCACCCAGGACAAAAAGTAAGATGCAAAAGAGATCTGGTCACTGAAAATTATCTCTTTATCGCCACCTACACAATCTGAGGAAAACCTGGCTGCTTTCAGATTGCCGTGCGTCCCGCAGAACCCTCAGGCTTTTGGCGGTGGGGAGGGGTACTTGGGGAAGCTAATTCTTGGCTGGGTTTACTGAAAAGGCTGATGACAAAGTGAAAGTCACCTCCTGTGATGATGTCACACAGGTGTATATGACACTCATCTTTGAATTTCTTCTGCATTTCTACTGCTTCACTTTGGCACGCCTGTGTCAGCCAAGGTCATAACTGTCACCCAAAGGTCCACCAGGGACTCCAAACCTGAGGCTGAGTTTCTAGAACCCGTCTCCCACTAACTCACTGTTTGGCTCCAGGCCACACATGAGCTCTTTTGCAAGTCCATTTCCTCTGCTGCGAGGCAGGGGAGAGCCCCCACTGGACCCCTTCACGGAACTTCTCAGTGGAGTTTTAACAAATCAAGGTGACAGAGCAGGCTGCATTTTTAGAATTGCTCTAAAGCTTCCCAACAGTTGAAAATAAACAGCTGCTAAATGCAGCTCACAAGATGAAATTTGGTAGGCAGGAGATCTGGAAATTCACCTTCGATGGATGCTCGAATGGTCTGTGGACTTTGAACAATGCCCTTAATCTCTATGTACTTCTGTATTTCCCTGAACCAATTCTGTCATTTTTAAATGATCATCTGGGAAATGCTGTGCATACAGCCAGCATATAATCATTGTTTCTCAGGATACCTGTCTTTCAAAAAACGGGTATAAATTAGGAGGGCGAGATTTGCAGATATTAACTACTATATAAAAATAAATATTTTATATGTATATAAAATAGATATACAACAGGTTTCTTCTGTATAGCACAGGAAACTATATTCAATATCTTGTAGTCACCTCTAATGAAAAAGAATATGAAAATGAATATACGTATATGGATGACTGAAACACTATGGTGTACACCAGAAATTGACACAACATTGTAAACTGACTAGACTTCAATTTTAAAAAGAAATAAATAAAACTACTAGAAGGGGGAAAAGATAAAACAAACAGGTAGCAGTGACTTCTCTGCAAAGTGCAGTGTTGGTCTTGGGAGCAGCAGGCCCCCAGTGCTGCTCGCAGACTGGCCCACTGTCTGAACACTGGGGCATCGGAGGGATGGAGCTTTCAGAAGTGGCTGGGGTGGCTGAGATAGGCATGCCCCGCCACACTTACTTCCGAGGACAAGTTCAGTCCAAGCCACATGAAAAGATGGTTGCTTAATGCTGGCAGAACTTTTCAGGAGGAACCAAACGAGGGTGCGTGGGTAGGGAGGCGGGCGACGGTGTCCTAAAATGAAGAAGGCGAACAAACGTTTCCTGTCCTCACATGTAAAAATCTCTGCTGGAAGCGGAAGCCAGCCTCAGAGGCCTGGGGCTTTCCTGAAGAAACTATAAAAGGAAAGGATGATAAAAGGAACCACGGTTTCAGTAGGACCACTACTAACCAAACCAAAGAGGGGGAGGAGAATGTTCCCTACTTAGTCCCCATCCTTGCTTATAACTTTCAGACTCTGTTTGCGACAGGAAGCTCCACAGAAGGGATGGGAGGTTTGGTTTTGTGTCTGTGATGCCCCTTGTCCTCGGTGAGTGGCTCTAGTGGTGTCTGGTCTCCTCACACTCCCACTATGGATGCATTTCAGAAGTTCAGTCGGCATCACTAACTTCTTTTTGCATCACACCCCTCCTAGTGGATTCTAACAAAATGTCCCACCTGCTCGGAGAGTATCCCTTGCTATCTGAATTCAGGAAAAGGACTGATTCAAACAGGGGACATAAATTAGATAGAAAACCATCAACACAGTCAATAAGTATGTTTCTCTCATGTGACTTCCAGGACAAGGGAAAGTCACGGAGCATTCCCCACCGCCTGACATCTGTCAATTTTCAGTTACAACAAAAATATGAATAATTGACTTGAAGCAGAACAACTAGAAAATTGTCCAAAATACGCAGACAGCACGATTGGCCCATTGCCATCAGCATTCCAACTTACTCAGTCACCAGTCCATTGGGAAGGTTTCCTAAGATGAATTCCCTGAAGAGCTTCAATGCTTACTTTCTCATTTCATGATCACTTAAATCCTACAGTAAAAGATTCCACTCAAGTAAGGCCTGAAAAGCCCATTGGTTAAGAAAAAGCTACATTCTCCTGAATGCTTTAAGATTATCCAGTCCTACAGTGGGGCTGGAGATATGAGAGAAGGCCCACTTAGCTAATGTACGTACGCTGTGTAGCTTAGAACACAGCGTGTAAGGCAGTCTTTCAAGAAGTTCCAAGCCTCTTCAGAGTCCCAGGAATTCTATTTGACTCAAAATTTGGAATCCTCCACCCACGCTTATCAATGTCATCTTTCTTCCTCATCCTGGCTCCACCCTCCTCTGCAAATCAAGAGACACATGCAGCTGCCTAGAGCAATCACAAAGATTTCTCAAATGAAGCCAATATCAGCAAAAAGAAGAATAAAATAAAAATTTCAGAAAGGCTCGCAGATTTAGTGGTTCAGGGGTTAAACCAAATAGCCTGGCTTCCCATTCTGATTCTGCTAACAATTAAATAATGAAGAACATGTAAGCACCCTTGGTATATTTTAAGATCTATAACATTAAGCAACTCATTTGACATTCATAACAAACCTCTGAATGAGAAGGAGAGACTTTGTCATCCCTAATTTACAGATGAAAAAGCCAACTTTGAGGTCTGCAGAGCTGGCCGAAGGTCCTATTTTCTATATTGGCAGAGCTGTTGTCACATACCGCTTTCTTGCTCAGCGTCCATCCCGTGCGCAGCCTGAGCTCCCTGTCTCCCCTCAAGTCACTACCTCGCTCAGCTGCACACACATACCTACTCGCTCTCCAAGCTCCGCACCCCTGGAAGCTGGGCTCACCACACAACGTGCTATCATCTCATCATCTCAGTTATTTGAAGGTTCATCTCGTGTTCCTAAAGGTTAGAAACCTCTCCGAGGGCCAGGAGCATGTGAGGCCCATCTCTGATGGTCAGAGGGTGTGGTACCCCATCCTGCATGCAGCGTGTGCTCCGTAAATATTTGACAAATTGAACCAAATTTAAGCAATCAGATGAAACCGCAAAACAGGTAAATTCTGTGCACACCCCCAACCCAATCCAGTAACTGCTTATTCTCAACCTTGACTCCCATCTATCAAAACCTCCTGCCAGCTCTTACAAACACATAAAAATTTATATGATTGAGAGGAACTTAAAATGCTTCACATCAACTGTAGCCAAAAGACTTGAATCTAAATGGATGTGGCTCTGTTGATTTCAGGCATAGAAAGTCTGGGATGACTTGGCAGGGTCAGGGGGCCAGAAATCCCGTTTAGAACTCAGTGGCACTTCAGCCTGTACCGAAATCACAGGCATCAACAGTCACCCACCTTGATTTTTCTCATCTATGAGAGGAAAGGTATGAGTCATAAACTGTTGGAAAGTATTTTTAACTCATCAATTATTTGGATAGTAAAATGTAATGTTTCAACCCCAACTGAAAGCTAAGGCCAATCTTAGCAACCAATTAGGCAAAGCTGACTTTGAAATCAAAGTAAAAGTCCGAGCAAAAAAGAGTAAGATTATGCTGATATCCTGAAGTGCGTAACTCAAAGCATCTGGGAACAGTCCCCGCAAATCACGGAGGGTTATTGCTGCTTCCTCTTTGATGGGGACCATGTGAGCAGGCCTGACCCTGAAGGAGGCAGCATCCTGAGCCCCCAACCCCGGCCCTGGGCTTGCACTACAGTTATGAACGAACACGCTAAGGTGTCTGCATTCCATCCCGGGCGATTCCCAAGACTCAGACTGAGGGCAAACCTACCCTCTAGCCACAGCCTGTCTGGTTTACACTTTGAGCAGGTATGTTCTGCCCCTGCCACCTCCTCCTGCCTCCCCCTTCCTGACACCTTTAACAGCCTCGGGTCAGGCCATCTGAACCTACAACTCTCCTCTGATGGGACCACCTTTCCCTCCACCCCAGTGGCCTCAAAGCCACCGGCACGCCTGCCCCAGCCACGCTGACCACCGGTAGGCATCCCCTTGCAGCTCCATCTCCAGGACTTGCTAATACTGTAGTCGCCTCAAATGCCCACCCCCATCACCCCCACTCATCCTTCAAGACTTGGCTCACACCACCTAGGAAGTCTTGACTGACTCAGCCAGGCTGAGTTGGAGTCCCTTCCCCTCTGTCTTCCAAAAATCCTGGACATGTAACAAGCACAGCATTTATGACACCGACTAGCACTTCCTGCTAACATTTTGACTCGGTGCCCTCGGCGATCCTGCCAGTGTCTGGCACGTTGTGAGCACCAAGGAAAAAACTTGCTGGCAGACTGACTAATTGGATGAACTGACATCAATAAGGTGTAGTCACAGCCATCACCTCAATCCCCCGGGAAGAAACAGCCAAAAGTTCTTTGAGATGTTCCTGTCCCTCAGTGCCTGACACAGTGCCTGGGGGTGTGACCAGACAGTCAGATGAAACTGAACCACATAATTCTTGCGTTGACCAATCTTTCTTCATTCAGCCTTGATTAGTGAGCACCTCCAACATACACATATGTCACTAAGCACCGTGGAAGCAACAACCAGGCGACCAAGGGTCTGGAGAGGGTAACAGACCTACGGACAGAGAAGGCACCGAGGTCTGAGTGAAACGCCAAGTATTCTTTGTAGGGGAAACAAGGAAGATTTAGCTACAGAGATGAGTGGTGAGGCAGCTCTTCAGTGACGAATACAAGAGTACACACTTTTCCTGAGCCCTTCAGCTGCATGTCTGTGAGTGTGTTTGGGATCTCGGCTGCTGCTACCCACAAAATACCCTGGTTAGAATATTTATGCAAATGTTAATTTCACACTATAATCTGAAACTCCCTTTGGTTCTTTCCCGCCAACACGATGTCCTTTTGCACGTCTCACACTGGAGCTGTTCCTTGGATGACAGTTGTCTGAACATTCCACAGACCCTGGTTCCCCATCCCTGAACTGCTTCCTCTCCTGAGCCCTGTTAATCTCTCTTGTTTATTATCATTTTTTCAGCGGCAGTCATTGTGGACAGCAGGGTTTTCCCTCAGAGTAATAAATATTCATGTATTTGTGAGGTAATGAAAATGCTTCTGAGTCTGAAGAGTCTATGGCAATAGTCAGGAGAGCATGAAACACGACATTAGATCATTTCTACTTCACCACGCCACATGGGGAAGAAGCCTTTTCACATTATTTAATTTATCCTTGGGAGACTGAGATGGTCCGCTGGCCCCAAACATAAGAAGCAGCCTGGGCAGTGATAACTCGAGCCCTCCTAGGAAATGAGGGGTTGCCTGCAATGGGGACCCCGAGTTTGAACTCTTACCCATACCTCTGACCTCAGAGCTCTGCTCAAAAGCAGCCACTGGCTCAGAGACAGCTACTGGAATGACACACGTGTAAGTCTCCTTTTCTCCGATTCCTGTCTGATGGTGTGTAAAGATTAATGTAGAGTTCGTCTGAGTGCTTTGAAATATTAACAGATATTTGCTGGACATGGGTAAGTGCAGGTGTACACACACAGTGTACTAAGCAAATGTCCATTAAATGTGTGATATTAGAAAAAAGAAAAGGAGAGAGAGGATGGCTGGGTGGAGGAGTAGTGGTGTAGGGTGGTAGGTAAGTACTTTGTGTTCAGAAAAGATCTGCAGTCCCAGCTCTGCCACTTACCAGCTGGGTGACCTCAGGAAATCTACCTAACCTCTCCAGGCCTTAATTTTATCATGTCCTTAATGCAGTGCTTCTGACCTGGGGGCAATTTTGTGGGGGCTATTTGAGTGCTGATGGCAATTTCAGCCCCTTCAGTAATACCTTGTAGGGTCTCATCTTATGGCCAATGTTGATCTTAATCTTTCCTGAAACTAAGACTTAATAAAACAACGGGGTGGTCGGCACAAAAGTGTCTGATTTTCAAGCCAAAGCCAGTGGACCTGACCAGGTGACCCACTAGCACTGGACTAAACTCTCAAAATATCTCTAGGCATATGGTCCAGATTCTTCCTGCTACTTCTTGAGGCAAGGTGCTAATTTTATCTTAGAAAGCGAAGCACCATTTCTAGGCAATGATATCTTCTAAATAGAGAGGTCTGGCCACTGATGGCAAGAATGGTTTGATGTCTTCTTTGGTTTGTTTGTTTAACAAGACCAAAAGAGGACAAATTCACATCCTTCTCATTGACTCAACCAAGGGCAAGGTTCTAGTTAGACACCAGCAAGAACAATGTGGAAATTGTTCACTCCCAATGTGAATCATTTTCAGACAATCCCCAGAAAATCTGGGATAAGTTAGGTGGAAGAGAGATAGATGACAGTATGTGGAAAACTTTATTTATGAATGTTAATAAAATTTCTATTGCAAAGGAAATGCTGGAGACAAAACTCAAAAGCCCTACATGGAGAATGAAACTTATTCCAGCCTGACTCTGAGATGCAAGCAAGCCAAAGACCGATTCATTAAGTGCCAAGTTCAAGAGAGGGATGGCAGGCTTGAGCTACAGCTGGAGAAGTTCCCTTCCTCAGGGTTTTGCCAAGAGCCTGAGCACACGCTTTGCAAACCATGATAGATATGTTAGGGCAGACCTGACACCCTCGCTGAACTTTCTCCATGTCAGCTTTTTGCAGCGTGGAAACAAGTCAGTAGGTTTTGGAAGAAACGCAACCTTCCTCGTTCACACTTGGTGCCTCGGACAGAAACTTTCAAAACGCAAAACAAAAATGGCAGCTGGTCAAATTTAAGATTCTAATTTTTACCACATCTGGAGATCCCTTTTGATGACAATGGCTGAGACAATCAGGATGGACTGGAATTTACATGAATACGCATCCAAGAAACACCCAGATACGTGCTGGGTACACAATGGATCCTGACGTCTTTCATTTGTTTGAGCTGCGGGAATGTTTTCTGAAAATATAGTGAGAACATGGCAGGACAATGCTTTTTATGAGGGTTCAATATTCTGACTTCTATTTTCCATGGGTTGGAATGAAATTGTTTTAAAACAGTCACTGAAAGAAGTACCACCCCTTACAACATTCCAGATCAGGGAAAGAGTAAATCTTTTAACCGTGTACATGTAACTGGGACTTGTGAAGAAGTGATTATTGGTTAAAGTGGCATCAAGGTAAAAGGGGGAGGGGTCAAAATGTTAATACTGAGGTATGCTGAACATCAGGTTTGAGTAAAAAAGCTAGGCTTTCTTTAGCTAACTTATCTTTATTCCATGATTATATCCTCCAGTAAATGTGCCCACATGCTCTGCACTCCTTGAGAGTCAGTAGAGCATGGTAACCAGACAGGATGACCTCTGAAGTCCAAAGATCCTCAGAAATAATGGTCACCAGGGCAGAGACTAGGAACATTCTTAGTTCAGGAGGTAGCTCTCCGTAACCCTCCAGGGCCGGCTACAACTCCGTTCCTCTCCCCAAAGCACTTGTAATAGGAGTGAAAGATTATAAGGATGAGCCTTATCAAAATTCTTCTTCCCTCAGTTTAACCAGGTCATTTCTTAGCCCTGAGCACAAAGCATGGGTCTCTGAAAGCCTTTCTCCTTCCTCTCCTCCAACAAACTTCTCAACAATGTGCCCTCTCATTATGGTTAAGTCTGTCATTGGTAGAACTTTGCTAACTTCTGTGTGAAGGTGAAGAGGCCCAGCAAGCTCTTGCAGAATTTTTAAATGAAGGCTAGTGTTGATGCCTGAGCCCTATTTGTACCTACCCTCCTTCTGGAACCCTCTCTGCTCTATCACCATCCCTTCTCCTGCCTCCCTCCACCAGGAACATAAGCTCTATGAATTGTTCTTGTGTTGATGAAAGTGCCCAATGGGGTAGCATATTCATTTCATCAACAAATTTTTCAGCTCCATCTTCCTCATCCAGTTTCCTCTCAGTGAAGGCCCCCATTCTTAGCACTCATTAAAGGAGAACTTTTGCATCTTCAGTGTCTGTACCATGGAAGTCCAGACCTTCAAGCTTGTCAATTTTTGCTTTTGCTGTTCTCACTTCCTAGACCTGAAATACCTTCTTCTTTTCCCTATCCTGCCTTCCATCTCTTTGCCTTCTCAACCTGGCAAACTCCAACTCCTCTAAAGGGAAGACAAAACCATGTCTTCCCACGAGTTTTCCTAGGTCACATAAACATCCATGTCCCCTGCAAAGCAAAATTGTGACCTTCTTTGCATCCTTTAAAATTTCTCATAATCCTACAGCACTTAACACACTGTATCATCTTTCTCTGTTTAGCACCTAGAATAGTCCTGAGATATAATCAACACTCAATAGGGCTTATTGAAAAAGAACATTAAATTGTGACTAAGATAGGTGAAAGTTGAGGTGATATAGCAAGAAAGAGTATAATTTTTGATATCAGAGAAATGTAGGTTTCAATTCTGGTTCTATCACCCCGTAGCTATGTGACTATGGCAAGACCTCTACGAAGCTCTGTCTCTTCATCTATGAAACATACAGTATTGTTATGAGAATTAAATGGGAAAGGGATGTAAACATTTTTGCTGCATGGTGCACACTTAACAGAGTTTGTGTCTCTCTTGAGCTTTGTACTTTTTCTTCTCTTTATAGTACTCCTCCCCTCCCCCACCCCCATACCATTTCTTCTTCTTAAAACAGAGGAATGTAGCTGTTGAAAGTTTGGATAAAGAGGAATTATGATGACATGTTATAGGAGAGTCCTTGCAAGCAGAGTTTAAGAGGAGAGGACTTGAATACCACAAACCTGCTATCAAGGATTGCCCTAGTATAAAGATGAATGGTGTATTCTTACCAGTAGACTTAAATGATTTGGTGCCCTACTGACAAAATCGTCACCATTATGGAGTTAACATAGAAGGCTATTTTGGTTTGGCTCCATTAAATGTTTAATGCATCTGTTGGTAATGGTTAAACTGACTCTTCACTCACCAGAAATCTGGGCCTGCCTCTGGGGAAAACTTGTGGATCACACTGACTTTGACTCTTTCCAGACCCCTTTCGCTGTAATATTTCACAATCAGAAAACAGCATGGCTTCTGATTATGATCTTGGCTGTGAGGAGAAAACCTCTAGTCCTATTTCAAGTCTAGAGACCAAAAAAAAAGTCTTTCATATAAATTAATCAGTTTTCTGGCATCTACCACAGTCTAATGTACATAGTCATTGTTTGTTAGCATGAGACAATACTGATTGACCTTAAACACAAACATGATTTCTTGATTCTTCAAGGAGAGTCCAGGACTTCATTAGGCTTTACTTCTCCAGCTCTTACAGACTCCATCTGTACTCTTTGGGATCCTTAGTGCTCCAACTGTAGAGAGTCCCTACCACTGTCTTTCCTAGGTCCTCATCTTCTGCCTCCAGGAAGAAAAGTCAGAGAGCCAAATGCAAAAGATCCAAGTGTATTTGTTCTTAATGGACTCTGGTCTTTGCCACTGGAGAAGAAACAGACCTTGTCAGTGACTTTTGGTCACAATCTGTAGGTCCTCCTAAAGATTCCAGCTTAAATGTTTATATAGATGAATCTCTCTTACTAGTCCAGCAAGACCTATGAAAATGTAGCTTTTCAACAATTAATATATAGCCTAATTAGCCATGAGGAGAAATCAGCACTTAAGAAAGATAATATTTGATTTATAGAGCACATATAAAAGTGACTGGGTAGAAAGTCTAAGGTCTAAAATATTTCATTGTTTTAAATTCTTTCTTGAACAGAAGTTAACTCACATCACAAAAATGTTCTTGTTCATACATATAATGACACCGTAAATACGAGTTTTTAAAAGAGCTTTAAGGCAATAGTCGCAGACAACCAAATTGTAACCATTATGTTTACCATGTTGGCCAAAGTCCCAAGCCCCACAAGTTTTTGGCATCATTTTTTTTTTTTTTTTTACTCAACAATAAGGGTTCAAATACTCCTTTTTGTTGCTATTCCAAATGCACAAGAGAACCAATCCATTTATCTAAAGATGAATTTGAAACTCTTTGGAGTACGGTGGCCATATGCACCAACCCTTAGAAAGTAAAAGCAAAATATTAATTTCCCTTTCTTTTGGAATGCTTTAGGTTTCTGACATGAGGAACCGATCCTATTAAGTGGTAATTCACAGTGGCTACTTATTGCTTAAATGTGGAAAATCCACATGGTAGATCATGGGAATTAGGGAAGAGTAATTTACCCTGAGTAAAATAATATAAACATCTAAGCTTCATCATTCTCTCTGTACCATTCTCCCCCATCCAGTTCCTCACCCACTTCTTCACCTTCCAATCCATCCAGCTGATTCCCCAACTACTCAATTAAATGAGAAAGGTCCAGCAAAGTTCACTAGGAGAATTTGAGTTGCAGGAAACAGACTTGGTCTATTTATAAGAAATGAGCCTTCTGCCATGGTTTCACCTCATTCATACCAGGATTCCAAGAAACATTCCCTGCCTTGCTGTGTGATGCCTTTCACACAGTGAGAAGGAAGGAACTGTGCCTCACAGGAAGTGTTTGTCTTTATGAAAGGCCAGCAGGCCCGTAGCAGAAAGGCTCCACCTGAAATCTGACAAGACAGCTATTCCATTAAGTTCGTTAAACTATTTCATTGAGAAATCACTCACAATAATCTTTGTCTTTTGAGAGCAACATTCTAAAAACTATGCCACTCTTTCCTCGCTTGGAAATCTGTGATTTTTTAAAAAAATTTCAGATGTAAAAGATAAAAATATTGCCTTCCCATCATTTTCATTTTCCACAGAACTTAAGGGTTTATTCCTTGTCATTAACTGGACAGTTAAATCTTCTCTAGTACAATGAGATATCTGCTCCAGCAACGACTTCTTTGTCAATTACTTGATAAGCTTAAAATGAGTAAACACAGGGAGAAAATGCAGGGAAGTGGAGACTGAAATACCTATTAATTGGTTTGTGGCTTTCTGAGCAAGTCTTGCTTACAGTAAGTGTTCAAAGAAACACTAAGCTGGGTCTTCACCTCATGGAATTAGTAAGTTCCTTCCTTTCCTTCCTACACTGACAAACTATACAAAGAAGAGTCAGCGTAACCCTCCCACTCAGGCCCAAGAGCCCTGTAAGTCAGCCTTTAAATCAATTCATTCCATTTCAGGATTCCATAGTGGGACTTCGGAATGTTTACTCCCTCCGAAGTTCTTTTAAAATATGAATATAGAATTTAAATACTTAATCTATTCCACAAATATGCCAATTTAATTTATTTCTAGCATATACATTATTATATGATAATATTTTATATATATCACATGTAAATTATTTGTATATAAATTATTTTTAACTCAAAAGAATAAAATTTCATTATAGGAAATTCAAAAAATACAGAACAAAAATTTGAAAAGGGGAAAAACTACCCATAATCTCATTCCCAAACACAAATAGTATTAACATTTGAGTTTATTTCCTTCCAAACTTTTAAATTTTGCATATTGTTTTTACTACAGTTGTGGTCAAATGGGCTAGAAATTTTGTATTTTACCATCTCCTCTTAAATATTATATAAGTTAAATGGTTTGATGATAATCTATTGTTTAATACAACTATTTGGGGGCTTTGGGAGTTGTTTAAATTTTTTATTATCAATGGTATCTTGGGGACGAACACAATTTCAAGAAAAAATTCCATAGCAACTATTCCAGTGACTGGGAACAATATATGGCTTTTGGTTTCTTGGGGCAAATCAGAACTCAGAAGCACAATGGCTAGCAGATCTTGAAGCATCCCACTTTAGGTCTCTGGCAACAGACTCTGTAGATCCAGCTGAAATTTGGGTAAAAGAGGGAGATTGGGTCTCTAATGTCATCTACTGCAACACAGACATGAGCAAGCTTCAGTTTTTTGGACCAAGATTCACTGAACCATGGGACTCCAAAGGTTTTTACATAGCATTAATATTTATTCACCATAGCCTTAAAAATTCTACTAAAATTTTGCACTTCTCTAACACCTTCCACGTTAAGTCTTAACATCTTGAATGTTTAATCAATTTCATTGAAGGATGAATGTTTCCATATTACCAAATCAGTTTCTTGGTAAATAAGTTGATAGACAAAAACAAAACAAAAAAACATACAAAAAAAAAAAAAAACCCACCAAAAAGCAGTTCTGGGCCTATAACTCCAAATACACGCACAAGAATTAGACAATTTATCGGCACTATTTCCAAGTATAGACACCTTTCCTCTGCTTGAGACTTGCTGACTTGTAGACTCTGGAAGATCCTCTGGGAAGGCTTTCCGAGGATACTTATGAGAGAGTTCCTGAGGGACTTGACAGAAGTCTTGTGAAGTATGTGTGGGGAAATACAATTGAAAGTAGAAGCTGATGTTTGCTTCTCATCTAGAGATGACTGAAGGAGGGAGGTCTGCTGCAGCAGCCCGTGTCAACAGAGCACGAAGCAATGAAAGTACAGTATAGTGTTGGCGGGAAGGAAAAAGTGTAGGCACCCCCATTCCAGTTCCTCATGAAACTCTGAAGGTGTGGAAGAGGAACTCAGTTTTTCCTGAGCTGCTCAAGAAAGAAATCAGAGGTTAGAGAAGATGTGAGCGCTGTGGGGCCACCAGAAAAAAATCCTTAGAGGCCCTGTGGGCAGAAAAAGGACTGGCCAGCATCAACCACTCGTACAGCTAGAGAGAAGTGAGTCTGCCACTCTGAGAGGGAGCTAGAATAAAGCGCCCAGTCGTCACAAGCTATCACAACCTCTGCATCAGCAGTCAATCAGTGTCAGCGAAAATCAGACAGAACCAGAAACAAGAATGCCTGCTCGCAGCCAACAAGTGCCCACTGATGTTGTATCTCTGCTTCCCCATCTCTCCTCCTCTGCCAAGGGAGCCAGGCCTCGCCTGGAGAGGAATGATTAGACATGGTAGGTTGAACCCAAATATTTACTATTACTCCCTCCTAGTTCTCCACAAAAATAATAGTAAAGGAACTTTTTATAAAGGGTGGACTTAGAAGGACAAAGCAAACGAGAGAAAATGACGTAAAATAAGAGATGGTAGCAACATTTTGTAAGCTGAAAATGGGGCCATTAACCTAGACGTGGGAAAAAGCTAAACTGTGGGTTGGAGGGTGGGGAAGCAGTGAGAAACAAGCCAATTTAAGCTGAAAAAAATCCTGGAACTGAAGGCACCACCAACCTCAGAAAAGTGGAGATGCAGAGTAAAGCTGAAAACAAGAGCATCTGTAGATGGTTGACTGTTGACTCATACTTTCTGGAAATGCTGAACACCACACAACTGAGGACAAAAGTGATAATCGATGCAGGAAACTGGGCAATTAAGTAAAAAAAAAAAAAAAAAACAAAAACAAAACCTTGTGGCAATCATGAGATTTCCTAGCCTCCTTCCCCCACTTGGCTCCCAGAACACAGACTACCAGTCTTAATAACCCACAGGCAGAGATTTGTAAGACTTCTTTCTAGAGAACTGAGCAGACCGAGAGAATAGATTTGTAAATGCTGGTATGTGGAGTCCCACAAGGAAAAAGCCTTATTATCAGCTTATACTCAAGAAGCTCCAGTCAATAAGGCTGCCCTCACATATAGGCTTCCAGTCAGCTCTTTACTACCATCTTCTTCAATAGTAATACATAGCCAATGCTGTCTTTCTATATGCCAAGCATCATTCCAAGCACATTTTAATTTTTTATGCAAATTGTTTCATTTAATCCTTTATACATTTAATGCTTTGCACATATGCAGGCAAATGTATTTAATCATCATAAGAACTTTATAAGGTAAGTACCACTATCATCCTTATTTTTCAATTAGAAAAGTTAATTATATAAAGACAAGTAACTTGCTCAAGGTCATAAGCCACAGGGTAGTAATGGCCAGTTTCACAGTCTTTCAGTTTGGATCTAGAACCCATGCTTCTAATCTCTACAACAGACTGCCTCTAAATGGAAGTAGAGACAGTTGAGCAAAAAATTAAAAAGGGAAACAATGGAAACAGGCAACCAGGGACAGGAAGAAAAGTGTAAATCAAGCATAACACATTTGCTCCATTTACTCATTGCATACATTAAAAAACCAAGATGTTCTTTCATTTAATGAACAAGAGAATATGGGAGCAGAAGATTCAATAGAGGAGTTATAAAAAAAGAATTGCAGAACTAAGAGACAAAAAGAGAAAACAGGAGAGAAAACTAAGATGATCTGTCTAGAAAAAAGAACTGTGGTGATAGAATTATCAAAGAAATAATACAAGAAAACTCCCAGATTGAACGAGTCCATGAATATCCAACTAGAATAATGAATGATGAAGGATTCACACTAAGACATATCACTAACTAGACAACCTACTGAATGGGAAAAAAGATTTGCAAATGATATGACAAATGAGGGATTAATATCCAAAATATATAGATAGCTCATACAACTCATTATCCAAAAAAAAAAACTTTATTTAAAAAATGGGCAGAAGACATGAACAGACATTTTTCCAAAGAAGATATACAGATGGCCAATAGGCACATAAAAAGATACCCAAAACCGATAAACATTAGAGAAATACAAATCAAAACCACAATAAGATAACACCTAACACCTGTCAGAATGGCCATCATCAAAAAGTCTACAAGTAACAAATGCTGGAGAGAATGTGGAGAAAAGGGAACCCTGGTACACCATCGGTGGGACTGTAAATAGGTGCAGCCACTATGGAAAACAGTACAGAGGTTCCTCAAAAAACTAAAAATAGAACTACCATACGATCTAGCAATTCCACTCCTGAGTATTTATCTGAAGAAACTAAAAGCACTAACTCAAAAAGATATATGTACCTCTACATGCACTGCAGCACTATTTACAACAGCCAAGGTATGGAAGCAACCTAAGTGTCTATCAACAGATAAATGGATAAAGAAGATGTGAGATACACACACACACACACACACACACATATAATACACATATACATGATGAAATATTACCCAGCCATTAAAAAGTATGAAATTCTGCCATTTGCAACAATTGGACCTAGAGAGTATAATGCTTAGTGAAATTAGTCAGAGAAAGACAAATATTCTGTTATCACTTTTTGTGGAGTTGAAAAAATGAAACAAATGAATATGTATTAAAAAAAAAAAGAAAGAAACAGACTCAGATATAGAGAACAAACTAGAATTTACCAGTGGAAGAGGGAAGTGGGGAGGGGCAGATGGAAGTATGGGACTAAGAGATACAAACTACTATATATAAAATAGATAAGGAACAAGGCTACATTGTACATCATAGGGAAATATAGCCATTGCTTTTAATAACGTTAAATGGAACATTACCTATAAAAATATTGAATCACTATGTTGTACACTTGAAACTAATATAATATTGTAAAGCAATTATACTTCAATAAAAATAAACCAATAAATATATCATTAAAAAAGAAAAATATGGGAGTGCATATATCTTTGCTTTGCTTTTTTTTTTTCTCTCCGAGAGAAGGAAGAATTTATTATTACTTGCAGCAAGTAAGGAGAACACAGATCTTTCCTAAAACAGTGTCTCTCATATATCTTTTCAATATCTTCTTACATTTCCTTTAGATATATACCCAGAAGTGAACTTGCTGGATCATATGGTAGTTCTACTTTTAATTTTTTGAGGAACATGCACACTGTTTTCCACAGTGGCTGCACTAATTTACATTCCCACAGACAACGCACAAAGGTTCCCTTTTCATCGCATCCTTGCCAACACTTGAGGACAGCCATTCTGACAGGTGTGAGGTGATATTTTATCATGGTTTGATTTACATTTCCCTGATGATTAGTGGTGTTGAGCATCTTTTCATGATCTCTTTCTTAACCAGAACATTAAAACCTTTTGGAATTTACACAGAATAACTAGAAAGTCACTTCTATTAAAATTTCCAGTCACTGAAAATGTCCAGGTTTTTTCCTCAAGCAGAAAAAAAAAGTCATCTAAAGAAATTTTAAAAGAATAGATAATTGATAAAAAGCAAAGAAAGCAAACTGATAAACTACAAAATAAAAAGGAGTTCTATTTCCACTCCTGACATGTTACAAGGTCTAAAATCTGTTGAAATAGTAACAATAATAGAAATGGAATAGACCCTTTCAGTTTTCACACTACATATTGATTCTTCATTTTCAAATCTTTTCCTTTTGGAGACATCAAGAAACAATTAAAATGAAATAATATGAATATAATTTGGGTCTACATTCACAAAATGAGCAAAGAATTAAAAAACATTTCAAGCTAGGCAAAAACAAACAAAATATTTAACTTCCCTCCCTCCTCCCAGGGAGAGTAAGAGGATTTTTTTTCATCTTTTGCCTCAGTTTTCTGTGTAACTTCTCCAAGGACCCAGTACCTGAGATGCATGATAGAGAGGGATCAGGACATTTTGAGGTTAATGTCCCAAAGGAAGTCTTCAATTGTCTTTTGCTAGTAGAAAGTTGCACACACTTAAAATGCTGCTTAAGTTTAAAGAAAGTGCAAAGACTTTCCTACTGTAAGTGTGAATGTTACCTGGTGTTGAATGGGTGGGTCATGGTAATAAAATGGACATGTGACTTGATCTCATTGCTGTCTCCAGAGCCTCACTGACTGTCTTACTACTCTACAACAAGACTGTCACCCCCTGGCTACACTGCCACACATCCCAGATTCGGATCTGGGAACCACAGCCACCATAACCAAAGAGAGTATACAAAATGCAGAATGGGAGATATGTGATTCCCACTTATAAATGTCAAAACGCCCTCCAGATCAGGAGTTTACCAACGTGAAATATGGGTTTTTTTTTTCCCCTATAAAACCTCATGAAACAAGGAGTAGTTACATCCTTTGTTGGGGGTGGGGAATATAATTACCTTTGACAACAGAATGTATCCTGGGTCTTTCAAAGCAACACTGTTATGCCTTTTATTTTTCTTTGACGTGTTCTGTGAGCGTGCAATCCTTTCTTAGAACATTTGGTCTACATATGGACAGACCTGTGATTTTAAATGTACTAATGAGCCTCAGACAGACTTCTAAGTAACACTCGTGAATAAGCCAGAGAGAGAGTCTCAGATGCTAATATTTACTGTATTAGGAATTTTTTTTCCGTTTGCTGATTTGTTTCCCTCTTAAAAAGTTAACGCTTATTGAACATAATATATCCTGAATCTTTTGCAGGTGTTAAACAGCTGACTTTAATTTTTTAAAGAACCAAATCCATCAATTACCAAACCAAAAAAAAAAAAAAGCTGTATTTATTTAGGTTATTTTGACAGTAAATCTTTTCTCTCTAGTCTATCCTAGGGAAAGGATTGCATTTCTCTGTAAAAATAAACGTACTGTGAAGATTAAGACATGAGCTCATGTGGACTTACTCCTTAAAAAGCTGAAGGGTCCAAAATGTGACATTACATTTTCTTTTTTCTAACACTTCAATTTAGGATGGAGGGACATATATTAGCAATCCTGGCTTAAGAATGAAATAGTATATGTTTCTATAATGGCACAAAATGCTATGGTGTGGCAAGTAGCTTTAAGTTAAGGCATTGTCTAGACTGGACACGAAATCCCCAACATGGGAGAATACTGCAGTGAGTAAGACGGGATCAGTCACAGGATAGCAAATGAGATCTGGAAAAGGGAGGGGAAATTTGACAAAGACAAATTCAATTTTAATTCACGAGGGGTTTGACCTTGCACTCAGGACTCAACTCTGACATCTGGGCTATTTTTATCATAAATTTTTCAATGCGATTGCTATTTTATCAACTGGTTATCTTCTGTTGTCTGTGCCAAAGTGTTCTCTGCCTTCAGTTGCCAAAATAGGGGCCAAACCATCAAAACAGAAGCAAAGTGGGAAAAGTTGCCTGGAGTACTACTCATTGTTAATAAAGGACCTTGACTTCACTGAAGGGATTGGCATACTAAAGGGCCATTGGTGCTGTGGGATGCAAAGTTCTCCAGCTTTCCGAGTGGTTCTTATGAAACTGTAACTTTCTTTTAAATTACTCCAGCATAGTGGGGGAGGTTATAGCTCAGTGGTAGAGCGTTTGCTTAGCAAGCACAAGGTCCTGGGTTCAATCCCCAGTACTGCCATTTCAAAAAGAAAGAAAGAAGGAAAGAAAGAAGGAAAAGGTGGTTAACTCAGAAAGAAGGAAAGGGTGGTTAACTCGCATGAGAAAAATCTTAATCAAAAGACAACTCCAGACACAGTTATCACAGGGTGTCACAGTGTCTAGAACGGCCAGAACTTTGAGATGCTCTCAAAGTTATCCTCTATTCCTTTTTTTTCTGAGAGTTTTAGCATTAATGAGTTTTAAATTGTTGTCAAGTTTTTTTTTTTTTCTTCATTGATCTGACCATGGGATTGTTCTTCTTTAGCCTGTTAATACAGTGGATCTACAGTGATCCATGCACTGGAGGACTCAACACAGGAAACATGTCAACTCTCCCCAAACTGATGTATCGGTTTCACACAATTCCTTTCAATATCTCAATAAGATATAGCTTGTAGTTTCAAATACTGTACCTTGCATCTCTGGAATAAACCCTGCTCTGTCACTGTGTATAATTTTTCCTACATATTGCTGATGTCTATTTACTATTTTGTTAAGGGTTTTTGCTTCTATATTCATGAGGGAAATTGGTCCGTAGGCTTCTGTACTGTCTTGTCTGGTTTTGGTATCATGGTAATACATCATAAAATGAACTGCGATGTCCTCTAGCATCTTTTAATTTCTGAGAGACTGTGTAGAATTAATGTTAATTCTTTTTTAAACATTTCTTGGGGAAGTTTTAAAATTATGACTTCAGCTTCATTAATAGTTACAGGGCTATTCAAATTATCTATTTGATTATCTAATTTAATTATTTCATATTGGGTGAGTTGTGGTAGTTTGTGTTTTTTTTTTTGAAAAAGTGGTCCATTCCATCTAACTGTCAAATTTACATACATACAGTTGCTCATAGTATTCCTTTATGACACTTTTGATGTCTGTAGGGTCTGTAGTAATATCCATTCTCGATATTGCTCATTTCTGCCTTCCTTTTATCTTTATCTGTTATTGTGGAGGTTTGCTAATTCTATCAATCTTTTCAAAGAACAAACTCTTTGTTTCATTGATTTTTCTCTATTGGCTTTTCTAGTTCTAATTTAATTGATTTCTGCTTTTTTCTTTATTAATTTCTTCCTTTTGCATCTGTTTTATTTTGCTTTTTTCCTAGGTGTTTGAGGTGAGAGCTTAGCTTACTGATGTGGGACTTTTCCTTTTATCTGATGTTTGCATTTAGTGCTAAGAATTTCCCTCTCACTGCTGCTTTAGCTGTGTCCTGCAAATTTTAATACATTGTATTTTCATTTTTATCCTGCTCAGTTTTTTGTTTGTTTGTTTGTTTGTTTTACTTCTTTTGACATTTCCTCTTGTATCCATGGATTACTTACTTATTTACAAGTGTGGTGTTTAGTCTCCCAGTGCTTGGATAATTTTCTGTTATCCCCCTGCTATTGATACATAGTTGAATTTCATTGTGGTCAGAGAGCACACTCTATGATTTCAATTCTTTTAAATTTGTTGAGGTGTTTCTTCTGATCCAGGGAATGTTCTGTGTTGCTGTTATGTTCTGTGGACACTTGGAAAGAATATGTATTCTGCTATTGTGGGGTGTCAGTAAATACTATTAGTTGATGGTGTTGTTGTTTTCTTCTATTTCCTTGCTTGTTTTCTGTCCAGCTGTTCTACTGGGTACTGAGAAAGGAGTGTTGAAATCTACTATAATTATGGATTTGAGTATTTCTCTTTTTCAGTTCCATCAGTTTTAAATCACATATTTTGCACTCTGTTGTCGGCTGCTTACATATTTAGAATTTGCTATCTCTTCTTGATATATATGCCCACTTATCATTATATAATACCAACCTCTGCCCTGATAATTAACTTTGCTCTGAAGTTGATATTATTGGATATTAATATAGTCACTTTTTCTTTCGTTTGGTTAATGTTTTCAAAATATCTTTGTCAATTCTTTTACTTTCAACCTACCAATTTTTATACATTTGAAGTGAGTTTCTTGTAGACAATTATATTTTTTTAATCTGCTCTGCTTATCTTTATTTTAATTGGTATATTTTGATCACTTACCTATAATGTAGTTTTTTTTATATTTTAGGACCTGAGTCTACCATTTTGTGTTTTCTGTTTTTCTCTTTTTTCTTCTGCCTTCCTGTGTGTTACTTGCATACTTTTTTAAAAAGTTCTGTTTTGGTTTAGATATAGTGTTTTTAATTGTATCTCTTCATATAGCTATTTTTAAGTGGTTGTCCTAAGTATTACACTATTTTAACTGCCCACAGGTATTGCCATTTTACCAGTTTAAATAAAGTGTAAAAAGCTTACCTCTCTTAACGTCTTTATGCTCCTTTATTTATAATTGTCTTAAATCGTTCCTCTATGTGCATTTAGAACTACACTAGCGTCTGAATTTTTGCTTTAACATTCAAACATAATTTCAAAAATTCAAGAGAAGTCTATTGTATTTACCTATATTTTTACTTACTGTGTTCTTTCTTCCCTCCTACATTCCAAGATTCCCCTTCTCTCTTTCCCCTTTCACTTTTATTTAGGGAGAGTCCTTTAGCCATTATTTTAGAGTAGGTCTGCTAGTGACAAATTCTCTTAAGTTTTCTTCATCTGAAAATTATCTTCATTTTCCCTTCATTCCTGAAGGATATATAGGGCTCTGGGTTGATGATTCTTTTTTTTTTTTTTCAGTACTTAAAACTTATTGTGCCAATTCTTTCTTGACTTCTATGATTTCTGACAAGAAATCTTCTGACATTTGAATTGTTGTTTTCTCTATAGGTAAAGTGTAAGTTTTCTATGGTTTCTTTAAAGATTTTTTTTCTATGTCTTTAGTTTTCAGAAGTTTTCAGAATGATGATTATGTTTTGGCATGGATTTCTTTGGGTTTTTCTTCAGGATTTGCTCAATTTCTTAAATGTCTACATTTACGTCTTTTGCCAAATTTGGGAAGTTTTTAGTCATTGTTTCTTCCAGTACTTTTTCAGCCCCACCCTTTTTATTCTGTCCTTCTAGGATACCAGTGACAGGAGTGTTAAATCCCACAGGTCCCTGAGACTCTGTTCACTTCCCCCACCTCCGTCTTTTCTCTCTCTGCTGTTCATATGAGGTGATTTCTGTTGTTCACCCTCAAAGTTTATTGATTCTTTTCTCTGCCCCCTCCACTCTGCTGTTGAATCCATCCATCAAGTTGTGTTTATTTTTAAAACCGTTTATTAGTTTTAGTTCTGAAATGTCTATTGGGTTCTTTTTTTATATCTTCTGCATCTTTGCTGAGACTTCCTATTTCTTTGCTTAGATTTTCTATTTTTTTTCATTCGTTTCAAGCACTTCGTAATAGCTAGTTTGAGTATTTTAATTGTGTTTACTTTAAAATATTTGTCAGATCATTCCAGCATCTTTGTCATCTCAGTTTTGGCAACTACTGGTTGTCTTCTTTCATCAAGTTTGAGATATCTCTAGTTCTTGGTATGATGAGTGATAGAAACCTACACAATCTGAGTATTATGTTATGAAATTCTGGATCTTATTTAAACCTTCTGTGTTGGCTTCATTTAACTCTCTTTCAGCAGAGCCCCTCCCTCCCTCCCTCCCTTTCTTCCTTCATTCTTTCCTATTTACTGTATTTATGTATTTATTGCCACATAGAACGTTAAAATGGATTGAATTAAGACAGAGAGATTTCACATAACCCTCTCTTACTCTGTAAAAGCAGTTTGGAAGGGAATAACCCACCTTTAGCTCCAGAAGTAAGCCTCCTTTGGTCTAAGTCATTTACAGTTGCCCCTCTGCCCTCACCATCACTAATGATTTGGGAATGGGCGCATAAGCCAGGCTTAAACCATTTAACACCTAGTGACTTTCAGGCTTCAGCCATAGTTCATGGACAATGTCATAAGTTGGCCCAGTCAGACTAAAGCAAAGCTCCCTCCCCCTCCTCTGAAGGTGACTAAGGAAGAACACAGCCACAGCTGCTGCCAGTGGCAGCTCTGTGACCTTGAAGAAAGGCATCTGAGGACAAAAAAACATATGAAGAACAGAGACTCAAAGTCCAAGCTCTGATTCACCACACCCAGGGCCCAAACCATGTAGGATTTTCAGTTACATAAGTCAATATATTAATCAGTCATTCTCATCCCTAGTTATCCATTAGATTCTTCTGGGAAGCTTACTGATACCTGGGACCCGTCCCATTGAAGTGTTCTGAGCTAAGACCCCGGCATTTGTATTTTTTAAAAGCTCCTGAGGTGATTCTAACGCTCCTCCAAGGCTGAGAACCACTACGATCCATCCTCTTTACTGTTGGTGACTGTTGAGTTGGGCTTTCCCTTACTCGCTCTTGAAAGAATTCTAACTCCATGTTCCTGAAGTTTAACAGGCATAAAAAAAAAATCACTTGACGATTCTGTTAAAATGAGGACTCTGATTCACGGCTCTACAGCGGGCATTAGTTTGCTAGGGCCACTGTAACAAAGTACCACAAGCAGAGCGCCTCAAACAAAAGACATTTATTCAGATCTTGGCGTCTAGAAGTTGAAAATCTAGGCGTCGGCAGGGCTGGCTCTATCTGAGAGCTCTGAGGGAAAGACCTGTTTCGGACCTCTTGACTTAGCTTGTAGATTCCATCTCCCCCCTACACACGTCTCTCGGTGTTATAAATTTCCCCCTTTATGAGGACACCAGTCTTATTAAATTAGGACCTACCTTAATTACCTCATTTTAACTTGATTAACCCCGTAGAAACCCTACTCCAAATAAGGTCACAGTCTGAGTCCTCGGGGGTTAGGATTTCATATACGAATTTTGGTGGGACATAATTTTCTAACAAACTTCCAAATGATGCCCATGCCAACAGCCCATAGATCACACTTTGAACAGCAAGGTTCTACCTGATATGTTTCCTATGCTTAAGGCTGAGTGGACTTGAAGTCCTCTTATTCCAAGCCTTGTATGTACCTGAGGCATAACCAGCAAGTGGGCAGAATGCTAGAAATGGATTACTGGTCATGGCTATGGTATGGATTAATTAAAGAACACATGTACCAGAGACAACCCCACTCACAGAAGACCTTCTCTAAGAAAGACCTTTAAGTAACCAAATACATATAAATTCATTACACCAAAAAGGTCAAAAATAATTTTCTCTTGATGGCTTTAAAAATAATCATTTTACATAACTTTCTTTTCTCACAAATTTTTCAAATTTCTTGATTTATATGTATCATATTAATAGGTGGAAAGAAATGTTATTTTTAAAAGATTTATCCTTAATTAAAAATTAAACTCACAAAAGCAATAACACAGGCCAATTCTACATCTTTACAAAAGAGGGCAGTGATTCTTTGCTGCAGTATTGGAGACACACTCGGGTATTTTGCCATTTTGGGGAAATTATATGGAAATGTTATTAACATCATTTAAAGTACCACAATCTTCCTATTTTCTATATATGGAAATCAAGACTACTGCCCATTTGAGATTTTTGGTCATAAATTTGAAGTGAGTCCAGTCAGTAAAGTTACATGTTTTTTCACTAACAATGTTTAGCTTCACAGAAACAGGTGTGACATAAGTAGACAGTTGGATTTAACCAGACTTGGGTTTTTGCCAGTCAAGTACAACGAAAGGAGAGAGGAATAAGGAACATGAGATTGCGAGCAATGACAGACTGCTGGGCAGTGGGATCCAGGCAAGTGGGCAGAGAAGGTGGGGGCACAAGGAGAATGGTGACCAGCTGAAAAGAGATACAGTAAAGACCAGGGAGAGAGTTCTTAGAAAGGCAGAACTGAGTGAGTGAGCTAGACATTCTAGAGGTGATGGTCATTCTAGGCTGTTTCTATGAATGCACATTTTCTGAAGTGGCACGTCCTGTCTATCTGAAGTGGGTATCACTGCTTGGGTGAGTCGCCAATGTGTGGTGGTGGGGATCATGGAAGCCAAAGAGATCAAAGAACAAAGAACCCTGGGTACTGTTGGAATTATCTGCTTAGACGTGGAAATTGCTCAAAATGAAAGGAAAAGTGGTCAAGGGTGAGACAATGACCCAAACACCGGCATCTTCCACAGATAAGAGAGGCCGGGAGGCCAGCAGACGACGACAGGAAGGGCCATGGGTAATAAAGTCCGATGACATGCATGGCAAAGACAGAAGAAGGAAAGACCACTGAGAAGCAGACACTAGAGAAAAGTGATACTACCTGGCCTTCTGGCCCTGCTGGAAGGCAGGGTGCTAGCAGGCAGGCAGGTTGGGTTACGGGGAGAGCAAGAAAGGGAAGGGAACTTTCCAAGAAAAGGTTGAGGCTGTAGGAGTAGCTGACGGTGAGAGATCCTGATGGGGAGGTTTGGAGAGTGAGCAGGGAGAGCACGGCAGGTGGGGCAGGACTGCGATGCTTACAAGCAGCAGCAGAAGTGCAAGGTGACGAGTTCTGAAGGGGACCGAGGATGTGAGGGCGGATGGGACCGGCCTTGGGTTGGCACATTCAGTGACGGGCAAGCCAGGGGCACCTCGTGGCTGCTAGACAGTAAAGGAATGTGGTCCAATACCTGCAGAGCACTCGGCTGCGCTCTCCTCACGTGTGTCACGCTTCACACGTGTGCCACGCTGGATCTGTGAATGCCATCCTATGACAGCAGCGACTAGCTGTCTTCCAAGGTTCACACTCTCTTTCCTTACAGTGGAATGAGACGCAGCTTCCCAACCTGGGACGACATTTCCCAGCCACCACCCTCTGGCCAGTGAAGTGGGAACAGGAGTGAGGCATGTCACTTCCGGCTGGCCCACAAATACTTCCTTCCCGTGCTTTGGTCTTATCCCTTCCTCGGGCTGGATGCACAGGGCAGGGTGACACTGCAGGCCTCGGGTTACATGTGGGGGAGCCTTCCTCAGCCTGAATGACTCAACACAGTGACTCTTCTGATTAGGGGGCTTTATGTGAGGACAACATAGACTTGTGTTGAATAAGCCATTAATATGTCAGGGTTTATTTGTTACAGCAGCGAATGCTACTTTAACCAATGTGTACCTGTCAAGTGTCTCATAACTGAATCCAGAGACCTCTTCAAAAACTTACTAAGTGTCCCTACTACCCCCCTACCATTACTCCACACACCGTCCCTCCCTAGCTTATGCAAGGAGGGGACTAAGAAGAGCAGAGAGGTGGCTGTTGGCTTCATGAGCAGCACAGTGCACCTAGGAAGAAGGAGGGCACGGTGGTACCCCTCACCCAAAGTCAACTGAGGAAAGAGGTAAATATGTGCGGTGATGGACGTGTGAATTAATTCAGTGGTGGGAATCCTTCCACAGTGTATACATACAGCACATCATCATGTTGTACACTTTAAATATATTATAGTCTTATTTGTCAATTTTACCTCTCTAGAGTTGAAAAAAAGACAGAGATATAAGATATTTGCCTCTGCTGTTCCTCCTCCCCGACCCAAACAGATAAGGAGCTAAGTCTTGAAGAGGATGGGAAGAAGATAAATCAGAACCAGGTAACTCCCACCCCTCCACTCTGAGGGAGAAGTCTAGCCTTTGATAGGAGAAAGAGAAGGCTTTCAACTGAGGGTGGGATTAGGTTAATATTAAAATAACCGGAGATGTTTGGAGTCATCCCGATATGATGTTAAGAGATGGGAAAGTAGGAGAGGGGTCCAACACGACAGAGGTGATGGGTAAAAATCAAGACCATTTTCTGTTTCCATCTCAGTGAGTTGAGGTTCCTCAGTACAGAGGTGATACTTCATAAATTCTGAAGGTAAATACCAGACATGCCACATAGAAGGAATGCAGAAGTCATGTATGGGTTAACTGGAGACCTGATGCACATTGTAGAGGGACAATGTGTCTGACTGCCATGCAGGGCATAGAGGTTCTAACAGTGGTGCTGTTGTGTAGCTGATCACTGGGTCTGGTGTCAGCAGACCGAGGACCTCCTCCCAGCTCTATCACTTAGGAGCTACAAGAGCTTCACCAGTCACCTGTCTCCTTTGACCTCGGGTCCTTCCTGTAGAAAATGGGGATTATAAAATTTACTTGGTGAGATTACGAATTAAAATGTGCCAGGCCCTAACTGAACACTTGATATAGAATACAGTCTCCTGAAAGACACTTAGCGCGGAATCTGATAACTGTAAGTTTATGAAAATGGTAGGCTAGGCTTCATTCTGACCTTATTGTCAAGGTCACATGCAGCACGGACAGAGTACTGACACAGCACTGCCGTGACCAAATTACTCCCGGGCTGACAGCAACAAAGGGAATGATCCCTAGAGGGGAGGGTATAGCTCAGTGGTGGTGTGTGCTTAGCATCCAAGAGGTCCTGGGTTCAATCCCCAGTCCCTCCACTAAAAAAATATATATAAAATAAAAATGAATAAACCTAATTTCCCCACACCAAAAAAGGAATTGATTCCTTCCTGGCTCGCCAAAGGGAAAAAAGTATAACACACACATATACACATACACGAAGTCTGTAGCAGCTATATGTATACCTATAACTATTTTCATGGAAATTTGATTTATAGCTTTAAAGAAAAAAATAGCCTTAAAACCATGTAACCCCTAATGTATCCTTTCCCTAAAGCCATAAACACACCTCTAGTGATCCTGTCCAACAAAAATATACCACAGCAGGTGGAGTCACAAAAGAAAGTAAATGGTTTCAATCTCTTCATTCATTTTGGTCTATTCCCTCAACAAAAACTTCAAACTGCAGGTGCATGCAGCATACTTCTGCTATGACAAGAGCAGTGTGTCTTTGTAACCGGGGCTTCACCTAATGATGTGTGAACTAAATGTTAACTGCAGCAAAATGACTCCAAGCCAAGAAAGCCCCAGTCGAGGGTCTCGCCTGGAAGAGGGGCTAAGTCACAGGAACACACCAGAGTGGGGCTGGCTCCTTTGGTCCTTGGGAGATCATCATTCCTTCCTTCCCTGCAAGTTCTAATGTTTCGAGAGCAGCGTGTGAATTAAATGGGAATTTTCAGTTTGCAGACATCCCCCACGTTAGGGTCCAAATTTGATTTCAGTCTGGAAATGAGCATCTAAACAAGTTTGAGAGAGGAGGAGGTTTTAAGAAAGGTCAAACCAGTCAAAAGTAAAACACCAACCAATTATTGTAGGGAAGCGGTTTCACATCTGGAATTGGTTATATGTGGAACAGAAGGAAGAGTTTTCTTAGGACAGTTGGTTTAATTGTATTTTTAAAACAAGAGAGAGTAACCTAGGAATTCCGGCTAATCTCAAATGGAAACAGGCCCCCTCGAGCTGGTGAATATATTTGTTTCTTGTTTCAAATGGAATTATCAGTACTATATCCATGAGTAGTTGCTATCAGTTCTCGACCAATTGAGGCAAATTTTCAAATGTCCCTTTGAGGTGCACATTTGTTCTGGGGGTTTGGGTGTGTCAGGGTCAAATCTAGGTGTTCAGACGTCTTGTCTCTTTTAAAAAAGAAAAGATGCTGTGAAAAGAAGCATGGTTTTGGCATCTGACTGACCTGGATTTTAATTTACTCGCTGTGTGCCTTTGGGAATGTTACTTAATCTTTCTTTATCTTTTCCTTATCTGGGAAATGGGAATGATCACTGTCTAGAAGAGCTCCATGTTCTGGTTATTACGTTAAATTATATAGCATATGTAAAACGCCTAATGCTCATGAAACTGTGTGGCTGTTCTACAAATGTCAACTCTCTTGACTCTTCCTTTCTCTTTTCCTTCTGTCCTTTGTTAACTTATTTTTCTAAAAGTAATACATTTTTGGCAAATACAATGAGACAGGTTATACGTAGCCTGTAACCTAAAATGTCAGTAGTAGAGCACAAGAGAATACAAGAAATTAAACGTATACATGGATCTGAAAGTATTCTTCAGATGTCTCAGAAAAGTTGACCGCTGTAGTTAAAGGCATTTCATGAAATGTACCCCTGACATGCATTTTTGTGACTGTAGCAAATTGTACCTTTATGATTCACCACTGCCTACCCATCACTCCACCAAAAATAGTCCATATTGTGGCATATTATCATCATCTTGAGTCAACAAAATCAAGATGGGGTTGATCACAGGCCCTGGGGTTAGCGGGCATCCCAGAATTGCCTTGGTAATCCATCTCCTTCTAACATTCAGGGTTACCAGTGGGTAAGTATGCAAACTAATACTATGCAAACTCATACTTTGCCCCGGGTGTAGGACGGAATTCTGCTTTGCAGTTCTGTAGCTAAGCACCATGCTGAAAGCAACGTTTTACCCCCGAGGAGCAGGTTATGATCTTTCAGATAAAACTCAGCCAGAACGTTTATATCACGTTAACACCAGTGAATGGAAATGAGAGACGGAGAGGGGAGCATCCTATTGGCGCGGGCACCGTGGCACGGGTCGTTTTTATTGCCTTTCCCTTATGTTCTTCTGAGGTTAATGATACATTTCATGAAATTAATAGTAATATTGAATCCCTTCTGTTTTCCCACTTGAGTCCTGGTGCAGGAGCCAATCTGGGAGGATGGGCTAGGGGACTGAGAGTGGCCTGCAGCTATTGCTGGGGCCAAGGAGATCACGGTGACGTGTAAAGATGGTTTCAAAAACACCAGCTGCTACAGACCCCAAGTGGTGGCACAACGCATCAGAATTATCAGAAGAAAAGCGAGTTGTTTGTCCACATGTTTAAACCCCTAAGGACAGCTCTCAGGCACTGGGACTGGGTCTTTGTGTGCACGAAGCACAGAACGCAGGACAAGGTAGAGTCGAGAGATACTTAAATGACAGGCAAGAGAGGGGAGCTGCTTGGTGTGGCTGAGCATTTGCTCTGGTGACAGTCTGTTCTGTTTATCAACAACCCAGCTCTGTGAATAATGAGGAGCCCAGCCCAGGCCTCTGTCATCCCTCCATGATCTTTCTGGTACCAAAGGGGCTCAGGAGGAGGTGTTGAGTTTTTGTGTGCTGAAACTTGTCAAGGGCACATCAAAATGTAATAGCGAAATCAACTACCAGACAGATTGGATGGCAGATTTTGGCAGCTCACAAGGAACTTTCTCGTTATAGGGTGTGCGAGCTTGTGGGTTGCACTGCAATTAGAAATGGATTTTTTTTTTCTCTTTTGCCTAAGCTCTTCTTATACTTTTCGTTCTCCCAAGTGACAACAGCAAAAGACTGCTTCTCACTCCCTAATGTATTCTATCCATCTCCCTGTTGCTGAAGTAACTGATGTCTTAACATCAAATTAAAAAAAAAAAATCAAATTGGTGCCCTTCGGTGTTTATGAGATGGATACTTCAAGGAAAAGTCAGTGAGATACGACTTGAAACTAACTCTCCTGAATTTTTTCTGTGGGGGCAACATATCCTTTTGACACTTTTTGTGATTGTTGTTGTTGTGGTTTTAACCATATGTCTCTAGTAGGAAAGCAAGATCTTTGTTTCTTAACAGCTGACGTGTACTTGCTACAGTGTCACACAGGAGCCTGTGATACTGTTAGCGACAACGAAATCATTTCCACGGAAACTAATTAGAGCATTCAGGAAGGGAGAAACAACACTGCTTTTCTGCCACTTAATGGTCGGATTTCATGCAACACAACTGAGCGAACCAGGTCCACCTGTTTTCCAGAGGTTAAAAGTGAGACACCCAAAGGGAGAAATCGTTTCCCCAGAGATGTGCAGCCTCTCTGGGCTGACATTAGGAATCCAGGCAGCTGACCAGGGGACTCCCAGATTATTCTGTTTAAACCATAAACAATCCTGGAAGGGAGTGGAGTAGGAGCTGAAGGAGAGGGGAATGGAGATCAGTGATTGATTCAGCCTTTTAAATAAGCTCAAGGAATGTCTCGAGACATTCTTAAAAGAAAAGATGTACCAGGCAGAGGGAATACCACTAGTCAAAGCACAGAGGGTTGGAGAACGGTGTGAGGAATGAGGCTGGAGACCCAGGCAGACATGAGGTTTTCAAGAAGATCAAATATTCCATGATAATTTGATTAACTGAATAGGAAGAACATTCAGGGGCTTGAAGAAGGGGATGATATGACCTATGCCTTTTATAAAGATCTCTAGGCAGCCCTTTAGCAAACAGACTGAAGAGGCTCACACAATCATATCGGTACAGATTTTTCTTTCAAAACAATGTTTGGTAACAGCCACTAGTGCCATTCCACTGCCTTCTCTCCGTGAAAACACATCAAAAGTAACACCACACCTAAAACCAATAGCAAGAGACGATGTCCAAATCTAAGAAAATGGGCCATAATTAGGAGATAGTCGAGCTAGAGTGAGATACGCCAACCTTCCTCACACCTCTCCAATATTCTATTTCAGCCAGAGACGGAAATCCAGAAAGCCATGGTGGTAAACAAGGGGAGAAGGTCTAGGTAGGCTAGTACATTTTACAACATGGGTACAGACACAATGCTGGGATCGCGGATGTGATAGTGTTGCATGTATTTAACCAATTCATCCAACCAGACAAATAAGGCAAGAAAAAAGCAAGTTGTTCCTTCAGTAGAACAGAGAGGCACACTATAATTTTAAGTCTATTATGAATTGGGAGAAAAATACATAAATGTGCCCTCCATGTGCACAACTAAGAAATGCTCCAGGCTCCTCACCTATAAAGCAGAGACATGCTATCATACACCAAATAAACACTAGCACTGCAGCATGGTACTTGCTCAGGAAATGTGAGGTGTTATCACCATATTTTTTAAAGATGAAATATCAAGCTTTATTTCCAAAATTAAAATATGTGAAATCTTTGGAATGACGTGTGAAATTCTTCTTTAGCCAGGGTTTAAGGCATGGTGACTTCTAAGTGTGGAATTTCACATCTATATCTATTTCTAAAAAATGTGTGTGTGTGTGAAAGGAAGGTTCTCCACCTACATCTCCCCACAAAAATATTCAATCATGAACCTAATTTATTAACTCAGTCATCCAACAAATATCTGACTGCCTCCTAAGAGCAAAGAAACGGATACAATTCTCAACACATCAAAGAGTCAGAATTATACTAAGAGTTTTATTTTAAGAGCTACAAAATGGAAAAGAGGGGAAAAAGTAAATTTTCTCAACTCCTAAGCTCAAGCAGAGGCAATTCAAATACCGTTGTTTCAGTCTTAACTTCGACAATTTGAAAAATATAAGTCAAGAATGGCTTTGAAAAAACGTAAAGGTAATAGAATATACATGTTTCAAAACACTGGAGAAGAGATCAGCAAATTAAAACACCAAAAAAAAAAAAAAAAAGGTAACACAAGGAAGTATATAAAAACATCAAATAAGGCAAAGACATTAGACTAAATATATTAATGATAGTAATAAGTGGAAATTAGATTCAGCCCTCCAATTTTTTTTTTTTAATGGAAGTACTGGGGATTGAACCCAGGACCTTATACATGCTAAACATGCGCTCTACCACTGTGCTCTACCCAACTCCGCCAGCCCTCTCCAACATTTTTAAGGAAAAATTTAAATTTGATCAAAAATCAAAATATGACTACTGTATTTGTTTCCTGGGGCTGCTGGGAAAAAACCGCCACAAATTGGGTGGCTGAAAACAACAGAAATGTATTATTCCCTCACAGTTCTGGAGGCCGGCAAGGTGTCGACCCTGTCGGGGGAGAACCCGTCCTTGCCTTTCTAGCTTCCTGCAACCCTTGACCGCCCCTCACCTGCAGTCCTGTCACTCTAATTCCCGCCTCCATCTCCACGTGGCCGTCTTCCTTCTGCGTGTGTGACTCTGTTCCTAAATCTCCCTCTCCTTATAAGGACACCAAGCTGTAGATTTAGGACCAACGCTAATCCAGTATGCCTTCATCTTAACTCCAATATGTCTCTAAAGATCTTATTTCCAGGAGTTAGAATTTCAACATATCTTTGAAGGGGACATAAATCAACCCCGAGCAGCTATGTACTATTTATGAAAAGCACACTTAAAAATAATCAGAAACAACTTAAATATATGATGATAAGGAAACAATTGAATTAGCATACATTTATATAATCAAATATTAATAACCTTATAAAAGGCAGATTGTGGAAGAATGATTAAAACGTGAGAAAATGTTATGATATAAAGTAAAATATTAATATACAACTGTAAATGGGTAAAAAGACATAATAGCTTCAAATAATCTATGCACATACATACAGAGAAAAAAACCTTAGAGGAAATACACTAAAATATTAATAGTGGTTAATACTGGTTGGTAGGATTAGAGATAATTTTTTTCATATTCATAATCTGCCATATTTTCAATGTTTTCTTACAGTTAGAATTTTTTTAGACTTCCATAATCTATTTTTCTTTTTAACAGTAAAAGTAAAGTGTATTTTTCATAACCATCTTCAGATGGTTGTGGATATGCTTATGTGTTTTTTGAAGGAATTTAATGAACTTCCAGGATTGTATGGGATGGGGGGGATGTTAAATTTATATGTAATGTTAAGATCACACACCAAATAACCTGGGTTTACAGTGAGAATATGGTACTTTCTGGCAGCAAGAACTTGGGCAAATAACCTAACCTCTTTGTGTTTCAGAGTCCTGATCCATAGGCTGGAAGTATAATAGAGCCTGATTCAGAGCATTATTTTAGCCACGTTTTTGCTAATATATTCAACAAAAATGACAGATCAATGGCTTTCTGTCTGCAATCTGGCCAGCACTGTCGTAAGGTGTGTCTGATAGTATTAGCAGGAATGGAGGTGGTAGTAGCAATCGTGTACCTTCTAAATATTCCACACGCATATTCCACGTGAGTGCATTCCCCTAAACTGCAGTCTGATGACTTTAACAATATACAAGGTACAGGGGTCCTACAGTGACCCAAATGGGGACTGGATACTTCTTCCTGCCCCTCCCCATCGAATACACGGGTAAGTCGGGTATATTTCCCACGATTATCTGATACCCTTCAAGAACCTTGCTCTTGTAATGACGAATGTTTCAGACTTTCAGTGACTTGTCCGGAGCCCAGTGAAAAAGGCCACCGAAGATGCTAAAGGCCCTGATATCACTAGTTTTCACCTGTTCCTTGCTTTGTCTTGTCAAGTGGCAGATGCTCAAGGCATGTGACTTCCCAGTGCACCCAGCTCCACCCAGCCCTCTGAACCAGGAGCAGAGTGTTCAAAGCCCCCTCCCCAAGGGCAGGGCGGTCTGGGGTTTGCCCACTGCATTAACTCTGCTGGCAGATAGACCCAACTTCTGCATCAGCATCTCCATCCTGCTCACCCTGACCCACGCTGGCTTAAATAATTCAGTCATGTAACAGATATTCATTGAATACAAGGACCTGGACTAGATGCTGAACAAAAAACTAAGTTCCACCCTCCTGGAACTTAGTGAATTAAAGCACTAAACAAATACAGAACTATGCATTGTGATAAGCAGCAAGAAGGAAATAAGAGGGTGCAAAGAAGGAGAAAATCAGAAAGAGCTGACCCAGTTCCACTGGGGAAGAGGCAAGGCCTCTGGGAGGAGGTGACAATGAATTAAAGACCTCAGTGATGAGAGGAACGGGGCGGGGAGGGGAGTGAGGGGAGAATGACCCAGGTGATGGAATACTGGATGAAGGTTCTGAATGGGAAAGCAACAGACAAGTTCAAATAACAGAAAGGAAACCAGTGTAGTGGTGCAGGGAGGGAGGAAGGATATGGGTGAGGGCAACAGGGGCCAGATCTTGCAGCATTTGGTTTTGTAGGAAACAGGAAGAAATACATTTGGATTCTGTTTCAACTGCATTGAGAAGGCATTGATAGGTTTTAAGCAAAGGAGCACCAGTTAAACAGTTATTCCAATTACATTTTTGAAAGATTGACTGCTTTCTGGAAAATGGATCAAAATAGAAAGGAGTAGAAATGGGAAACGAGTCTAGATTCTAGGAAGACTTCCAGTTTAAACATAACAGGACCTTGAACTAGTTGGTGGCAGAGAATTGGGTGTATTTGAACTTTAGGGTAGAAACGAAATGACAGTGCTTGCTACTACTTTGCACACGGAGAAGAGGAAGGTCACTGCCAGGATTCTTGCTTAAGCAAATGGCTAGACGCTAGGGCCACTCTATGAGAGGAGGGTAGATGTGGAGAAAATCTTACTGGGGGGCTGGTGTTGGTGGAATTGAAAATTGAGATGAGAGCTGAGTTTTCCAAAGGTGGTATATGAAGTACCTGGAGACCTAGCAGCCATGTGGAAAGGGAAGGAGGCCGCTGGAGACACACACCTGGACCTGAGATGTGGGGTCTGAGCTCAAGATGAAAATATGGAAGTCGGTCAGTTTCAGAACTGCCCAGACCTTGGGACACAGCTCCCACATCAACCAGAGCCTTGGCCTCAACTCCAGCTCGATGGGCTGAGGGACTGACCTCGTCCCCTCCTCCTTACCAAGGTGGAGGCCCTGCAGTTGACTGAGATCTGTCTTCCCTCAGACCTCCCTGACGTGCAGACTGAACTGCCCAAGAGACCCCCAGCCAGGCTTCCAGACCCAAGATCTGCCTCCTCCGATCTGGATCCAGCCTGGACTTGGACCACATGCCTGTGTTCTATCAGGCGCTTGCCTTTTATTTATTTTTAATTAATTTTTTATTGAAGTATAGTCAGTTGCAATGTGTCAATTACTGGTGTACAGCACAATGTCCCAGTCATGCATATACATACATATATTCGTTTTTATTATTTTTCATTAAAGGTTATTACAAGATATTGAATGGCAGTGTCTCTCGGCAAGAGATGAATCACAGTGTTTGAGGGAGGTGAGGGTGGGAAAAATCCTGGGATGGGCAGTCTCCTTTGTGTTCCACCGAACAGATGTACGCTCATGTGGTGTGAATTGAGGGGTACACGAGAAAGATCATCCCAATTGTATTTCTTTCTTGTCCACGTAGTCCCTGGCTCTTTGTGCACAGGGGGCCCTCCCACACCACACAGCAACCCAGGGAGAGAAGAGAGCCATGGCCAACAGCACCAGGCCCTGGAGTTCCTTGAGGACCACCTTCTCCCTTGTCCTCTAAATCAATGACCCCCTGTTCTTGCCGTCCAACTCCGAGGGTGGGAACGGGCACTTGAGGCAGCGCATCCCACAGGAGGGAAGGCACAGAGTTGAGACGCAGCCTGTGGGGGAGCCACCAGGGGCTCAGTGTCCCTCTACGCTAAGGGATGTGCTGACTTGGTGACTTCAATGGAAAGAGCAGGACCCAATGTATGGTGGTTCGGGACAGCAGCACCTGCTCTCGGAACAAGGCTGGCCCACATCAGCTCCAGTGCGTTAAGCCCACCGCCTCGGTCAGCTGGAATAAATTTCACCCACCAATGAGACTGGAACACCGGTAGGGGGCAGGAAGAGAAGGGCAGGGGGAACATCTTGAAACGTATCATGCCCTACCACTGGAGACAAGCTGAGACAGAAACACAGCAGCAGTGCAGCTGAGGAAAGGCAAAGGATCTGCCCTCACCCTGGACCCAGGTGCAGAGATGAAGACGGACCCACAGAGGGGCTCTGGTGGACACCTCGAACCAGTCTGAGAAGGGCTCGCTGCTCTGAGGGCGAGTGCCACGCGGAGTCTGCAAAAGAGAGATGTAGAGAGACAAAGGGATGGCAGGGGCTTCATCCTGGAGCTGCAAGCTTCATGCCGGGCTGCACAGCTCTCTGACAGCTTGCAACTGGCAGACACATCTGCTTGTGCTGGAGCAGCGAAAGGGGATCCTGAGATGAAAGGGCTGGGCATGTCTGAGCACAGAGCACTGGCTGAGCCGACTGCTCCTGTCAACCAGAGCTGAACTCCCAGCTTTCTTGTGAAGACCAGATCTGCTGACGGTAGTTCTCAAGGCTGTGAATTCAAGTGAACGGCGGAGATGATATAAGCAAACATGAGATACCAGGACAGAAGAGTGTAATCAGTAATAAGAGTGAGTAATCGTTAACCCAAGGTGCAACTCATTGTGCGCCAGCTGTAGGCACAGCCCAGAACAAGAGAGGCAGTAAGGAGAGAAGATGCATATCACAGGACAGGGTCTTAACCTAGACAGGGAAGCCACTGTTACACAGGTCAAGAGATGGGGGAGGAGGGTGTTCTCTACACAGGGGAAATCAAGAATTAATGGTGAAAGAATAAGGACTTAAGTTTATTCCAGTTTTTCCAAGAAAATTTCCTCCATTTTTCCTCACCCCAAAAGTTTCAAAATTTACTGAGGAATGGATGCAGGAGTCACACCAGGATCAATCCATCAGCTTTGTAACTAGTAAAGCTGGATCAGAAGATGTAGCTAGTACCTGAGGTCACAATCAAGGCATCCTGCTTCCCCACACCCACCCCAAACTGCAGGCTTTCCCCAAAGCAGAGGCGGCCTGCCCTGTTCAATTGCCACAAGGGGCAAAGAACAAGCCCTGCCTGCAGGCAGAGTGGGGCTGATGGGAAGAAAGCGTGGCGGGCAGGGGAGGGGAGGCTGAGCCACACAAAGTCAGTTACCTTCCCTCAATTATGCAATCAAATAAGTCCCCTTTTCTGTTGGGAAGGGGCTGAAAGGAAGGCTGAAAGTCTTCTCCCTTCCCAGAATTTCCAGAAGGACAGATGTTTTTATTCTATGGGGCTCAGAAGGGATGCCTGGAAAAGGAAGAAAATTATCTTCCTTGCATTGTACTGGCGTATACTGTCAGATCATACATTTTGATATTTAGAAGAAAAATTCTAATTCCTCAGTGAGCTAGAAGAAAGCCTAAAGATCATCTGGTCCGGTGTCTTCAAAGTTTTCCTTTCAATTGCTGAACAATTTCTTCAAGTATAAAACACAAAAGACAGAACTGTTCCGGCTGAAAGGAGCCAAAGGGAAGAGGTGTGGAAAGCCCAGGCTGGGCCCATGAAGACACCCCTCCTGTCCCCTCCCCAGCAGCCACCCACAGGTGACTCAGAGGAACCCTAGGACTTCACACTATAGCTTCTAAACCTCTGAAGTGGTTTACTGGGCTGGGAAAATGCTAACCAGAGAAGTCATGTGACTGAATTGCTCAGCTGAGTCAGTGGAGGAGATGGGGCTACGAGAACGCATCACGGCGTCCTTCACCTTGACAAGGACTTGAAAACAACACAAAGAGTTTCAGCTCACTGGGAAGGGATCCTTATTAGCACTGGCCTCAGTTCTCTTTCTACCACCATCCATCCCACCTAGTGACGTCCACAGGGCTGAGTGGAGGCTGCACTTAGAGCTCACATGGAACACTGTCATTGCTGCTGGTAGAGATCTTTACAAAAGGGTAAATAATTATTATCAGGATGGATCAACTGGAGAAAAAAAGATAAACGGAGCTTCCAAGGTGACTTCCAGCACCAGAGTTCAAATGTGTCTTTCTGTCTCTCCTTCCAGAAGAGACAGGTCAACAAAGGTAACAGGTGTCTGTCACAGTAGGCAACTGCTGGATGGAACTGACCGTCCTCACTGAAGCCCTGGCCTTCCATGAGGAAGGGGTGCTGAAGGGGTTGTTTCTAAACCAGAAGGATAAAACCCATTTGGCTACTGAAGACAGAATTAGGTTCAATCATACGAAATCAAGTGAAATGAAAACATTGAACCATATGGGTTTTTTGAGGGTATTTTTGTGTGTGTGTGTGTTTTTTTTTGTCTCCAAATTCCCTGGGGTTTTTTTTTTTCCATTTTTTCAGTTTTAATAGGTAGAATTTTTATAATTTGACTGCTTATATACAATATATTGCATGTAAGTATATTGAATCATGTATTTTTATAAATCATAAATGGCTAAATATTGGCTGTTTTGTATGTTTCTGCCTATATTTCACTGATCTGATCCCCAAACAACATGAAACTTCCAGTGTTCTAGGTAATATGCATGGCCCATGTTCATCCCTGATTCTGTTTTTTTTTCTTTCTTTCTTTCTTTCTTTTTTTTTTTTTTTTTTTTGGTTAGTGGTTTTCTTATTTTTTTAAAAGCCGGCTCTGATCCCATCAATGTGTTTCTCAGGAAAACTGTAAACTGCTTATACATTCTCTTAAACATCACAGTGAAAAACAAGTACCCATTTATGTGACAGGGCAGGCAGAGGGCTCCACCTGAGCTGTCCTTGGCAAAGGCCCTTGGCCACGTGGGTGAAAATGCCAGCTTCGCTTTGGCACAGAGACCCATGTCATGTCACCCCACTAGAGCACCGGTGGACCCCAAAGGCAGGGCAGGGGGAGGAGTGATTCTGCTTCTTAACTTAGGACAAGGACCAGAAAGAACAGTGCAGCCTCTGGCTTCAGGTTATGTGCGTGCTACCAAGAATGATGAGCCCGTCAGCCATTGTCTCAAGCCCTCCCTCTCCCTAACACGGGCTCCTGTCCATCCGCCTCCTTCCCCCGACCCTGAGTTCACACCCACACACCTATATCCCACAGAGACTGCACCGAGACCGCCAACTGATTCCGTTCCGATTACTGAATGCTTACAACACAGAACAACTTTCACTGCTGTCGGAGGTCACAGGAGAGTCAAGAACCAGAGTTTGGTATCTCTGCATGTGATCACTTAGCCTTCCCAAGAACATTATCAGAAGTATGTGAGAACACACTTATCTCCATTATCCCTCTCTTGATTGTAACTGGGGTATAATCCCTGCAAAGCACATGCACGGTTCAAAAAGCCATGCTGTGAGTGTCAGGGGAAATCATATCATCGCATGTTGGCAAGCCAGAATATCACTATTACTAAACGCCCTTTCCAAAACAAAGTGGGGGTAAAAACCACGGGAAGGGAGATTCGAACATCAAACAGGAGTGATGGGCTTATCGTCCTTGCGCTACATCACAGGATGACCTCTGCAGACTGGAAATTGGGTTACATCAACAAACCTTTCACTTTAAAGTGTGAGATGAAAGAGTGCCTCCCCTAACTTTTTGCAGTATTACGGGCTCAGGTTTAAAGTAAGTATGCAGCCAGGTACCCGTGTCCCATTTCACTCTGGGATATTGACATGCATGTGAAAACCCAAGCCTTTGAAACTGAGCCTTTCATATTTCGAACAAAAACCCAAAACGCACTCTGCCGCAAAGACCTGAAGGAGAGAGGAGGTAAGATGATAAAGGGGAAGCCTTTACACACGGAACATTTCTGAATTCTCCTGCCACGGGCCGTAACTCGAGTCCGCTAATGCAGAGCTTCGTTCAGATAACTGACGTGCTTTGTTTGCTTTTCCTCGATACCAAGGCTCACCTGCCTTGTAAAGATTCCAAAAAGTCAGTGATGTGTTGCCAAAGCAAGGAAAATTATTTATTTAACGGAAGCAGCCTTCCTTAAGATCAATTCAATTGTAGTCCTCGAGCGCCACCCCACCCCACCCAACAGCAGGGAAGAGCTCACATATTAGACTCAAGCTTCACTAACCCTTTGCCAATGATCTCTTTATGTTTTCCTACAATATTCCAAAAGGAAAATGTCTCTTCCCTGTCCTTTAAAATTTTAGTAGTATTGTATTTTTGACCTAGAGGTTAACGGTACTGAGCCGTATAGCTCATCCTCTGGTTTAATCAACAGGTACATATACAGGAAACAGAGGGCTACAGACAGAGGATGTCTCAACTTCCTATAAATTGTTTTAAGCAAGGTCCCAAATTCTACCCAGTCATCACCTTCAGGTTAAGGTACAGGAAGGGTTAAGGGTTACATCACAAAGGGCAGTTGAACTCCTTGTAAACAGGGATGAAAGGCGATCTGCTAAATATCTGATGATGTAAAACCGTAGTAAGACACAAAAATGCCCTAATATTTTTAAAACCTTGAAAACATCTCCAGCCCCAGGTCCTTCCTTGGCATCCAGCCAGGCTCTGGTCCCCTTTACCAGGAACAGAGCCTGGGGATGCATTACCCTTCCTAATTCTTCACAGTCTGCTTCATTTGGCAAAGGACCTAAACCTAACCACAACAGTTAAAAAGAAAGGCTTACATTCTACTATAAAATATACAAATCATGAAATGTATACAACTAACAAAAACAGCTTCAGTACTACTTGATGAGACGAATTGTGTGTGTGTGTGTGTGTGTGTTGTTTTTTTTTAATTCAGCATTCCAGTAATGTGAAACCACTGTTTAAGGTAGAAAATCATTTTTCAATCTCAGGAAACATCGTTACTAGCTGCCAAAAGTCGATCCATATAATAAGAACTATTTGCTAATGCTGAACACCTGCACTTTTATAGATAGCCTCTCAGGACAGCTGGAGCTGACTCTTCGGGTCTACTGATACAGGAGCCAAGCGAAAACACAAAACTGCAGATAAGGATGCTCGCTGAATTAGCCATGCATGCATCCACACGAAGTCTAGTATATTTATTGGTGGACTCTGATAGTCATTAGACACAATAAAGAGCACACAAAATACGTCCAGGATAAGGATCCCAGCTGCTAGAAGCTTACATCTTGAGGTGGTAGGATACACAAATCAAAACACACTAAAGGTATAAACATATATTATGTTTATGGAAGCCATGTGTAAATATTTATCTCACTTCCCATGGTTAGTTTTAGCTTTGGGGGCTTCATTGTTTGATTTTTCTGACTTAGTGGGTTTAATGGGAAAAGACAGCCGCCAGAAGTTGGAAGGAAGGGTTCATCAAGAAGGCGCAAGCATTGTTTTCTACTCCTCTGAAATGAAGAGTTTCCAGCAAGCATCTTAAGGAGAGTTTACACATTCTCACATACGTATTCAAACACAGGGAGGCTGACTCTTAACAGCTTTTCCACTGCAGTGGTCCCCTCTAACCAACCCAACAAGAACCAGAGAAAGAAGTTCTTAATATCATTACTACACATAATAAAAACATTTACTGAGCACCTACTGAGAGCCAGGAACTGAATGAAATCCTTCATAAACACTAACTTCAATGCTTACAGCATCTATGTCATGCTTCTTCTTTGGCCAGCGTTTAATTAGCACTGACTTTCTGCCAGGCATTGTACCGGAAACATAGCATTTAGTGCGGGAGACGTGGTCCTGCCCTCACAGGTTTCAGTCTAGCCAGGAAGACATACATCCAAGGAGTACTAACAAGTAAAACTTGCATTACTAACAAGCAGAATAGAACGCTAGGGAACACAAGCTAGACCTGGCCAAATGGAACAAATTCTGAAGACTGCACAAAAATACCTGCTGAAGAATCACATCCATCCCCCAAACTTCGTCATCCCACTCCTCACCCAATCCAATCTTGATATCTTGATATTCCTATTTAAAACAAGATATCACCCCATCAGTTTTCTTTGGTTGACTGTGATTCCAGCAGATTAGTAAGATGAGAGGGACTGGAAGAGCTCTTAAATGCAAATAAAAGATGACATACTTTTCTTCCCTTAGAAAAATTCCAAGTTTTTCTAATGCCCTCCTCTCTAGCACACATATCCTACCTCTGTCTTCAAAACACTTCATTACTCCCAACCGTGACCCTTTAATCTCCATCACCCTTCTCCAAAGTTCTTTGCCATTCTAGGCCCTGCATCCCTACTCCATCCTTTCCCTAATGCACACTCCTCTCCCCTCCTCCCTCACTGACCCCTACAGCATCTTTGCACACTAGGATTGAACAACCTCCAAAGGCAGAAAGTACAAATCCATGTCATTCTCAGATCCTAGGGCCTTTTCTCACTCAGAGCAGAACTTTTCTGGAAGCAGTCTAATGCAGCTTTCTCCACCTTGAGACATGTGCTTGGTCACTTTGGTCTTGAGATTTTTCAAAAGCAGACACAAGAAAAGTGCCAAGATTAGCACAAAGTACCAAATTATCCAGAACTCTTCAGTATGCACACGATGAATGATCACATGGGAGTGATCTATCTAGTTATGGCCTCTTCTCCTCTCTTCCACCAAGAAAGAATTTCAGAATGGAAGCAAGAATAATGTTCTTAAAAGGAAAACCTGGAATCTGTTCTAATTTTTTTGACTAAACCACTCTAAAATTTTACTTAACTAGTAGTGAGCAATTATCTACACTCAAAACACACCTCACAACCGAGGCATCGTGGTTATAAACCTGCCACCCAAAATAAGTGCAAGATGTTTGAAGACGATGGCTGCCTACCTTGCCTTCTTCTAAAGGCAATTGACTCTTACTTTTAAGGGAATTTCCTGTTCAATAGAGATAAACTACTAAAACAGGGACCCACATGAGCTTTTTTGTGGCATGTTATCTGATGGCATGAATAGGTCTATAAAATTCAACACATATGTGCAAGGCTTTACCCCATAGCATTTTTTGAGAAGTTCAAGCAGCATCACCAGAGATAACAATAATGCTGTCAAATACTCCCAAATACTCTGAAAGAGTCAGAAGGAGAAACACCAGGATAGCAAGCCCAAAGCTATTCTTTCCACATTGGCTGATTACGTTAAATTTTACATCTACTAAACTGTGCCTTTGAAAGAATCTTCCGATCAGTGTACCACATTCGCAAAGGAGTACATTTAGTACTGTTAGCATAATAATCAGTTAGTTAGCAGGGGGATGTTATCAGTGTCATAAAACTATGGAAACCATGGAGGTAAATATATTTGAACATTTGTCGGGATCCTCAATTAGTGGCAAAACAGGAAGAAACCACGCTCTGGCATTCCTTATAAAGGACCATCACATAGAAATGGGGCTAGCCACTTTTCTAAGACTAGTGAGCCATGTTAGAGAATGAACACAAATATACCAGAAAGACATTTTTCTTTCTGGGAAAGGCCCATGGTCTGAAGCCACACAAATGATCCCAGGGCTGAGTAACCCCACCATTCATTATTAAACACTTCTTTCTCTATTACCTTTCGGAGATGCTGGCTCCGCTGTCTCAGCCACACTCCTCCTCGATACCAGATATTGAATTCAAATGTTTCGGTGGAAGTTCCAGGTGTGGCAAGACCATAAAGGTTCTGGGTCTGCTGCTCCCTAGGTGGTCAGCCTGAACACACTTCTCACCAGGTCCCAGTGTAACTCTGTGAGTCATTGAGGGTATCTGCCTCTTCCTGCCCGTGATGAATAGAAAGAGGAAGCTGGGTTTAGAAACTGAAAATCTCCATTATAACTTCCCTTCTAGTGAGTTTTCCCTGGAGTGAAACAAAATTTCACTCATCAAACATAAATGGAAAACGTTTGCTCCATCAGTCATCCTTATGGTATAATTAGCTCCCCTGTTGGGTCGCTCAGCAAATAAAATTGGAAATAGCTTATTGCAAATTTTTCTAGACCTTATAGCCCAGTGCTAGCAAAAGTCAGCACTCCTTTCATTAGTAATATTTGCCTTTACCTTTACCTTTACCTTTGTGAAAGGTAATATGCCTTTACCTTTAGGAAATCCCTACTAAGACGGGGAAGAGTTAGGAATCCATATCTTGCATGAACACTTTTGGAACATACATGTATCGAGAAGGAATATTTTAAATACTTTAAGATGAAAATAGTTAGCCATTGATTAATCAGAATGTGTTGTGGTGGTAAAATATACGTAACATAAAATGTACCCTTTTAACCATTTTAAGTGTACAATTTGGCATTCACAATGATCTGCAACCACTACTGCTATCATTTCCAGAACTTTTTCACCATCCCAGAAAGAAACTGTACCCATTAAACAATAACTCTCCATTCTTCCCTGCCTCCAGCCCTGGTAACCTCTGTTTTGTCTCTCTCTGAGTTTGCCTACTCTATGCATAATGTTCATACAAGGACCATAGGGTTTTAATGTCTGTAATTCTTTGAGAGTCTGATTGCTCTTCCCTTGAATGTGGGTCTGCCTGAGCGACTCACTTCTAATGAACAGAATGAGGATAAAGTGGCCCTGGGTGACTTCAGCACTAGGTCACTAAGATGATACAGCTACCATTCCACCTGGCTTCCTCTCTCATAATTTTTCATTTATTCCTTTTCTTTCCTTCCTTCTTTCTTTCCTTCCTTTCTCTCTCCTTCTTTCTTCCTAAATATTTGATAAAACGTACTCAATTCTATTTCCCATTTCATTAACTATTGCCTCTACTGTATCAAATCTATTATTTACTTTCTTGATTAGACATTTTTTCAATTTTTAATCTATATGAAAAATTCACGTGTAAGACTTCTAATGGGTTCTTAGCTGCATTCATTAGTACTAGTTTCAATTTTTTTTTCACTTTTTACTCCTCTTACTGCTTAATTTGGATACTAGTTCCTTGTACTCTTTCAAAAATACATAAAATATTTTATTGAAATCATTTGACAAATGCTTGATTATTTCTAGCGTCTCAAATGTAATTTCTCCCACTTGTTGGATATTCTTGCTCTTCCATCGTCTTGAATTTCCACATAGTCTTAAAGTTGGGCTTTGTGAATTCTTGTTGCCAATGAAATCTCGTTTGTTTGGGTTTTTTGTTTTGTTTTGTTTTTATCTCTTTCGAAACTCACCTCCATAGAGTGTGGACAGTTTCACAATTGCCTCAGCCTGACCTGAGAGTCCACAGCTCAGAACTAGGTGTTATTCTAGGAGTCTGGGACACTGCCCAGCGAGGAGCCGACAGTTCCAGTCTGCATTGTGGCAAACGGACTCATTATTGGAAAATCCACCTCTCCCTGCCAGGTTGTTTCTAAGTCAGCCTCTGACATCTGAGAGGGCACAGGCCGCTGTGACTCACCATGCTGGGTACACTTAGTTCCTCCCGGGGCTGGGACTACTGCTCCCACTTTCCAGTTTTAGAGCTGGGTACTTCAGCTCCTGCTCACCATGTGGATTTTCATTCTGTTTTTGTTCATTAGATAGTTTCATTTTAAATTCTGCTTTTAGTGAAACTCTACTTTAAAAAAAAAAAAAGTTCTTTTTTTTTCAATTTTCCCTGTTCCAAGTGGATAGGGAGGTACACCCACTCTGCCATCTTGACCACAGAAGAAAAAATTCGAAATAAAAGGAATGCTTTCTTGTCCTCAGTTTTGAAGGAAAATTTCTATAATTTTCATACTTAAAAATTTCGTCTTTATTATGAAGAGAAGGTAAAGTGAGCCGACAGCTGCATAAAATGATGTATTTGCTCTAATAAAGAGCTGATAATAATACTATGAAACAAGTGTTCTGGAGAATGCAGGGGCCTGAGGAATATTGGATTCGGTACTAGTACTGCCAAAAGAATGCAACTTTTAAACATATGAGTATATTTATGTACAAGCAGAAGGTATGCAGAAAATCACACATGTTACATCTTCAGATGGGAAATGGACTTTTTGCAAATCTTTGCAACTCTGTTTAGGAGCCTTTACATCTTTTAAATGATTGAATTTTGCTTTAGATTCAGAGCATCAACAAGCTCCCAGGCCAGTGAGAACCGGCTCTTCAGCTCTTCTAATGTTCAAAGACAAGTTCCGATTGCCTGAGTTTGCACCAAGCACCTGCTAAAAGGTACCGTTTTCCCAGCTGGAGGTGCAGATAACTTGACAGACACACTGACAATAGACTTCATATAAACACTTGTCTACATGTCGGCTCATTGCAAGCAAACTGTAATATGTTCAAAAACCCTGAATTGAGTCAGCCCATTTTAGGGTACGCTTGTCTTTCTGCAAACAGGTCAGTTTCTACATATGGTATGTACCATCTATAGAAAGTTTATTTTCTTAAAAAAAAAAAAAAAAAGGACAGATGCTCTTTAAATCCTTAATATTAAGTATTAAATAGATTTAAAAGAAAAAATGCAGATACTTTTGATTTTGACTTTATTAACGCATGTCTATACAGGAACCCAGAGGCAAAGTTACTGAGTACCTTCACCAGGTGATATGAAGACGGAGTAAGGCACACACAATTGCTCCTCTAGCTGATTTTATAATATTTATAAATAGTTGTTTTATAATATGTGATGAAACCCTTCTACGTCAGTCTCTCTCTCTCTCTCTCTCTGTCTCTCTACCTCTGTCTCTGTCTCTCTCTGTCATGGTTTTTGAAGATATTCTCCTACAGATACACTTTTTTTTAATTAGCTGAAGAGAACTCTCTTTACAATGCAGGCTGTAGCCAGACTTGTGAACTATGCAGGTTACTGACAGTAACTTTGGTGTAATTTAGAAATACTGTCATCCTGAAATTTCAAGAGAATTCATAAGCTAGTCATTATTGCTTAATATTTCTACAGGAGAGATTCTAAATCTATTTTTTAAGGATGCAGAGAGAAATAAATCATATTTTCAAAAATGTATGTGTGGATGACATATAGTCAACTCTCCTCAAATGTTTTTTAAATGAATTAATATAATTTTACACACTCTGTGTGGGAACAACTATGTAACTTATTTTCCTTCTTGCTCAGGCATAGAAGGGCAAGAAAGTCAAAAGGAAGGAGGTGGTGGCACAGCTCCACAGTTCTTTTTCATGTCTGCCTAGTTTATCTTTATGCTGACGGAGGGTGACTAGGATGTGAAAAGTGAGATGTGGCACGTAAACTAAAATTGGAACGAAACCAAGAAGATAAGCATGACCCTCGGTAAGGATGACATGCAAATTTGTGAAGCGTTCCATATTTTTCTACATAGTGGAATATTACTCAGCCATAAAAAGAATAAAATGCCATTTTCAGCAACATGGATGGACCTAGAGGTTATCATACTAAGTGAAGTAAGTCAGACAAAGATGAATATTATATGATATCCCTTATATGTGTAATCTAAAAAAAAATGAAACAAATGAACTTATTTACAAACCGAAAAAAATAGATTCACAGACACAGAAAACAAACTTCTGGTTACCAAAGCAGGGATGGGGGAGGGACAAATTAGGAGTTTGGGATTGGCAGATACAAACTGTATATAAAACAGATAAGCAACAAGGACCTGTTGTATAGCAAAGGGAACTACATTCAATATCTTGTAATAACCTCTAATGGAAAGAATCTGAAAAAGAATTTATTATATATATAGGTATGTATAACTGAATCACCTTGTTGTACACATGAAACTAACACAACACTATAAATCAACTCTATTTCAAATGAAGAAAAAGAAAGAAAGTTAAGTGTACAAGGATGAATGCCTGATCTGCAAAACCCATGACAACCACAGAACACTTAATATGCAGAAGATATTCAAATGACCAACAAGTACATGAAAAGGTACTCAACATCACTGGTTATTAGAGAAATGCAAATCAATCACAATGATAGATCACCTCACATCTGTTAGAATGACCATCATCAAAACAAAAACAAAAATAACCCCCCAAAAACAACAGATAACAAATGCTGGTGAGAATATGGGGGAAAGGGAACCCTTGTGCACTGTTTTTGGTAAACTGATATAATCACTACAGAAAACAGTATGGAAGTTCCTCAAAAAATTAAAAATAGAACTACCACATGATCCATCAATTCCACTTTGGGTATATATTCAAAAATAACAAAACCACTGTCCCAAAGATACCTGCACCCCCACATTCACTGCAGTATTATTTACAATAGCCAAGACATGAGAACTACCTAAGAGTCCATCAGTGAGTAAGTGGATAAAGAACATGTCAATACTAAAAAGCAGGAAGTTCTACCATTTGAGACAACATGGATGGAACTTGAAGGCGTTATGCTAAGTGAAACAAGCTAGACAGACAAAGACAAAGTAGGATCTCCCTTATATGTGGAATCTAAAAAACCAAACTTGTAGAAAAAGAGATCAGAGTTGGGGTTGCCAGGAGTGGGAGGTGGTGGATGAGGGTATTGGGTCAAGGTGGCAAAAGTCACAAACTTCCAACTATAAGATTGTATTTTTGAAAGTTGCTAAGACACTAGATCTTAAAAGTTCCCATTGCAAAGGGAAAAAAATGTAATTATGTGAGGTGATGGATGTTAACTAAACCTGTGGCAATCACTTCATGATACATATTTATATATGTATCAAATCGTTATGCTGTATACCTTAAACTAATATAATGTTAGATATTAATCAGTTCTCAATAAAACTGGGGAAAATTCAAAAAATAAAAAAAGGCTTTGCTATGATGCTGACCCACGGTCAAGAATGGAGCTGGACTTCCGTCCCAGGAGGAAAACAATTTCAGGCAAGGATGGGTCATCCTGAGCACTTCATGGTACCAAAATCATTCCACACATACTTCTACAAAGCATTGTACTAGGTCACTGGAGATACTGTGATGAAGGAAGTCCTCTTCTGTGGGGCTGGCATTCTAGTAAAATAGTCAGAAAGGGCTCTGGGCCTGTCAGCATATGTAGGCAGTAAATTCAGAGTTCAAAGAAAGAATCCAGTGACTTCAAAAACCACGCTGGGGTAAAAGCCAAAGGTGGGTGCAAATGCTGGGGTGACTCCAAGTTTTAAAAGAAAAGAATTGAAACCCATGTAGCAATAAGGCAGATCTCTATTTCCCTAGAGAAGAGACACGGCCTTGTCCCTGAGGAAGGGAATCTCAACTCAGTGGTCCTCTCCTATGTCTGTCACACTCTACCGGGGTGTGGAGATGGGGCTGGTCTTGGGTCTCAGGAGTGATGGACATCTACAAAAAGGATCTCACCCAAGAGATCTGTGGTATTACCTTCCTGATTACAAAAAAGAAAAAGTCTAAAAACTAACCACTTCATCCCTGCCACAGTTGCCCAGATCTAAGTCAGGCCCTGTGTTTCACATCACAAAAGGGCTCCTTCAGCAACATGTAGGCCGACTGCTGATTTGGTTCTTTGATGAGTAAAAACAACCTCTTGAATGCTCAACTTGTAAAACTAAGTCTAAACAGCTGGTGACAGGGACAACAAACGTCCCACGGTAATCTTAACTCTCGACCAGGGTGTGCACGACGTTCAAAATCTGTAACATACGTACACAGCCAAAGTCAGGAAGGAAAGGTGTTATGAAATATAGATCAGGAGTGTGCCTGTTTGAAGGTTAAGTGGTTTCTTGTTACATAGAAATAGTGCTGAGAGAAACCCAGAGTCACTCAAAGTAAAGCTGCGTGATCCATCTATGTTACAACACAGGGCTCGTGATAACAAATACTGTTTCCTGTTTTTATCCCGTTAAACACGAGGTTATAAAGACAAGGAGGCAGTGGGGTGAAATAAAACGACTTTGGACTTTGGAGTCAGACAGATTTAGGTGTGAATGTCAAGTTAACCACTTACTAGATAACCTGGATCAAATCACACCACCTCTCTGGGCCTCAATGTTCTAATCTATAAAAGAGAGATATTAATAACTATCTCATAGGAGTTTCATATGAAATAAACGAGACTCTCCTCTCTCCTCCAACACACACCCACACCCACCCACACATCCACACATCCAGACCCCAAATAATTAATCACTTCCCATCCTGTTAGCTCAGAATCTTGTCAGTACTCTATTACATAACTTTTAAAAGATTTGTTATAAATTTGGAACTCTTTGGAGACAGAACACATATCTCATTATCTTTCTGTCACAAGGATTCAGAGAGGTCTTAGCATAGAGTAGGTACTTTTAAAAAAAAATTTCTTTTTTGGCTTTGTTTTTCTAACATCCACTGTGTTCATGTCGCCAGAGCCCTCTTCTCTATTTAAGATAAGAAATGAGAACAAGAGAAAGACAGGAGAAGTTCCAAGATTACAGTTGTGCCTATGCAAAAGCTTTTTACTACAAGTGGTGTGACAGTAGGAGATCTGTTGTTTCCGGTTTCTGCTTGTCCTTGTCTTGTGGTTACTCTTCCCCTAAGAATTAGTATCTTGGTTCTCAGATATTGGGTCGAGCAATAGTGAACAGAAGGGCGGGGAGGGTGTAGCTCACTGGTAGAGCACGTGCTTAGCATGCATGAGGTCCTGGGTTCAAGCCCCCATATCTCCGTTAAGAAAATAAATAAATACATTTAGAATATGATGGCAAATGCGTGTATATTCATGTATGATCAAAAAATTGTGCTGTACACCAGAAATGGACACAACATTGTAAACTGACTATAACTCAAAAAACAAAAGAAATACTGAACAGATAGCAGATATTTTATCATGTGCATTGAAGACACAGCAGATAGAGAAGACAAAGATCTCCTTCCCCGTTTCCTGGGATCCAACACGGAGCAGGACTTCAGTGTGAGCTGACTGGTCGCTGGCATCAGAGGACTCCGGGTGTGAGCTAAGGAGTGGCCACTGGAGGAGCAAAGGGGAAGACGAGGTGAAGTGGGGGAGCTCTCGACAGTTCAGCAAGGAGAAGCGGGTCGGGGAAGTGCTGGCAAGCACAAAGTGTAGGACTGAGCTGGCTCACTGAGAAGGAAGTTAGAGGTGTTCTTTGCCTAAGTGTAGGTTTAAATCGAAAAGCAGGAAGCTGGAAGTCAGGGGGACACAGGCAGGATACCCCTGAAACCTTTCTCCCCTGAAGCTGATAGTTTATTTCCCCCACTGTAACTGGCCTCAAAAATTTAGACATGTTTTTCTTCAAACTCTGTAGCTTCTCATTCTAAGCTCTGCAGTTTACACAGTGGAGCTCTGCTCGTGGATTGGCAGATCTTTCAAAGGACTGTGAATATTTTCCTCCCTTGATATGTTACATGTAAGGTCAACTTTATATTTGGATAAAATATAATCCAGATTCACAAGATTGATATTTCATGAGATGCATAATCTGACAGATAAGGAGTCTTTAGCTCTGATCCCTAGTTCTGAACCATAACTTTCCTGGCTCTTTCTCCAATAAAATAACTTGATTTTCCACTCAGTTAACAGACTATGTGACTGTGGACAACACACCCTCCCTTATCAAGGTCCTCCCACCACATGCCCATCCCCTATTCCAGCCACACAGGATCGATGGACGTCCACAAACATCATGTCCATAGAGCTTCAAAGTCTCTCTGCCTCTTGACAAAGTGAGTCTACCTTCAAGGCTATTCTCAAAGGTCTCAACCACTCTAACGACCCTCCGGAAGAGAAGAGAGAATCTTCTCTCTGCCCTTGGTTTATTACTTACTCTCTAATTGCCTTTTGTTTGTTTGTTTTTAGAGGGCAGGTAATTAGGTTTATTTATCTATCTACTTTAATGGAGGTACCGGGGATTGAACCCAGGACCTTGCACATGCTAGGCATGCCCTCTACCACTGAGCTAAACCCTCCCCGCATCACTTACTCTCTCTATGAGGGACATGTCCTGAAGGGTGGCACACAGGTTTCTTTTCTTTCTAGATAAATCTATCATTCACTGATTTAAACTACATAAATCACACTTAGTGAGCGTCAGGCTGTGTGCTTGGCTGGGCTTAAGCAAAGATGAAAAAGACCTAGTTCCTGCGCTTATGGAGACCACAGTTAGTAGAAGATGAGTAAACAGATGAGTAAATGGAAAATGAGAATATGAGGATGCAAGCCCTACGACACAGACACGCAAAGGATGCTAAGACAGGGTATGGAAGGAATGAGTGCCAGGCAGAGGAGTCTGGAAGAAAGGAGGAGGTGGTCCCAGGTGAGGACACCTGGGGTGGAGGGGGCAGTGAGCTGGCAACCCCTGGGAAATGGATGGAGAGCGCACACTCGGGGACCAGATGCATTTCAGTAGGGGCACAGCACAGGCGGTGAGAGGACAGCGAGGACAACAGAGGAGCAAGAGGAAGGCTTTAGGTTTTGTTCTGAAAAACTGAAAGCAGGTGACTCCATTCCACGGGTAGGTGGAGGCTGTAAGGGGGTGAGCAGAAACGGATGCTCTGAGGATGCTATAAAACGTGTGAGAAATGATGAAGGCCTAAAGGAGGCAGTGGTGGTGAGACTGAGGAAGGGAGGGCCAGTTCAGGGAAACTGCTTTCAAAGCTTTCTCTGTCTGTCTTACTGATGGGTTGAATGTGGGGGCTGAGAGCAAGCCGGATCAGGAACGGCCTCTTCATTTCTGTCCCGATTGCCTGTTATGGTTGAGATAGAGAAAGAAGGGCAGATTCAGTGGGTGAGAGAGGGAAAGATTCTGAGTTTAGTTTGGGACATGTTTGAGGTCCTATGGGGCACCCCAGGATGACAGAGGACTATGTGTGTCTGTCACAGAGTAGAGACAAAGGGACTGAAGACAAGAATACTGGAATTGCTGGCATATATGTAGTTGCTAAGCCGTTTAGAAGCACAAGAAGGACATACGGAATGAGAAGTAGGTTGTGTACGTTACGACTGTGATGGAAATCCACTAAGAGAGATTCAGAAGCCAGAATCCTAAACTTTGCCTCGCCACCGAGTTCCCAAGCTCTACCCTTTACCCTCAAACTCTCATCACAAACTCCTCAAGGAAATACATGCTCAGAGGTCAAAAACTAAAACCAGGTTGAAGTGTCTGCTTTCCCACTATAATGCTTCCCCACTGTACCCTCACCCCCGTAGGAAGCCCCTCGGTGAGTGAGACTGGACCATCCACACCCTAATACCAGAGGCAGATACAAGGATCTACAGCAGTGAAACTAGCAGGCTGCTTAGTCCATTTGCCCTGAACTGAAACACAAGTCTCAGGCCTCTGTATCTGACTCTCCAACGTCAAAGAAAACGATGTCAAAGGAAAGGCAAACTGAGGTCAACCAGAGGACAGAGCAAGGGCTTTTGCCGTAGTCTAGAGCAAAGACTTCAATCCAGACACCAAGGTATTCTCAGGATAAGGTATTTTCCTGGCAGCCAAGGCTCCAAACCCATATTGCTCCCAGTTTCATGGGAGGAAGAGAGGGATTGTCTAAGGGTAATAATCAAGAGATAGATAGAGGGTGAGAGAATCCCCTGCACCTGGTTCCAATAAATGTCACTGCCCTTGATCCCACTTAATCAGCCCTCTTCCTCAGGGATGAACTTAGGAGTCAGAAGTTACTAAGACTTGCCAAGAGCTCCCATTGAACCCCAAAGGCCAAACAAAGGACTCTGACAAATACCTAAATTTTAGGGATGGACAAAACAAGGGGAAATTTAAGGAGGTGCCTGAGAAGGAAGACTAAAAGGGTAGAAAGAAAAGCAGAAGAGAGTGTGCATTTCTAGAAATTACAGGAGGGTAGAGTTTAGAAAGGGCAAGTAGTCAAGAGTGTAAAATGCAATTGGATATGACAACTAGCAGGGCTGTAAGTGGCCTTAGTGAAACTGGTTTCCAGTGGAGGAGAACAGGACCAGAACCCCTGACAGTGGTGTACAGGCATGCTCACGATTCTTATTCACGCTACGATCTGCATGGGTGAGAGCACGAATTGAGGATTCCACTTTTGCGTGACAGCTAGCCGGCAGTCCTTGGAACTGGCTAATGGCCAACTCACAACAGAATTCTCAGCTAAGGAAGAAGGTACCTCAATAACACGGTCTTTGCTTAGTTACTGCCCAGATGGCTCACTTGAGTATCTGACCAGCAGATGGTGAAGCATCACAAGAGTGTTCCAGTTTTCCATGAGCTGTGAACCTGTACATTCTCCTTCCTTGCTTACCATTTGGACAAATGTGGGTTAGTATTTCTTTTGGAGCTGGAGATGAATACACTTTTTATCTTAAACTTCACTGGAAAACGAAGATGAGAAGATAAAAGAATGCCTTGTAGGATGTCAGACTCAGTGTGTCCAAAACTGAACAAACACACACACACACACACACACACACGCACGCACGCACGCACCAGCAGAGAGGCAGAAAGAGACAGAGAAAGAATGAACTACGCCATCTGTATTAGGTTAAAACAAAACCCCTACACTAAAGTTACACTAATATTAATATTTTGGGGTGATTTGAGTCCTCAATTCAAGCCCCAGCTGTGCCACTTACCAGCTTTGGACCTTAGGCAAGTTACTTCATCTCTTCTGTTTTCATTTCCCTTTGTGGTGAAATGGGATGGTAACAATGATACCTAACTCATGGAATTGTAAGAGCTAAATACTAAGAACACATACACTTAAGGACAGCTATCTTTTTAATTCTGCATATGTGTGTTCTGTAATTTGCAGAGTAGGAAATAGATCTTGTACAATGGCAAAGAATTTTCTCTTAGAAGTTGGTCTTTCATTTTAAAAGTCTTTTCCATAGGGGAAATAATGAACTGAAATAGTAAGCAATTTGGGGATTAGATCAGAATTAAAATTTAAAATGGTAGTAGTTAACATCCAATCTCTTTGATGAGTATTCATTATTTTTTTAGAGGACTGAAACTGGTTGTATATGTGGCTTCGGTATTCAGTTTCATTAAATAAAAGTTGTATAAATTAAAACAAGAACACATACATACAGCATGACTTCTGGTGCAAACTAAGGGCTCAATAAATGTTATCTACTCTAATTATTATGGCCCTTCAGAATTTGTGAGGGCCTCCAATTGATCATTATGGATCTCAAAACTAACTATAGCATATTTACTATTCAAGATCATTTGCATTCACAAAACACACATAACATAAACACCCATACATATGCATACACATATGTGTAACAAGACAGTTTCTCCAAAAAGGCAGTCTCCACATTATAAAGAGCTTCAAGCTAAAAATATATCAATAAGAATGTTCTTTGACCCTAGAAATGTTTCTTCCCCTTCACAGAAACAATGAGTATAATAAAGTACTCACAGAATTCTAGGACCCAAATTCTCTTTATGAAGGCTGACACTTAGGAAAATGTAATTAAATGAAGTGAAAATATTCAAGCTTCAAGGGAATTAGTGGATGCTGAGAATATACTGGCCCAAGAGCTGTTTTAGTTTCTAGTTAGCAAGAGACTGGAGAGTTAAAATTGGAGGGGCGGGGGGAATCCAAGACTAGGGTTCCAGGCAAGACTTAGTTCTTAGTTTCCACCAATCAGATGAACTTATGTGAAATGTTGATTTTGACTCATGAGTCACGTGGAGAGAGAAGCAGAGGGTGGGGCATGCTGGCTGCCAGAAGCTGGCTGGTTTCTGAATCTGGTTCTTCCTGGCTTAGCAGTCACTGCTGCTTTCCAGAGGGCAGCAGAGGAAGTGGACCTCTGGGAGCAACAGCTCCCTTATCATCAGCTTCCTACAGAGGTGGCAGTTTTCTTGACTGAGCACAGCAGAAAGGTTCTGGGAGCCTGTCTCTAGATCAGCCTTCCATTCCAGCTCTTCCAACAATTTTGAAGTCCTAGCCCACTGCATCAAATCTCTGTCTACTTAAACTAGCTATAACCGATTCTGCTGTCTGCAGTGGAACCCTCCCTGAACAAGAGAGACGAGCAGAGAAAATACAGCTTTGGACCAGGGTCCAGTCACTGCCTAGGCAAATCACACCTGCTGAGATCCCTGACTAAGAGTGATCTGTGCTAGTTCTCATTGTTGAACCCCGTCCACATCAGAGCCTGGTTAAACCCAAGGAAACTTGCAAACAATTTTCTATCAAGAAACCACATGGGATTGGGGAGGAGGGGAAAGGGAGAAGGTAGAAGAACAGATATTTCAGAGGTAGACAAGGAGTAATGTGTATGTATTGATGGTCTGTAATATAGTCACTTGAAAGGTAGGCACTATCTTCAATGGAAATACTCACGAAGAAGCTTTTGAAAAGCCATGCTTCTTGGATTCCATCCCAAGTTAACTCAATCAGAACCCAGTGGGGGAGGTGGGGGTGCACCTAGCAATCTGGCCATTGTGATGGGTAATGAGGTTTGAGGGCCAATGCCTTATGGTAAGTATGCTTCGACAGAGAGAGAACTTCAAAGCTGTTACTATGGTTCATTTTCAGAAACAATTTAGAAGCTGAAAGGAGGACAATCACTTTATCTTAGACACATGTTTCCTTTTAGCTTGCAGTTACTGATGTTAAGAAAGAGCAGGATTTGCTGTCAGATGAAATCTCTCCATTCAAGAAGATAGGAATTCTTGCGGGTGCCCCAGCCTGATCCTGAGAGCCCGAGGGCGACGGATGTGTCACCTGACAGCAGCCACCAATTTAAGGAGAAATTAATTGGTGTACTCTGGTGACCGGATCACATCTGCCTGATCAGTGGCTCTAGAGAAGCACAGTCTGGATGTTTTGCATTCATTGTTATTGAGAGAAGATATCTATCAAGTCATTGGGTTGGTACTAAGCACCCAGCCTCGCTGTGGTCAATGAGCCTTGCACTGGAATGAGCCCGTGTAAATGACAAAACACAGTCAATGTGGATAGACAAGTCACTCAGTGCAGTAACTGCTGAGAACAAACAAATCCGAAATCTAAAAGTCAGTAAACTGCTGCGTTCAAATGAAACTTAGTGGGTGTGAGTGCCGTGCTCACCCTCTGACACATGGAGAGGACTGGCCCACCACCAAGCCCTGCAGAGGACTTTCATCTCACGGGGCTGGAATCGCCCTCCTTTCTTGTCTACACGCTTTTCAGTCATCACCAAAAAATAGGAGCGGGCTAACAGGCCTCTTCTTCCTCTTGGCATTTAGAAATACCTCTCTTTTCATTTCTCGTTAAAGAAAAATGTATATAAAGAGCTGAGGAAATCTGAAAAATAGAACATATGCATCACATCACCTTCCTTCCACTTCCAATTTGAAACCACTTGATATTTTAAACAAATACGAAGTAAATAGGCTGATAGGAGGATTTCAACTAGAAATATAAAGGGAAAGAAACTGATCCTTCTTGAGCATTTTCGGAATGCCAAGCTCTGTGGTCAGGAGTAGGTATCGCTGTTCATGTTACACGGAACGCAGGCTAAGGGAAGATAAGCAACTGGCCATGGGACACACAAAGAATGCAGACCCAGGATGAGACCCGTGACTGT